>NC_090266.1:5000-610000 GCF_040414725.1 Anabrus simplex
ACCTAACCTAACCTAACCTAACCTAACCTAACCTAACCTAACCTAACCTAACCTAACCTAACCTAACCTAACCTAACCTAACCTAACCTAACCTAACCTAACCTAACCTAACCTAACCTAACCTAACCTAACCTAACCTAACCTAACCTAACCTAACCTAACCTAACCTAACCTAACCTAACCTAACCTAACCTAACCTAACCTAACCTAACCTAACCTAACCTAACCTAACCTAACCTAACCTAACCTAACCTAACCTAACCTAACCTAACCTAACCTAACCTAACCTAACCTAACCTAACCTAACCTAACCTAACCTAACCTAACCTAACCTAACCTAACCTAACCTAACCTAACCTAACCTAACCTAACCTAACCTAACCTAACCTAACCTAACCTAACCTAACCTAACCTAACCTAACCTAACCTAACCTAACCTAACCTAACCTAACCTAACCTAACCTAACCTAACCTAACCTAACCTAACCTAACCTAACCTAACCTAACCTAACCTAACCTAACCTAACCTAACCTAACCTAACCTAACCTAACCTAACCTAACCTAACCTAACCTAACCTAACCTAACCTAACCTAACCTAACCTAACCTAACCTAACCTAACCTAACCTAACCTAACCTAACCTAACCTAACCTAACCTAACCTAACCTAACCTAACCTAACCTAACCTAACCTAACCTAACCTAACCTAACCTAACCTAACCTAACCTAACCTAACCTAACCTAACCTAACCTAACCTAACCTAACCTAACCTAACCTAACCTAACCTAACCTAACCTAACCTAACCTAACCTAACCTAACCTAACCTAACCTAACCTAACCTAACCTAACCTAACCTAACCTAACCTAACCTAACCTAACCTAACCTAACCTAACCTAACCTAACCTAACCTAACCTAACCTAACCTAACCTAACCTAACCTAACCTAACCTAACCTAACCTAACCTAACCTAACCTAACCTAACCTAACCTAACCTAACCTAACCTAACCTAACCTAACCTAACCTAACCTAA
Source organism: Anabrus simplex (assembly GCF_040414725.1). Classification (NCBI taxonomy): domain Eukaryota; kingdom Metazoa; phylum Arthropoda; class Insecta; order Orthoptera; family Tettigoniidae; genus Anabrus; species Anabrus simplex. Next base: position 6,037 of record NC_090266.1, read on the forward strand.
CCTAACCTAACCTAACCTAACCTAACCTAACCTAACCTAACCTAACCTAACCTAACCTAACCTAACCTAACCTAACCTAACCTAACCTAACCTAACCTAACCTAACCTAACCTAACCTAACCTAACCTAACCTAACCTAACCTAACCTAACCTAACCTAACCTAACCTAACCTAACCTAACCTAACCTAACCTAACCTAACCTAACCTAACCTAACCTAACCTAACCTAACCTAACCTAACCTAACCTAACCTAACCTAACCTAACCTAACCTAACCTAACCTAACCTAACCTAACCTAACCTAACCTAACCTAACCTAACCTAACCTAACCTAACCTAACCTAACCTAACCTAACCTAACCTAACCTAACCTAACCTAACCTAACCTAACCTAACCTAACCTAACCTAACCTAACCTAACCTAACCTAACCTAACCTAACCTAACCTAACCTAACCTAACCTAACCTAACCTAACCTAACCTAACCTAACCTAACCTAACCTAACCTAACCTAACCTAACCTAACCTAACCTAACCTAACCTAACCTAACCTAACCTAACCTAACCTAACCTAACCTAACCTAACCTAACCTAACCTAACCTAACCTAACCTAACCTAACCTAACCTAACCTAACCTAACCTAACCTAACCTAACCTAACCTAACCTAACCTAACCTAACCTAACCTAACCTAACCTAACCTAACCTAACCTAACCTAACCTAACCTAACCTAACCTAACCTAACCTAACCTAACCTAACCTAACCTAACCTAACCTAACCTAACCTAACCTAACCTAACCTAACCTAACCTAACCTAACCTAACCTAACCTAACCTAACCTAACCTAACCTAACCTAACCTAACCTAACCTAACCTAACCTAACCTAACCTAACCTAACCTAACCTAACCTAACCTAACCTAACCTAACCTAACCTAACCTAACCTAACCTAACCTAACCTAACCTAACCTAACCTAACCTAACCTAACCTAACCTAACCTAACCTAACCTAACCTAACCTAACCTAACCTAACCTAACCTAACCTAACCTAACCTAACCTAACCTAACCTAACCTAACCTAACCTAACCTAACCTAACCTAACCTAACCTAACCTAACCTAACCTAACCTAACCTAACCTAACCTAACCTAACCTAACCTAACCTAACCTAACCTAACCTAACCTAACCTAACCTAACCTAACCTAACCTAACCTAACCTAACCTAACCTAACCTAACCTAACCTAACCTAACCTAACCTAACCTAACCTAACCTAACCTAACCTAACCTAACCTAACCTAACCTAACCTAACCTAACCTAACCTAACCTAACCTAACCTAACCTAACCTAACCTAACCTAACCTAACCTAACCTAACCTAACCTAACCTAACCTAACCTAACCTAACCTAACCTAACCTAACCTAACCTAACCTAACCTAACCTAACCTAACCTAACCTAACCTAACCTAACCTAACCTAACCTAACCTAACCTAACCTAACCTAACCTAACCTAACCTAACCTAACCTAACCTAACCTAACCTAACCTAACCTAACCTAACCTAACCTAACCTAACCTAACCTAACCTAACCTAACCTAACCTAACCTAACCTAACCTAACCTAACCTAACCTAACCTAACCTAACCTAACCTAACCTAACCTAACCTAACCTAACCTAACCTAACCTAACCTAACCTAACCTAACCTAACCTAACCTAACCTAACCTAACCTAACCTAACCTAACCTAACCTAACCTAACCTAACCTAACCTAACCTAACCTAACCTAACCTAACCTAACCTAACCTAACCTAACCTAACCTAACCTAACCTAACCTAACCTAACCTAACCTAACCTAACCTAACCTAACCTAACCTAACCTAACCTAACCTAACCTAACCTAACCTAACCTAACCTAACCTAACCTAACCTAACCTAACCTAACCTAACCTAACCTAACCTAACCTAACCTAACCTAACCTAACCTAACCTAACCTAACCTAACCTAACCTAACCTAACCTAACCTAACCTAACCTAACCTAACCTAACCTAACCTAACCTAACCTAACCTAACCTAACCTAACCTAACCTAACCTAACCTAACCTAACCTAACCTAACCTAACCTAACCTAACCTAACCTAACCTAACCTAACCTAACCTAACCTAACCTAACCTAACCTAACCTAACCTAACCTAACCTAACCTAACCTAACCTAACCTAACCTAACCTAACCTAACCTAACCTAACCTAACCTAACCTAACCTAACCTAACCTAACCTAACCTAACCTAACCTAACCTAACCTAACCTAACCTAACCTAACCTAACCTAACCTAACCTAACCTAACCTAACCTAACCTAACCTAACCTAACCTAACCTAACCTAACCTAACCTAACCTAACCTAACCTAACCTAACCTAACCTAACCTAACCTAACCTAACCTAACCTAACCTAACCTAACCTAACCTAACCTAACCTAACCTAACCTAACCTAACCTAACCTAACCTAACCTAACCTAACCTAACCTAACCTAACCTAACCTAACCTAACCTAACCTAACCTAACCTAACCTAACCTAACCTAACCTAACCTAACCTAACCTAACCTAACCTAACCTAACCTAACCTAACCTAACCTAACCTAACCTAACCTAACCTAACCTAACCTAACCTAACCTAACCTAACCTAACCTAACCTAACCTAACCTAACCTAACCTAACCTAACCTAACCTAACCTAACCTAACCTAACCTAACCTAACCTAACCTAACCTAACCTAACCTAACCTAACCTAACCTAACCTAACCTAACCTAACCTAACCTAACCTAACCTAACCTAACCTAACCTAACCTAACCTAACCTAACCTAACCTAACCTAACCTAACCTAACCTAACCTAACCTAACCTAACCTAACCTAACCTAACCTAACCTAACCTAACCTAACCTAACCTAACCTAACCTAACCTAACCTAACCTAACCTAACCTAACCTAACCTAACCTAACCTAACCTAACCTAACCTAACCTAACCTAACCTAACCTAACCTAACCTAACCTAACCTAACCTAACCTAACCTAACCTAACCTAACCTAACCTAACCTAACCTAACCTAACCTAACCTAACCTAACCTAACCTAACCTAACCTAACCTAACCTAACCTAACCTAACCTAACCTAACCTAACCTAACCTAACCTAACCTAACCTAACCTAACCTAACCTAACCTAACCTAACCTAACCTAACCTAACCTAACCTAACCTAACCTAACCTAACCTAACCTAACCTAACCTAACCTAACCTAACCTAACCTAACCTAACCTAACCTAACCTAACCTAACCTAACCTAACCTAACCTAACCTAACCTAACCTAACCTAACCTAACCTAACCTAACCTAACCTAACCTAACCTAACCTAACCTAACCTAACCTAACCTAACCTAACCTAACCTAACCTAACCTAACCTAACCTAACCTAACCTAACCTAACCTAACCTAACCTAACCTAACCTAACCTAACCTAACCTAACCTAACCTAACCTAACCTAACCTAACCTAACCTAACCTAACCTAACCTAACCTAACCTAACCTAACCTAACCTAACCTAACCTAACCTAACCTAACCTAACCTAACCTAACCTAACCTAACCTAACCTAACCTAACCTAACCTAACCTAACCTAACCTAACCTAACCTAACCTAACCTAACCTAACCTAACCTAACCTAACCTAACCTAACCTAACCTAACCTAACCTAACCTAACCTAACCTAACCTAACCTAACCTAACCTAACCTAACCTAACCTAACCTAACCTAACCTAACCTAACCTAACCTAACCTAACCTAACCTAACCTAACCTAACCTAACCTAACCTAACCTAACCTAACCTAACCTAACCTAACCTAACCTAACCTAACCTAACCTAACCTAACCTAACCTAACCTAACCTAACCTAACCTAACCTAACCTAACCTAACCTAACCTAACCTAACCTAACCTAACCTAACCTAACCTAACCTAACCTAACCTAACCTAACCTAACCTAACCTAACCTAACCTAACCTAACCTAACCTAACCTAACCTAACCTAACCTAACCTAACCTAACCTAACCTAACCTAACCTAACCTAACCTAACCTAACCTAACCTAACCTAACCTAACCTAACCTAACCTAACCTAACCTAACCTAACCTAACCTAACCTAACCTAACCTAACCTAACCTAACCTAACCTAACCTAACCTAACCTAACCTAACCTAACCTAACCTAACCTAACCTAACCTAACCTAACCTAACCTAACCTAACCTAACCTAACCTAACCTAACCTAACCTAACCTAACCTAACCTAACCTAACCTAACCTAACCTAACCTAACCTAACCTAACCTAACCTAACCTAACCTAACCTAACCTAACCTAACCTAACCTAACCTAACCTAACCTAACCTAACCTAACCTAACCTAACCTAACCTAACCTAACCTAACCTAACCTAACCTAACCTAACCTAACCTAACCTAACCTAACCTAACCTAACCTAACCTAACCTAACCTAACCTAACCTAACCTAACCTAACCTAACCTAACCTAACCTAACCTAACCTAACCTAACCTAACCTAACCTAACCTAACCTAACCTAACCTAACCTAACCTAACCTAACCTAACCTAACCTAACCTAACCTAACCTAACCTAACCTAACCTAACCTAACCTAACCTAACCTAACCTAACCTAACCTAACCTAACCTAACCTAACCTAACCTAACCTAACCTAACCTAACCTAACCTAACCTAACCTAACCTAACCTAACCTAACCTAACCTAACCTAACCTAACCTAACCTAACCTAACCTAACCTAACCTAACCTAACCTAACCTAACCTAACCTAACCTAACCTAACCTAACCTAACCTAACCTAACCTAACCTAACCTAACCTAACCTAACCTAACCTAACCTAACCTAACCTAACCTAACCTAACCTAACCTAACCTAACCTAACCTAACCTAACCTAACCTAACCTAACCTAACCTAACCTAACCTAACCTAACCTAACCTAACCTAACCTAACCTAACCTAACCTAACCTAACCTAACCTAACCTAACCTAACCTAACCTAACCTAACCTAACCTAACCTAACCTAACCTAACCTAACCTAACCTAACCTAACCTAACCTAACCTAACCTAACCTAACCTAACCTAACCTAACCTAACCTAACCTAACCTAACCTAACCTAACCTAACCTAACCTAACCTAACCTAACCTAACCTAACCTAACCTAACCTAACCTAACCTAACCTAACCTAACCTAACCTAACCTAACCTAACCTAACCTAACCTAACCTAACCTAACCTAACCTAACCTAACCTAACCTAACCTAACCTAACCTAACCTAACCTAACCTAACCTAACCTAACCTAACCTAACCTAACCTAACCTAACCTAACCTAACCTAACCTAACCTAACCTAACCTAACCTAACCTAACCTAACCTAACCTAACCTAACCTAACCTAACCTAACCTAACCTAACCTAACCTAACCTAACCTAACCTAACCTAACCTAACCTAACCTAACCTAACCTAACCTAACCTAACCTAACCTAACCTAACCTAACCTAACCTAACCTAACCTAACCTAACCTAACCTAACCTAACCTAACCTAACCTAACCTAACCTAACCTAACCTAACCTAACCTAACCTAACCTAACCTAACCTAACCTAACCTAACCTAACCTAACCTAACCTAACCTAACCTAACCTAACCTAACCTAACCTAACCTAACCTAACCTAACCTAACCTAACCTAACCTAACCTAACCTAACCTAACCTAACCTAACCTAACCTAACCTAACCTAACCTAACCTAACCTAACCTAACCTAACCTAACCTAACCTAACCTAACCTAACCTAACCTAACCTAACCTAACCTAACCTAACCTAACCTAACCTAACCTAACCTCACCTCACCTAACCTAACCTAACCTAACCTCACCTAACCTAACCTAACCTAACCTAACCTCACCTCACCTCACCTCACCTCACCTCACCTCACCTAACCTAACCTCACCTCACCTCACCTCACCTAACCTCACCTAACCTAACCTAACCTCACCTAACCTCACCTAACCTCACCTCACCTAACCTCACCTCACCTAACCTAACCTAACCTCACCTCACCTAACCTCACCTAACCTAACCTCACCTAACCTCACCTCACCTCACCTCACCTCACCTAACCTAACCTCACCTAACCTCACCTAACCTAACCTAACCTAACCTAACCTCACCTAACCTCACCTAACCTAACCTAACCTCACCTAACCTAACCTAACCTAACCTAACCTAACCTAACCTCACCTAACCTAACCTAACCTAACCTAACCTAACCTAACCTAACCTAACCTAACCTAACCTAACCTAACCTAACCTCACCTAACCTAACCTAACCTAACCTAACCTAACCTCACCTCACCTCACCTCACCTAACCTAACCTCACCTCACCTCACCTAACCTAACCTCACCTAACCTCACCTAACCTAACCTAACCTCACCTAACCTAACCTCACCTCACCTCACCTCACCTCACCTCACCTAACCTAACCTAACCTCACCTCACCTCACCTCACCTCACCTCACCTCACCTCACCTAACCTAACCTAACCTCACCTCACCTCACCTCACCTCACCTCACCTCACCTCACCTCACCTCACCTCACCTCACCTCACCTCACCTCACCTCACCTCACCTAACCTAACCTAACCTAACCTAACCTAACCTAACCTAACCTAACCTAACCTAACCTAACCTAACCTAACCTAACCTAACCTAACCTCACCTCACCTCACCTCACCTCACCTCACCTCACCTCACCTCACCTCACCTCACCTCACCTAACCTAACCTAACCTAACCTAACCTAACCTAACCTAACCTAACCTAACCTAACCTAACCTAACCTAACCTAACCTAACCTAACCTAACCTAACCTAACCTAACCTAACCTAACCTAACGATATGAACCTTGCGCTGTAAATTCTCTACACATCATTGTTTTGAGTGTACGATTAAAGCGTTCTACAACACTTGCCTTGAGATTGCTGAACGTAGAGTAGTAACTTGCCAAGTAACTTGAGGTAAGAAGAAAAATCCTTGTTGTAAATCTCTTTACCTTGATCAGTTTGAAGAAGCCTTGGGCAGCGTTTCGATTCTTCAACAATATGTTTAAATGCTTCTTTGACTTGAGCTGCTGTTTTAGAACGCACGGGTTGTGCAAAAGCAAACTTTGAGTACACATCGATAACAGTAAGTAGATACTTATACCCCTTATTACTAGAGGCATATGGAATCATTTCTACTAAGTCTGCTTGCCAGAGATCATCTTTTCCTCGTGTAATAACGCGTCTGCGAGAGTAGGTGCGACGTGCTGGTTTATGTAACTCATGTGCGATGTTTCTGATCCGTGACCAGTGTGACCAGCCTCTTGCGATGCTCTTAAAAGTTGCAATCGTTCAACGAGTAAGTTTGGGTCATTCCAGTACCTTACATCCACATACGGCAACAAAGGCTTGTAGATAACGTCTAGACTACGTGCAGTCGGAAACAGCTTAGAAATAAACTCACGATACTTGTAACTCTTATTCGCATTTACAGCTTCTGTTCTCTTGTAATTACGTCGTGTTGCGTCTGTAGCAAAAAGTATTGCTTTATACTTTTTAAGATCATCTTGTAAAATTATATCCTTGTCAGGTATTCGTGAGAAAAGAAGTTCTAAGAGTCCTTTCGTAGGTTTATAGGTAACACCTTTTACAATGAGTTTGTTACTATTAATTTTAACATTTGAATTTCCTAGCCGGAAACAGTCATCTTCGTAGCGAATACCGTAGGTAGTGTCAGTTTGTCCTGTAAAAAGTTTTTCTATATAAGGTGCAAAGAGAGATCCATAGGTATCTTGAATAAAAGTTCTAAACTGATTGCGATACTCTGGTGTAATCATAACCTCAGACAAAGATGGTAGATTTTGCGTCGATGCAGTAGGTGTTTCAGCAATAACATCTGTAGTTAAAAACTCAACACGCTTAGATGGTGATGTATCATTAAGTTCTTCTTCCTTATCTTCCTCTTCCTTTTCTTGATCTACATCCTGCTTCTTCTCTTCCGTATCTTCTTCATGCTTCTCTTTATGATATGATGTTTTCATAGAAGCAAAACTTGAAGTAGACTGCGGTAATGAAGTAGAATTAAAAATTTCTTTGAGTGGTGTACTTAGTTGTGTTTTTAAAAATAAATCCGTGTCTGCTTGAATACGTTTAAGCTCTTTAAATTTCCGTCGAATATTGTTTCGAGCTTGGATGATATGTTTTGTGATCTCCTTGCTAGATGTTAACATGATGGTGGTTTTTAATCAAGTAGTTACTGTAATTCTGTGATAATGCATATAAAATGATCGAAACCCATGCGATATCGTCCATGCTGTACATCACTTTCTTTATCAATAACTAAAAAGCTGTAACGGTGTAATGACCAACATTTAGCACACATACGTTTAAAGTCATCGAATGTCATATCAGTGTTAACATGATCGTTATACACATGTCGCATGTTGCGCTCATCTTGCCGAAAAAGCACAATAACATTTGCGTTGTCGCGTATCAACTGCTTAGGCACACGAGAATAGGTTTGGCACAAATAGATGCAATCAACATATTTATGCCGACCCATACTAAAGAATGCACGAATAACGTTTTGCTGTTCTGTTGCGACATCATCAAAGATCATGAGAGAATTAGGAAGCACATCGTCTGGTGATGGTACTTGCTCATGTGAATTAAATTTAAAATATCTTATCCCATCTTTAACTAGATCGTGCATTACAGTTTGTAGAATAGTATATAGCGGCTGATAGAGTGACTTTGCGAAAACGTAAATATTCTCGAAGCGTACACCATTTACAGAAGTAATACGTGTGAGTAAAAGATTTGTTTTACCGCATCCCGACGGACCTGATATAATACATCGAACAGTAAAAGGAAACAACGTTCCATGACGTTTTCTAGTAGTTGTAGTAGAACTAGGTAAGAGATGTGGTACAATGTCGGTAACAGGTAGCGTGTCTTGCTGCTTTATAATCTTCATGATAACTGAATCATAAAGTACGTAATAGTAATATATATATTAAACGAAACAAGAGGCAACGGTTAGTTTATGATTTGCTCTTGACTAGTAAAGTCGTGTCCAACATGGTGAAACAACGATATCCAACGACATGAAGAAGAAGAAGAAAGTAAAAACTGTTGGATGGAAAGATGTTATAAAGGCTGCGCAAAAGGCTATTCGAGGGGAATACAATCCTCGTGTAGCTATTACTAAGGCGTTACGCGCAGCAAGAGCGAGAATTTCTCCAAAGTGCAGAGCAATATTTAGTAAACGTGCGCGAATTATTCCTGTACCAAAACTAGGAGGATTTCTTCCTGCGCTGTTTGCTGGCTTAGCAGCTTTAGGGTCATTGCTAGGTGGTGCTAGTGCTGTAGCGAGAACTGTCAAAGCTGTAGAAGAAGCGAAACAACAGTTGAAAGAGAGTGAACGTCATAACAAGACGATGGAGGCAATTGCGTTACGAGGCAAAGGTGTGAACATGAAGCTAGCGCCATACAAGAAAGGGCTTGGTATCTACATTTCTCCAAAAAACGTCTACTGAATGCACTGCCATATCGAGCTCTAACGCATGATGAAGTTTTTACGTTTGCTAAACAACTAGGAATTCATTATTTTCGAGGAGTGTATATGCGCGATCAACTACCAGTACGCCCACGTGAACGTGAAAGTGCCGTAATTAACTTGGACGACAGTCGTGGACCAGGAACTCATTACGTTGCTTATGTAAAACGTAAATCTAAAGTATGGTATTTTGATAGCTATGGAGATTTACCTCCTCCTTTTGAGCTCATACGTTATTTCGGAAGCAGTGCAGACATTGTTTACAATAAAAACCGTGTGCAAAACTTTAATACACGTATGTGCGGACGATTATGTCTTATGTTCTTATATCAAACCCAGACAGTAGAGAAAGTGCATTAGTGTCTACGTGATGACGAACAGTGAAAGAACGTTTGCTGTACGTGGAGAAGGACCTGAAACAACCGTATATTTTAATCCACCAATCGAACTTGGTTATCAGCCGCATAGTCTTGGACTAGTATCGTTTGAAAGCTACAATAAAATCTATAATGTGCGTGATGGTTTAAACAAGTTCTATTACGATGAGTATGTGCTAACACTACCCTCAGGTAGTTATACAGTAGACGATATTCACCACTATATTGAAAGTACGTTAATTGATCAGTTTGGGGAAGATAGTTTTAGTAATCATAATTACAAGTTCTCAATCACTATAAGCAACATTACACATAAATGTGTTATTGAATCATCATTTAAGATTGACTTCAAATCACAACCTGATTCGATTGGACCACTGCTTGGATTTTCATCGAGGGAGCTCCTACCGAACGTACGTTACGATTCTGATCAACCTATAAAACTCTTCGAAGATTATACTGTGAACATTACTTGTAATATTATTACAGACTTGAATAGTAATCTACAACCTTCGCACGTCCTACACGACTTTATTGTTACAGAGGAACGTGGATATACTATTTGTGAGAAACCAGCAGTAGTTCTTTATCATCCTGTGTCTGTAAAACACATTAGCAACATTACTCTTAGACTTGTAAATAAACATAATCAGCTTATTCATTTAGATCAGCACGCGTACGTAGCTTACAAACTACATCTTAAACCAGTATGAAAACCATCTATAAAACACGGTGTACATTCCGAAGACATACTACATGTGTGCAGAGACTCATCGAGTTAACAGATACCCATAAGCAGATACTCCAAGATTTAGGATATACACTACTACAACAGAATGGAAGAAATGCTAGACATTACGAATACAGTAGAAAGTCGTGAAGGTGTAGTACGAAGTGAGCTTCATTCCTATCAACCTTTTACGTTTGGATTAAATAACAATGATGAAATTCATTTTATTATTAATCAACAAGATGTTTACACCTTACCACACGAAAGCTACCTCTATATTGAAGGACGATTAGAAAAGTCAGATGGAAGTGGACCAAGCACTTCACAACTAAACAACCATGCTCTAGCTTTTCTCTTTTCTGAAGCGCGATATGAAGTAAATAATGTTGAAATAGATCGAACGAAGAATGTTGGTATTACAAGTGCAATGAAACTCTACCCTTCTTTCTGTGATGAAGAAAGTAATCTTTTGCGGATGGCTGGATGGTGTCCAAAAGCTACTAACAACTGGATGATTAATGAGGATGGAACTTTTACGGGTATGTTATCACTGAAACATATCTTTGGATTCGCAGAAGACTTTACACGTATTATAATCAACGCAAAACAAGAGCTTATTCTAATCCGTGATCGAAGTGATTACAATTCTCTTAAAGCAGTAGAAACACCTGTAGAATCGAAAATAACACTGCATCGTATACTGTGGCGGATCCCACATGTAACCTTATCTGATCGTGAAAAACTTCGATTGCTCAAGATTGTAGAAAATGATACACCATTACCTATACGTTTTAGAAGTTGGGAGCTGCATGAATATCCTGTGTTACCACCTACAAACAAGCATAGCTGGGCTGTTAAAACATCACGTTTTACTGAGAAGCCCTTGTACATTATTTTTGGATTTCAAACTAATCGTAAATTCAATCACGAAAAAGATAGCTCACAGTTTGATCACTGTAAATTAAGACACTTTAGACTATATCTCAACGGAATTACGTATCCCTACGAAAACATCGACATTAACTTTGAGAAAAATAAGTTTGGGATACTCTATGACATGTTTTGCAAATTTCAATCATCGTATTATCAGAAAGAAGATCGTCCGCTATTTACTCCTCAAGAATTTAAAAATAAAGCACCGATTGTAGTTATAGACTGCTCTTATCATGAAGAATCTATAAAAGAATCTCCAGTTGATATTCGTTTAGAATTTGAAACATCTGAAAACATTCCTGCTAACACAGCAGCCTATTGTCTAATTATTCATATGAGTGATGTTACTTACCATCCGCTAACGAATATTGTTACGAGACTATAAATAAGAATAGATCTTTATCATTTTCATTAGTGTGTGCTTCGACATCGTACGCTATGGAACAAAACTGTAAATGTGCATGCTGTTTGCATGCTCATACGCAACATCTTATTTATGTTTCACGAGTGAGTGAGGCTATTAAGATGTTCTATAAGCGTAGATCGTCGATGCCGAAACATCTTATTCAATACTTACCACCAGGATTTTTATATACGTACGCTGCCTCTTACGTGCATAATTTTTGGGACATCCTTCCTCTACACAGTAAGATGTCAATCGAAGTAGCTTTATGCAGAACTTGTGAACGACATTACAAGCATCGAGGAGAAAATGGTGATATGATTGGGATGGACCAAATCCGAGGATTGAACACTGTACACAGTGTATGAATGAACTTTCTCTAGTACCTCATGATGATGATGATGATTCCGAAAAGGAATAACAGCAAGGTAAGAAGTATATGATCTCCTTCTCTAAAGCATAACATACTTAGTATAATATATTTCTAAATGCTTTGTTTAATTTGAATGTTGCAGGAGGCATTTCAGAAGCGTACGTTGTTAAGAAGCACACCAACCTTGTCAGCAGCAAAAACGAACACGGTTGTAGTACATTTGTAAATAAATATTTGATCGCATTCAAAAATGTTGTACTTATTGCATTGACTTACTCTTAAGAAAAACGATTAGGTCTAAACATGCACAATGACGTCATCACAACAGCACATGCTTACTCTAGCTTTCCCGATGCATGTTTAAACTTGTTCGAATTTACCGCTACCACATCCCTTTACACCGACTTACTCTTAAGAAAACGGACAAGTCTAAGCATGCATGATGACGTCATCACTGCAGCACTTGCTTACTCTAGCTTTCCCGATGCGTGATTAAACTTGTTCGAATTAGCCGCCACCACATTTCAACTAAAGAGCGCAGCAGCGAGGTAAGCGATGTAAGATAGCGGTAGCTAAAGATGGCAGCACGGTGCTCTGTTGATTAAAGATGGCTGCTTGTCAAAAAGATTTTTTCAAATTATCCGCCACCACATAGAGTGCAGCACTGAGGTTTGCGATGCAAGATGGCGGGTGACAGCTTGTCAAATAGATTTTTTATTTTTCAAAGGTAAGTAGCTGAAGAGGGCAGCACTAAGGTTAGCAATGCAAGATGGTGGATGACAGCTGTGACGTAAAATATTACTCGCAAGATAGCAACACGATGCTCTTTTCATTAAAGATGGCAGCTTGTTAAATAGAATTTTTCAAATTAGCCGCCTCGAAGGTAAGTAGCTAAAGAGGGCAGCACTGTTCTCTCTGGATTAAAGATGGCTGCTTGTCGAAAAGAATTTGTGGATGACAGCTGTGACGTAAAATTTACCCGCAAGATAGCGCCACGATGCTCTTTTCATTAAAGATGGCAGCTTGTTCTCTGGATTAAAGATGGCTGCTTGTCGAAAAGAATTTGTGGATGACAGCTGTGACGTAAAATTTACCCGCAAGATAGCGCCACGATGCTCTTTTCATTAAAGATGGCAGCTTGTTAAATAGAATTTTTTCAAATTAACCGCCTCAAAGGTAAGTACCTAAAGAGGGCAGCACTGTTCTCTCTGGATTAAAGATGGCTGCTTGTCGAAAAGAATTTTTCAAATTAACCGCCTCAAAGGTAAGTAGCTAAAGAGGGCAGCACTGTTCTCTCTGGATAAAAGATGGCTGCTTGTCGAAAAGAATTTTTCAAATTAACCGCCTCAAAGGTAAGTAGCTAAAGAGGGCAGCACTGTTCTCTCTGGATAAAAGATGGCTGCTTGTCGAAAAGAATTTTTCAAATTAACCGCCTCAAAGGTAAGTAGCTAAAGAGGGCAGCACTGTTCTCTCTGGAATAAAGATGGCTGCTAGTCAAAAAAGAACTTTTCAAATTATCCACCACCACAAAGAGGGCAGCACGGTGCTCTCTTGATTAAAGATGGTGGATGACAGCTGAAGAGCACATAGAATTTGTTTCCAAACAAGAGTACGTAGAATTTGCCGCCACCACATAGAGTGCAGCATGGTGCTCTGTAGATTAAAGATGGCGTATGACAGCTGACGAAATTACCCGCATGATAGCAGCACGGTGCTCTCTGGATTAAAGATGGCGGATGACAGCTGTCAAAAAAGCACGTGGCTATGTTTACCAAACAAGAGCACGTGGAATTTGCCGCCACCACATTTCAAACTAAAGAGGGCAGCACTATGCTCTGTTGATTAAAGATGGTGGGTGGTAGCTGTCAAAAAAGCACGTGAGTTTGTTTCCAAACAAGAGCACGCGGAATTTTTCAAATTGCCGCCACCACATTTCAAAGGTATCTAGCTAAAGATGGCAGCACGGTGCTCAAAGATGGCGGTTGATAGCTAACAGAACTTTTCAAATTGCCCGCTACTACGTGCTTAAGGTAGTAGCCATAAAGAGGGCAGCACGGTGTTCTGTGGATTAAAGATGGCGGATGACAGCTGATGAAATTGCCCGCAGCACGGTGCTCTGTTGATTAAAGATGGCGGATGACAGCTGTCAAAAAAGCACATGGCTTTGTTTCCAAACAAGAGCACGTGGAATTTGCCACCACCACATTTCAAAGGTATCTTGAGGTTAAGTTGGTAGCACTAAGGTTTAGGCCCACCAAGATGGCAGCACTGCCGATGACGGGTGACGAATTTTACATCTAAAGAGGGCAGCACGATGCTCAAAGATGGCGGATGACAGCTGCACGTGGCTTTGTTTATCTCGCGCTAGTTAGGTTAAGTTGGTACCACCGAGGTTTATTCCCGTCAAGATGGCAGTACTGAGGTTAGCGATGCGTTGTTGTCTGTCAAAAAGCACGTGGCTTTGTTTACAAATCTGTCAAAAAGCACGTGGATGTCAAAAACACGTGGCTTTGTTTACCTCGCGCTAGTGAGGTTAAGTTGGCACTACTGAGGTTTAGGTCCGTCACGATGGCAGTACTGAGGTTAGCGATGTGTTGTTGTCTGTCAAAAAGCACGTGGCTGTCAAAAACCACGTGGCTTTGTTTACCTCATGCTAGTTAGGTTAAGTTGGCACTAGTGAGGTTTAGGCCCGTCAAGATGGCAGCAGTGAGGTTAGCGATGCGTTGTTGTCGATGACAGCTGTCAAGAAGCACGTGGCTTTGTTTACAAATTCAAATCTCCCGCCAAAATTCAAATTTCCTGCCAAAATTCAAATTTCCCGCGCCGCGGGAGGAGGAGGCGCCCGAATCCCTGCATTATACTACTAGTATGACACTTCGCTATGGGAGGTGTGTTGCCTTAAAATTACCACTGTGTCCCAGTAGATTTGGAACGAATTCTTGCATCTATCTCCAGTTCTTAGTGAATCTCCTAGCCTTGTTATTAGTCCTTTGTTGATTGTATGCGTTCTAGATTCTTCATCTCATGTATTCTACATTACCTGTTGATATAACGTTCGCTTGTGATTAATTGTACCCCTGTAATGTTCAATTAATATTTACCTATCACTCTAGGACGTTTTCTTTTCTTCAGTGGATCTCCTAGTGTCTCTTGACAGGGTTGTTTAGTCATCTTACTGTTCTGTGGGGTTACTGGTTAGGTATGAGACTGGTTGGTACTCCCCAGGCGGTAATCAAGTCGCCCAGCTGATGGATTATGGGAGCTATTGGTTGTGTTCCTCTATTCATCATTGTCTTTCAGCATCTTCTAACGTCCTGCACATTTTCTTCCTTTTATATTTTATTTGCCTGGTTTCCGGGGAGTGTGGAGGATGTACCTGTTTAGCTGTTTAGCGACAGGGTGACGTGGATCTCACAAATTAATAGACCGGATAATCGCCTAGGCCTTGACAGGCAACCAGTAGATTATGTTGAGTGGGTCACTGCTCGGAATTTCCTGATGGTCATCGGTTTGAGGTGGATTCAATCGCCTTTTCTTATTTAATCAGGTGTCCTGCGTGAAGACACATTGTTGTTAATTCTATGAAGATAGAGGTTATATGACTTCAGATTGGTTTTCCCTCCTGAGTTTCCTTTATCTATTTCCTATTCCGTTATTCCTATGGTGTTAATGAAGGAGTTCCTGTGTATTTTTCTTCTCCATCCTAATATTATTCTTGGCTCGGCATTGTTGCTAGTTCGGTTGTCGATGGCAACCCTTTCCGGACACCACAATCTGATTTAAATTTGAGGTCTCCAGCTGTAGTTTCCAGCGTTAATCTTGTCTTGAACAACATTACCTCTAACCCTATGATGTCTTTATTTAACTAAAACTTATTATTGGGGTGTGTTATTGTTTAATTGAAGTACCTATTTCTTGTCATTAATATTGTTCGATTAGATGGTGTATTGTGATTTGGAGTGTTGAACCAGTAGATGTTGTAAAGTTATTTAATGCCTTTGATAATTTTGGAAAATTTTAGAATTTAATTGTCCACCGAGTCCAAGTTCTGAGTCTTTTATGTTATAAAAAATTTTGAAATTAAGTGTGCTTTCTGGGCGACTGCCAGTGCAACGTGTTCCTAGTCCAGAAATAGTCTCCATTGATCAACGTCTGGTTATGCTATCTTAATCTTGCTGTGGTCGGTTTCACCTAGCTTTGAGGGTACTTGTAATATAGATTGCTTTTAGGTGTTAAGTTAGTTTACCTTTCTGTTGAGTGCTATTATTTACCCATGGGGTAAAGCTTGATGCTAATTTGTGATGGGCTATTGTTGGGGGTGAATCTGAAACCTGAGTGATTGGTTGCTACTAAACCGTGTGTTGTGATTACTGCTTTCTTTAAACCTTAGGAGTTGGCACTTATATTGATTGTTCTCCTTCCTTTGCTGACGGTATACCTACGCATCGCTTAAACATCCTCTTGTGAACTTGTTGTGTAACTGTATATTCAGCGTATGTTCTTGTATGTTATGCTCTGGCCGTGGTTCAATCGATTGTAGCTTAAAATTTTAAACTAAAACTGATATTTGGATCTTAGTTATCCTGTAGAAATGCATTCACCAATTTAATCTTCCTGTTCTTGTTTCCTTCCTTTCTTCTTTCGCTGTCTTGAGTTGAAGGTTTTGTAAATTTAATTTTGGAATCGAAACAGGATGCTGCATTTCTTACTACTTGAAACGCGATAAATAATATTTGAGCTGAAATTATATTTTAATGTGCTGACGAGAGTATTTAACGTTGGAGAGGATTTGAGGAAAGAACTACTGGTGATGCGTTGTGTATTATCATTCAAAACTTTTCAAATAAAGTAATTTTCAATGAGTAATCATGATGGTGTTGTAACGGCCACTCACCTAATTACGGCTGCCGTCATCACGAACTCCACATGTCTTGCTCTACTCACTACCATCAACACTCATGTAACCGGCTTTGTACATTCGTCGCCGTCTCGCTTTGCGCCCGTCCTGCTGAACAGCTCACTGCATACTAACCTACAACAGGATTAGGTGACCCGCTGCGTCACTGTCTGATGTGGTGGTATACATCCGTCCCCCAATCGTTAGTTTCTTCAGTTCAGCGATGATTCCGAGTGAGGATGAAGGGTCGTCCAAGGGGTTCCCAGTATTCTTCTGGGAAACTCCGTTTATTTTCCTTTATTGGTTGAGCAACAGAGTGCATTACTTATTATTATTACCATTGTTTATCTAATGAATTTTGGCATCCAGAGCCTTAAACATACTTTGGTTTCTATGGCTGGTTTTTAGTGAGTGTTTCTTTCTAACCAAATGTGACCTACAATTGGATGCCGTTATGCATCAGTAGACTAAGCGCCATTTGACGAAAATTGAGATTTTAGCGCCATCTTGTAGAGGAAGGCTTGAACTATTTATAAAAAATTCCCCACTGCATTACAAGAGGCCGTAAGTTGTTAATAAACAGAAAACCTAAGCGACAAAGCGGGAATCAGTAAAAATGTATATTGCATCAGTAGACTATGCGACGTTCCAGTTTGCATCATTGGACCAAGCGCCACATTCCTCACATTGCGCGCGGATGACAGCGAAGGAGCCCGCGTTTTCGATAGTGCTGACATTTTTACGTGCTGATACACTGAGTAGTTTATCAAGTGACGAAGTTCAGCGATGTATCAAGTACTTCCAAAAGTAAGGAGAAGGACAATGCTACTTCTGCAGCTTGCTAAGAAGGTTGAGTCTGAGAATCACTCTCTAGAATTAGATGGTGAATCTCAGGAAGTAAATCTAAATAAGTCAAGACAGAGACGACCACGGGAAAGTAGAGTTCCCTTTCACCAGGCATTAATGCCATTTTGGCCAAAAGGAAAACCTATTATCTCTGAAGCCAAACTAAGAGACTTTGGTTCGCTGATGCACCTAATACCTGCAGATGCCAAACAATTTTACCAGAATCTTCAAGCAGGTTCAGACATCGTGGATGACGTAGATAGGTTTAATGGATATCCTGATTTCGAAATTGAATGGACTGAGAGCAACAATATTATTGCCTATCCAGTGATTTGTGTGTATATATGGGAGAAAACATCTTTAATCACATTTTCTGTCTCAAGCAGAACAAAACAAGGCTTAAAAATATCACGTCAATAGTGTACTCTCAGAACATAATAGGACCATCGTGAAGGAAAATCCATTCAAAAATTGTACAGACTACAATGGCTCATGTCTTACCAATGTATTTGACTCAGATATGTTGAAATTCCTCAAATCAGTAAGTCGTTATAGCAACGAATTTAGAGAATAGCTTTCCTTCTAGAATTTCTCCATCTAAAACTTGAATAATGTACCGGAGTTGTGGCGCGGCTCGTGGTGGATCAAGCACTTAGCGGGCCTTTTCAGACAGTAGGAGATTCAGTTTTTAATCGTGGCTGCCGCCACGTTGTATTTTTTGAAGTTTTACTCAGTAGATACTCAACAGTTGAGGGTTTTCGGTGTAGCATCGTGATACATTATTCGCACTTGAGAAAAACCTTAAATTGCATCAGTAGACTAAGTGCCATTTCTTCAAGAAAATCTATGTAGTGCGAGTATAAAAATGTTGAAATTTGGTGAGAAGGTACAATCTATTATCCTACAACACCAGTAATACCATATTTAGTAAAATTATGTTCGCTCGAATTTACACATAGAACCAAATTTAAACGCGATTATCTCGCAACCAACTTTTGGCGCTTGGTCTAGTGATGCATAACGGCATCCAATTAATTAATAGACTCAAGAGTTTTCTGATGATTGAACACGAGGCCTGCACCCAACAAACCTTAATATGAACTGATCTTGTACTCTTCATCTCAAAGTGTTTAGGCGACTGCCAAAGTTGTGAGCCCGTAATCTCTCCCCCCTTCCTACTGCCTTCTCTATTGGTTCATTTTTGGAAACTATCTTCTTTTATTTCGTTACGACGTGACATGCAGTTCCCTATATCCTTTTGAATTGTTTCATTTGATACAATATTTTGTAAATTGTCTAGGGATTTCTCGTAAATATGTTATTCGGAATTATTGTTTCATAAATGTATCGTGTTACGGAACGCTAAGTTGTGATTTACGTTATCTTTCAAGTGGAAAGGATACACAGTATTGATTAAACGTTATCATTCTTCTTATTCCTTCCACTGACCTCCCATTGGTCCCAGCCCTTTTCTCTTTGGATATCCTGTCAATGAATCTTTATCGTTTACTACGCCATATGGATTGCTGTTTCATGAATTGCTGACTATTAAGACAAGTTTGATTCCATTTACACTCCTAATTTGTAACAAAATGGTAGCAGATTACCTGTTCCAATTTATTTAATGTTGACTTTCTATTATTCTTATTCTATCGTTTTTCTATTCCTCTGGTATTTAATAATTGATCTTCTTGATTTCGTTCTTCGTTCTATAAAGCCATTCTTTGTTTCTGAACATGGCAACATTTTCTGATAATTTTCCGTTATATTCTTCTGATGACTACTCATTTTCACCCCCTGCATTTCGGTCTCTACCTAATCCACCTTGTGCAGATTAAATTTCTTTTGATGATACTTCATCTTTAGACCCTTCATACACTATTTTTTCGTCTCCGCATTCTAACACTGCAAATCTACTTGACTAAGAATTGAAACCAAAACTTTCAACTACCACTCATCATTTACATCCTGAACCTTCTAGGCCATTCACTCCACCGCCTATTTCTTCAAATCCACTTACTCACTCACTTAATCTCGAAATTATTAAACAATAATTAACACAAGTGCCTACAGATCCTCGAAATTTAACTATTTGGTTATTTTCCGTTCGTAAATTCCTAAAAGCTCAACTTGCCCCATTTTCTCAGCTCATTAGCTTATTAATCTCTAAAACTACTGGACATTAAACTAAGTTTTGGCTTGAAAATATGGCACATTTTCAGGACTGGACTCAATTTCGAACTTGTCTTCATAATTATTTCCTACCTTATGAAGTACGTCACAAATTAAGTTTGGAATTTGTTCGCCGTCATCAACGTTCTGACGAACCTCTACACGATTATTTAGATACCATTCTTACCTTTATTGATGTTCTTAACACCGCTAATAATCCATCAGAATTGATTTCGGTTGTTACATTTTATGCTGTGCCTCCTTTTCGACAGCTTCTTCATGTTAATTCCCCTCCTACCTCCTCGTTACAATTGTATACCGCAGCACAAGCTCATACGTCTTATGCATATGCCAATATTTCCTACTATGCTCATGTGCCACCTCCCGTCTTACCTCCCTTCGCTACCTCTACCCCGGCAACGATATCATTACCAATGCCTTGTCCTGCTGCAGTTAGTAAACATATTTTTGTTACCGCTGTAATGGTACGGGGCATGTAGCTAATAATAATGCCTCTCCTATTCCGGGAAACGCATACAATTCCCGTCCGTAGGCAGTGGACGTGCTCAAGGGACAAATCTGCCTAATCAAATACATTCTGTTCACCATAAAACCTCTCCTATTCGGCTGCCTCCTCGTTGTACTATTAGCCCTCGCACCACGAGTGTAGAATATGGTTCTCTTACTTTTTGTCCGTTACCCAGGACGTCTCATATTGTGGTCTTGCTTCACAATATTCCCCACTATTGCACTTGTAGATTCTGGTTCGACTACTCCTTTAATCAGTCTATAACTTTTTCAAACTCTTCAGAATACCTTTTCTCATCTTCAACTTTCTCCGTGTTCACTTCTTTGTACTTCTGCATCAAATAAAGTACTTCAGAACCTTGGCCAGATCATGCTTAACCTAAACATTCAACATTTTTCTTGACACAACACTTTTAATTTTGTAGAAAACTTACCATATCCACTATTTCTGGGATATGATTTTTTCGTCACACTGGTTTGGTACTTGATTCTCGTATTACCTCTATTCGTTTTACGTTTTCGGTCATTAGGATGCAGGAATAATATTGAGGCCGATTTCTCCAAACATTATGGAGGATAGATTCACGAATTCGATCGCGGCTACATTGTTATACACTGACTGACAGAGCAAATGCAACACCAAGAAGGAGTGGTCAGAACTTTATGCCAATTGCAGGGTAGACTGACGTCACTGAGGTATGCTCATGATGTGAAATGTGCCGCTGTGCTGCGCACGTAGCGAACGATAAATGGGACACGGCGTTGGCGAATGGCCCACTTCGTACCGTGATTTCTCAGCCGACAGTCATTGTACAACGTGTTGTCGTGTGCCACAGGACACGTGTATAACTAAGAATGCCAGGCCGCCGTCATCGGAGGCATTTCCAGCAGACAGACGACTTTACGAGGGGTATGGTGATCGGGCAGAGAAGGGCAGGTTGGTCGCTTCGTCAAATCGCAGCCGATACCCATAGGGATGTGTCCACGGTGCAGCGCCTGTGGCGAAGATGGTTGGCGCAGGGACATGTGGCACGTGCGAGGGGTCCAGGCGCAGCCCGAGTGACGTCAGCACGCGAGGATCGGCGCATCCGCCGCTAAGCGGTGGCAGCCCCGCACGCCACGTCAACCGCCATTCTTCAGCATGTGCAAGACACCCTGGCTGTTCCAATATCGACCAGAACAATTTCCCGTCGATTGGTTGAAGGAGGCCTGCACACCCGACGTCCGCTCAGAAGACTACTATTGACTCCACAGCATAGACGTGCACGCCTGGCATGGTGCCGGGCTAGAGCGACTTGGATGAGGGAATGGCGGAACGTCGTGTTCTCCGATGAGTCACGCTTCTGTTCTGTCAGTGATAGTCACCGCAGACGAGTGTGGCGTCGGCGTGGAGAAAGGTCAAATCCGGCAGTAACTGTGGAGCGCCCTACCGCTAGACAACGCGGCATCATGGTTTGGGGCGCTATTGCGTATGATTCCACGTCACCTCTAGTGCGTATTCAAGGCACGTTAAATGCCCACCGCTACGTGCAGCATGTGCTGCGGCCGGTGGCACTCCCGTACCTTCAGGGGCTGCCCAATGCTCTGTTTCAGCAGGATAATGCCCGCCCACACACTGCTCGCATCTCCCAACAGGCTCTACGAGGTGTACAGATGCTTCCGTGGCCACCGTACTCTCCGGATCTCTCACCAATCGAACACGTGTGGGATCTCATTTGACGCCGTTTGCAAACTCTGCCCCAGCCTCGTACGGACGACCAACTGTGGCAAATGGTTGACAGAGAATGGAGAACCATCCCTCAGGACACCATCCGCACTCTTATTGACTCTGTACCTCGACGTGTTTCTGCGTGCATCGCCGCTCGCGGTGGTCCTACATCCTACTGAGTCGATGCCGTGCGCATTGTGTGACCTGCATAGTGGTTTGAAATAAACATCAATTATTCGTCCGTGCCGTCTCTGTTTTTTTTCCCCAACTTTCATCCCTTTCGAACCACTCCTTCTTGGTGTTGCATTTGCTCTGTCAGTCAGTGTATCTGATGACGACAGTATAATTTGCCAAGTCCATGGCGGTTAATGGTGGTAGCTCTGGAGTATAGGTTTTCCATATTGACGTGAGAGACTGACTTCGTATAATTTTTCAAAGATATGGTTCGACTGCTAAATTAGAGAGAGCCGGTGATAATTGGAAACCTTTCATCACACTTCTTTATATGGTTATAAGCAGAACAGTTATAATAACCTACAATGCTAACAATGTTAACAATTCCTCCAGTGAAAGATCGGATATATTCTTGACTCTTCCTTTTATTAAATTTAAAAGGCTATCGTTCCACTTACTTTTCAGAAAAATATTTTCGTCGTGACAGCTGCATCGGGTGTTAGAGTTACCGACAAAATCACAGTCAGACGAATTCCAATTATGCACTACACAGTTTATCAATACTGCACGTCTCTCTTAATGGACACCAGAACTTTCCGTCGGTAGTACACTCTGACAGTCTTCGTTCAATGTCACTTGTCGATTCATACTCGAGAGGTCCAACTCCACGACAGAACAAACACTCACCCGACAACGCGACAACAGACAGGCTGAAAAATTCACATACGGTCAGTACTACACGGCTGTGCACAGACAGTACTCCGCTCCACATGGCAGTATCCGTACAGTACTAAGCTCCGCTGTGCATTTGTGGTACTTAGTGCTCCACGGTGGTGCACACACAGCACTCAGTAGTCTGACAAGTCATCCAACACACTGAACAAGACTTCAAACTGAACTGAGCACAGATACTAACACACTCCCTGGTCGCCCCTCCGGCTTATACCGTCAGGTTTAAGAGTTCGAGAACAATTCTGAAATTGGGCACAAGTGGAATAATCTAGGTCGCCGGCTCTACAGGGATTTCTAGTAATCAACAGATGCTCCCAGAGCAGTGGCGTGCACTGGGGGTATGCAGGCTAAGCCGAGCTTACCTGTTGGACTTGAGAGGCAAAGTAAGCAATAATGCAACTGTAAGTGCAACAAATAATTTTATCTTTTCAGTTGGCAATACTATTTTGTTAATTAAGCGCATTTGCTGCAGTATGGTTTTCTGCAGTATGCAGGAAGGTTATTCTGCAGTACGAACTTCTGCATTAGCGACGGAACGCGACACACCTACCGCTTGTCTCGCCCAGTGTTGAGTTCAAAGTGACGCTTGCGTAGTAACCGCGCCAGTAAGCGAGCTTGGTAACCCGACAACTCAACGCTGCCCGGCTTGATCGCATAGTGTAGCAGTGTGAAGCAACTTTGTGCGGGTTTATGATACGTTTATTTATTGTGATTTGGCTTATTGCTGAAACAGCTCTTGCAAGTGATAACTGACAGCAGTGAAGAACGTTTTAAAAGCATGAATACCCAGTTCTTTTTAGAATTGAAGATTGTTTTTTTCTTAAGTGTAATAGCGTAAGAAAAACTTGCCTACTATATAGTAGGTACCAGCGATGTTGTGGACCATGTGGCGTGCTTGTAGGGGCGTACGTTCTAACAATTTTCATAATAATAACATGAAACGTGGACAGTGCTGTGTCGTGAGTGCATAATTGTGTATTTACGTAGAAGTATTAGTGAAATATACGGTAAGGTAATTTCTTATTAGTTTCAACTATCGTAATATTTTCCATGTGAGAAACTAGAAAATCTTCTCCAGATATGTCCAAAATTAAAGGGACGCATAAAAACAAAAGTCAAGAGTACGCTCGTCATTTCCAAACTTCACAGTACAGTAAAATAGAATGGATTGTTGTAAGTTCCAAATTTAATAAACTGTTTGCTGGCCATGTTTTCTCTTTGCAAGAGACCGAACTGTTTGGTCTGACACTGGTTATGATAATCTGAGTAACTTGCACAATGCCATTCAAAAGCATGAGAAATCGCAGTCACACATTTCTACACTCTTACGTTTCGAAAATCTAGAATTGATATTCAGCTTGATGCTCAATTGCGTGCAAGCACTGTACAATATAATGAGACCGTTCGGAAAAACAGAAAGGTGCACAAGCGATTGATTGATGTTGTGTGTTATTTAGCTACTCACGAATTACCATTCCGTGGACATTCTGAGAGTGAAGATTCTTTGAACAGGGGTGCTTATTTGGGTTCATTGAACTTACTCGCCACTTACGATGCGACGTCAAGTACACACCTAGAAACATCGACCGTGTTCCGCGGGACTTCAAACAGGATACAAAATGACTTAATAAGGGCAGTCAGTGATGTCGTTTTGGAAAAAGTGAATTCAGAAATAAAACACGCTATTTTCGTTGCCCTTCTTCTTGACGAGACTTCAGACATTATGAGTTTGTCTCAACTATCAACCACTCTGAGATACGTTGATTCTGAAAGTGGTAAAGTTCACGAAAAGTTCATTTCTTTCACTGATGTCAGCGCAGATCTAACAGCCAGTGGTTTGTTTGTAAATGTGAAAAACATTGTTACTGAGTTTGACTTAAACTACATGTTGGTTGCACAAACGTTCGACGGAGCAGCTGTGATGGCCGGCCACACAAGTACAAGAACTCTTTCCGAAGGCCATATTTATCCATATTTATTTAGTCACAAGCTTAATCTGATTTTGTCACAGTCATTTTCCTGTACCAAGGAATGTAGAATATTTTTGCAGACCTTAATGGGATTAGGATCATTTTTCACAAGTCCTCTAAACGATCTCATGAACTGAAAGTATTTACCGCAAAGAGGATGCCTAGAAATGCTTCAACACGGTGGAATTTTTCATTTCGCCTTATTCACATAGTGAAAGAACATCGCACTTCATTCCTTGAATTCTTTCGGAATGTTTTAGATGAAAGCTCAAATTGGGACAGTGAAACAGTTGTAGCGGCACAAGGTTCCATGAAATTTCTAACCAGCACTGAAACTTCCTTTTTGTTACTGATGTTAGCAACATTTTCACCTTCACTGATATCCTTTCCAATATCCTTCAATCCAAGCATTTAGACGTCCTATATTGCTACCAAAAAGTTCAGGAAATCAAAAGAGAGATGCTAAACCTCAGGAGAAAGTGCGACGTAATTTGGGAGACTCTGGTCTATCATGGTGTCGAAGACTTTCTACCAACTAAACGACAATGTCGGGAAGAAGATCTAATAATGTCAAGGAAATTCCTTTACCAATCTATTTTTGACAATATTATTGTACAATTAAACGAACGATTTGGGTCATTAAACCAATTACAGTGTACTTCCTTGTTGGATCCTCTGAAGTATGAAGCGTACAAAGCTACGTTTCCTCACTCTGCTTTTGAAAGTCTTAAACTGTCCTATAAAGACTTGTTTGATTTTATCCGATTGAAGAATGAACTTACCGTGCTGTATTCGTTTGATGAAATTTATGGTCAACACCGTCATCAGTTAGTGTGTTCTCTGAAAAGCAAACAATTAGTTACATCCCTGCCTGAAGTGTACAAATTGGGTGTACTTATAGTAACAGTTCCAGGCACAACAGCGTAAGTTGAAAGATCGTATTCAGCCCTCAGGAGGATTAAGACTTATCAGAGGTCAACACAGAGTCAAGAGCGGCTCTCAGGCTTGGCAGTTCTGTCCACAGAAAAGGATGTTCTGCACCAACTGAAAAGCACAGACACATTTTATTATAATGTCATCACAACATTCACAAAAAAAGAGAGACGACTAGATTTCACCTTCAAGTAGACTCAAAGCAACCAAAAATCTTGTGGAGGAACTTAATGCAGGGTTGTGTTAGTGGTAGAGCATACAGTGGACAATAGAAGAACTTCTAACAAAAACGTAGCAAATAAGTTACTATCAATTTTTGATAGGCCTATGTGTACAATGCAATATGCATGATGCTGTTGCATTAGTGCCAAATGTATTTCAAGTTGGCTTCTATGCTGAAGGGTGAAAAGTGTAACAGGACAGAGAGTTTTCTGATACATACATAAGAGGTCAAAGGGTTTTTTAACTGAATAGTGAGGGGTGATACATGAAATGGACGTGATTTCTACTAATCTATGTACTTTGATGTAGGAAACTGAATAAAATAACAATTTCTATACAAAAACGCAACAATGACACGTTTGTCTTCCTTTCTTAACGGATTATGCAATGTCATTGCGCATAAATAAACTATTTCTATACATCTCAATAAGTTAATTGCAGCTTTAAAAATTATATTGATTTTTTAAATATTGCCCCCTTTATGCCGGGCTCAGCTCGCCGGAGAGCGAGGGTCTCAGTGGTGGACCGTTCGCTATCGGCTGCGCAGAAAATTTTAAAGGCAGGGATAGATGAAGGACTAGCGACAAATGAAAGGAGACTAAATTAGGTTTACACATTTATTAAACTAACACTCTTTTAAAGAAAACAATTAAATTAACAAAATCTGGGTTGGATTCTTGAAAAACATCTTCTCCTCGTGCTTTCATTCGTGAGGGATCTCGCTCAAATAAATTTTCAATGATTGTTCTTTTCTGCAATAATAAATATAGAAACCATTAACTTACTGAAAAATTGATTGGAAAACAAAATAATATCTAATATCCTTCTCTTATGATGATAATCCAATTATTAAAATTAAAATCTTCCCTCCTGGGTTTCAATTATTTTCCAAGAAAATGACTATTTTCTCCTCCTTATTTAAATTATTGAAAATTATGTAATTCATTAATTTATGATTAGCAAGTCTTCCCTAGACTTTCCTTTCAACAATTACTTCGTTTATATAATTATTGATTGAATAAACTTCTTTTAATAACTTTTACTTGAACTTATATCACCTTAACTTTTGCTCAATTTTATGCAGAAAGTGACTGTACAACATCTAACAATTAAATCTCGTGACATCAGTCCACGGACGTTGCCTTCTCTTATTCACTTTGAGTTAGTAAATTAGGCCCTAATCAACCTTAAATTATGATAAAATCTTCTAAAGATTCAAAATTGATCCAATTACGGACACGCGAAGTAATACAAGTCGGTCAAAACTTTGACGCACATAATGAAAATTACCTTCACAAAATCGTACATGAAATATTCCAAAAAACACAAAATAGGATCAAATCTCACATCACACATTCACACAGGGGTACACGGCGTTATTATAACATTATTTACACGAACACTAACCCATTATTATTAATTTTAGGATTTTACTGCGAATTAGGGAAATCATTCTCCAGATGACACTATCACACACATCCCAGGTATCAATTCAGAGTGTGATAGAATTAAGGTTATCACTTATACAAAGAAATTAACTATACAACGATGTTCAAGGAGTATTTTGAACAGAAATCATCCTAATTTAGCGAATAGAATAATTGTAACACAGGTCAAAATAATAGAATACGCGTTAACGGTACATGAGTTGCGGCATTTATTTTTATTCATCATAATGTCGTGGCTCTCAATTATTCTGCACTGAAGCTCGAAGAAATCATGTCCAGTGACACATCTCTTCCCAAAATTGACTCTAATGGGTGCATAAATTATTACTCAAAATATAATGCCCATCTGCAAGTCATACTCAAATTCATAGCGCAGAAATATACCTATAATTCGTCGATACTCCGTCCGGAGAATTTGCCATGTTCCAGGCTTACTTTACATAAAGTGAGCACACGATAATACTTTCCAAAAATAACTAACATTAAACTCATGACCTTATTAAATCATTTTAGCCCTTAATTAGCTTTAATTATTTTTACTCATTATTATTATTATTATTATATTCCTGACCGTGCATAATCTCATTCGTAAAGTTGTCGTGTGAAGTTATTCGGATGACTTTAAATAAATTCGAACCCATAAACATGTTGTACAATCGTAGAATGAAATTCTACACGAAGAAAAACACTAGAACACTGTCCTAATTTGTTTTAAATAACTTTCAAATTATTTCAAAACTAATCAAAATTAACGTGGGGGTCATTTAATTTTTATCTCACCTGTCTTCTAAATTCTTAGGACAGTTAAGGTCTCTCTCGATGACTCACATTCATTTCTAACTAATAGAGCAAACACACACTCATTCCAAGGGTTCTAACTACCTCTCACCAAAGAAAGAAGAATGAAAAATCAAACTACTGCAAAACTAATAGAAATCCAAAGGAATAGGTAAGGCTACGTTTACAGATATTTACAAAGATAGAAAGCAATTGAATTCTTAAAGAATACTCATGTGACTGGTGTGAACTGGATTGCGGCTGATGACCTAGCACGTGGTCACATCACCTTCCATCGAACGAAGTCTCGCCCATGTCCGATGCCTTACATGTTTAGTGACTCATGGAGGCGTTGACGATGTACAGGAACTTGCAGTATTCTTCGTGGAGCTGGATAACCATCTTGCCGTAAACTCGAACTCAGGACCTTTCTTCTTTCAAGTTCTTGTAGAAAGCTGAAACTAACAAAAAGTCTTAGAAATAGCCCAGGATTCACTCTCGATGCTTTATAATCTGGCTGAAGACACTTATCTTAGAACAACCCTAAATTAATCGTAGTGAAATTTTTCGAGTGTCTGAATTGCTGTTTATATAGTCCTCGATGCCTTCTCCAATGTAAAGTCTTCCGATGAAGCAAATGACGTCCAGTCTCTTCGGTTGCTGCAGTCAGAGTAATGCTCAAATTTAGCGTTCAGAAGTATAAAACCCTCTACCAAATTTTCCTCTGGAATTACCATTAATTTCCTGTCGTAAGACATAGGTGTGTCTCTTAATTACATCTAATTGGTGGATTAGTTGAATTCCAGTGAAGGTTGTCACTTTTATTGGCTGCTCCAGTTTTACGTCACTTGACTTTCCATTTATTGATCGATTGAGATCTGCCTGCTCGCCGTGTCACGTGGTACGCACACATGTGTCTGAAGGCCACATAACAGGAATTCCAGCCTGCTCCCTCGTGCTCTCTGTAGGTCGGGAAAACCGGTTCGCGAAGTGACTAGCTCGTACTGGCACGAAATACGGAATCTCACCCTCTTGCCGATTAAAATAATGTCCCAACACACTGATGAAATAAATCATTTTCTTTCTAATAAAATATTACCACTTTTGAAGGGGACATGAAATGGACGTGATTTCTACTAATCTATGTACTTTGATGTAGGAAACTGAATAAAATAACAATTTCTATACAAAAACGCAACAATGACACGTTTGTCTTCCTTTCTTAACGGATTATGCAATGTCATTGCGCATAAATAAACTATTTCTATACATCTCAATAAGTTAATTGCAGCTTTAAAAATTATATTGATTTTTTAAATATATAGATGTGATGTCACTAGTTATTTTGTGTTTCCTGAAGAGCCAAGGATTTGACATGATACCGTAAGCTCTGGTTAGAAGTTCTTCAATTTTCATGAGATTACACACAGGTAAGTCTATATGGTTACAGCTTGGTTACATTCGTTTATATAATGATGCACTTTAAATTATACTTCCTACGTCCGGTAATTAGTACGTCCTACCTTGGACAGCATACCCACTTTTCAAAACCACCGCGCGCCACT
The DNA here is from genome assembly GCF_040414725.1 of Anabrus simplex. NCBI lineage: Eukaryota > Metazoa > Arthropoda > Insecta > Orthoptera > Tettigoniidae > Anabrus > Anabrus simplex. Next base: position 36,564 of record NC_090266.1, read on the forward strand.
GTCCCAGAGGTATGTGAGGGAGACGTTCGAGAGTGGCTGGCCTTGCGAATCTTATTCGTCCTCCTGACAGGCGGGACCAAAACTAGCAGCAACAACTCTAGAGCAGAGCACTTGCAAGGTCCAGGAAAGGAACTGACGGACACTTTCAGAGTACTCTACCTACTAAACTGGAGATATTTAAGGTTTCTATCAATGAAGCAACAGATATTAAAACAAGGAAGGATCATTTACCATGTTCTTCCACCCCAAATGGAAATAAAATAAACCCAACCCTCCTAAGCTACAGCAATTAACCTACAAACACGTTTATATATATTCAATGTATTTTTAATATCACTAAGCCTGGTTAATTTTACACTCACCAAGCACACAATACTTATTAAACTAATGGAATTCCTCACAACAACAATAATCTGCTTAACTACGAAATATCTGCTTTATCACTACGAAAAGACAGCAATCGCCTCACATCGAAATCCCAGTTAATAGACTCAAGAACTAATTTGTAACGTTCGACATCAAAGGGATGGTCACTGCAATGAATTCAATGTTCTCAACAATCACTAACTGATCCCTTGCATTTTGTTTACAATAAGGCCGATCCAGCGTCTATTTCACTTTCGTCGCAGATACGATTATCGATTTTCATGGTCAGAGTTTCCAAGGCAAAGGTGCAACTCATTACTAAAGGCGACAATATTCCATCCGTCTGCTCAGCGTTGTCTTTTCTGAAACGAGGCAAATGCCATAGGTCATGTCGTGTCTTATATCGATCAAATGTAGCACAGGACTGTAAGCCTGCTGACGCAAATTATTATGAACGGTTTGGCTCGATATGCGGGGTGACACAGTTTTAAAACTTAGCACCAACGAATCGGTCACTCGGGGCCATGGGAATAGTGTGGCTTTCGCTCCACACAATCGTCCATGAGGATCGTCCATGGCAGGCCAATTGGCATGTGTACAACAGATTAATTTCATAGATATTTTACTATAGTAGAAAGTCTGCCTGCAATAACAGGTATAGTACAAACCAATCTCCCACAAACCTGTCATTCAAATTCCCTCAAACTCTGACAGTTGTTGAAATATTATGCTCTGTTTGAGGCACTTTCGAGAGATCAGTTCACTTCACTGACTGCAAATCAAGCTAGGAACACTGTTTCCCATATTTGAGATGGTTCGTTGGCGATCAGTCAATACGGAGTGCAGTACGAGCAATGAAATAAACTTGAGGCAGCTCACCTTACAGAGCACCTTCCCATAACTCAAATTGATGGCGTTATGTTGAAATTTCCATTCATTCCAATAATATGTTACCAAATGGACTTACCATTAACCTATTAGGTATTATTCCTAGTATAACGATAATAATATTTAAGGCAGATCACCTCATGCTCCAAATTCTAGTTATCGTCACACATTTCTACGAATCTCACTTCAGTTTCGAAAAATCTTTTCTCTTCAACGCAATATCACTTCACATTTGTGCAGTATTCGGCTAATCACTGAAAGTCATATTTCTCTTTACTCGGGTAATGTGGTAGTCCAATTCTCAGTCTTATTCGGTTCACTCTCTTTGATCTTGACTAACGCATATCTACGAGTAAAAGCCACTCTACAATTCTCCTAGGCTTTACATGTATGTGAAGTGGATGCCAAAAACGTTTATGCTGCTTATGTTCTCCATACTGCAAAGACTCGTTTGAACATGTAGTGGAGCCATTCCACGTGGTAACGGCACCATGCTATCCACCAAAATGACGCATTAACCTTCGTAAGAGGTGATATGGAAATTTTGGGCGTAAACGAAGGCTTTAATTTCAGGGAATTTCATACTGGTGTTGTTGTTGTTGCTGTTTAAGTCATCAGTCCATAGACTGGTTTGGTGCAGCTCTCCACGCTACCATATCTTGATCTAATATTTTCATTTCCAAGTAACTGCTGCATCTTACTCATACCTCGGTCTGTCCCTACCATCCTTACTGCCTACACTTCCCTCAAAAACCAACTGCACAAGCCCTGTGTGTCTTAAAAATATGTCCTATCATTCTACCTCTAGTTCTGGTCTAATTTAGCCAAATCAACCTCCTTTCACCAATTCGATACTGTATCTCTTCATTTGTGACTGTTTCTAACCATCTCACCTTCAGCATTCATCTGAAACACCACATTTCCTTCTTTCTGAGCTAGTTGTCGTTACATGTTTCACTTCCATGCAATGCCACGCTCCAGACGAAAGTCTACAAAAACACCTTTCTAATTAATATATCAATGTTCGAAGTTGGCATATCCATTTCCTTGAGAAGGGCCTTCTTTGCTTGTCGTAGTCTAGATTTTATATTCTCCTTACTTCTGCCATCGATAGTTATTTTACTACCCGAATAACAATATTCATATATTTCGTACAAGACTTGTAGGGCTAAAAACCACTCTGTATACCTCGTGGGCTTCAGATGTCCGTTAAGTGGATGCCAAAAACGTAATGTCCTAATGTTATACTTATTGAATTACTTGACGTCCATCCAGTCCACTCCATTACCTTTGTTTTGGACTTATTTATTTCCAACTTGTAAATCTTTCCCAAGACTCTGTCCATATCATTCAGCAATTTCTCCAGACCTTCTGCTGTGTCAGATGAAATATCAATATCGTGAGCAAATCTTAGGATTTCGGTGTCCTCTCCTTGGATTGTGATTCCCTTCCCAAATACTTCTTCGATTTCATTTAGTGCCTCTTTAATATAAGCACTGGAAAGGAGGGGTAAAAATACAACCTTGCCTCACACCTTTCTGGATTGCTGCTTCTTTTTCAAAGCCCTCGATTCTTATCACCGCAGACTGATTTTTGTAAAGATTGTAGATAATTCTTCGTTCCCATTATCTGATCCCTGTCACATTCAGAATCTCTTGGCCAATCAGCATTCTCAAATAGCTTTTCAAATCTACGAACGTCATGTATGCCGGCTTATCCTTCTTAATTCGATTCTCTAAGATCAAACGAAATGCGAAGATTGCTTTACGTGTTCCTACTGCTCTTCTGAAGCCAAAATCAGCTTCAAATTTTCTTTCCATTCAACTGTAAATAACACGTGAGATACTAAAGAAATGTTGCGGTAGTTTTCGCACTTGTGAGCAGCGGCTTTCTTGGGATTAGGTACTACAACATTCTGCCGAAAATCGGATGGCACTTCTCCTGCCTCATGCATCTTACACACTAAATGAAATAACTGCGCCACGATGGTATCTCCTAAGGCAGTCAGTAATTCCCGGTGCCTTGTTCCTATGTAGGTCTCTCAGAGCTCTGTCAAATTCTGACCTCAAAATTAGGTCTTCCGTTTCATCAGCATCAACAGCCTCTTCTTGTTCCAGAACCATATCTATACTTATGTACAACTCTTGGATATGTTCCTGCCATATTTCTGCCTTGTCTTGTTTCCCTGGAAGTGGTTTTAAATCTGAGCTGTTGATAATAATTCAAATAGTTTTCCTTACTCCAAATGTATCCTTGATTTTCCCGTGTTCAGCATCTTCCTTTCCTAGGACCATACTACTTTCAACAGCCCTGCAGTTCTTCAGTCATTCTTCCTTGTCTGTCCTGCACATTCCTCCAACTTCATTCTACAATCACCTGTATTCCTTTCTGCATTCTCCATTTTTGCATTCTTGTACTTTAATCGTTCATCAGTCTGGTCTAGTACCTGCTGAGCTATTTATTGCTACTTATATGATCTTCCCAATCGCCCGAACATTTCTTCAGAAGCACTGGAGACCTCATTCTTCATGACTGAACATTCTTACCCTATTGCGTTCCTTACAGCTTTCTCATGTAATTTTCGTGCAACAAGGTTACTTAAAACAATCCCTCACATTCTTTTCTTTCAAATTATCTATATTCCGTTTCCTTGCGTTCCTTCCTTCCTTCCTTCCTTCATTTATTTTCTTCAGTTTCAAATGGCATTTGATGACCAGCAACTTGTGGTCAGTGCACGTCTGCTCCTGGGAAAGTTTTGCAATCCAACACCTAGCTTCTGAATCTCTGCCTATCTAATGACATATTTTTGAATCCTTCCATTGTTTCCAGCTGACGATTGTGGTGCTGAAAAAGGATTAGCAAGGATTAAACTATTATCTATTCCGAATTCAACCAGCCGAAATCCCCTTTCATTCATTTGTTCCAATCCAAATTCCCCAACAGCATTACTTCCCCTTCCTTTTCCTACCACTGAATTCCAGTCACCTTTCACATTTTTATTCTGGTTACCTTTTACATATTGTATTAAATTCCTATCTCTTCATATATTCTTTCAAATTCTTCTTCACATGCTAAACTAGTAGGCGTATAGAGCTGCACTACAGTGATGGGCATTTATTTGGTGTCTATCGTGAAACAATTAATCCTTTCACTATGCTGGCCGTAGTAGCTTACCCGCTGCGTTATTTTCTTATGAATTAATAAACCACCCCTGCATTCCCGCGTTTGATTTTTGTGTTGATAGTTCTGTAGTCTCCTGACCAAAAATCCTGCTCATCCTGCCAACGTACTTCACTTATACCAACTGCCGAAGGATTACTTGTGAGGTTGTTAGCCAACGGTTTCGGACCGTGCGGAGATAGAGGAAAGTCTGTAGCAAGCTTTGAAATGGCGAGTTATTTGAAACAATCAACGAGTCTGCATGGAGCGTCGCAGAATCGCCTGACGTGCGGCGAGTTTAAAGTAAGCCAATCGCGAGCTGAGAAGGCGTGGTCTACGGTCTTGATGATCCCCAAGACAATTTTTCCGGATTACCAACCTCATTTATCACAGTGCTGACCTCCTAATTTCTTACGGTTGATGTCTGTTATTTAACCTGTGGTAAACGGTTTTGATGTGAAGAGAGGTTTGCAGTTGATTTTAGAGATACTTATCTCTTCATATTTCGACTATATTCAAAGAATGTACTGAATTGCTATATTCCAACGGTCGTGCGTTTTGTCTCCAGAAACCGGTTGAGCCGTCAAGCAATTATCTACTGGGGAACCCCCTCTTTTGAATAAGGCCAGTGAATTTATTGAATCAGGTGCAGCATGGGAAGCGTGGTCGGTCATTCGTTATTCGTTTCACAGTCGGAAGGCAGTCTCCACGTCAGTCGTGATTGCCATATTATTACCCTCTTATCCGTTTCAACGGTAACGCTATTACAAATAGAATTGTGAGAATAATGTAATGACAGTGAAGCTATATTGCAAACTGTGTAAAAATGCACCATCCTGGTGTGACATACGTCTTGTAAATACGGGAGTGCAAAGTCCGCTATTGCGGCAATTACCTTTGCCCATGTGACACAACGCTGTCGTGCCAATAAGCACCGCGAATGTGGAAAATTCGAGTGATGATAAATACTGTTGCCGCGCATACCGATATAATTCTCGTGAACTGAATTAATATTTGCTATACGCCAAACGTTATCGAGTTGCGTTTCGTGATCGCGGTTAATGCGCGTGCGTTCGTTTGGATCATTGCTCTTGTGTACGAACTGATACGGGTTCTATTCCGTGATACATTAACTCTGAATGAAGACCAATATTTTATTGTTCTAATTATTTGTGTTAAGTAACATTTGCTTAATTAGTGTGCGCGTAAACAAGAGGGGAAATGTAGATTTATCATATATTAATTTAGACTAGGAGTGTTCTCTACAAGCGCTATGATGGTGTATTACTTCAGTATTCATTTGTGTTGTAACCACATCCAGCGTGTTATGATGGCTGTGTAGATTTATTGACGCTGCAGCCATATAGAGGGTGTGAGAGCAGAGATCGAAAAGCTAAGTGAAAATGTCATTATTAAAAGCATATTCTTAAACAGAAGGTATCAACTTACTTTCAACCTATGTAGATGCCTCTAGCAATAAGGGATGTAAGTGTCTGCCTACTGTCATTGATGTGTACTCGAAGTTTGCTTTTGTACAACCTGTGCGTTCTAATAGAACAGCCCAAGTCAAAGTCACTTTTTGATACATTGTTAAACAATCGAAACGCTGCCCAAGGCTCCTTCGAAACGATCAAGGAAAAGAGTTTTAAACAAGGATTTTCCTTCTTGCCTCAAATTGCTTGGCATTCATCACTAATCTACGTACAGCAATCTGAAGGCAAGTGTTGTAGAATGCTTTCATCATACACTCAAAACAACGATGTGGCGAGAATTAAGAGCTCAAGGTTCTTATCGTTGTATTGAACTGCTACCTAGCCTCGTGTCTACTTACAACGATACACCTCATCGCACTCTCGGGACAAAGCCACGTTTTGTTACAAGGAATACAACACCCTTAGATGTTATTTATCTTGAAATCAAAACGTTTGATCCGGGCTGCCATCATTTTAGAAAGGTGATTTCGTTCGCGTCAGCAAACACATATCTATCTCTGCAAAAGGATACACCCCTAACAGAAACACAGAAATTTTTCAAATCAGGAGTGTTATGCTTACTAATCCAGTTATATATTTGCTTTGGGATCTCAGAGGACAGCCTACTGAAGGAGGAGTCTACATCGAAGAACTGCAGAAAACAAAATATGTTGATGAATATTTAATCCAACGTGGTATTCGACGTTGTGGAAATAAACTGTTTGTCAAATGGCTTGATGTTAATAACAACTTCAATTTATGGATTAATAAATCTGATATACTGTAAATCATGTGTTTTCTATTCTCGAACCTCTACCTCTCATTTCTTTTACGTCATTAGACAAGATTAAACTTTTAAGTTAACTTTATTACTACTAGATAATTGAGGACATGCTGTAGGGTAGGATTAATATTAAAAATGAAACAGCACCAGCAACCTTTTTCACAATTCGTATTTTTTTCTTTTGCTAGGTGCTTTACGTCGCACCGACACAGATAGGTCTTATGGCGACGATGGGATAGGAAAGGCCTAGGAGTTGGAAGGAAGCGGCCGTGGCCTTAATTAAGGTACAGCCCCAGCATTTGCCTGGTGTGAAAATGGAAAACCACGGAAAACCATCTTCAGGGCTGCCGATAGTGGGATTCGAACCTCCTATCTCCCGGATGCAAGCTCACAGCCGCGCGCCTCTACGCGCACGGCCAACTCGCCCGGTCAATTCGTATTTAGCGTAGTATATATACATTTTCTTTCTGCAAGAAAACGGTTCTGTCCTTTCTTACAAAGATTATGTCACTACCTACTATTTTAATTGCCACTACCTATTAACAGGTTTCCTATCACTGAGCCGGCAACGACAAATGCTGCCTTCTTTTCGGCAACTGAAACATTAGGTGACAAAACACACTGCATAGTTTTGCGAAGCATATATTCATCAGCTACACGTCTTGGTTCAGGTTTGTTTTGACGATAAGCAATGTCATGCTCTTTGCAGGCAGCATTTAACAACTTAATATCAGGATCACCACGTGTCAAGCGGACGTCAAATCCTGTTCCAGGTTTGCAGTACTGGTACCTAGGAAGATGAAGCCAAAATAATAAAATCAATCACTTTAATGATGAGTCCATGATCAGCATGCTTCCTCACCTCTCTCCCAGCACGTTTCTTCACCTCTTTCTGCGACAACAGGTTTACTCCTTTCGCATCCATGATAAGTGCTTATGAGCGAAGTCTTCTCGTTAGTTTTAGGTTCGTGATACAGTTTTATGAGTTGTCGTGTACGACACTGTCTCACCGAAAGCCTCCTACCAACACTCACATGTTCATGATGTACACTACACGTTCGAAGCTCTGAAAAATCATTATATTGAGTCAACTCACGAATCACTTTTTCCAGATCTTCTTTACAGCATTCGCATCTATATTAACCAAAAATGCCTTCGGTAAAGCATTCAACTCTTTTTCCGTAAATGTGTTAACTTTTTACCAGCATTAAACCTTACGATTGCCTTTTCAACTGCGTTACACTTAGTATCAGATAGAGATGACATTATGACTTTATTCTACTAATGCTTCTTTCATACTGACGTCATTTTGACACTGTAGTTTACATATGATGTTCACCTCCCGGCTTGCAATGCAACGCAACCAATCAAAAAGCGTGCACACATGCCGTAAAGACTGTTTAATTTAATTCATGCATGTCATTAATTTCACACATTGATGGTAGATACTAGCGCAACCATTTCTCCTCTTCAGCACACTTTAAAAACAAGATCTGCTCTTGACAAGTGAGCGTTCCTGATCATAGTTAGAACGCCATAATGTATTCCTTTTTCTTCGCACTGCAGACTTAATTTCTATTCATTGTGTCTGATATTTGCCTTCATCTGTTTGAAAACATAAGGGAATGGTGGGCTAAATGTTAAGCTAACGAGTTTTGGTGCCCAAAACACAGCTCAATCCCACACAGCCACCTCTTTGAACACAAATTCTTTGCCCTTTTACTTTAAAGCCTTCTACATCAGCTATTAATGCTATTGTCATGATGTAATAAAGCGCTCTACTCTCTATCACTGTATGTCAAAGACTAAAGATATTTTCGCTTATACCACATATAAAGGCTTCAGTTTAATAGAGAGTAACCTTGATAACGAACAAGTCTAAACACGCATAACAATAATCGCTGCAAGTTTATACGGAATTTATAAATCGCCCGCGCGTATTACATCACAGCTCTGTTGCTACGCCTAGAGGGGTTAGGACAGATGAAGAGGAGGAGGAGTGGACATCTGACTTTAAACGTGGCCCAGGATGGCGACTGTATATATAGGCCCCTCCAAAATGGCATCTGCAAGAAGAGAAGTTGATCTATCCCTAAAACTGGGCCAAATACAGCGACTGTGTATTTAGGCACTACAAAATGGCGACGGGTAGAACATATATCCGTAAAAGTGTGCCGAAGGTGGCGACAGTGTAGTTAGGCCCAACATAATATCGTCTGTGTGTCGTACATGCCAGCTCATAAACAGTATCATGGACCTAAAACTAAGCAGATGTCTTCGTTAAAAAAACATATCATGGCTGCAAATCGAGTAAACATGTTGTCGCAGAGGAAGATGAAGAAACGTGCAGCGAGAATGGTGAGGAAGCATTATGAGTGTGTACTCATCAATAAGGTAATTGTTCTTGTTCTCTTTGAGCTTCATCTTCCTAGTTACCAGTACTGCGGCCCTGGAACTCGACCTGGCGTCCTCTTGGCACGTGGCCATGCTGGTGATGTTATATGCCGCCAGCAAAAGGCACAATATTGCTTATTGTCAAAACAATCCTGCTGATAAAAATCTGTATAATAAAGTTATGCAGCGTGTGTCGTCACCTAATGCTTCAGTTGCTGAGAAGATAGCAGCACTTATCTTCGCCGTTGCAATGAAAGGAAAAAATTTACTGGGTAGTTGTATTAAACAGCGAAGACAGTAAAATAATCCATATAAGAAAGGAGGGAACAGATTTTTGCTAAAAGAAATACGAATATTCAAACATATTGAAGGTGTTGTATATTTTTTAATATAAAACCTACGCTACAGCATGCCCTAAATTAACTAGTGGTAATTATGTTTAGTCGCACGGTTAATTTGCCGTATGACATACAGGAAAGTAGAGGTAGAGTTTCGAGAATAGAAAACACATGATTTACAGTATATCAGATTTATTAGCCGTTTAGACTACAAGATGAATAGCATCTAAGCGCGCTGTATTCCTTGTAAGAAGACGTGGCTTTTTCCCGATAGTGCGATAAGGTGTATCGTTGTAAGTAGTGACACAGTTGTGTGGTGCTCATTTACCTTCTCCACTGACGTTTTAGTTGTGGGCTAATCGCCATTGAAATTCGTGTCCTACAATCCTAATTTTCTCCAAACCATCCTTCCTCACTTTTACTAGTCGTTCCATGTTTAAATTAATTCATATATTCCCGGAGCCTAGCGTTCCTTTTTCATGGTTTACACTTAACGCATGAAAAGTTCCTTGCATGTGCTGCTCTCTCTACGCAGAATTCGACTGCGGTCCTCCGCCCCTTAATCAGTGAGGGCGGTCTGTCTTGTTAGATCTCTCTTCATCATCTAGCGGGCGTGTGCCGCCATTATAGTCTAGTCGCTGGGGTGAGATGCATCGCTGGCGTGCTTGGTGTCTCTTGCTGGACCAAATGTCGGTTCACATAGATAACGGATAAAAAACTGTGTGAGAGGGCTCCCTCTTGCCCTCACTGCATCTTTACTCATTTATATCTTAGTGCAAACGTCCCAAGACGGTTTGGATTTTTGGTTTTTCTAATCCGCTTGGATTATTGTGTCGACGTGAGTACTGTGAACTGACGCTAAAGTGTCTCTGCTAGCATCTGAAGAAATGTAAGTTATTTATGTTCCCAAGTGAAATGGGTCTTGTGACTTCCGCTACGAGTTTGGAAAAACTACTATTTGGACGTTAAGTGTTTCAGGTCTCCTATGCCGGTTTTTAATTTTGAAGATTGTACCTCAAAACATATTCGGGGTTCCTTATAAAATTAAATTATGTATATAGATATCCATGCTAAAAGATCGTGTACTGAAAGCGTACTAAACCTTATCATGTTACATTTCCCTTGGGTGAAACTGAATTATTATTATTATTATTATTATTATTATTATTATTATCAATTACGTTGAAAAGATAGAGTGTAACGTTAAAATGGTTGCTATTAAATCACCCCACTAGGTAAGTTTTGAACCATATTGGTTCTCACCAAGAGGTCGGAAATTTAATTTAATTTTCACTGTCTTAATTTCTTCCTGGTTCCTTCCTTTTTTATTACTTGCAAATTTGTGATTTTGCCCCTTAATGTTGTGCCCATTGTTGTGGTTGTACTGACTCGTCATGGCTTATGTCCATAGCGTGCGTTCGTTGCCATGACGACTCGTTGTTGTTGGTGACGATTTTTTTATTCCTGTGGATCGTTGACTTGTTTGTCCGGAATTCATCAAATTTTTATGACTTAGCCCTTGCTCTTGTGAATGTTTTGGAGCATGGGAGGTGTGTTGCCATTAAATTACCTCTGTGTCCGAGTAGATCTGGAACGAATTCTTGAATCTATCTGCAACTCATAGTGAATCTCCTAGCCTTGTTAATAGTCCTTTGTTGATTTTGTGCGTTCTGGTTTCTTCATCCCATGTATTCTACATTACCTGTTGATCTGACGTTCTCCTGTGTTTCATTGTACCCCTGTAATGTTCAGTTAATGCTTACCTGTCACTCTATGACGTTTTCTTTTCTTCAGTGGATCTCCTAGTGTCTCTTGACAATGGGACTAGTTAGGCGGTACTCAAGTCGCACAGCTGATGGATTATGGGATCTATTGCTCGGGTTCCTCTATTCATCATTTTCTAACGTCCTACAACATTTTCTGCCTTTTATATTTTATTTTCCTGGTTTCTGGGAGCGTGGAGGATGTACCTGTTTAGCTGTGTAGCGACAGGGTGACGTGGATGTCACATATTAATAGACCGGATAATCGCCGAGGCCTTGACAGGCAACCTGTAGATTATGTTGAGTGGGTCACTGCTCGGAATTTCCTGATGGTCATCTGGTTCGAGGTGGATTCTATCGCCTTTTATTATTTAATCAGGTGTCCTGCGTGAAGTCATATTGTTGTTAATTCTATGAAGATGGAGGTTACATTACTTCAGATTGGTTTTCCCTCCTGAGTTTCTTTTGTCCATTTCCTATTCCGTTATTCCTATGGTGTTAATGAAGGAGTTCCTGTGTATTTATTCTTCTCCATCCTAATATTATTCTTGGCTCGGTATTGTTGCTAGTTCGGTTGTCGATGAAAACCCTTTCCGGGCCCCACCATCTGATTTAAATTTTAGGTCCCCAACTGTAGTTGCCAACGTTATTCTTATCTTGAACATCATTACCTCAAACCCAAGGATGTCTTTATTTAACTAAAACTTATTATTGGGGAGTGTTATTATTTAATGGAAGTAACTGTTTCTTGTCATTATTCTTGTTCAATTAGGTGCTGTTTTGTGAATTTCAGAATTTAATTGTCCACCGAGTCGGAGTTCTGATTCTGTTATGTTATAAAAATTGAAATTAAGTTTGCTTTTTGGGCGTCTGCCAGTGCAGCGTGTTAATAGTCCAGAAATAGTCTCCATTGATCAACGTCTGGTAATGCTATCTTAATCTTGCTGTGGTCGGTTTCGACCTAGCTTTGAAGGTACTTGTAATATAGATTGCTTTTAGGTGTTAACTTAGTTTACCTTTCTGGTGAGTGCTATTATTTACCCCATGAGGTAGAGTTCGATGCTAATTTGTGATGGACTATTGTTCGGGGGTGAATCTGAAACCTGAGTGATTGGTTGCTACTAAACTGAGTGTTGTAATTACTACCTTCTCTAAACCTTAGGAGTTGGCACTTATATTGATTGTTCTCCTTCCTGTGTTGACGGTATACCTCCCCATCCTTTATACTTTCTCTTGTACACTGGTTGTGTAACTGTATATTCGGTGTATGTTCTTTTGTGGTATGCTCTGGCCCTCGTTCAATCGATTGTAGCTTAAAATTTTAAACTAAAACTGATATTTGGATCTTAGCTATCCTGTAGAAATGCATTCACCAATTTAATCTTCCTGTTCTTGTTTCCTTCCCTCCTTCTTTTGCTGCCTTGATTTAGTTGTTATATTTATTTCACTTTGGAATCGAAACAGGATACTGCATTTCTTTCTACTTGAAACCCGATAAATAATATTTGAGCTGAAATTTTATTATAATGTGCTGCCGAATGTATTTAAAGTTGGAAAGGATTTGAGGAAAGAACTACTGGTGATGCGTTGTGTATTACCTTTCAAAACTTTTAAAATAAAGTAATTTTCAACGAGTGATCATGATGGTGTTGTAACGGCCTTCACCAAATTACGGCTGCCGTCATCACGAACTCTTCTTGTCTTGCTCTATTCCTACCATCAACACTCATGTAACCGGCCTTGTAACTTCGCCGCCGTCTCGTCTTGCGCCGGTCCTGCTGAACAGCTCACTGCATACTAACCTACAACTGGATTACATCACCCCCTGCATCACTGTCTGATGTTTCTCGATGTCATGTGTGCTTTCTTCTCGAACACTCTGTGGTGGTAATAATCCGTCCCCCAGTCGTTCGGTCTTCAGTTCAGCGCTGATACCGAGTGAGGTTGAAGGGCCGTCCAAGGGGTTCCCAGTATTCTGCTGGGAAACTCCGTATATTTTCCTACTGAATTGGGTGAGCAACAGAGTGCTTTATTTATTATCACCATTGTTTATCTAATGGACTTTGGCAGCCAGCACCTTAAACTCACTTTGGTTTCCATGGCCGGTTTTTAGTGAGTGTTTCTTTCTAACAAAATATGACCACCAATTAATTAATAGACTCAAGAGGTTTTGAATGGTTGAACACGAGGGCTGCACCCAACAACCTTTAATATGAACTGATCTTGTACTCTTCATCTCAAAGTGGTTAGGCGATTCCCACCGTTGAGGGCCCGTACTCCCCCCGTTCCTACTGCCTTCTCTATTGGTTCACTTTTGGAAACTACGTTCATGTACTTCGTTAAGCCTTGCAGTTCCCTATGTCCTTTTCAATTGTTTCATTTGATACAATATTTTGTAAATGGTCTACGGATTTCTTGTAAATATGTCATTCGGAATTATTATTTCATAAATGTACAGTGTTAAGGAATGCTAAATTGTGATTTAGATTATCTTTCAAGTGGAAAGAATGCACAGTTTCGATTAAACTTTATTCTTCTTCGTATTCCTTCCACTGACCACTCATTGGTCCCAGCCCTTTTCTCATTGGATAGCCTGTCAATGAATCTTTACCTATTACTACGTCATATGAACTGCTGTTTCATGAATGACTCACTATTAAAACAAGTTTGATTCCATATACTCTCCTAATTTGTAACAAAATGGTAGCAGATAACCTAGTCCAATTTATTTAATGTTGACTTTCTATTATTCTTTTCTATCGTTTTTCGATTCCTCTGGTATTTAATCATTGATCTTGTTTCGTTCTTCTTACTATAAAGCCGTTCTTTTTTTCTGAGCATGGCAACATTTTTTTATAATTTTCCGTTACATTCTTCTGATGACTATTCATCTTCACCCCCGGCTTTTCGGTCTCTACCTAATCCACCTTGTGCATATTGAATTTCTTTTGATGATATTTCATCCTTAGACCCTTCATTCACTATTTTTTCGTCTCCGCATTCTACACTCCCTATCGACTTGACCATGACTTGAAACCAAAACTTTTAACCACCACTCATCATTTACATCCTGAACCATCTAGGCCATTCACATCGTTGCCTATTTCTTCAAATCCACTTACTCACTAGCTTGATCTAGAAATGATTAAACAATCATTATCACAGGTGCCTTCCTTAACGGATAAAGTTCCTCGAAATTTAACTATTTGTTTATTTTCCGTTCGTAAATTCCTAAAAGGTCAACTTACCCCATTATTTCAGCTCATTAGCTTATTAACCTCTAAAACTACTATACATTTAACTAATTGTTGGCTAAAAATATGGCACATTTTTTGGACTGGGCTCAATTTCGAACTTGTCTTCATATTTAGTTCCTACCTTATGAAGTAAGTCACAAATCAAGTTTGGAAATTTTTCGCCGACATCAACGTTCTGACGAACCTCTACACGACTAGTCAGATTCCATTCTTACCTTTAGTGATGTCCTTAACATCGCTAATAGCCCATCAGAATTGATATTGGTTATTACATTTTATGCTGCACCTTCTTTTCGACAGCTTCTTCATGTTAATTCCCCTCCTACATTCTCGTTAAAATTTTATACCGCAGCACAAGCTCATACGACTTATTCATATGCCAATATTTCCTACAATGCTCATTTACCTCCACCCGTCTTATCTCCCTCCGCTACCTCTCCCCCCGTCAACGATATCATTACCAATGTCTCGTCCTGCTGCAGTTAGTAAAACTGTTATTTGTTACCACTGTAAATGTAGTTGGCATATACCTAAAAATAGTGCCTCTCCTATTCCGGGAAACGCCTACAATCCCCGTCCGTAGGCAGTGGACGAGCTCAAGGGATAAATCTGCCTAATCAAATACAGTTCACCATAAAACCTCTTCTACTCGGCTGCCTCCTCATTGTTCTATTAACGCTCGTACTAAGAGTGTAGAATATGGTTCTCATATTTTTTGCCCATTACCCAGGATGTCTCATATTGTGGTCTTGCTTCACAATATTCCTACTATTGCACTTTTAGATTCTGATTCGACTATTTCTTTAATCAGTCTAGAACGTTTTCAATCTCTTCAGAATACCTTTCTTCATCTTCAACTTTCTCCGTCTTCACTTCTTCTTACTTCTGCATCAAATAATGTACTACTGACCCTTGGCCAGATTATGCTTGACCTAAAAATTCAACATTTTTCTTGGCACTACTCTTTCAATGTTGTAGAAAACTTATCATATTCACTAATTCTGGGATATGATTCTTTTCGTCACACTGGTTCGGTAATTGATTCTCGTAATTCCTCTATTCGTTTTAATTTTTAGGAATTTAGGATTCCATTCGTAAATTATTCAGGTTTCCCTCTTTCACATCTTCCTCCTATTCGTCAGGATTATGTGTAATGTAATCGTTCTCAGTCTGATCAACTTGTTAATTTGTTAATTGAGTTTCCTGATGTTGCAACCACTAAACTAGGAACTGTTTCTAATTTCCACTCTCATATTGATCTCACTGACACCACTCCTGTTTGCTCTAACCCGTATCACTTGAGCCCACCTAGAATGAAAATCCTTAATCAACTTGTCGATAAAATGCTTGCTCTTACTAATAACACTATTGTGCCCTCCACTACTGATTATGCCTCTCCCGCGTTCATTGTTGGTAAACCTGACGGGTCCGTTAGATTTGTAGTCGACTATCGAAAAATCAATTCCAAGATTCTCTACGATGCTTACCCAATGCCTAAAGTTCAAACTGCTTTTCAGCTTTTTACCAATGCACAACATTTTTCTCTTTTAGATTTCAATTCTGAGTGTAATCAGCTACCCTTGGATAACAGCAGCTCTAAGTATACTGCTTTTATTACACCCACGGGTCTGTATCAGTTTACAAAAGTACCATTCGGATTAAATCTAGTTTCACAAGTCATGCAAAGATTTATTGACCGTCTTTTGCCGACATAAAATATCAGTATCCATCTCCGTATGTAGATGACCTTTTGATTTTTAGTCCTGACTTTGATACTCACATTAAACATCTTAGTGAAGTACTCTATCGTTTACGGTCTGTTTATCTTACCGTAAATGTTTCCAAAATTGTTTTAGCTGAAAATCTATTAAGTTGTTGGGGCATATTCTTTCAGGTAACGGTATTTCTGTTGACCCCGATCGTGTTTCTGCATTTGATCGTATTACTCCACCTTAAAATCTGACACAGTTACGAACATTTTTAGGTATGGTTGGCTTTCATAGTAAATTTATCCCCAACTATTCCCACATATCTGAGCAACTTAACTTACTTAAACGGAAACGTATGAAATTTCACTGGGGAGAACAGCAGCACACAACATTCCTTTCTCTGAAAACTGCTTTAACCAGGGCACCTATTCTTCAAATACCTGATTTTGACTTGCCTTTTGAAGTTTCTACGGACGCCTTTGACGTTACTGTTGGAGGAGACTTAAATCAAAACCGACGCGGTAAGCTCCTTCCTATTGGTTATTTTAGCCGCTTGCTTTCGCCTACTGAACGTAGGTATTCTATTTATGAAAGGGAAGCATTAGCGCAAATCCTTACTACTGAGCATTTTTCGGAATACCTCGACCATGGACAATTTCTTGTTCAAACTGATAATCAGGCCCTATCCTGATTACTGAATAATGCCCCTAAAATAGGCGGAATTGGGCGATGGCTGCTCCACCTCTCTAGTTTTAAGTTTTCTATTAAAATTGTCTCCGGCTATCAAAGCTCAGTTGCCGATGCTCTTTCTCATTTATTTGGACTGCCGTCGTCTTTAACCTTGGATCAACTTCCCCCTTATGAAGTTAATACTATCTGCTCTCTCATTGATTTTCCATTGTCTTTTGATTCCTGTCATCAACATCAATCTACTGATTCTTATTGTAAAGACATTCAGTCTTCTCTTTCTGCTGCTAACTATGATGGACCTTTTCTTATTCATATGATTTACTGGTTTTTAAGCCAACTCCTAAACCCATCCCTAGAGTTGTCGTTCTTTCCCTTTTACGCCCTATACTCTTCCAGTATTATCATGGGTCTCCTACAGGGAGAGACTTTTTGCACGCCAACATTTCTTCTCGGTTAGCGTCTCAATTTTTTGGCCCAATATGCGCAGGGATGTCTTCGATTGGGTCAAATCTTGTACATTATGCCAGAAGCACAAACCTCCAAACACATTGTCTTGGTAGCAGAGCGTGGTATTCTGTTGGGAACCCTAGGACGACCCTCAACCTCACTCGGTATCAGCGCTGGACTGAAGACCAACGATTGGCGGACGGATGTATACCACCACAGAAAGTTCGAGAAGAAAGCAAACATGACATCGAGAAACATCAGACAGTGACGCAGCGGGTGACGTAATCCAGTTGTAGGTTAGTATGCAGTGAGCTGTTCAGCAGGAAGGGAGCAAGGCGAGACGGCGGTGAATGTACAAGGCCGGTTACATGAGTTTTGATGGTAGTGAGTAGAGCAAGACAGGTAGAGTTCGTGATGACGGCAGTCGTAATTAGGTGAGTGGCCGTTACTGTGTGCTACGATAACCAAAATTGACGAAACTAATTTGGAACCACCTAAGTTTGAAGACATGTTTTGAACTAAACCTTGCACCGTAATCTTCGTGGAACTTAGGGTACTTTGTGATGTTGCTCTTTCTGAAGAAAAATGGTGTGTGCGAACTTGTAAATGGTGTTTCATGGAAATTAAAATGCATTGTGACTGATGAAATCTGCTTGTGTTCATTATGAAAATTATTGCTGGACATGATTTAAAAATTGTACTAGAACTTAAATGTTTGATGTAAGGTGGTAGTTTTACATGCTGGATACTTGGGAGGTTGGACTTGGTACTTGTGGTCATTTTGATTTGGACAATTTGGAGAAACTACCCTTCGGACTTTAAGCGTTTTAGATCTCGTAAAAATATTCCATCTTCCTATTGAAACCGTAGAGTGTCCTGTACACCTCATTGACAGCAAAGGTGCCTTTCTACCCTAATAAAATCAGTTCAAAAGTCGCGTCATTTGTAGGGTGATGGGCGAAGGGGCTCGAGCAGAGTGTAGCCAGAACGAGACCCGCGAAAGATCGCCTGGTAACAAGGGAAAGGTTGGGCTGGAGCCAAGCCCTCATGAAAAAGCCCTCTCAACTTTTAGACAGAGTTGGAGACACGATGCGACTCTATGGTAGTCTAATACGCCCAGAGGTGTGGCCTAGTTTCTCAGGGTTCCGCACTATCAGAAGGAACTTCCGGGTTTTTATGCACGTTCCACTGATGCCAAAGACGAATTTTGGCACGTAAAATTATATGATATTTTGATCCAGATATGGGAAAATTATGGGAGGCACACCAATGAATAGAGCTGAATTTTCTGCATATCCCAGACTGAAAATAAGGAATACCTTATTCAAGGAGCGAAATGAGTTCACTAGATGTCCAGCCGTAATGTATAACTAACACATGAGAATGAAGAGCGTCCCCCAAGCTAAGCGAACGCTAGTTCAATAATTAATGGCGGGAGCCTAACTACGTGAGAACTGCCAATCGCAGTCCGATCACACCTGGCTAAAATTAAAGAGGATGTAGAAGATTACAATACGCACCCTTTAAATGTCTTGAATTCCCGGGATGAAAGGAGGTGATGTTCTTAATGAAATGCCTACACCCCCAGTCTTCCGGCGCAGAAACAATATAAGCCTGACTGGCCCTCGCTGAGGACAGTTCCTAGAGGGTAGTTGAGAGAGGACAGTGTGTTACATTGTGTTCCAGTTTTCACAGTCAACCGTCCGCAATCTATTGACCGCTTACAAAGACAAAGTTATTGTGTCCGTCGTGGCCGTGAATTCTAATTCTAAAAAAATCTTTTGATTTGTAGGTGGGAAGTCGAGTAATAGCCAAGCGAGCCTAGGCAAGTGTCTCAGTGCCGCGTGTCAATCAATTAGTCTGCGAGAATAATTTATGAACGAGTAGCGGGAGTCGGCTATGAACAAAGAGTACGTGGTATCGATAAATTGGTGTCATCCAATCCGCTACTCTGAGTCAGGGTTCTCAAGTACTGTGAGCCACCCGATTCATTCTGTGAATACATGCCGCTTGTGATTAGAATGACCTGCCTGCATAAGGAAATTTATTGTGCAAATTCTGTGTGTGTGTCGCTGTAAACAGAGGAACGTGTGACGAGTTTGGAGTTCACACACCTTTTGGACTTTAAGATTGTAGCAGTGAACGAGCCGCCCAGAATGACGGACTTGTGCAGACCAGGGTCAAAGGTCAACGCGCTCGTCTCCAGCGCCGAGGTGATGCAGCAGTATACTCCACCATGGGTCTCCCGTGGAAGGAAAAACACGGCCACCAGACAGATGAGTGATGTCAAAATTTAATGTCTTAGCACGATAAAGATAACCGGGGTCATAGGATGACATTTTTCTTTTGTATACATAAATGTTGTAAATAATGCATGTCCTAATATGGGAAATTTCTTGTTCTTTGTCATGATAACGTAATTTCAAGGGAAGCTAACTCTCCGGACAACCCATTTCTTTCTTCGTGATTTGTTTTCGTGAGGAGTAGTTATTATTAATATGTATAATATCCTAGCGAGTATGGGAAACAAGGATAGGAGAGTATTTCGAGTTCCCTTAAGGCGGGATGGAACAGTCGTGTTGATGAGCAGGGAATACTATGTCCAAGGGTGGTTATTTAATGTCCAATATGGCTAGCGCATATGCTGAGGGAGCTCATGGGTCAGTTACAATAGACAATGCATGCTTAGCTGATACGTACAATTAAGGCACGAACATAAAGAGAGAAGAAGTTCCGACTGAGAGAGATACAGAACTGTGTTATTTAGGTAAATTATGTGAGGGCAATATGCAAGCTCCCGTGATTATTGATTACTTGACCAGAATTTGTCTGGAGTGTTTTTTGTTCGTAACCAGGGTGAGATAACGAGAGGCCGGAGCCTTTAAGGAATGGCCAGAATATATATTTATTTTTTGCGATGAGCAAAGAGAACTGAGAAGGGTTGAGAGAGGATCATGAGATCCCTATGCCCCAAAGAAAGTGGATACGCGGTATGAGATGTAATGAGAGGGCCGAATGACCAGATAGTTTACGATGAGATAATTCGGATGTTATGTTGCCCCCATTCGGCGCTCAAAGATGAGAATGAGAGGGTAGAGAATAAATGGGCATTTCTTGGTAATTCTGCGGTAAGATGAATAAATGGGATAATAAATGAAGTGGGCCAGAAAGATGTGTATCCAGGACAGGAGAAATGGCTGTTGTAATTGTGAAGGGTCAGAAACCTCGCGCTGCCAATGAGTGGGTGACCCAGTCATACACAATGGAACCCCCTTCGTTTTTTCTCACCTAGCAGTTCAGTTAAAGGCCACCAGTTCTCTGGATTTCACACTGTGGCGTGTGTTTCAATGGTTCGGCTAAGAATACTTGTGTAAATGATAATATCACGAGGGTTTAGAGGATAGGTAATAAATAATAAATAATTATAGATCAGGCGTCCAGAACCGATGCCCAACGTTGTTCGTCTTGGTGCCAGATTAGGGAGTCCAGGGGGTTGAGCTCAGTGGTATTTGTTTCTTGTGTATTATGTAAATATCTTTCTAATATGTCAATTACGTAGCGTAGGGGCCGGTTAATTATATGCTAAGAATATAATTTATTATGTGAGGGACATCATCTCATATTGCACGGTGTGGTCAACAGAAGAATAAAATTAACGAAAATGGTACGAAATTAATGAGGGAAAGATAGACGATGTTAGTCGCCAAACCTCAATTATACCTTTGTGCTAAATGAACGCCCTCAGGCGAGTCAATTTAGAGTGTTTATTGCTTTCCTTTTGTTTCCCTCCATATGCGGAGAATTTATTGTATAGGTTTGTTTCCTGTTATGTCACAATTCATAATAAATTAGTTTTCGTATTCCCATTACATGATTCTTTTCATTTTTAGCAGAGTTAACCAGTATCCAGTAGACATTTGAACCCAGAGATTCTACTTTCATATTAAATAAGGGTCCATCTTAGGTGTTTTTCTCTTCTTGCGAACGTGTCCACCCCTAAGTGCTCGAGCTGCCGAGGCCAGCACAGAAAGTAGGAGGGGAGCGGTTCGAAGCTCGTTAGGCAGTTCGGGTGGCTCTTCTCTCTAGTCTCATCCGTGGTTGCTTACCAGGTTACGCTGAGGCATTATTATGCGTGGGTCGTCCATCCGAGGCCCATAAGGGTACACTATCTCGGCTTTTAATTTTAAAGATTGTACCTCAAATCATATTCGGGTTTCCTTGTAAAATTAAATTATGTATAGAGATATCCATGCTAAAAGATCGTGTACTGAAAGCGTAGTAAACCTTATCATGTTACATTTACCTTGGGTGAAACTGAATTATGATTATTATCAATTATGTTGGAAAGATAGTGTGTAAATTTACTTATGGTTGATATGAAATCACCCCACTATGTAAAGTTTTGAGCCATTGAGGATTTTTTTTCCCTGGGGATTGTTGACGAGTTTGTGGGGAATTCATGACATTTGTATGACTTGGCCCTTGCTCTTGTGAATTTTTTGGAGCATGTTATTTGGCATTTAACCCTTCCTGTGAATTTTCCCTATCCTGAGTGGGATATATCTGTATTTTTCCCTTTGGTACTTGTGGTAGTACTTTTTTGGTTGATGGTAACGTGTGGAGTCAGTATCTGACTCCCTTGGAGAGAACTCCGTGATTAATGGTGGTGTTATGTTGTGTAAGTGAAGTAAATTCTAAAGGATAAGTTACAAGGAACTTTTCCCTTTCAAAAAGAAAAAATCTTGATTTATCTTGTTTCACTGAGAGTTGAGTTTTCTAATATAATTAGCTTCTTTATTTAATGATTTATTATTTTATTCTTTGGTTGGTCGACCACGTTAGGAAGTTTAATGCTTCCAATTTGTCATTTAACATTTTTCAAAATAGTCAATTAATTTTATTGGCGGATGTTTTCTCTGTTATGCTATTTAATTTAATTTGTTTTGTTTGAAATAAGTGTATTATATTTTCCTTAACTAGGTAGGACATGTAGTTCTTTATTTAATTTTAGTATTATGATACGAGGTGCAGTTGTTCTTAATGTACGGTTTTAATTCAGACACCTCTCCACCTGTTCTGGTAAGAAACCTTGCGCAGCGTTTCGATTGTTCAATAATATATATATATATATATATATATATATACGTCTTTGACTTGGGCTGCTGTCTTAGAAATCACGGGTTGTGCAAAAGCAAACTTAGAGTACACAACGATTGCAGTAAGCAGACACATATAACCCTTTTTGCTAGAGGCATATTGAATCATTTCGACTAAGTCTGCCTGACAGAGGTAATCTATCCCGCTTATAATAACGCGTCTACGACAGTAGGTGGGATGTGCTAGTTTAAGTAACTCGTGTGCGATGCTTATATTTACAGTCGAGGTCTTATCTTGACGAGCCATTACTTAATAATACCCGCATGTAGTAATTCTCTCTCTATTTCTAGAATTTCTGAATTTTGACCATCTGACCAGCGTCTTGCGAAGCTCTTAGGAGTTGTAATCGTTCAACGAGAAATTTAGGGTTATTCCAATATCTCACATCTACATACGGCAACAAAAGTTGGTAAATAACGTTAAGACCGCATGCAGTTGTATGATATGACGGAAACAGCTTATAAATAAACTCTCTATAGTTGTGACGCTTATTTGCATTTATAGGTTGTGTCCTATTGTAATTACGTCGTGTTGCGTCAGTATCAAATGCATTGCTTTATAACTTTTAAGATCATATTTTAAAATTGTATCCTTGTCAGCATTCGTGAGAAACAAAGTTCTAAGTGACGTTTGGTAGGTTTATAGTTAACACCTTTTACGATGAGTCTGTTTGTATTATTCTTAACTGTTGCATTAACACATGAATAACAACAATGTAAGAAATGCAACAACTTCCTTGCGAAAGCATAACATACATAGTACATTATATTTTAAAGCTCAATTACATAAACAATAAATATTTTGTGTAATTTGAATGTTGCAGGGGGCATTACAATTTTTGAAGCATGCTACCTCTCCGCAGTAAGCTGTTAAGGAGTACAGCAACCTTGCCGGCAGCATAACAAGGACTGTTTAATAACCGTTAGTAGCTTGTTTAATTTTGTAAATCATTACACAATAAATATTTAATTAAATTGAACATGTTCTACTTATTGCATACCCTTTGCTTCCTTACACCTATCGAAAACAATCACACTCATACCATCTATAAAGGCTTGAGTTTACTAGAGAGTAACCTTGATAACGATAAAGTCTAAACATGCATAACCATGTCGACGTAGTCGCTGCATGTTAAAACAGAATGATCTTAGTATGGCACGTGCTCAGTCCCGTCGGAGACAGTCTGCTTGGATGGGGGGCGTAAAAGCCTTAAGCATTAGATCATGTCGTCATGGTTATGCACGTTTAGACTTGTTCGTCACTGTCGGATGGAGACATAATGCCATGAGCTGACCTCTTTTAAAATCACTCACGCTGTAACGTCAGGTTATTTCCCCGTCGGATGGAGACGTAAGCATTAAGCAGAGCAAAACTGGTTCAGGCACCACACCAAAATTGTGTCTGGGAGGATAGGCCCCTTCAAAATTGCGTCTGTGTGGTTAGGCTTGCTCTCGTGAGCAAGGATATGACTATGACGTCACGTTACTTGTCCGTCGGATGAAACGTAAAGCCATAAGCAGACTACTCGATAACACAGGTGTACAACTAAGTAGTTTTTCGGATGGAGACAAAAGACCTTAGGCTGCCCTATTTTAAAATCACAGATGGCGGCTGTGTAGTTATGCCCCTACAAAATGGCAACGGGTGGAGCATCTGTCCGTAAAATCGGGCCCTGTTTAGTTTGGCCTCTCCAAAATGGCGACGAGAAAGGCATCTGACTTTAAATTCGGGTTCCAAGATGGTGACGGTGTTGTTAGGCTCTTATAAAATGGTGACGGGAATGGCATCTGTCCATAAAACCGGGCCCTGTGTAGTGTGGCCTCTCCAAAGTGGCAACGAGAAAGGCATCTGACTTTAAAATCGGGACCCAAGATGGCGACGGCGTGATTTGGTTCCTCCAAAAATGGCGACGGGAAGGTCATCTGACCGTAAAACTGTACCCTGTGAGGTTAGGCCCCTCCAAAATGGTGATGGAAGGGCATCTGACAATAAAACTGAGCCCTGTGTAGTTACACCACTCCGAGAAGGCGACGAGAAGGGCATCTGACTGTAAAACTGGGACCTCTGTAGTTAGAAACCTCCAAGATCGAGACGAGAAAGGCATCTTGCTGTAAAACTAGGTTAGGCCCTATATGCCCCCACCGATGGGAGAATCAAAGTGGCGACGGGAATGGAATCTGACCATAAAACTAGGCCATGTGTAGCAAGACCACTCCATGAGGTTAGGCATGCTCCCTTATCTGAATCCACCATTGCCGTACTACTCAAGATGGCGTCGGCAAAATCCGCCGAGTGCCCATTGCCCTACTATACAAGATGACGTAACCGTAAGAGTGAGGTTAGGCCCTTGCATGAGGATAGACTTGCTTTCTTACGCCAATCCACATTGCCTAACTACTTAAGATGGCGTCGCGACAGTCCCCATTGTCCTACTACTCAGGATTGCGTCATGAAGGGCATCTAGCATTAAGAGTGTGGTTAGGCCCTTCAAAGATAGCGACTGTTGGCGTCGGGAAGGGCTTCTGCCCGTAAAGCTGGGGTTAGGCCACTCCAAGGTGGCTGCTGTGAGGTTAAGCTTGCTCTCTTATGTAAAATCCGCGTCGGGAGGGGCAACTGGACGTAAAATGAGGTTAGACCCCTCAAGATGGCGTCTGTGAGGTTAGGCTTGCTCTCTCATGCAAAATTCCTCGAATCGGCAATGCACAACTACTACAGTAGGGGTCAATGACCTTGAGTCACAACCGGCGTAGTTACATTACTAGGTGTCAATGACCTCGTTGGAAAATGCTGACGTAGCACCCATTATTTTAGAACATACTTTGCTATACTACTAATCACTGTTGTGTTGAGTGAATTCTTTTGGAGTTAAAATGTTATATTGTGAAAATGACATTGATACCCATCGAAAAATCTACACGCATCATCCAGATCCTTTTAGCCGACGTATTGTTAGATTTAGAACCTTACAATCCAGCTGCAGGAGCTCTTCACTCTTCCTCCGAAGTAATGAAAGGACACCTGAACTTTTCTTTACATCAGCTCTCATCTGGATGTAACAAACTTTAACTTTGAGGTTAGTCAATTGCCTGGAAAACGCCGTCCTCGTCACCAATTCAGGTTGGGTTGTCTCTATATTTTAAAAATCTTGGTATTTGTCCTGTCACGGTCACCAATTATGTTATGGTTATTCTCACCGGCATATCGTAGGTTATTATTTTCTATAAGGAATAGTTTAACTTCGAGAGAACAATTTCTTTATTCATTTGGTTGTCACGACAGTTTTTGAACCCTGTCCAAGGATAACAAAAATTAAAACAAATGACAACCCTAATGCAGCACCTCCAAATGTATGACACCTCACAAAATCCGTGCTCATTAGCAGCCTACTTATTAGCACCCTGCTTACTAGCGCCTGCTCATAGTTACCTTCTTATGAAATCCCTGCTGATTCGCATACGTAGACAGATCTATTAGAGTGGTCTTCCTTCCTTTGTGGGCTTACCGAATGGTCTACATATGTATATCGACTTAGTAGTGGTTGTTGAACTAGACATGAATGAGTTCTGAACACAAGGGATCGATCCCCAAGAAGTGTATAATCACTGTAGCTTACTAGAAGTCCATACATTTCTAATCTGATAATTATTCATGTGTTGAGGTCATAAACTGAGTGTTCTTGTCAGAATAAGTATTGATTCATGCCTAAACGTCGGCTTTGATTTGGCGCGCTTGCATGATAGTGAGTCACGTCAACACCAGAAGAGATAGCTTTGTGAGTCACAATCGTCGAGAAACACAGGCAGATACAAATAACACTCTCTTGCACGTACTCTAAGTTTATCTTTTACATTAAAATCGTGTGCTAAATGAATCACCTTGTCCACGAGTCTCAACCTGTCAGAAACACGCCATTCATTCTCTAGCATGCCAAATTGAAAGCGAACACACTCTGTTCATATGACAGCTGTCATCATTCAGAACGAGCACTCTCTTGTCATTGTACTCTTAATCAAACGAATAGGTTCATATCGCCATCCTTGACAGGAAGTGTGCTCCGTCAGCTGATTAAAGAACTCACTCAGACGTCACTATTCAAAACACAGACTGTCTGTTTCAAAACTTGGGTTCATTCCGCCATCTATAAATCGGACTGTGCTCTATCAGCTATCTAAAGAACTCTCTCAGCTGTCAACGTTCAAAATAGGCTTCTGTTCAAGTCCTAAAACTGAGAGGTTGTGGTGGTCTTTTAGATATGTGCTGCCATCTGAGTGTAGGTGACGGACTGTGTACCCTCTCCGCCTTTCTGTACAGCCCAATTAGACTAATAGCACCCAGTATATCATCGTCCACATTTGCATACCATTAACTTGAAATATTATCACTCTCTATACCCCTCCACCTTCCCATTTCCGCCCCTTACTTTCTCTCACTAAATACAAAAGTGCGTAGCTCCACAATATCACCGCATTCCCTTTTCAGACTGAGCACCAACTTCCGGTTTCCCCAGTGGTCCACCACTCTCGGGCGTCAGTGCGGAGGGGACTGGTGTACTGTTGAAAAGGCCGATAATGTTTCTTTGAACGAGGAAGTGTCACCGGTCACTGGCCTAACCGATGGGCTCCGCCATGGAGCCTATGAGGGTAGGTTAGCACGTCATGATCACATCATGACATTGTTGATGTCATGAGGACATCAGAAGCCACTGACCTTGCTACTGGCACCAAACCAAAATGCTGACTCAGTAAAAACGAGCAGTTCCGAATGTGAAATTTCACCGTCAGCCTGCTTTTCCCTTGCTTCTTATCTGATTGTTGTTCATGCATCAGAGTTTGGAAAACAAAAGACTCTGCTAACATTTTCAGTCATATAATTAACAGTTTTTGAGGAGTAGTCACATGATTTATCTTATTTTACCTTCACTTGAACACCTTTGAAATTTATCACATATTTTGCGGTATTTCTAAAAATTTCCCTTCACGTAGTTGATTTCTGTAATCCCATATCCAAGTTTTCATTCTCCTCAACTCGTAATGTTTCAGTGGATTTCCGATCATACACGGGCAGTTCGGTCCATATTTTTGGACTGTGTCTAGCTCCTGGAATATAAGTAGAATATTATGTTTCGAAAGACATGACACTACATGAATTCCCTTGACTTTCATTTCAACCAAGTTCACGGTCAATGTAGGAATTAAAGGCCACGAACAGAAAATATAGGAATGATTTGGTGTATATTAGATGCAAGTTATTGCGTCAAGCATATTCACATGATTCCGATTTTATTTTGTCTCTAATATCCATCCGAATTCAACTTGACAGTTTGGTAATCACTCAAATCACTTCCATAAAGTTAATGATGAAACAGACAGGACGGTTCTGTATTAACCTTTTCAAAAATCATTTTCTTACCAATATATACAAATTTCGTCTAGGTCTGGGAATCCGTAGATAAACCTTCACAAACAGTAATATTGCGGTTAAGTTAATTAGACAAGGTTCCCTTTAGTGACAGCAACTCTACTTGCCATCTCACCTTCAATGACTGGATGAAACGGATCTTGGAACAGTAGCACTACCACACTCACTAAAGAACATTCGACATGGCGAATTTTGCATCTATAATGGGTTATGTAGGTGTTTAAATCTATAGGCTTATTTGGAGTGCACGTAGCGTTGTTTGGACTGCATTCAATTCCTAACTAATCACCTAAATTGTTTTCAGTTGTTTTAATTTTTAGGGCATGACGATTTTTTTGATACCCCAAAGAGATGAGAAAGAAAAATGTATTTTGAAATACAGCGGGAATTTTCGAAGTTGCGGGAAGTAGCACTCTGGTCTTTAAGCTTGCTCGTTGTTGATTCACTTCTGAGACGCTCCTGCTTCTCTGTCTGTATTTATCTTCAGTTTCACATATGTTTTATAAATGCTACGAAATCTTTGCTTTCTTTCTGTCCTGACAATCTTACACTTGATAGTTTATCATATTGTCACAAGATGGCAATTGTGTGCGCTCTCGTACCTTTGGCTTTCCTACATCCTTGGTTTTAAGTATCTTAATCATATTTTTCTTTGAACTTCGTAGAAAAGCAAAAAGGAGTCCAGACACGCAATGCAGGCCTTCTTACAATATTATAATATTTAATATAGATTCAAATGATGTTATGCTGGAAATTCGCGCAGAATCTAAAATGCCTTATTTTTTCTTAATTTGGCAAGTTTGCGACTAAGTGCACCTTACCTTGATTAATTCTGTGCCTCTTTAACCCTGCGTTATCGGTCGCAGTTTCGTTACCGTTCGGCAGAACACTATGCCTTGAAGGCATTGCCATATTATTTCACCAAAGATGGCGGCAACTGGCAACAATCGTGTTTTTGTACCTCCGACATATGAACCACACCCCCTTTACAACGCGGAAACAATTCTAGTACCAATAAGATACAAATCGAAGGTTGAGGCGCAGATCGCGACTAGGAAGGCCTAAATGCAAACAGTCTTGAACTGGAAACAAGCCTCTTGACAGTAGTACTGTAGTAAGAGACTAAATCTATAAGCAACTAAATTCAAAGTACAGGAAGTAAGGGTTTATTCAAATCATGAAATGAATGCAGAGGGAACGGAAATTAATTTAAATAAAAAAGGATAAAGAACGCATACATACATAACCAGTACAGACCGAGTTGTTGGCATGACATTATTCCGTGAGCATTCGGCGGGATCACTCAATTAAGTATATTACCCTTTCAAATGGTGCCGGTATTTACATACCTCAAATGGCGCAACAGATCAAAAGATAGGTCGTTCTTTCCAACGAGTATATTCCATATAATTTCCACTCAACAACGCCCACACAACACCATCATTAATAACAATAACCACAGATCCTCCAACTCCCACGCAACTAGAAGAAAACCCAGAGTATAAAAAGTAGTATTTCAGTACGGGATGAAAGAGAAATGACTCTGGACCAATGAGATAATATATCACAAAGGGGAAATCCCAGGCATGCATATACCCTAAATGAACGAAAGATAAAACATGGCGGCCCGATAAGTAAATTAGGGGCCAGGACAGGTGCGAAGGCAAAAGAAATACCACCATACGAAAATGCATGAATAAAATAATAAAACAAGATCAAAATACAAATTCAACTGATTAATACGTCTTTGTTACACTCCCCTCTCTTACTAACACTCGTGCACACATTCAGACACAGCCGGGTTCGGCAAACATTATGAGCAGCAGCGTCAGTTAAATGACGAATCCGAATTCATATAACATGACCCCAAGGCCAAAAAAGAGGTCTCATTTATTCCTGAAGTTGCATGCACAGGTCAAACGAATTCGGCAGTGGGATCAGAGAAATCCCGCAGTCATGAACAAACCCATCAAGGTACGCACATCGTACGACACGAGTGGAAGCCCGCACCGACACAAAAGGCAAACAGTCATCAAATGGCGAATTACATAAACATGTAGCGCACATACACATTAGAAATATGAGACCGTACCATCAAACATTTCTTAATCCTAACAATCACAAGGAAAAACATGCAGTCTATTCATACTGCGGAGCGAACAACACATATCAATCACCTACATATCGTTTACAAATATTACGAAAGAACACCCATACTTGGAGTAAATTAACGGTCAAAGAAAGGAGAAGGATGGTAGTACAGGGTAAGTCTGAAGCGTTTAAAGACTTTTCTGTACGTCAAAAACGCTACTCAGATATGCGTGGCGTCAATTTTTATATTCTTCTCTCAAAGCCACAACCAACGATTCGAGTCAAGGAGATAAAATTAACATATCGTCGGGAAGATACGGCCATCAGTGCCCAACATCGAGGGAGCTGCCCTCTCTAGTATATTCATGGAAGTTATCAAGTCATCCACGGTTAGGCCGCAAGATGCCATTGGCAATAACCGAACAGTAATAACTGGGAATTTGCCATGCATATATGGCTCACATATTACTTTCTTTTCTTAGCCTTTCTTGTGTATAGAAGTGTATCGTACTGTGCTTTCCTATCTACAACTATCCTTGAAGCAAGTGAAGTGCCGTGTGATTCAATCTGCCACCTGGGCGACTGTCCCAAATGCATATCAGTATTGATTGATTGATTGATTGATTGATTGATTGATTGATTGATTGATTGATTGATTACTAATTCTAAAAGAGGTCTACTATCGTGCTTCACTGAATGGCATTATATTTTCTCCGCTTTGTTCGTCTCTGATCTCTCTGTACTTCGCCATGCCCCTGTCTCTTCCAGTAAAAGGATGAAAGTTTGCCATGCTTCTTCACGTGCTGTGTTCGTTTTCTTAATTCCCTTTCTGGCGACGTTCATTTAAATCCAGGACTGCTTAATGTTTATTATCCAAAATACCCAGAGTCCGAAGCACAAATTAACTGGGTGTGTACTCAGTGAAGCTGAATTTAGCGAATTTAATATCTTATGATTCGACGAAAATTGGTTACGTGAATTTGTCTCGGACAGTGAGCTTTCATTCTCGTTTAACTTTTCCGTGTAATGTAAAAACAGATGTACCAGTAAGCGTGGGGGTGGTGTAATGATAGCAGTTAGTAATAAACTTAAAGACCGTCAAACACCCGGCCTAGAAAACGAATGTGAGATAACCTGGGTCGAAATTACGATCCCCAGAAGTAACAACTTGTTAATTGACTGCTTCTACTGCCCACGCTCCGGTGATATCAGTGCATTAGAAGATTGCTTTAATTCAACGGTTTTGGATCTGCAAAAATCCAACGATATTGTGCTAATCGATGATTTCACTTCACACACATCCTGGCAAAATACAACCACTGGAACAGTAACCGACGCTGCTGACTCATTTATTTTGTCTAATTTCATAAAAGGTTTTCATCTACATCAGTTATGCTTAAAACCCACCAGAAATCTGGCAACATTGGACCTCCTCTTCCCTACAGTAACTAGAGTTAGTGTATCTGTTGGCAAAAACATTCTTAGCCCTGACCATGACTCAGTCGAAATCAGCCTACCTGCTTTTCGACATAAAAGACTTCCCACCCGCTGCGAGGCAATCATTTCCTCTGTGGAGTAATATGGACTGGCTAGTTGTCAACTGTCAACCAGTTTTCAGCTGAGGGTGACGTCCACGGTGCGGTTTCCGTCTTTGAGAATTTAGTACTTACCAGTATTAAACAGAATGCACCTTTCTCCAAACCCAGAACACACAAAAATCCCACCTGGCTGAGTCCCGAAACTAAATTGCTACTAAAGAACAAAACCCGTGCATGGTTACTCTGGAAGTCTATCCCCAATTCACACACGTATAATATACCTCAGGGAAATTTCAAGATCGAATTTTAAGAATTACTACAACCGGCACATCACTTCTATAACTGGAAACTTTAAAAGCAACCCTAAAATACTTTGGACCCTCATTTCATCACGTAAAAAGTCACCCCGGATACCACTGAATCTTAAGCTACATAGTGATGATGTCCCAGATGAATTAAGGTCTCAAAATTTCAATGAGTACTTCCACTCCACCATTATCCCTCCCTCACCTATCACAGAACTACCGCAGATCAACAGTGTTTGCAGTCGCTCACTGTAAAAAATATCTACGACCCCTAAGTAAGTTCAAAATATTATCAATAGGCTCCCAGCAAACGGCTCCACCGGGCCCAGTGATATTAGCCCCATATTCCTCAAAAATACTTCTGTATCACTCTGTGCACGGTTATCTACAACTTTAAACTTGTATATGACTACTGGTACATGGCTCGACAGCTGGAAACAAACTGATACACACGTATTTTCAAAACTGGCAAAAATCATGATATCATATCGCCCAATATCCTTTAAAGATTAATCCACCGCCGACTCCTCTTTTTCACACAGCCGTACCTATCTGAAGAACATCACGGATTCACTCCCGGAAAATCATGCCTCACTAACCTTACAGTTCTCAATCACCACATCATTTCAGCAATAGAAAATAAATCTCAGTAAGATGTAATCTATATAGATATGGACAAAGCATTCGACTCAGTGTATCACTCACTTCTTCATAACTTCGCTACCAGATTTAATATCCATGGGCTCGTCTTTTCATTGATAACAAGTTTCTTCTGAGGAAGAAAACAAAGACTGGTACTCCCTGAATCTGCATCATCATGGTTATCTGTATCTCAGGGCAGTATCCTGGGACCCCTATTCTTTGTTCTCTATATCGATGACATAATTCTTTGCACCCAAAATAGTCAGTGTTCCCTCCTCTTGTATGCCGACGACCTAAACATCGCAAGAGAAGTGTCTAAGCCTGAAGACTGTGATGAATTACAGACTGATCTCAATTCGTGTGGTGACTGGTTTAAGAAACGGAATCTTTCTGACAATGTTAAGAAGTGCAATACAATCAATCCAGGGAAATACATTGCAATCGGCTTCTCAGGTAAGAGACCTAGGTGTTATAATAGACTGTAAACTAACCTTCTCTACTCATATTCAGACAACAAAATCTCGTGCTCTGCGTACCCTAGGCATTCTTTACAGTTTCACTGAAATTAATGATATTAACGCCTTAAATTTATATTTTGTCTGATATGTTCTCCCCATTATTGGCTTTTGTTTCCGTATTTGGTCCTCATCTCCTATCATTTTTTTTGCTAGGGGCTTTACGTCGCACCGACACAGA
This sequence comes from Anabrus simplex, assembly GCF_040414725.1. Classification (NCBI taxonomy): domain Eukaryota; kingdom Metazoa; phylum Arthropoda; class Insecta; order Orthoptera; family Tettigoniidae; genus Anabrus; species Anabrus simplex. Next base: position 69,678 of record NC_090266.1, read on the forward strand.
TAGGTCTTATGGCCAACTCGCCCGGTCATCTCCTATCATAAATATATCTCAACTAAGTAGTATTTTTAACTTTTTCACTTTCGTTGTTAAGGCTCGCAATCGTGTTTTTAAGAACAAAACTAAAGCTGACATTATGAGCTACCTGGGTGTACTTCAGCTGAGAAGCCGTTTACAATTCTCCGATCTATGTTACCTTCACAAAGTAATCAATGGCTGCACCAAATGTGATACTCTTCCGGCGTACTTGCCTATACACGTTCCTGCCCTCCCTACACGCAACCGGCGCACTCATCATGTGTCCCGTCCGCATCTACACTTACAACAACGCTCTTTGTTCCACCGTCTCCCAACTCATGGTAACTCACTACTCGATATCAACATTTTCACACCTTTCGAAAATTAAAGATTCCTTTGAAGTCCTCTCCAGGTTTCCATTTTCTTCCGTCCCTCCAATCCTCGACTTTTTTCTTCCTAATTTCTGTAACCGACACTTGCCAGTTATCGTTGTCTTTGTTGTTACATTGTTATTGTTAATAATTGTTAATTTATTGGTGTTACTTAATATTGTTGTTTATACCTTTATTATCATTTATACTGATTTAAAATTATTATTAGTGTAAAATGGCCGTATATAGGCAGTATCTAATAATTAAATAAATAAAGAATAAGTAAATTAATAAATTATGGGTCTGTTTCTTACCTTATTGGTACGTATCACTTCAAAGTTGTGGCACGCTACGGTCTATTCCAATACTGTTGGTGTGATTGACATCTCCGTTCATACAACCTGGTATTTTGGATATCTTGTCGGGGATTTCATCGATGTCGCAATGCTTGGCACGTCCTTAGGTGCCTAAGTCTGCTTTGTAAATGCCTACGTGGCATTTATCATCAAAGCATTTTCTTGAGACATTGTGGCGGTTATGCACGTCATGATTTTGTATATATCGAGACCGGAAATTTGGTCCAATCTACGGTATTATCCTAGAAATATTATATTGAGTGACTTTGCCTTTTGGTGCATTTCTACATGGTACTGTGAATCTGTAAGATGCCTGATTTTGTATGTTTGTCGTGCGGTTGATTGGAAAAGATCCTATTTCGGTACACAACGGAAGAGAAACATCTATTTCACAATTAGTTTTTATATTACACTGGCATTGTATGTAAGCTTTGGGAAGGCATTCTTTCTGATTATATTAGACATGTTTGTGAAATTAATAACTGGTTCGATAGAAGGCAATTCGGTTTTAGGAAAGATTATTCCACTGAAGCTCAACTTGTAGGATTCCAGCAAGATAGAGCAGATATCGTGGATTCTGGAGGTCAAATGGACTGTATCGCGATTGACCTGTCTAAAGCATATGATAGGGTGGATCATGGGAGACTACTGGCAAAAATGAGTGCAATTGGACTAGACAAGAGTGACTGAATGGGTTGCTATATTTCTAGAAAATAGATCTCAGAGAGTTAGAGTAGGTGAAGTTTTGTCTGACCCTGTAATAGTTGAGAGGGGAGTTCCTCAGGGCAGTATTATCGGACCTTTATGTTTTCTTATATATATATAAATGATATGAGTAAATGAGTGGAATCGGAGGTGACGCTTTTTGCGGATGATGTTATTCTCTATAGAGTGATAAATAAGTTACAAGATTGTGAGCAACTGCAACGTGACCTCGAAAATGTTGTGAGATGGACAGCAGGCAATGGTATGTTGATAAACGGGGTTAAAAGTCAGGTTGTGAGTTTCACAAATAGGAAAAGTCCTCTCAGTTTTAATTACTGCGCTGATGGGGTGAAAGTTCCTTTTGGGGATCATTGTAAGTATCTAGGTGTTAATATAAGGAAATATCTTCATTGGGGTAATCACATAAATGGGATTGTAAGTAAAGGGTACCGATCTCTGCACATGGTTATGAGGGTGTTTAGGGGTTGTAGTAAGGATGTAAATGAGAGGGCTTATAAGTCTCTGGTAAGACCCCAACTAGAGTATGGTTCCAGTGTATGGGACCCTCACCAGGATTACCTGATTCAAGAACTGGAAAAAATCCAAAGAAAAGCAGCTCGATTTGTTCTGAGTGATTTCCGACAAAAGAGTAGCGTTAAAAAAATGTTGCAATGTTTGGGTTGGGAAGAATTGAGAGAAAGAAGAAGAGCTGCTCGACTAAGTGGTATGTTCCGAGCTGTCAGCGGAGAGATGGCGTGGAATGACATTAGTAGACGAATAAGTTTGAATGGCGTTTATAAAAGTAGGAAACATCACAATATGAAGATAAAGTTGGAATTCAAGAGGACAAACTGGGGCAAATATTCATTTATAGGAAGGGGAGTTAGGGATTGGAATAACTTACTAAGGGAGATGTTCAATAAATTTCCAATTTCTTTGAAATCATTTCGGAAAAGGCTAGGAAAACAACAGATAGGGAATCTGCCACCTGGGCGACTGCCCTAAATGTAGATCAGTATTGATTGATTGATTGATTGATTCATGTTTTATTTTACTGAAGCATTCTTACATTCCATTTATGTCGTGCCATTATGGGACCTAGTGGTAACCTTATCCTTTCACTTTGGGCTCTCTTGCAGATAGACATTTTATTTTTCTGCACGAATCCTTACCTCATTTCCTATCATTTGACACCCGTCCATGTGACGCATTTATGCCCTATTTTATTTTATTCTTTAACTTAAGTCATTATTGCGGAGCTTTTTTTTTCTCCTGGGTCTGTAACTTATCAGCGGTGCGTTATATATTGTTTTGAAATTAGTTAGTAATATCGAAATATATCATCCCCGAGGTAAACGGGATGTTATGCGATATTTTTCATCTGATGAAAAAATGAGTGGAGACCCTTGCCCATTCCTGGTACTGAAGTACGCCAATTGTATTATAAAGGTCGCTAGGAAGGCGATATCTTGACAGCCTTCATACGCAATGATTTGTGAGTACCCTCCAAAAGAATTTATGATTTGACGTTTTCTTGTTACGAATTTGTCTTCAATTAGAACATTTGATTTTTAATAAACTCACGTTTAAGTCTTATCTCCTTCCTTCCTTTGCCAATAGTAAGTTTGGGTTAGTTTGGTTTATATATTATATAGGACTGAAGGAGTCCAACTTTTAACAGTTCCCTGTTTGCTCCGATCGACGACTTATCATGCCTGAATACTTTTCCACAGCATTGCCCCTCTCGTACTAGAATCTGCTACCGTATAGTTTATCGCCTTTTATAACAGCGATCTCTTCATTTGCGTTTTTCTCCGTGTTATCTCTGCTGTTTGGTAATGGTGTGTGTGGATTAGCGAACGGGGGTGCACTAGCATTTAAATATAGTGTATTTCATTTGTTTGTTAACTACAGCGGCGTAACGTTGGGTCCTGCATGGCCTAAAATGCAGGAGTACTGGATGTTTTAGAGGGAAAATTTAATAAATGAATAAATAACTTTACTCGAATACCACTGTGCACGCGAAAAATGACAACGTGGTGTGTTTGCTGAATGGGGCGAATATGTTGGTATATACAGTCCCTGTATAAAGTAATTGCCACTTGGTTCCATCTGCCTGAAATATTTACTGTTATTGTGTTGAGTTTAAGAGAGCTCACTCTCTCAATAGAAGCGGCACGCCCCCTCACAAATATTTGTGTCAAGTTAATATTAAAGAAGTGGTGAAAATTCTTTCCAAAATCTCAAATTTTGGACTGTTTATTATTGTTATTACTGCTGCAAAACGACTATTTTCGAAACAAACCTCTAAACAACTACCTACAAAATGTTACGATCCACGACACACTCCACGAACTCAACCTCCTCACCATCGAATGTGTCATCAATGGACATCACTGAAATTGTCAATGCCTATTCACTGCAGATAGTACGCAGCATAATTCAGTTTCTTTAGATTCAAATGTGAGTATAGTAAAGTTTTAAAAATTGACGTCTAAATCTAGAATCTTACTTTTATTTACGTAGTATTTCAATCCCTACGAAATATTTAACTTTATAAACAAAATCAAAAACTAACTTCGTACTTTTATAGTATGGTCTTTGAATATGTTAAATGGAGGAGGATAGGATATCTAGGAAAATAGTGGATTCTGCTATGGAGGGTAAGATAAGTAGAAGGAGAACAAGACGACGATTGTTATACTCAGTTTCTAACGATTTTAAGATTAATCAATCAATCAATACTGATCTGCATTTAGGGCAGTCGCCCAGGTGGGAGATTCACTATCTCTTGTTTTCCTAGCCTTTTCCTAAATGATTTCAAAGAAATTGGAAATTTCTTGAACATCTCCCTTGGTAAGTTATTCCAATCCCTAACTCCCCTTCCTATAAATGAATATTTGCCCCAGTTTGTCCTCTTGAATTCCAACTCTATCTGCATATTGTGATCTTTCCTACATTTATAAACGCCACTCAAACGTATTCGTCTACTAATGTCATTCCACGCCACCTCTCCGCTGACAGCTCGGAACATACCACTTAGTCGAGCAGCTCTTCTTCTTTCTCCTAGTTCTTCCCAGCCCAAACTTTGCAAAATTTTTGTAACGCTACTCTTTTGTTGGTTGTCACCCAGAACAAATCGGGCTGCTTTTCTTTGGATTTTGTCCAGTTCTTGAATCAGGTAATCGTGGTGAGGGTCCCATACACTGGGGCCATACTCTAGTTGGGGTCTTACCATAGACTTATATGCCCTCTCTTTTCCATCCTTACTACAATCCCTAAACACCCTGATAACCATGTGCAGAGATTTGTACCCTTTATTTACAATCCCATTTATGTGATTACCCCAATGAAGAACTTTCCTTATATTAACACACAGATATTTACAGTGATCCCCAAAAGGAACTTTCACCCCATCAACGCAGTAATTAAAGCAGAGGTCTTTTCCTATTTGTGAAACTCACAACCTGAGTTTTAACCCCGTTTATCAACATACCATTGCCTGCTGTCCATCTCACAACATTATCGAGGTCACGTTGCAGTTGCTCACAATCTTGTAACTTATTTATCACTCTATAGAGAATAACATCATCCGCATAAAGCCTTACCTCCGATTCCACTCCTTTACTCATATCATTTATATATATAAGAAAACATAAAGGTCCGATAATACTGCCTTGAGGAATTCCCCTCTTAATTATTACAGGGTCAGATAAAGCTTCACCTACTCTAATTCTCTGAGATCTATTTTCTAGAAATATTGCAAGCTATTCAGTCACCCTTTTGTCTAGTCCAATTGCACTCATTTTTGCCAGTATTCTCCCATAATCCACCCTATCAAATGCTTTAGAAAGGTCAATCGCGATAGAGTCCTTTTGACCTCCTGAATCCAAGATATCTGCTATATCTTGCTGGAATCCTACAAGTTGAGCTTCAGTGGAATAACCTTTCCTAAAACCGAGCTGCCTTCTATCGAACCAGTTATTAATTGCGCAAACATGTCTAATATATTCAGGAAGTATGCCTTCCCAAAGCTTGCATACAATCCATGTCAAACTTACTGGCCTGTAATTTTCAGCTTTATGTCTATCACACTTTCCTTTATACACAGTGGCTACGATAGCAACTCTCCGTTCATCTGGTATAGCTCCTCCGACCAAACAATAATCAAATAAGTACTTCAGATATGGTACTATATCCCGACCCATTGTCTTTAGTATATCCCCAGAAATCTTATTAGAGTTTTAAAGCTAAACGAGGCCACAAAACTAGTTCCAAATAGAGGATTGTGGCGACGTCTAGTAAATTCACAGACTTACAGACTGAACTCTGAAAGGAATAACGGTCTATAATGAAGATGTATGCATTATATATGTATGTATCCTTGTTCGTATGTATGTAAACTACCTAATAATGTAATTTTATCATCACTTTCATTTCAAACAATTTTACAGTTCAGTTACTGATATTCAACAAATGCAAGAGGCCGATTTTCATATTAATTACCTTATCCTTCACATCGGAAAAAGTAAAATGTGCGCAAACTTGAGTAATAGTATAGTTCACTAGACACTTTAAATAAAGTTAAACAGACTTAAGGGTGATCACTTCCCATAATCACAAATTCAAGCACCGAACTTGTTGCTTTTTTCCTATTCAAAGGACACTTCACCACTACTCTGTCACAACACATTCACAGAAGATATTTCTTGGCAATCCAAACACACGGGTCTCTCACATCTGTTACAATTTCTGAATGTTATCATTGTATCTGTTTATAATATTTAGATCGTGAGATTTCAATCCGTTGTGATAGAACTTCTCATTCTCCGCCCTTTTCGCCTTCCGTTTGGGTGTCGGTATTATGTTCACTTACTATTTCATTAGCAACATCTTCCACCACACTCACATCTTCTTCAGTCCACTTTGTAATTGTTCGTTCTTAAATTGCATCACTTATTCGAACGGTTCCGAGTACCTGCTAACTGGCTTTTATTGTTACGCAGAACACCATCGACTAATTGAGTGCTACTAATGTGGAAATGCGGTCACACAGGCCACTAAAAAACACAGCTTCTTACTCGTATTAACACAGCTTCAGAGACACTTATGGAAAAAGTGACCAACATAGCTGATTGACCATACAAACGGAAGGAGGCACTTTAAATATACCCTGAGAGCCACAAGTGGAGATCAGTACTTGTTTATATTTCTGCCGCGGTCCTGCAGACCTCATGTCCATGATTAAGGGTATTGTGTTTTATGTACGTATATTATTTCTAAGCCAATCTTTCATTGTCTAAGAACTTGAAAGGCTAAAAAATTAAATTGACTAAATGTGAGAGGTGTATTATGGTAGAATTTCACGTGTTCACATATTTACTTGGAATGCCAAGCCACAGTGCAATACTTAATGAGTTACATTAACTTGATATTTTAGCCAATTTTTACACTAAATAATAATAAGTGTAATAATAAGTATTTCATTTAGAGAAAGTTAGATGAAATTTGTTCAAGAAGCCATTGCTAATTTTATGGAAATCCATGAGATGGGACAATTGAAGACTCCACTTCCAAAACTGCCCACATCATCAATTACCGATTTTGTAAACATCGCGGAAAACTAATGACTCCTTTCATTTTCCTGGCAGTGACCAACTTTTTTTAGTTTAATAGCCGGAGTAACACACATTTTTTACAGTCATAATCATGAAAATCAAGGCTCGATATTTGCGAGGTTATTGAAGATTTTTGGTTGGATGTAGAAGGTTTTTGAATTGTACACTAGAATGAGAGAGTTTTGAAGGTGACTTTACAGTTTAGAAAAAAGTGATATCATAATATCATGCATCCCTCGAAACAGAAATCATGAAATTGAAATAATTTTATCATTTCCATAAAAATTGTCAACTATTAAAATAACTTTCTGAAACACAAGCTGTGTTCTTAATATTACGCATGCGTTTCTTAGTGACATCATACTGATTTTTCTCATTTGCTATGGAAAATTTTGAACATTAAATCAAAATTAACACATCCTCCTCTGTGGGATGATATAATTCGTCGTGGTCTCCATTTGTGTCTGAAATACCCTACGTATCATCTTTATACAATGGCGAGCCATCCGTATTTTTCTGGGTCTATTTTTCAATAGCTGGGGTAAAAGGCTGCATGAAGGGTTAGTATCTTACATTCTGCATTGTCAAATCACCACAATCATAAACACACTGTTTTTGATTACGTCCAGGAAGATTAGTGACAGAAGTAAGCCTATATCTGAAAATAAATAAGTTAAAAGTAATCAATACTCATACTACTCGTGTTTTGTACTATTTATGCTAACCATTCAACTTACACGAAATTAGTTAAAGCTTTAGGACTTGCACCCTCGGAATTAAGAATTATTACCCTTACCTCTAATATTTCTCTTTGTTGTTCCTACATTTTAACGGATCATTTAGTTTCTTTCGTCCTCCACTAAGAAGTGAGAGCAATCTAGCTTACACAGTGTCAGTAATTGTTGGGCCGGGCTGAGTGGCTAAGACGGTTGAGGCCCTGGCCTTCTGACCCCAACTTAGCAGGTTCGAATCTGGCTCAGTCTGGTGGTATTTGAAGGTCCTCAAATACACGGACTCATGTTGGTATATATACTTGCACGTGAAATATCTCCTGGGGAACTAAATGTCGGCACCGCGGCTTCTCCAAAAATCGTAAAAGTTGTTAGTGCGGCGTAAATCAAATAACACTAATTAGTTCATTATTAGTAATTTTTGAAAAGATGAACTTAAATTGACCTTGTAAGAAAAGTTAAAGAAAGGGTGGGGAGAATTTTGGAACCAAAAAGAAAACCAGCAGTAATCTTGCTTATCGATTGATGAAGTTCTTAAAGTAATTCATGTAGGGAAAGACATAGTTTAGGAGCAATATACATGGTATACATAGTGGAGGGGAGAGAATTTTGAAATATTACGTCATCTTTGAAGCTAAGTTACGCAAGGAAGGAGCAAGTATAGCCATGGCATGGGCAACAGATTTATTAGAAGAGTTTGGTGAAAGGACTGAAACATTTATTTCTTCATTTTATTTGAAACTGAAGGAAACAGTTTTGGAAGTGGAGTCTCCGATTGGTAAAACTGTAGGTTTCAAGAAAGATGTTTGTGAACAACACAATAATTTAGTTTTATGGTTACACTCAAAAAACAAAATTAATATCTGATCCATTATTGGTACAAAGAAAGAAGACACTTCGTATTGCAAGTTTAAAATTTAAATGATTACCTAGTAATTAATACTTTCCTAATTTATTGTAAGACGTCATCATTTTCTGTATGCCAATTTACCTGCTTGGGAGAATGTGAAATATTAGCTGACGTGTGGGCTCATTTTTCATCTAAAGGAAAAAGTAAGGCAAGAGCTGATAAGGGATGGTTATAAAAAAGTACATGTCCCCTCCATTCAGGTAGTTACGATCTTCACATTCCAGACATCACATCGAGAATTAAATGACATTGGAAATTATACGGGTGTATTACAACCTGATGCACTTGCGAATTATTGTTGATAGATTGGTGATCTGGAGAAACGTGGTTGAATACATGCAAGTGGAACGTAGTATCATGACTTACAGGTAACATGGAAAAAAGAAATATTAAGAATTCGCAAATGCTTCAAGTTAAAATGTATTCGTCAGAAAGGAATATATCGCTTGTGTTGATTGTAAAGTAATAAAATATTCATGTACAAAATATCGGTTCTTGGGCAGAATGGACTTTTTCATACCGCATTCCATACGTGGTTGGTCGTAGAAGAACCATCTCTAAAAGTAATGTTTAGTGTATTTAAGTTAATTTGCACTCCGCGAAATGAAATTGTCCCTCTCTTATTTATCTCGACGAATTGTAGTAATAACCATGTGCACCTGTGGTAAATTTCACTGTGTCCATTTTCCTTGGAGGTGACGTTTCGAAAATGTTTAGTCTTGACTGCTGTCCCTCGCTTGACACAAAATACTATCGGCTACTGGCATCCCATGCCGAAGTTAAGTCGCAGTGTACTTCAATAACTGCAATAACAGTACAACTCACAATATGAGAAGCATGTGGCAAAATGTCGATGCATATTTGTATTACTTGTATAAGAATTTTATGGAGCTCTTCCAATGAAACACTGATAGGTGAAGTGAGCAATGAAGAACATTATTTTAGCTCTACATAAAAATTGCACATTTGTGACATTGTTCTCTTTATCTCTGGGACACAAATCTGCCAACGTGTGATAGGGCTTGGATAATCCTTCCATATAACTGCATATAACAGGACGAAATGGCCGACATATAGATGCAGTGGCAACAGAGGAAGAGGAAGGCACGCATGATCACACATTCACATACACAGTGTGGGATAAACCAGGCGTTAGTTGTATGACCTCTCGCAATCTAGCATTGCACGACATGCGTAAGGTCTTCTGCGTACTGTTTGGTTTGAAATCCACGTCCCTTCAACAAGTGTTCCATTGACTCATTGATATGGATATATTAGTGTGGCCTGAAATCATTACAGATAAAGTTGTGCTGACGTGGCTAAATACTTATTTTCTATTGGACAAAATTATCAGTCAAAATCATGTCCAACCACGTACAGGAGAGAGTAATAGTGCCGATCGTAATGTCACATGTGACCGATAACTGGATTGTGGTCTCGTAAGCCATTGGCTTTAATGTGAAATGACAATTGCTTATTGATGAGGGTAACATGACTGATCGACATTACAGTATCTTTTACAGGTCAATCTGATGACGAATATTGCAAACGAGATGTTTCACACTCACACTTCATGCATCTCCATGGAAGCACTGCACATCAGAACTTCACAATGGCCCATCTGGTTACGCGCCTAACTCCCATTGAACACGTGTGAGACATGGCGGGGAGGTGACTGAACTGAACAGGATTCCCCGGGCACCACGCACCGTAGGGTAACTGACATTAACTGAGCACAAACATTGGCTGTAAATCCTCAGAAATTGACCATGAGGTTTGTTGACCGTATACCTCGAAGTGTTCAGCAATACGGTGGCAGTTAAACTCTGTACTATTACTTGTCCAAATTTGACCACAGAGCAAGTGGCAAGCGCATAACTTCTTATTTCCCGTACATCACGCTCAACTGCAACGTTGCAGACCATATAATTTTTACTGACGCAATTTGCATATTTCCGTTCTTGCACCTTTGTCTAGAATTTTCGTTTATGTATTGAATTTCATTCTATTGACTGGAATGTTTTCCGATTCTCTCTATAATTAAGTCAACACTGAAAGCCATGTTCTCTAACTCACCGTGCCAGGGGATTTAAGTGTTATTTAGTTAAGTACGTATTTATGTGTATATGCTTGTGAGAGGTACATTTAATTGTGGCGAGAGAGTACTGAAAATTTAAAATAGAAGTTTATTGAGATGCTTCGGATGTTTTCACAGACGTATGGTATCTGTTACCATTGTGAAGTAATCTGCTATCTCAGAACCACGCTGGTCCATTGACCTTTGAAATTATGTTTATTGCTGAAACCAGAAACATATACTCTTAAATAAGACATCCTTCTTGTATCAAGAGTTCAAGCTTGTGATGATAAAGAGACAGAAATCTATTTCATTGATTGAATTTACAGCAGGTAATTAACATTACGTAATGCTTGTGCTCACTTTCTACATGGCTATAACTTTAATGGGAAAGAAGTGTCTCGTATGCGCATAGTTAAGTATCTTCATTAAGGCGTATTGTGACACTCTATTTATAAATTCATACCATATTTTTCTATTTCTTTAATCACAAAATCCATATCAGACTTTGTTGGAGGGGGTTGACATGTTGTAACCATGCGGAAGAAATTTTTTAATCCTTTATGCTTTAGCGGTGCGTATCCTATCATCAAAGTGCCAGCTAGGATAAGTTTCTCCTTTATTCTTGGAGCGACCTGAAATGACAAATATCAGATATATGTTAGTCGGATGAATGTCTCAGAGAGAGATGCATGGGCAAAGTGAATCACGTGATTTTTCCTTACTGTATGCATCCTTTCCCACCACTCCGGTGTCTCCTCTTGGTTCCTGAAGCTCGGAGGAATGTACCAAAAGCATACATTGGTACACTGGAAATCTGGAATAACCAGACGGAAACCTCTTCTTTCCGTTATCGTTTCCTTGAAGTACCTGCAAGTTAACAAGTTTTAAAATAAATATATGGAAAATTTAAGTACCATATAAGCAGCATAATTGTCATGAATCTATGATTTAAGGTTTCCATATGCCTACATTTTAGATTAAAATGAATGGTATAGCCTTCAAGAGCTATATGAAACAGCAAAATGAAATATAGCCTTAATTCACTACTTAAGGCCTGTTGGACGTAAGGTAGTTGTTTTTTACTCCTATTACCAGGATGATTCCAGGGCCAATATCTGTATTTCCATGTCCACTTCATTATGCTAGTGGCTTTACGTCGCACCGACACAGATAGGTCTTATGGCGACGATGGGATGGGAAAGGCCTAGGAGTTGGAAGGAAGCGGCCGTGGCCTTAATTAAGGTACAGCCCCAGCATTTGCCTGGTGTGAAAATGGGAAACCACGGAAAACCATCTTCAGGGCTGCCGATAGTGGGATTCGAACCTACTATCTCCCGGATGCAAGCTCACAGCCGCGCGCCTCTACGCGCACGGCCAACTCGCCCGGTCACTTCATGATGACACTTAAACTATTTATATATACAATGGCTGAGTGAGAATGAATCTGACTGGCTCGTCTATATATTTAGTTTCCTGAAGCTAACCTTCCAAATTCGTACCTCTTCCTTAGAGCATCCATTGACTGAAAATCACACGATAAAATTTACGGTCGTAAAGAGAGGTCTGCTACCTTCGACATAATAGCTAAGTGCGGTACATTGAAAATGTGTAGTAATGTGTGGTACAGTGCACAGCAATGCGCAGCACTCTTTGTACAGTACATTATACAGTATAAGGGGTGGGGGAGGTTTTGGTTCAACAGCCAAGAAAGGACGATTCCACTGGATGAAATGTGACGAAAAACGCGAATTATGTGCAGTAAAATTCGTAAATAGCAGTCGAAATGATATTTAATGTATAAGAGTTGCCCACGTCTGGCATGTAGGCATGCTTCCTACAGGCTCGGTATATGCACTATGTTGAGGAGAATAACTACAAATGTAAACGTCCTGTGTTCTTTCTGCATACAGACAGAGAATCACCCCGAAGTTCATATAATTGAATTCACTTTTTCGCTACTCTGTAAGGACAGTGCGCTTTAAGTATGTCAGCAAGCATAAGAGATTTACGTGTTTAAAAATATTGTAGTGCTGCTTTGAGACGTATGGCATACTCCCCTGCCGTTCAATTACATCTATCACTCTGAGCATGCAGGATTGTGCTTACTTTTACAGTACCGCTGCATGTTCGCGATAAGGGTAGTGCAGGGTACGGCCATAGTGCACCGCTTCCCGCTTCCTGCTTTATCGCGCCGGGCGAGCGGGAAAGAAAAGATAGTGAAAACTGATTGGGGTGGACATAATGCACACGCCTACCTGCGTTAACCAGCTCAAACCGCTTCTACCCGCTTTAACTGGAAATTACTATTATTTATTTTCCCCCCTTGAACTGCTTACCGCCCAACACGCCCGATCAGTCTGCTGTTTATCTTCCGACTGCGCACGTTGTTCTCACTCTTGCTTTTATAAAATGGAAGCGGATAAAGACATTTTAATCTCCAAAGTATTTATGAAAGGTGTACTTTGGGACAAAAGGTTGCAAGCCCATGCCAACGTTGTTGACAAAGCATGGAAGGAAATAGCTGCTGAAGACGGTAAGTGAGAAATAGACAGTTATGTTACTATTATTATTATTATTATTATTATTATTATTATTATTATTATTATTATTATTATATATAATTCGCTGAAGCCATCAAGGACGACGTTAAGTCTTGTTGCATTTGACACTGAACTTGGCCTTCTTTAGAGCCCAAATTTCCCTCATTCTTTGTGAGTGGGCCTGCTTACGCTCCTCTGTCCAAGGGGCACCGTGTCTTCTCTTCGGTTGCTGGTCTCGGTTTAGCCCGTTCGTCAATATTTTCTTGCGGAAGAGATCTCTGTTAAGGGCGTCTTCAGCTGAGATATGTAGCATTTCCAGGTCGTCTTTGGTATTTCTAAACCAGAGAATTGTGGTTTGGGGGTTTGAATTAAAAAAGTGAAAGATTTCTTTGGTTAACTTTCTTCCGTCCATTCTTTTCAGATGACCGTAAAATCGTGCCCGTCTTTTTCTGATTGTGTCGGTAATTTTCTCTATTTTGCTGTAGACCTCCTTGTTGGATCTCTTTTGATGGATTCCATTTCTGTACTTTGATCCCAAGATTCCTCTCACAATTTTGCGTTCTCTTTCCTCCAGTTCTTCAAGGAGTCCTTTGTTGGCATTTAGAGATAGGGTTTCGGCTGCATATAGAACTACTGGCTTCAGAACTGTTTCATAGTGACGTATCTTGGTGTTTTGGGAAAGGCATTTCTTGTTGTAGATTGTGCGGGATGTTTGGTAGGCTATTTCCAGTTTGCGTACTCGCTCCTGAAGTGCTTCTTTGTCCAGTCCATTTTTTCATGATGATCTCACCTAGGTATTTGGCTTTGTCTACTCGGGTGATGTCCCCGTATTTTGTATGGAGTTTTGGTGGAGCCTCTTTGATGTTAGTCATTACTTCTGTTTTCTCAAACGATATCTGCAGACCAGTTTGTTCTGCAATTTCCTTTAAAATTTCAACTTGAGCTCTAGCGGTTTCTACGTCGTTTGAGAGAACAGCAATATCATCGGCAAATGCTAAGCAGTCTGTTGCGATCCCCTTGAATTTGGTTCCTATTCTCAATGGACTGTAGTTGGTTTCCTGTAATCTCACCTGCCAGGTTCTGATGATCTTTTCAAGAACACAGTTGAAGAGTATCGGGGATAGCCCATCACCTTGCCGAACTCCTGTTTTGATGTCAAAGGAATGCGAGAGACATCCGTGGAACTTCACCTTGGATTTTGTACCGGTCAGGGTGGCTCTAATTAATGTCAGCAGTTTCAAATCAACTCCAAATTCATTTAAGATGTTTAGCAGGACTTCCCGGTCAATGGAGTCGTACGCTTTCTTAAAGTCCACAAAGACAGACACATACTGCTTGGGCCTTAGTGTACAATATCTGATGATCGTTTTGAGATTTTGGATCTGTTCAGCTGTTGAGCGACCTTTTCTGAACCCTCCTCGGTATTCACCTATTTGATGTTCGACTTGTGCTTCCAAACGCTCCAGGTTGGCATGTGATAGAATTTTGTAAGTCACGGGTAGCAAAGATATTCCCCTGTAGTTGTCCATGTTCTTCATGCTGTCTTTTTTGTGTAATGGATGGATCAAAGCTATTTTCCAATCTTCGGGTAGGGTCTCCTTGTTCCAAATTTCTTCTATTTGCTTTTGCAAGATATCAAGTGATTCCTCTGGGGCATATTTCCATAGTTCTGCTACTACTGAGTCTTCCCCCGGCGCTTTGTTATTTTTGAGACGGGCAATGTGGCGCTTGATTTCATCTCTGTCGGGTGGTCTGGAATCTGTGTACCTGAGTAAGGGTTTCTTGGTCTCAATGGCGCTTTGCGGTTTAGAGCAATTATGTAAATTCTTGAAGTAGTCTGCCAGAATGCTACAATTTTCTTCATTTGATGTCACCAATGTGCCGTCCTTTCGCTCAAAGCATAGAGATGGTGGTTTATAGCCAGTGAGTTTGCATTAGAAAGCTCTGTAGTACTCTCTGCTTTCATTCTTCTTAAAGTTTTGTTCTCCTAAAGATTATTATTATTATTATTATTATTATTATTATTATTATTATTATTATTATTATTATTATTATTATTATTATTATTATTATTATTATTATATCAAACAACTATATTAGTAGTTACTAAATATTACTGCATTTCACAGTAATATGTGTTCAGATTTTTCCGAATGGTTCAATAGTTTTTGAACGGGACTTCAGATTATCAGCGAGTTATTAACAGTATAAAGCTAAGTAAATAATCAATCAAAAACTAATAATTCTGTTTGTTGTCTCAGATGGGGTTCAGCGGAAAAGTGAAAGTATCTGAGAGACCAATTCGCCATAGAAATGGGAAGGACCCCTCCCTGTCGTTCAGGTGATGCTGGCTGTCATCCAGAATCCAAGTGGCCATATTCTAAATCACTAATGTGTTTAGTGGGCATCGTCAACCCAAGAACTACATCGAGCAACGTGGAAAACAGTAAAACTCCAGCTCATCAGGAAAATGAGCATTCTGAAATGGTTGTTCACACTGCTGCTGGGTGTGGAATTGAACTTACGGAGGGTGTTCAGGAAGTGGAAACACAACACACAGCTCAGGAAACACAGCAGGGTTAAACCATAGGCTTGCCAAGAAAAAGGAAGCGAGACGAACAAAGTTCAAAAGTATAACCAGAAAGTGATACTGATTGAGGAAAAAAGGCTTCTTTGTTGGAACGCGTCATACAAGAACGCACATATGACGACAATGAAGATGCACTGTTCTTTCGAAGCCTTTTGCCTTATGTAAGCAAAATACAGCAACATTTGAAACTGCGGTTCAGAAACAGGGTTCAGCGATTAGTTGACGATTTCGTTTACCCGAGTACCCAGGATATTCCACACATTCCCAGCCTTAATTCCAGTCATGGTTGTACTTCATACTCAAATGAACAGACCGTTCAGACCGCACTTCATGGTGACGCATTGTAGACATTGCGCATTGCGTGAAACGAAACTGTTTGGTGAATTTGTGCTACGTTAAAAACTGTAATGCTAAACATTTTCATTAATATTTACTTCATATTCTTTCTCTGATAAAATTAGTTTTGAAAAAGTGTACTTTTAACGCTTCCACCATTAATTTATCGTTGAAATTCAATGTTTTTAATTTTATAAGTTGATTTACGTCGCAAAAACACAGATATGTCTTACGGCGACGATGGGAGAGGGAAGGTCTAGGAGTGGGAAGGAAGCTGCCGTGGCCTTAACTAAGGTACAGCCCCAGCATTTTCCTGTTGTAAAATGGGAAACCACGGAAGACCATGTTCAGGGCTGCCGAAAGTGGGGTTCGAACCCACTCTCTCCGGAATACTGGATACTGTCTGAGCCACTCCTCCCGGCCCAACAATTACTGACACTGTGTAAGCTAGATTGCTCTTACCTCTTATTGGAGGACGAAAGAAAGTAAATGATCCGTTAAAATGTAGGAACAACAAAGAGAAATATTAGAGGTAAGGGTAATAATTCTTAATTCCGAGGGTGCAAGTCCTAAAGCTTTAACTAATTTCGTGTAAGTTGAATGGTTAGCATAAATAGTACAAAACACGAGTAGTATGAGTATTGATTACTTTTAACTTATTTATTTTCAGATATAGGCTTACTGCTGTCACTAATCTTCCTGGACGTAATCAAAAACAGTGTGTTTATGATTGTGGTGATTTGACAATGCTGGATATAAGATACGAACCCTGCATGCAGCCTTTTACCCCAGCTATTGAAAAATAGACCCAGAAAAATACGGATGGCTCGCCATTCTATAAAGATGATACGTAGGGTATTTCAGACACAAATGGAGACCACGACGAATTATATCATCCCACTGAGGAGGATGAAGACCTGAGCATTTGAACTGCTGTGTTAATTTTGATTTAATGTTCAACATTAACGTCTTATGATAACTTTGAGGAAAGTAGTTTCGAATTATTAGTTTTGATTGTTTTATTTATACAAAAGAGAAAATGAGATGGTGTGGTAATTTTGAACAGGATTTTATAACAATAGTTATAAACATTTAATTACCAAGCTCGATAGCTGCAGTCGCTTAAGTGCGACCAGTAGTAACAACATACCTAGTAGGTTAGCTGGAACATCATGGGGTACCGACGCCAGTACACTCACGACTACTGCTTTGGCACTTGTATATTCCCCAGCTGAATATTGTGCAGGCATTTGGTTAAAGAGCTCTCACTGCAATCTGGTGGATATCCAACTTCGCCAAACAATGAGTATCATATCTGGTATTCTACGTTGTACTCCCTCCCAGTGGTTGCCTGTACTATGTAACATCGCTCCATCTTAGGAGATAGCAAGCTCTTGTTAGCCTGTGCTGTAGGACTTTGGAAAATGATGCTCTTCGAATTCATCATGATGTCAAACGTCTTTCTAAATCGAGACTGAAATCAAGAAAGCCAGCTTGCAAGACGGCTCTAGATCTTACGTCAACCAGGTTCAATCTCCGAAATGCCT
Organism: Anabrus simplex; assembly: GCF_040414725.1. NCBI lineage: Eukaryota > Metazoa > Arthropoda > Insecta > Orthoptera > Tettigoniidae > Anabrus > Anabrus simplex. The sequence continues at coordinate 87,477 of NC_090266.1, forward strand.
GGAGAGATGAATGGTTAAATTCGACACCTCATGGCCTACTTTCAAATCCGACAAGGCTTGCTGGCTTTAATCTAGCTCGGACAGTCTGGTCAAGGTTAAACAGGATTCCATGTGGTATTGTTCGAACTGGTGCAGCCCTGTATCAGTGGAGTAGGATAAACGCTCCCTAATGTGATTACGGTTTTGAAATTCAAACCATCAAGCATATTGTGCAGGAGTGCCCTCTACGAGCATATGCCTGTTCTTTGGATGAACTCCACTCAGCATCTCCAGAAGGAATTAGATGGATTGCAGACCTGTCTATACACGTTTGAAAAGTGGTCATAATGCTGTAAATTGTATATATGTAACAATATAATTTAAAGTAATTCTTATTGTCTTGTAAGCATCATAAGCTAAATAACAATACGGCTAGTTGCTCTTCCCTCCTGATCATCACTCTAGTACAGTACTCCTGCTGATCTAGCCAAGTTTAACGGTCTGATGTTCTTCCCTCTTCCTCATCTGGCCCAGTTTTACGGTCAGATGCCCTCCTCTCCTCATCTGGCGTAGACTAACTGCTAGTTGCCCATCCCTCCTCATCATCACCATAGCACTGTTACTCCTCTTGATTTGACCAGTTCTACGTACAGATGCCCTTCCCTCCGCACTTGGCCTCAGTTTTAGGTCGGTTTATTATAACCTACAGGGACCATGTCGACATGGGTATTCATGTTTAGACTTGTTCGTTATCAAGGTTACTCACTAGTAAACTCAAGCATTTAGAAATGGTGTAAGTATGAATATCTTTTATGGTTGTAAGGAGGCAAGGGGTGTAATAAGTACAATAATTTCAATTTAATGAAATATTTATTGTGTAATTGTTTACAAAATTAAACAAACTACTGCCGGTCATACAATAGTCTTTGTTATGCTGCCGACAAGTTTGCTGTACTCCTTAGCAGCTTACTGCGAAGATTTAGCGTGCATCAAAAATGGTAACCCCCTGCAACTTTCAAATTACACAAAATATTTATTGTTTATGAATTTAAGTTTTCAAAATATATTATACTATCTATGTTATGCTTTAAAGGGAATTAATGCAGTTCTTACCTTGTTGTTATTCATGTTTCTTTTCGTTTCTGAATTATTATCAGGCACTGTAAAGAAGGGAAAATGTTCATCCATACACTGTGTGTAGTTTACAACCTTCGGATTAGGGCCATAACAATGATCCGAACCATTTTTACCTAGATGCTTGTAATGACGTCGACAGGGTTTGCATAAAGCTACATCAATTGACATCTTACTCTGGAGAGGAAGGATGTCCCAAAAAGCATCTACTAAGGGAGCAGCGTACGTAGCTAAAATACTGCTGGTAAACAATGATCAGATGTTTTGGCATATGATACAAGGTTCTACGTTTATAGAACATCTTAATAGTCCCACTTCATTGTAAGTAATAAATAAGATGTTGCGTATTAGTTACACTGGTAGGCGAACAGCATGTATATTCACAGTTCTGTTTCTTATCAAGACGATTGTCTGTAACCGTGTAGTTTTTTCTTCTTTATGTTCCATAGTGTACGGTGAACACACACTATTGATTATGATAAAGGGCTACCCATATTTTTGGTCTTGCAACAATATTCGTTGGTCGATGGTAAGTGGCATCACTCATATGAATAATAAGACAATAGGCTGTTGTGTAACCAGGAATATTTTCAGATGTTTCAAATTATCTTTTATATATTCTTTATGATAAGAACAGTCTATAACTACAGTCGGTTCTTTATTTTAAATTCTTCAGGCCAAAATGGCAGACGATCTTCTCTCTGATAATACGATGATTGGAATTTACAAAACATGTCATAGAACAACCCAAATTAGTTTTTCCCAAATTAGTGTCCATGTTTTCCAATGGATACGGAATTCCGTTGAGATATAGTGTAATATTTCTTAATTTATAGTGTTCAAACTGTGAGCTATGTTTTCATGGTTGAATTTATGATGGTTTTGAAGTTGTTGTTTGAGTCATCAGTCCATAGACTGGTTTCATGCAGCTCTCCATGCCACCCTGTCCTGTGCTAAAATTTTCATTTCTACGTAACTATTGCATCCTACATCTGCTCTAATCTGCTTGTCATATTCATACCTTGGTCTAACCCTACCGTTCGTAACACCTACACTTCCTTCAAAAACCAACTGAACAAGTCCTGAGTGTCTTAAGATGTGTCCTATCATTCTATCTCTTCTTCTCGTCAAATTTAGCCAAATCGATCTCCTCTCCAATTCGATTCATTATCCCTTCATTCGTGATTCCATATATCCATCTCACCTTCAGCATTCTTCTGTAACACCACATTTCAAAAGCCTCTATTCTCTTTCTTTCTGAGCTAGTTATCGTCCATGTTTCACTTCCATACAATGCCACGCTCCACACGAAAGTCTTCAAAAACATCTTTCTAATTCCGATATCAATGTTTGGAGTGAGCAAATTTCTTTTCTTAAGAAAGCTCTTCCTTGCTTGTGCTAGTCTGCATTTTATGGCCTTCATACTTCTACCATCGTTAGTTATTTTACTACCTAAGTAACAACATTCATCTACTTCCTTTAAGACTTCATTTCCTAATCTAATATTTCCTACATCATCTGCCTTCGTTCGACTGCACTACATTACTTTTGTTTTGGACTTATTTATTTTCATCTTGTATTCCTTACCCAAGTCTTCATCCATACCATTCAGCAACTTCTCGAGATCTTCTGCGGTCTCAGATAAAATAACAATATCATAGGCAAATCTCAAGGTTTTGATTTCCTCTCCTTGGACTGTGATTCCCTTTCCAAATTCCTCTTTGATTTCCTTTACTGCCTGTTCTATGTAAACATTGAAAAGGAGAGGGGACAAACTGCAGCCTAGCCTCACTCCTTTCTGGATTGCTGCTTCTTTTTCAAAGCCCTCGATTCTTATTACTGCAGACTGATTTTCATACAGATTGTAGATAATTCTTCGTTCTCGGTATCTGATCCCCATCATCTTCAGAATCATAAATAGCTTGGTCCAATCAACATTATTGAATTCCTTTTCTAGATTTACGAATGGCATGTACGTGGGCTTGTCCTTCTTGATTCGATCCTCTAAGATCAGACGTAAAGACAGGATTGCTTCACGTGTTCCTACATTTCTTCTGAAGCCAAATTGATATTCTCCCAACTCAGCTTCAACTTGTTTTTCCATTCTTCTGTAAATAATACGTGTTAAAATTTTGCAAGCATGAGATACTAAACTAATGGTGCGGTAGATTTCACACCTGTAAGCACCGGCTTTCTTGGGAATACGTATAACAACATTCTGCCGAAAATCGGATGAGACTTCTCCTGTCTCATACATCTTGCACACTAAATGAAATAACCTTGCCATGCTGGTTTCTCCTAAGGCAGTCAGTAATTCATAGGGAATGTCATCAATTCCAGGTGCCTTGTTCCTATTTAGGTGACTCACAGCTCTGTCAAACTCTGACCTCAAAATTGGGTCTCCCATTTCATCAGCGTCAACAACCTCTTCATGTTCCAGAACCAAATTATCTACATCTTTACCTTGATTCAACTCTTGAATATGCTTCTGCCATCTTTCTGCTTTGTCTTCTTTCCCTAGAAGTGGCTTTCCATCTGAGCTCTTAATATTCATACACCTAAATTTCCTTTCTCCAGAGGTTTCCTTGATTTTCCTGTATGCAGCATCTACCTTTCCCAGGACCATACAGCCTTCGACATCCTTGCACTTCTCCTTCAGCCGTTCTTCCTTAGCTACCTTGCACTTTCTATCCACTTTCATCGCCTGTATTCTTCTCTGCCCTCTTCATTTCTAGCATTCTTGTATTTTCGTCGTTCGTCAATCAAGTCTAGTATCTCCTGAGATCCACTGATTCTTAGTTGATCTTTTCTTCCTTCCTATCATTTCTTCAGCAGCTTTACTGACTTCATTTTTCATTACTCTCCACTCTTCCGCTATAGTGTTTCCTTCAGCCTTTTCATTTAGTCCTTGTGCAACACTTTCCTTGAAACAATCCCTCATACCCTTTTCTTTCAACTTGTCTAGATCCCATATTTTTGCATTCTTCCCTTTATTCAATCTCTTCAACTTCAGATGGCATTTCATGACCAACAGGTTGTGGTCAGAGTCCACGTCTGCTCCTGGGAAAGTTTTGCAATCCATCACCTGGTTTCTGAATCTCTGCCTAATCATAATGAAGTCTATGTGATACCTTCCAGTGTCTCCAGTTCTCGTCCACGTATACAGCCGTCGTTTGTGGTGTTTGAACCAAGTATTGGCAAGGACTAAATTATGATCAGTGCAGAATTCAACCAGCCGACTTCCTCTTTCGTTCCTTTGTCCCAATCCAAATTCTCCTACTGTACTACCTTCTCTTCCTTGGCCTAGCACTGCATTCCAGTCTCCCATCACAATTAGATTCTTGTCACCTTTTACATATTGTATTAAATCTTCTATCTCGTCATATATTCTTTCGATTTCTTCATCATCCGCTGAACTAGTAGGCATATAGGCCTGCACTATTGTGGTGGGCATTGGTTTGGTGTCTATCTTGACGACAATAATTCTTTAATTATGCTGGTTGTAGTAGCTTACCCGCTGCCCTATTTCCTTTTTCATTATTAAACCAACTCCTGCATTTCACCTGTTTGATTTTGTGTTGATAATTCGGTAGTCGCCTGACCAAAAATCTTGTTCTTCCTGCCAACGTACTTCAGTTATATCAACTACATCTACCTTTAGCCTATCCATCTCCCTTTTCAGATTCTCTAACCTATCACAAGGACTCAAACTTCTAACATTCCACACTCCGACCCGCAGAATGTCAGTATCATCTTCCTGAAGATCGCCCGCTCTCGTGTAGTCCCCACCCGGAGATCCGAATGGGGGTCTAGTGTACCTCCGGAATATTTTACCCGGGAGGAAGCCATCATCAGTACATCATTCATACAGAGAGAGCTACATGTCCTCGGGAGGTAGTTACGGCTGTAGTTTCCCGTTGCTTTCAGCCGTTTAGCAGTATCAAAACAGCTAAGCCATGTTGAGTATTATTACAAGGCTGTATCAGTCAATCATCTAGACTGCCGCCCTTGCAACTACCGAAAGGCTGTTACCCCCCTTTCAATGAACCATTCGTTAGTCTGGTCTCTCAACAGATACCCATCCAACCTGCGGCTCGGCTATCTGCATCATTGGGTCACGCAAGCCTCCTCACCGCGGCAAGGTCACATGGTTCGCAGAGGAGGGGGTTTGAAGTATACAAATAATATACAATGGCTTTGCGGTAAAAGGTGACGTTTTAGCAGCCCAGGTATGCTTGTTTGTAGGTGGTTACACTGGATATTCATGCAGCTCCCAGCTAATATTGTATCAGTTTCTACAATCTTCAGCAATCGAAGTTTTCTCGATCAGATAATGTTTCATACGGAATCCTCCACAATATACGATGAAGTGTAATTTTCGAGACTACTTATGTTTTTGCTGCTTTAAGGGAATTGTAATCACTTCGATCAGGGATCAGAATTAGATCTTGTTTTGCGTTGAATATAATACGTCTAAAATCATCTGAAAAGCCGAGAATATGTTTTAATAGAATATACCAGGAAAAGTACCGTCCGGATTAATCATCCGCTTGTTAGTAGCTTTCGGACACCATCCTGCCATCCGTAAAAGATTACTTTCTTCATCACTATAAGAAGGGTAGAGTTTCATTGCACTAGTAATACCAATATTCTTCGACCTATATTTTCCCACCTTATTTATCCATGAGGCGCTTCAGAAGAGAGAAGATCTAGACCGTGGTTGTTTAGTTGAAATGTCCTTTGACCATTACCCTCTGCCTTATCTAGGCGTCCATCAATATAGAGGTAGCTTTCGTATGGTTGGGTGCATATATCTTGCTGTATAATGGTAAAGCGAATTCCATCATTGTTATTCAGTCCAAACGTAAAAGGTTGATAAGAATGAAGCTCACTTCGTACTACACCTGCATGTATATCTACTGTGTTCATTATGTCTAACATTTCTTCCATTTAGTTTTAGTAGCGTATAAACTAAATCTTGAAGAATCTGCTTATGAGCATCTGTTAACTTCTTGAGTCTTTGTAAACATGTAGGATGTCTCCGGAATGTACACAGTGTTTCATAGCCCTTTCCCTACTGGTTTAAGATGAAGCTTGTAAGCTACACACGTGTGGCGATCTAAGTTAATGAGCTGATTATGTTTAACCACAAGCCTAAGAGTGATGTTGAAAATGTGGTTTACAGACTCAAGATGATAAAGAAATGGTAACGGATTCTCACTAATTTTAAAACCATTTTCCTCTGTAATAATAAAGTCGTGCAGGACGTGTGACGGTTGTTGATCACTATTCATGTCTGTAATACTATTGCAAGTGATGATTACATGATGATCATCGAAGAGTGTTATAGATTGATCAGCCTCGTAATGTACGTTCGGTATCAGCTCTCTTGGTGAAAATACAAGCAATGGTCCAATCGAATTACTTTGTGAGGTGGGACCAAAACTAGCAGCAACAGCTCTAGAGCACAGCACTTGTAAGGTTGAAGAAAGAAATTAATGGACGGTTTCACAGTTCTCGAACTATAAAACTACAGATATTTAAGGTTTCCATCAACGAAACTACACATATTAAAACAAGGAAGGATTATTTACCATGTTCCTCCACCACAAATGGAAATAAAATAGGCTCAACCCTCCTAACCTACAGCTAGTAACCTACAAACACGATTATATATATTCAATGTATTTTTAATATCACTGAGCCTGGTTAAGCCGATGTATGGTTAAACTTGTTCGAATTTACCGCCACCACATTTCAGCTAAAGAGTGCAGCACCGAGGTAAGCGATGTAAGATAGCGGTAACTTTGTTGAATATAGATGGCTGTTTGTCAAAAAGAATTTTTCAAATTATCCGCCACCACATAGAGTACGGCACTGCGCTCTCTTCATTAAAGATGGCGGATGGCAGCTGTCAAAAAAGCACGTGGGTTTGTAAAGCACGTGGAATTTACCACCACCACCACCACAAAGAGGGCAGCACGGTGCTCTCTAGATTAAAGATGGCGGATGACAGCTGTTAGAAAAAAGCATCCAGATTTTAAATTGCTCGCTACTACGACAAAGATAGCAGCACGGTGTTCTGTAGTTTAAAGACGGCTGCTTGTCAAAAAAGATTTTTTCAAATTATCCGCTACCATATTTCAACTAAAGAGTGCAGCACTGAGGTTTGCGATGCAAGATGGCGGGTGAAAGCTTGTCAAATAGATTTTTTTTCAAATAGTCCGCCTCAAAGGTAAGTAGCTAAAGAGGGCAGCACTAAGGTTAGCAATGCAAGATGGTGGATGACAGCTGTGACGTAAAAATTACCCGCAAGGTAGCAGCACGATGCTCTTTTCATTAAAGATGGCAGCTTGTCAAATATAATTTTTCAAATTAACCGCCTCAAAGGTAAGTAGCTAAAGAGGGCAGCACTGTTCTCTCTGGATTAAAGATAGCTGCTTGTCAAAAAGAATTTTTCAAATTATCCGCCACCACAAAGAGGGCAGCACGGTGCTCTCTTGATTAAAGATGGTGGATGACAGCTGAAGAGCACGTAGAATTTGTTTCCAAACAAGAGCACGTGGAATTTGCCGCCACCACATTTCAACTAAAGAGTGCAGCACGGTGCTCTGTTGATTAAAGATGGCGGATGACAGCTGTCAAAAAAGCACGTTGATTTGTTTCCAAACAAGAGCACGTGGAATTTGCTGCCACCACATTTCAACTAAAGAGTGCAGCACTGTTCTCTCTGGATTAAAGATGGCGGATAACAGCTGTCAGAAAAGCACATAGGTTTGTTTCCAAACAAGAGCACGTGGAATTTGCCGCCACCGCATTGCAAAGGTAAGTAGCTAAAGAGGGCAGCACGGTGCTCTCTGGATTAAAGATGGCGGATGACAGCTGTCAAAAAAAGTGCAAGGGTTTGTTTCCAAACAAGAGAATGTAGAATTTTCCACCACCACATTTCAACTAAAGAGGGCGCACGGTGCTCTGTAGATTAAAGATGGCGGATGACAGCTGACGAAGGAGGACAGCACGGTGCTCTCTTGATTAAAGATGGCGGATGACAGCTGCACGTTGCTTTGTTTACTGATTCAAATCTCGCACCAAAATTCAAATTTCCCGCCAAAATTCAAATTTCCCGCGGTAGGTGGAGGCCTCTCCCGAGAGCCAGAGGTGGAGGTGGCGGCCGAACTGTCCTATTTACACTACTGTTACCTGAATTTAATGCCATTCTTGTGTTCTTTGGTGCTTCTAAGCCCTCGCATGGCCAATTAGCGCGGGTTAACGGGTAGTTACTCCATTATCTCGACCGAATTAAGGATTTGTTGTCTCTCGAATTGCCGGAATTTGACGGCAGAAATCTCAAGCTTTACTAAAGCAGTTTTCCAGAATTTTCGACAGAATCAGTGGTTTGCTTGAAGGCAGTAAGTTAAATAACACAGTTTCTGAAATTCAAGTGTCTATCCCATCTGAAATGAATGAAAGTGTTAATCCTGGTGATGCATCTGTTGCTGCTCAAGTGTGCATTCTGATACCTAGTGCTGGTGTTAGGAATATTCAGGAGTCTGAGGTGAATAATGCTGCCCTGGGATCTTCTGTTTCATTGTCTGGAATTAGGACATCTGTAAGTCATTCTAATGATATATCTCTTTTGCATGTTTTTACCCGTACAAGTTTTCCTGTGCTACCTGGTAATTCTGTTGAGGCTCAGTGTCTGCCCTCTATTGTTAATCAATCCGGTTCTGATGCAATGGTGCAAAACCACCCCCTGTCTTGGCGCCACCGGTATCAAGTTGCATAACCTCTACACAACCGGTTAATGCCCAAATGATCTCTCAGGTTAGTGAGAACCTTTCTCAATTGAGGTTGTCTGCGCCCGTAACGTTGCAGGCTAACGTTAGTCCTAACCTAACCTGTACTCCGTTCTTTTCACAAGGGCACCCGAAAGGAAAAGGATCAGCAGAGTCCACCTCTCCCAGATCAAGGTACCTTAACTCATTGCGGGCCGTGGACGGCGTAAGACGTTTAAGCTTGCTCCTATGCTGCGGGCCGTGGACGGCGTAAGACGTTTAATGTTCCGCGCGAAGCAATGCTGTTTATATTCGTCATCTATGCATTCTTACACCTTAGTCAGCGTTACTGGTTGTAGCAGGAAGTCGGTTGACCTTTTTGAGATAACCGTCGCGTTGAGTGGGCTTATGTTTATCTTAGTTGTTTTAGCGGGAATATCTGAGCACTTCCTCGCGCGTCAAGACGGTACTTGAGATTTCAATGCAGTGCATGTCGTTCTTACCGAGTGTAGTATAATGGCTTATAAAACAAAGTTTCTTACGGAAGAAAATGTATTAAGTATTGTTCACAATGATTATTCTGGTGATGAACTTATTCCTGAAATAGACTCAGATAGTGAAAGTGAGAGTGATGAGAAAATTCCGATTCCCGAATCCGATAGGCCTATAGAGAAAAGTGAAGTGCCTGATACATATCATCCTAGTTATTGTCTACCCGTTCCACCATTTACAGAGAATTCAGGTATAAACGTTCAAATAAAATATAAGCAGGATATTTTGAGTTACGTGAGTATTTTCATGAATGACGAATTTTATCAGTATGTGTGTGAGCAGACCAATCTATACGGCGAGTCAAGTGATAAGTGCGGCGCCGCGGCCTTTCACAAAGAATTCGATCATATAATCGTGGAAACCGATTAGTCCAAAATCCTGATATAAAAATGTACTGGACCGAAGACCCTGTTTTTCATACTCCGATATTTTCTAATACAATGTTCCGAATACGCTTCCTTCATATTCTTTCATTTCTTCACTTCCGTGACAGTAATCATTATGCCGAAAATGCAGATAGGCTGTATAAAATTAGACGTATTTTAAAACCTGTGACACCAGATATCACACCCTAAATATTTACTAGTGAGCACAAAGTATCATTTTTCTAACATTTATAGTTTAGAACTAATCGTAAATTGTATTAAGTGATGCACGTCAAGAGGGCCGGGGATCAAAATGGCCGGTCCAGGCATTCAAGTGTCCCGCTCAGAAGCAGGTACTGAACGTGTTAAGTCTGGTAGGGAAGGGTAAATAACATTGTTGGTGGCCATGTATCAATCAATACTGATCTGCATTTAGGGCAGTCGCCCAGGTGGCAGATTCCCTATCTGTTGCTTTTAGTTTAGATTTAGTTGTTTAATGATAAGTTTATTGTAAGGTATTTATAAGGTTTTAATTATAAGGTAATAATAAGTTTTGTTGTAAGTTAGTTGTAATTAATTGTGTAGGTGAATACTTTAGATATCCTCTAGTGTAATAGATTTAGTATTATAAGTTAGGTAGGTTCTAGTTAGGGTCACTCCTTGGAATATATTCCCCTTACTTTCAGGTTTAGGGTAAACTCCTATAGGTTCCTTTCACCTCCACCATAATCTTGTCAAATGAATTATAGATAGCAGTGCTTACCCCGGAGCTAGTGCTCTAATATGCCTGGTGTGCGAGGGAGAGTTCCTACTGCATACTCATTAAGCCACCCCTTAGGTAACTGCGCAAGATCTTTGAGCCCAGCAGCATTAGTATCCCCTGTCTGCTGCGGTTTGTTTATGTTACAGTGGCTGCAGTGACCATCTTCTTCTGACGGCAAACTGAAGTGCCAAGGTGGGAGGCGCAATCTGTACCTTGGGCGCTACCATCACGCACCACGATCCTGTGGCAAACATCCTAATGGTGGCAGTCAGACTGGACGGTATCTCACCCATCTGCCGATTTGGTGCAAGATACCACTGGACTGCAATTACATAGCTACCTGGGTCGGACTGAATTTGAATGAAGGCTGGCGGCAAACGGCCGTGTCGGCAGCCGCATCATCAGCGAGAACCTGTGGCCTAGCTGTACTGTGACTGGTGTGGAGAAGTGGTGCAAAATACTTAGTCCGTAATCTTGCCTATAAGGAGTCTTTGAACCCTGTTTAGCAACAAAGTGAGAAGCTCCTGGCTGGCTAACATTGGCAGAAAGAATGTTTGTACATCCTTTGGTGGTTGTCTAGAAATTGTCTAAATAATTGTAAAAGGTTCAGAAGACGTTTTGAAGATGTAATGTGACTATCCATGTAGAGTTTTGTGATATTTATTGAATAGGTGGATCTATGAACACCTTCATTATTTCTGAAAATTATGTGACAGTTTGGTTTGTTTTGATTTGTTTACTTAGAAAGTCAACTTCAGGAAATCGTGTGTGTTAGAGTAATGTATATTTACTATCTGTACTGTGTGAGAACGTTTTATCGCTTTCTCCCCAGTGAAAATATGCTAATGGTCGAGCGTGGCTGGACTTTCGGGGGAGGAAGATGTCACAGGTGAACAATATAGTGGAAGTGGAAAATGTTTATTCAATACTTCATTTGTAAAGTGTGGTAATATGTTTTATCTGTAAGGACCTACCCTGTACTGTGTAATATTTGTAACATATGGTATGTGTAAATAGTAATTTCAGTTCTGTACTTAATGGAAGTATCCAGAAAGTTACATGCATTTTTGAACAGGGTGTGTTGCCTTTTGTTGGTTATGTGTTCTAGAAGGCATTTTCTAACTATTCTGGAAATGGAAGATTCGCGAACGTGCGTATTCGAGAAGTTTAGTTAAAATTTGCGTCTGAAAGTAGGAATTGTGATTGGTGAAACTGGGTGGGGATGGGCGGACTCATGCTTTCTGATTGGCTACTCCAAGGCCAGGGTTTACCTATATATTGAGAGCGAACCTGCGTTCGTGATAATTAAGACTTGTCTTGGTCTTGTCTTGGCCTGGCTGAGGTTTTACGTCGTGTGCGACGCTTCGCTACCGGGATGGGCCACCTTCGGGTAAGCACCCTTGAATTCCGTTCCGGCTAAAATTTCCGTAATGTTCGGTTGCTATTTCGTACAGGAGTCTGCCCTAGCCTAACCTAGATTCGCCAAATGAATTATTTATGACGCCTTAGCTTTTCAGCTGGGCTTGCCTGTTTGTTTTCGAGGCATTCCCATTTCTTATTTCACTAAGTATGTAGATTGTAATTTAATATATTTACCTTGGGGTTTGCCTCTGGTAGTTCAGTGTCACTTGATGTACGCTAAAGTTTGGGAGAGTGCGTTCACTTCACTGTAAATTGTAATTGCTTTTTACGTTGCTTTTAAGCTACTAAATTGCACTGTACAACTGGATTTGTAATTAGATGTTTAGTTGGTTTGATGTTTGAAACTTTTAGTGAAGTCATTATCAAAGAACCTCTAAGATATGTGTATCACGGAGCTCATAGTTCATAAGTTGCAAGTTGGTGGATTTTGTTTCGGAATGTATTTGAAAAATTTCACTTGTAAATAATATTTTTCAAATTTAAGGATCACGGCGAACTATTTCGGAAACCGCAACCTAAGCCATGTCCATGCCCTCAGTAGGTAGTAGTTCCTTCCACCTTCCTGGTTTATTGTCCACTAGTTAGCCCTACTGATATTTACGTATTATGTTGTTGGCGGAGATCCGCGTAGTCCAGCTGATGTTTCGCTGAGTGTGTTGTGTTTTCTGACATTGTGTAGTTGCTCTTACTTCCGCCCCCTTATTGTGTTTAGTGCTTTGTTTTTGTGTAACCACTGTAGTAAAGGTTACAGAGACGATAAACTATATCTTATATAACAACTTTAATACTAGTGAAATACATCGTATTCACGTGGATATGTTTGGTAGTCTCTACACCTCATTCTATATTTAATTATTTCAATCTTAAAGAGGAGTTTCCTCTTTAATTATTTACACTTTACACTTGCACTTTTCACATTGCGCATTGCCTATCACAATTACACATATTTAATTAGTATGGGTATACCCTGCTATAATTTTGTTTATCTGTAGAGAATTAATATATTCAGAATATACCAAATTGCAGTATTCTCACCTCCGATGAACTGAAGTAAATTGTATGTTTACTTGACTACATTTCCAAGTATTTGAAGGTCGTATCACGTCATTTCCCTAAATTAATCAATGCTGAATATGCAATAAAATACACACGCTTGTTTCATTGGGATTCCAGCAAATACCCAACATGACATTATATACAACGTTGTAATTCTGTGTACGAACAATAGAGCGACTTCAAGCATCCGATATCTCACGAAGACACAATTTTGCACTTCCTGTAATAGTCAGACAAAAACAGATGCACTTTAAATACACTAGATGAAGTTACAGAAGGTTCAATCCATCTGTCGCTAGTAACAGTGAGCACCGACTTTCACTGTATCCAAGGAATGAACCCTGGATCTCCTGAGACATGGAATATGTTAACCTGTAACCCTATATGGTTTAAATGGTTAAAGAAGAAACTGGTGGGATCGCTCATCTAATAACACTGGAGTTTAATCAAAAGTGTTAATAATAAATGACAGTTTGGAACCACTGTTTCGAGGGGAATACGACACATACTACTACTTTACCCTTCACTAACATAGCGAGAGCTCGGTCCGTGTGGTCTTTGCCAGGTATCATAAATCTCAGCCAGCTGTGGTCTGATTCACTTCCAAGCATAACGGATCGTCCTTCAGGGTCCCTTCAGAATCTGTTTCTTCGCAGAAAAATACATCATTCCTTTCCTGGCTGCTATCACGACTCATTACACCTTGTATCTACATCTGGCCTTAATTATTTTATTAATGGCGCGGCATACATTTCACGCCTATCACTGTAACTCCAAAGGAGATTAATTTATATTTCACAATACCATGTCCGAGCTACAGCCTGGACAATAAGCTGTCTTTCTCCCCTCGATACGCCGATACAAGCCACATTGAGGATGAATCTACTACACTAGTCAAGTTATTCCAAGCACTCCCGAGCTAAATATGTGCACAATGTACACTCCAAAGCCATATCTCTTTCCGTTGGCTCCGACGTCTTAAATTCTAAACGGGGGCTTTCCTATCTCATTATGTGAAATGTCAAATAAAAAAACTGAGAAAGCTTGTAATGACTCCTGTTAGCTAGTGAATCGGTGATGATTTGAGTCATTTATACAGAATATTTACGCCCTGTTATTTTACAACACTTCGCCCTTAACTAATATAAGGTCCTTAAATCTACGTCATCCACTACAGACTCTTACATATAAACAGAAAAGAAATGTGGTTGCACCAACCATGAAGAAATATCTCCGATAAAACCCATCAAATAAAATACTGTCATCCCACTGAAATAGCATACTGGCGATCTACGTTATATCTGCGTGCAAATTTACTGTTTTAGTATTTACATTTGGATACGATATTCAAATAGTAAAATAGTTTGGAAATATACTCAGCCTTCAGCAACCACGAACACAGCTCTACAGGAGGACACACCCACATATTTACTCGGTCTTCATGATGCCTTCAGCGATGTGAAGCCCTTGGGTGAGTCACGAACATGAGAGCTTGATCTCGAACGAAGTTCCGGACAATCTATGCTACACAAGGCGAAATTCTGGCAGGCAGCTAGATGTCCCGTTCTCTCTGCTAAACAAGGTAAAATTGCGGCAGGCAGCTAGATGTCTCCTTCTCTCTTCTATACAAGGTGAAATTCCGGCAGACAGCTAGATATCTCGTTCACTCCGGCATTCTTGTAAACTCCTTATGTAAATGAGGGGAAATTGTTTAATGTGAATACGTTAGTTTATATCACACATCACAGAAGAAATATATGGCTGGATCTGCTCAATGACACGAGCACCCCAGCCTAATGACGGTTATGTCTCTGAAGCCCGACATTAATTCCTCCTCACCTTCCTATCCTTCTTATTGATATTTACTCTAGGCCCCGAAGTTTCACTGGTTCACTTATAAATGTCACTGGATACGCTACTAATGTCTTAACACTCTCGTACTACATAACAATAATTCAGGCATACTCCACTGCACTTAATCATACGAAGGTCGAGCTCTTTACTTCGTCAGGGATTTACCTGACGAGGCACTGCCCTTATACATTGCCGACAATGGGCCGTTCATTCACTTTCCTAAATATTTCACGTCCGTTTTTGATAACCAGCTCCACGCACTTAACTAAATACGTGCCTATTTATGTTAATTGAGCCGTGCTAGTTTAAGCTTATATGAGGCTCAATCCACGACCTCCTCGTCATACGGACAACGGTCATCACAGTTTCATACCGGTTCTACTAGATTTGTTAGCGGCACACTGTACCTTACACTGTACACATAAATTGCTTAATCAGAGTGTGGTTACTTCCACATAAAATCACAAACATTAATACATCATTGTAGTGTACTGTTCACACTTTAGAATGATTCCTTCACAAAGAACTTATACACTAGTAGCAACGAACTGGTAACGAACTGAGGGCGAACTGAAGTAGTATAATAGGACAGTTCGGCGGCCTCCTCCTCCCCCCGCGGCGCGGGAAATTTGAATTCTGGCGGGAGATTAGAATTTTGGCGGGATATTTGAATTTGTAAACAAAGCCACGTGCTTTTTGACAGCTGTCATCGACAACAACGCATCGCTAACCTCACTGCTGCCATCTTGACGGGCCTAAACCTCAGTAGTGCCAACTTAACCTAACTAGCGTGAGGTAAACAAAGCCACATGTTTTTTGACAGCCACGTGCTTTTTGACAGACAACAAGGCATCGCTAACCTCAGTAATGCCATCTTGACGGGCCTAAACCTCAGTAGTGCCAACTTAACCTAACTAGCGCGAGGTAAACAAAGCCACGTGCTTTTTGACAGCCACGTGCTTCTTTGACAGCTGTCACTTAACTTAACTAGTGCGAGGTAAACAAAGCCACGTGTTTTTCGACAGCCACGTGCTTTTTGACAGACAACAACGCATCGCTAACCTCAGTACTGCCATCTTGACGGGCTTAAACCTTAGTGGTACCAACTTAACCTAACTAGCGCGTGGTAAACAAAGCCACGTGCTTTTTGACAGCCACGTGCTTTTTTGACAGCTGTCATCCGCCATCTTTAAACTACAGAGCACTGTGCTGCCCCCTTTAGATGTAAAATTCCTCACCTGTCATCGGCAGTGCTGCCATCTTGACGGGCCTAAACCTTAGTGCTACCAACTTAACCTCACTAGCGTGAGATAAACAAAGCCACGTGCAGCTGTCATCCGCCATCTTTAATCACAGTGCTGCTCTCTTTAGCTACTTACCTTTGAAATGTGGTGGCGGATAATTTGAAAAATGCTTTTTGACAGCAGCCATCTTTGAGCACCGTGCTGCCCTCTTTAGCTACTTACCTTTGAAATGTGGTGGCGGTAAATTCCACGTGCTTTACAAACCTATATGCTTTTCTGACAGCTGTCATCCGCCATCTTTAATCCAGAGAGAACAGTGCTGCAATCTTTGTGGTGGCGGCAAATTCCACGTGCTTTACAAATCAACATGCTTTTTTGACAGCAGCCATCTTTAATCACCGTGCTGCCCTCTTTAGCTACTTACCTTTGAAATGTGGTGGCGAAAATTCCACGTGCTTTACAAACCTATATGCTTTTCTGACAGCTGCCATCCCCCATCTTTAATCCAGAGAGAACAGTGCTGCCCTCTATGTGGTGGCGGCAAATTCCACGTGCTCTTGTTTGGATACAAAGCCATGTGCTTTTTTGACAGCTGTCATCCGCCATCTTTAATCAACAGAGCACCGTGCTGCGGGCAATTTCGTCAGTTGTCATCCGCCATCTTTAATCCACAGAACACCGTGCTGCCCTCTTTATGGCTACTACCTTAAGCACGTAGTAGCTGGCAATTTGAAAAGTTCTGTTAGCTATCATCCGCCATCTTTAATCAAGAGAGCACCGTGCTGCCATCTTTAGCTAGATACCTTTGAAATGTGGCGGCGGATAATTTGAAAAAATGCTTTTTGACAGCAGCTATCTTTGAGCACCGTGCTACCCTCTATGTGGTGGCGGCAAATTCTACATGCTTTTGTTTGGAAACGAACCCACGTGCTTTTTTTGACAGCCATCATCCGCCATCTTTAATCAACAGAGTACAGTGCTGCCCTCTTTGTTGTGGCGGCAAATTCCACGTGCTCTTGTTTGGAAACAAAGCCACATGCTCTTTTGACAGCTGTCACCCGCCATCTTTAACCAACAGAGCACTATGCTGCTATCATGTGGGCAATTTCGTTAGCTGTCATCCGACATCTTTAATTAACAGAGCACCGTGCTGCCCTCATGCGGGGCAATTTCGTTAGCTTTCATCCGCCATCTTTTAATGAACAGAGCACCGTGCTGCTCTCTGTAGTAGCGGGTAATTTGAAAAGTTCTGTTAGCTGTCAACCGCCCTCTTTGAGCACCGTGCTGCCATCTATGTGGTGGCGGCAAATTCCACGTGCTTTACAAACTCACGCGCAGCTGTCATCCGCCATCTTACATCGCAAACCTCAGTGCTACACTCTTTAGTTGAAAAGTGGTGGTGGATAATTTAAAAAGAAAAATTCTACAGCAGCCATCTCTCGACGCTAATTGCACGAGATGGTGGCTATACATGACTCCTTAAATGTTCTTATGCAAGATGATCGCTATACATAGACGCCCTTGGGATGCTTACGCAAGATGGCGGTTAAACAAGGCTCCTTATGAGACACCCTAGGGATGCTTGCGCGAGATGGTGGTTGCTCTTATGAGGCGGCTTAAGGATCCTTGGCTAGAGACGCCCTATGGATGCTTGCGCAAGATGGCGCATGCAAGATGGCGGCTATACATAGCTCCTTATGAGACAGCCAGTACTCAATACAACATGTCATCAGAACATTGATTGATGTGTTCAGAACACAAAATAAGTAGAATCGAACACTATACTCGATACAACATGTGATTAAAACATTGTCTGGTGTGTTCAGAACACTACATAAGTAGAATCGAACGCTGTACAACATGTTAGGGGATACCTTTGTTCTAAGAAGATCAGATTGAAACATAACAAGACTAGAATTGAACACTGCACTCGATGTCGTTACATGTGATCAGAACAATGATTGATGTGTTCAGATCACTAAACAAGTAGAACCGAACACTGTACAACATGTTAGGGGGTACCTTTGTTCTAAGAAGATCAGATTGAAACATAGCAAGACTAGAATTGAACACAGCACTCGATGTCGTTACATGTGATCAGAACAATGATTGATGTGTTCAGATCACTAAACAAGTAGAACCGAACACTGTACAACATGTTAGGGGATACCTTTGTTCTAAGAAGATCAGATTGAAACATAACAAGACTAGAATTGAACACAGCACTCGATGTCGTTACATGTGATCAGAACATTGATTGATGTGTTCAGATCACTAAACAAGTAGAACCGAACACTGTACAACATGTTAGGGGATAGGTTCTAAGAAGATCAGATTGAAACATAACAAGACTAGAATTGAACACAGCACTCGATGTCGTTACATGTGATCAGAACATTGATTGATGTGTTCAGATCACTAAACAAGTAGAACCGAACACTGTACAACATGTTAGGGGATACCTTTGTTCTAAGAAAATTAGATTGAAACTAACAAGACTAGAATCGAACACTGCACTCGATGTCGTTAACCTTAACATGTGATCCGATACAACATGTTAGGGGATACCTTGGTTCTAAGAAAATTAGATTGAAACATAGCAAGCCTAGAATCGAACATTGTAAGAACATTGTTTGATGTGTTCAGTACAACGTCAATGATTTACCTAGTGTAAAACACACACTGTGCACATATCGCATAGCTATCTCAAATCAAAAAAACACACTGTGCACATGTCGCATAGCTAACACTTCAAATGATTTGCTTAGTACAAAAATAAATAAAAATCTATACCGCGTAGCTAACTCGTTCATCGCACTGCTCAGACGGTTAGTAATTGCGAATACACTCATACGAAAATCAAGAAAGCACACTGCGTAGCCAACTCGCTCGGCTCACTCGCTTAATAATTGCAACACTGATACACACACGGATAAGAATGTTCCGAGATACTACATACTTACATGTTTTTTAAGGGGGGTGAATGATCATAAATTATATGTACACATGTTGTCTCCTCCAAGTTGTAAGATGAAATAGACGCAGTACTGCGAGTTTCCGCTCTAGCTGGCGAACGGAAGTAGCATGATATCTCAGCAAAAAAAAAAAAAAAAAAAAATACGCGTGAGCTTGCAAGTCAGACACAATGATGGATACCGCGATTCAAATCCTGGCAACTTATGCCGTCGGGAAGGGCATCCGGCGAGCATCTAGCTGTAAATCCCCGATTCTCATGTTAGAAGTTGTAAAACATTCTTAATCCCAGTTCTTTGACGTCAGGAAGGGCAACCGGTCGAAAACAATAGTGTATGATGTAAGAGCTTAGATACTGCCAGTTTTGCGTCAGGAAGGTCAACTCAAAAATTTCTTGCGATTTAAAATCTTAGTTTTGCGTCAGGAAGGGCATCCGGCTGTAAAACAATAGTTCGTGATACAGCGATTTACAATCTAGGAAGAGCATCTAGCTGTAAATCCCCGATTCTCGTGTTAGAAGTTGAGAAACAGATTCTTAATCCGAGTTCCTTGACGTCAGGAAGGGCAACCGGTCGAAAACAATAGTGTATGATGTGAGAGGCTAGATACTGCTAGTTTTGCATCAGGAAGGGCAACTCAACAAATTCTTGCGATTTAAAATCTTAGTTTTGCGTCAGGAAGGGCATCCGGCTGTAAAACAATAGTTCGTGATACAGCTATTTGAAATCTAAGAAGATCATCTAGCTGTAAAACCCCGATTCCCATGTTGTAAAACAGATTCTTAATCCGAGTTCTTTGACGTCAGGAAGGGTAACCGGTCGAAAACAATTATCGAACACGCATCGCGAAGGCAAGAGTGTGCAGCGATATCCATGTTTAGACTTGCGGATTACGAAAGAAACATAACAAGACTTGATTCTTAAAATAAATTCTTGCGATTTAAAATCTTAGTCAGGAAGGGCATCCGGCTGTAAAACAATAGTTCGTGATACAGCGATTTAAAATCTAAGAAGAGCATCTAGCTGTAAATCCCCGATTCTCGTGTTAGAAGTTGTAAAACAGATTCTTAATCCGAGTTCTTTGACGTCAGGAAGGGTAACCGGTCGAAAACAATTATCGAACACGCATCGCGAAGGCGAGTGTGCAGCGATATGCATGTTTAGACTTGCGGATTACGAACGAAACATAACAAGACTTGAGTCTTAAAACAAATTCTTGCGATTTAAAATCTTAGTCAGGAAGGGCATCCGGCTGTAGAACAATAGTTCGTGATACAGCGATTTAAAATCTAAGAAGAGTATCTAGTTGTAAATCCCCGATTCTCAAGTTGTAAAACAGATTCTTAATCCGAGTTGTTTGACGTCAGGAAGGGCAACCGTTTGAAAACAATAGTGTATGATGTAAGAGGCTAGATACTGTTAGTTTTGCGTCAGGAAGGGCAACTCAACAAATTTTTGCGATTTAAAATCTCAGTTTTGCGTCAGGAAGGGCATCCGGCTGTAAAACAATAGTTCGTGATACAGTGATTTAAAATCTAAGAAGAGCATCTAGCTGTAAATCCCCGATTCTCGTGTTAGAAGTTGAAAACAGATTCTTAATCCGAGTTCTTTGACGTCAGGAAGGGCAACCGGTCGAAAACAATAGTGTATGATGTAAGAGGCTAGATACTTCTAGTTTTGCGTTAGGAAGGGCAAATCAACAAATTCTCGCGATTTAAAATCTTAGTTTTGCGTCAGGAAGGGCACCCGGCTGTAAAACAATAGTTCGTGATACAGCGATTTGAAATCTAAGAAGAGCATCTAGCTGTAAATCCCCGATTCTCGTGTTAGAAGTTGAAAAACAGATTCTTAATCCGAGTTCTTTGACGTCAGGAAGGGCAACCGGTCGAAAACAATAGTGTATGATGTAAGAGGCTAGATACTTCTAGTTTTGCGTTTGGAAGGGCAACTCAACAAATTCTCGCGATTTAAAATCTTAGTTTTGCGTCAGGACGGGCACCCGGCTGTAAAACAATAGTTCGTGATACAGCGATTTGAAATCTAAGAAGAGCATCTAGCTGTAAATCCCCGATTCTCAAGTTGTAAAGCAGATCCTTAATCCGAGTTCTTTGACGTCAGGAGGGGCAACCGTTCGAAAACAATTATCGAACACGCATCGCGAAGGCAAGAGTGTCCAGCGATATGCATGTTTAGACTTGCGGATTACGAAAGAAACATAACAAGACTTGAGTCTTAAAACAAATCCTTGCGATTTAAAATCTTAGTCAGGAAGGGCATCCGGCTGTAAAACAATAGTTCGTGATACAGCGATTTAAAATCTAAGAAGAGCATCTAGCTGTAAATCCCCGATTCTCAAGTTGTAAGACAGATTCTTAATCCGAGTTCTTTGACGTCAGGAAGGGTAACCGGTCGAAAACAATTATCGAACACGCATCGCGAAGGCAAGAGTATGCAGCGATATGCATGTTTAGACTTGCGGATTACGAAAGAAACATAACAAGAATTGAGTCTTAAAACAAATTCTTGCGATTTAAAATCTTAGTCAGGAAGGGCATCCGGCTGTAAAACAATAGTTCGTGATACAGCGATTTAAAATCTAAGAAGAGCATCTAGCTGTAAATCCCCGATTCTCAAGTTGTAAAACAGATTCTTAATCCGAGTTCTTTGACGTCAGGAAGGGCAACCGGTTGAAAACAATAGTGTATGATGTAAGAGGCTAGATACTGTTAGTTTTGCGTCAGGAAGGGCAACTCAACAAATTCCTGCGATTAAAAATCTTAGTTTTGCGTCAGGAAGGGCATCCGGCTGTAAAACAATCGTTCGTGATACAGTGATTTAAAATCTAAGAAGAGCATCTAGCTGTAAATCCCCGATTCTCGTGTCAGAAGTTGAAAAACAGATTCTTAATCCGCGTTCTTTGACGTCAGGAAGGGCAAACGGTCGAAAACAATAGTGTATGATGTAAGAGGCTAGATACTGCCAATTTTGCGTTAGGAAGGGCAACTCAACAAATTCTTGCGATTTAAAATCTTAGTTTTGCGTCAGGAAGGGCATCCGGCTGTAAAACAATAGTTCGTGATACAGCGATTTGAAATCTAAGAAGAGCATCTAGCTGTAAATCCCCGATTATCAAGTTGTAAAACAGATTCTTAATCCGAGTTCTTTGACGTCAGGAAGGGCAACCGGTCGAAAACAATTATCGAACACGCATCGCGAAGGCAAGAGTGTGCAGCGATATGCATGTTTAGACTTGCGGATTACGAAAGAAACATAACAACACTTGAGTCTTAAAACAAATTCTTGCGATTTAAAATCTTAGTCAGGAAGGGCATCCGGCTGTAAAACAATAGTTCGTGATACAGCGATTTAAAATCTAAGAAGAGCATCTAGCTGTAAATCCCCGATTCTCAAGTTGTAAAACAGATTCTTAATCCGAGTTCTTTGACGTCAGGAAGGGCAACCGGTTGAAAACAATAGTGTATGATGTAAGAGGCTAGATACTGCTAGTTTTGCGTCAGGAAGGGCAACTCAACAAATTCTTGCGATTTAAAATCTTAGTTTAGCGTCAGGAAGGGCATCCGGCTGTAAAACAATCGTTCGTGATACAGTGATTTAAAATCTAAGGAGAGCATCTAGCTGTAAATCGCCGATTCTCGTGTTAGATTATTAATCCGAGTTCTTTGTCGTCAGGAAGGGCAACCGGTCGAAAACAATAGTGTATGATGTAAGAGGTTAGAGACTGCTAGTTTTGCGTCAGGAAGGGCAACTCAACAAATTCTTGCGATGTAAAATCTGTAAAACACATTTTTATTCCCAAGAGAATTGAACCCGAGACTACCGGGTGAGAGGCATGCACACTAAACTAAACTGTAGGCTATGGGTTTGTTCTACAGTCTTTGAAGTTGTATCGACGCAGTCATTCTAAGCGAGCCGCGGAATGCATGTGTTGGCTGAAATTGTACACGTATCTTCCGGCTGTAGTAGTAACCTTGAACGAAGACACGGTGTGCTGATAAGCGACTTGTAACTCACGAACGTTTTCTTAGCTAAGTAGCATTCAGCCCATGTAAGCTCTTAACATATTATGATTGTACGGAGAGGTTAAAACACAGTATCAATTAAGGTTGTAAAATATTCTGTTCTGTAAAACTGAAATAGTACTCCTCTGTGGTGTAGTAGTTAGTGTGATTAGCTGCTACCCCCCCCCCGGAGGTTCGAGTTCGATTCCCGGCTCTGCCACGGAATGTGTAGCATTTAGCCTATGTATGACGTCAGGAAGGGCAACCGGTCGAAAACAATAGTGTATGATGTAAGAGCTTAGATACTATCAGTTTTGCGTCAGGAAGGGCAACTCAACAAATTCTTGCGATTTAAAATCTTAGTTTTGCGTCAGGAAGGGCATCCGGCTGTAAAACAATAGTTCGTGATACAGCGAGAAATCGCAGTATACGCGATAAATTTGTTATAGCGGGCTTTATAACTAGATATCCCGGTACCGGCACATAGCCTACCGAAGAAGCCTGCACAAGGCTTATTACATCCATCCGACAGATGATTCACCATCAACGTCTTGTACTCAAAAATCATTTTCGAAGGAGTCTGCACAAGGTTTAACGCCCCCTATCAACAGCCCTTACTTAATGCTGGCTTTTTTGCACAACGCGCCTCTTAGATCATACACCATAGTTTTATGACCGGTTGCCCTTCCTGACTAGGATTTTAAATAGATAACTAGATATCCCGGTACCGGCACATAGCCTACTCCTACCGAAGAAGCCTGCACATAGCTTAACGCCTCCATCCGACAAATGAATCACCCTCAAACACTCTTCAATCATTCTCACTACTTCGGAAGATAGCGGGTTCGAAATAGAAGCCGTAAAAAAATAGCAAATGCTAGGCGAGGAGCCTGCGCGATCGTCATTACATGATCTAGCCGGATGCCCTTCCCGACGGCATAAGTTGCCAGGATTTGAATCGCGGTATCCATCATTGTGTCTGACTTGCAAGCTCACGCGTATTTTTTTCTTCTGAGATATCATGCTACTTCCGTTCGCCAGCTAGAGCGGAAACCCGCAGTACTGCGTCTATTTCATCTTACAACTTGGAGGAGACAACATGTGTACATATAATTTATGATCTTTCACCCCCTTAAAAAACATGTAAGTATGTAGTATCTCGGAACATTCTTATCCGTGTGTGTATCAGTGTTGCAATTACTAAGCGAGTGAGCCGAGCGAGTTGGCTACGCAGTGTGCTTTCTTGATTTTCGTATGAGTGTATACGCAATTACTAACCGTCTGAGCAGTGCGATGAACGAGTTAGCTACGCGGTATAGATTTTTATTTATTTTCGTACTAAGCAAATCATTTGAAGTGTTAGCTATGCGATATGTGCACAGTGTGTTTTTTTGATTTGAGATAGCTATGCGATATGTGCACAGTGTGTGTTTTACACTAGGTAAATCATTGAAGTTGTACTGAACACATCAAATAATGTTCTTACAATGTTCGATTCTAGGCTTGCTATGTTTCAATCTAATTTTCTTAGAACCAAGGTATCCCCTAACATGTTGTATCGGATCACATGTTAAGGTTAACGACATCGAGTGCAGTGTTCGATTCTAGTCTTGTTAGTTTCAATCTAAACAAAGGTATCCCCTAACATGTTGTACAGTGTTCGGTTCTTAGGATAAAGGTATCCCCTAACATGTTGTATCGGATCACATGTTAAGGTTAACGACATCGAGTGCAGTGTTCGATTCTAGTCTTGTTAGTTTCAATCTAATTTTCTTAGAACAAAGGTATCCCCTAACATGTTGTACAGTGTTCGGTTCTACCCTTTTAGTGATCTGAACACATCAATCAATGTTCTGATCACATGTAACGACATCGAGTGCTGTGTTCAATTCTAGTCTTGTTATGTTTCAATCTGATCTTCTTAGAACCTATCCCCTAACATGTTGTACAGTGTTCGGTTCTACTTGTTTAGTGATCTGAACACATCAATCAATGTTCTGATCACATGTAACGACATCGAGTGCTGTGTTCAATTCTAGTCTTGTTATGTTTCAATCTGATCTTCTTAGAACAAAGGTATCCCCTAACATGTTGTACAGTGTTCGGTTCTACTTGTTTAGTGATCTGAACACATCAATCATTGTTCTGATCACATGTAACGACATCGAGTGCTGTGTTCAATTCTAGTCTTGTTATGTTTCAATCTGATCTTCTTAGAACAAAGGTACCCCCTAACATGTTGTACAGTGTTCGGTTCTACTTGTTTAGTGATCTGAACACATCAATCATTGTTCTGATCACATGTAACGACATCGAGTGCAGTGTTCAATTCTAGTCTTGTTATGTTTCAATCTGATCTTCTTAGAACAAAGGTATCCCCTAACATGTTGTACAGCGTTCGATTCTACTTATGTAGTGTTCTGAACACACCAGACAATGTTTTAATCACATGTTGTATCGAGTACAGTGTTCGATTCTACTTATTTTGTGTTCTGAACACATCAATCAATGTTCTGATCACATGTTGTATTGAGTACTGGCTGTCTCATAAGGAGCTATGTATAGCCGCCATCTTGCATGCGCCATCTTGCGCAAGCATCCTTAGGGCGTCTCTAGCCAAGGATCCTTAAGCCGCCTCATAAGAGCAACCACCATCTCTCGCAAGCATCCCTAGGGTGTCTCATAAGGAGCCTTGTATAACCGCCATCTTGCGTAAGCATCCCAAGGGCGTCTATGTATAGCGATCATCTTGCATAAGAACCTTTAAGGAGTCATGTATAGCCACCATCTCGTGCAATTAGCGTCGAGAGATGGCTGCTGTAGCATTTTTCTTTTTAAATTATCCGCCACCATTTTTCAACTAAAGAGTGTAGCACTGAGGTTTGCGATGTAAGATGGCGGATGACAGCTGCGCGTGAGTTTGTAAAGCACGTGGAATTGGCCGCCGCCATATAGATGGCAGCACGGTGCTCAAAGATGGCGGATGAGAGCTAAGAGAATTTTTCAAATTACCCGCTACTACAGAGAGCAGCACGGTGCTCTGTTCATTAAAAGATGGCGGATGACAGCTAACGAAATTGCCCCGCATGAGGGCAGCACGGTGCTCTGTTCATTAAAGATGTCGGATGACAGCTAACGAAATTGCCCGCATGATAGCAGCATAGTGCTCTGTTGGTTAAAGATGGCGGGTGACAGCTGTCAAAAGAGCATGTGGCTTTGTTTCCAAGCAAGAGCACGTGGAATTTGCCGCCACAACAAAGAGGGCAGCACTGTACTCTGTTGCTTAAAGATGGCGGATGATGGCTGTCAAAAAAAAGCGCGTGGGTTTGTTTCCAAGCAAGAGCATGTAGAATTTGCCGCCACCACATAGAGGGTAGCACGGTGCTCAAAGATAGCTGCTGTCAAAAAGCATTTTTTCAAATTACCCGCCGCCACATTTCAAAGGTATCTAGCTAAGGATGGCAGCACGGTGCTCTCTTGATTAAAGATGGCGGATGATAGCTAACAGAACTTTTCAAATTGCCAGCTACTACGTGCTTAAGGTAGTAGCCATAAAGAGGGCAGCACGGTGTTCTGTGGATTAAAGATGGCGGATGACAACTGACGAAATTGCCCGCAGCACGGTGCTCTGTTGATTAAAGGTGGCGGATGACAGCTGTCAAAAAAGCACATGGCTTTGTTTCCAAACAAGAGCACGTGGAATTTGCCGCCACCACATGGAGTGCAGCACTGTTCTCTCTGGATTAAAGATGGCGGATGACAGCTGTCAGAAAAGCATATAGGTTTGTAAAGCACGTGAGATTTACTGCCACCACATTTCAAAGGTAAGTAGCTAAAGAGGGCAGCACGGTGATTAAAGATGGCTGCTGTCAAAAAAGCATGTTGATTTGTAAAGCACGTGGAATTTGCCGCCACCACAAAGATTGCAGCACTGTTCTCTCTGGATTAAAGATGGCGGATGACAGCTGTCAGAAAAGCATATAGGTTTGTAAAGCACGTGGAATTTACCGCCACCACATTTCAAAGGTAAGTAGCTAAAGAGGGCAGCACGGTGCTCAAAGATGGCTGCTGTCAAAAAGCATTTTTCAAATTATCCGCCACCACATTTCAAAGGTAAGTAGCTAAAGAGAGCAGCACTGTGATTAAAGATGGCGGATGACAGCTGCACGTGGCTTTGTTTATCTCACGCTAGTGTGGTTAAGTTGGTAGCACTAAGGTTTAGGCCCGTCAAGATGGCAGCACTGCCGATGACAGGTGACGAATTTTTCATCTAAAGAGGGCAGCACAGTGCTCTGTAGTTTAAAGATGGCGGATGACAGCTGTCAAAAAAGCACGTGGCTGTCAAAAAGCACGTGGCTTTGTTTACCACGCGCTAGTTAGGTTAAGTTGGTACCACTAAGGTTTAAGCCCGTCAAGATGGCAGTACTGAGGTTAGCGATGCGTTGTTGTCTGTCAAAAAGCACGTGGCTGTCGAAAAACACGTGGCTTTGTTTACCTCGCACTAGTTAGGTTAAGTGACAGCTGTCAAAAAAGCACGTGGCTATCAAAAAGCACGTGGCTTTGTTTACCTCGCGCTAGTTAGGTTAAGTTGGCACTACTGAGGTTTAGGCCCGTCAAGATGGCAGTACTGAGGTTAGCGATGCCTTGTTGTCTGTCAAAAAGCACGTGGCTGTCAAAAAACACGTGGCTTTGTTTACCTCACGCTAGTTAGGTTAAGTTGGCACTACTGAGTTTTAGGCCCGTCAAGATGGCAGCAGTGAGGTTAGCGATGCGTTGTTGTCGATGACAGCTGTCAAAAAGCACGTGGCTTTGTTTAAAAATTCAAATCTCCCGCCAAAATTCAAATCTCCCTCCAAAATTCAAATGTCCCGCCAGAATTCAAATTTCCCGCGCCGCGGGAGAAGGAGGAGGCCGCCGAACTGTCCTATTATACTACTAACTGAAAATGAACTGATGATGCCTGTTTCACAGCTCCGAAATATAGGCAGGACACCCTGAAGCTGGTGGAGGGGGAAAATACGACATTTTTTCAAAATGCGCTCCGCTAATACGCAACGTACAGTAACGAACGGGATATCAAATTGTAGCTCCTGTACTCCCATTCTTATTGAGGGAATCTTATTAAAATAGCTTCGTGGATTCTCGAGCAATATTAAAAGCGTCCTTTGGTCTCTGTCGATGGACGGTGACGAGTGCTAGGGGAACCCTTGAGCTCCCTACCGAGGTCAAGACCCACATCTGGTAACCATTAATGCTCAACGTTGTTAGGACGTAATTACTGTACTTTCAACTATGTAGGGCACTTCTCTGCTTCATGATTATGTGTAAAATTCTCTGATTCAAAGGAATGTTTGCACGTGACTATCCGTTGAGTACTGTGCGAGTTGTATTAATTGTCTTGTGAAAAATTTGAACTCGGCGAGTTGGCAGTGATGAATGGATGAGGGATATATGGTATAATATTAGTTCTTACGTTGGATATCCTCCATGAGCTCTGCTACTGACCTAGATTCTCAGTCACGTGATAACGCGTCTCTTCTTTTCTATATGCAATAAAATCAGCGTTATATCAACAAAAGGATCGTGTATATAGACTTTGTAATTATATAAATAAATTTCCAGATAAGTTGAATTTTTAAAAAATGAAAAATTGGGATTTCTGTAGAAATAACAAATATAGAAAAATTTGAGAAGAAATCAAATATATCAATCAACATTTATGCTTATGATGAAAAATTTTTTGTACATCCACTTTATCATACTAAAAAGAAACAAGAAGGACATGTTAATTTACTTTTGATTAAGAACCAAAAATAACAATTATTGTTGGATTAAAGATTTATCTAAATTAATTTCAAATCAAACAACCTGCGATAGATGTTTAAAATTTTCTTATTATTCGCAAGAAAAACTAGATGAACATGAAAACAATTGCAAAGAACAAAAATAAGTAAAACTAGATATGCCTCAAAGAGATGAAGAAATAAGATTTAAAAATTTTAATCAGTCGCTTAGAGTACCATTTGTAATTGGTGCCGATTTTGAGTGTTTTTAAAAGATATTAGTACTTGTCTTCCAAAACCTGAAAGATGGTATTCTAATAAATATCAAGAACATTCGCTTATTACTTTTGGTTACAATATAAAGTGTCTTAATGGTGATTATAAACCTCCAGCTGAATATGTTTGTAAATATGCTCCTAAAATATTTGTAGAAACGCATATTAAAGAATCACAAGACACTTATAAATTATATAAAGGAAATAAAAATGGCAAAAAGGAAGAAAAGAATTTTAAAAATTAAAAATCTTTTTTGATCTGTGAAGAAAAATTTGAAGATAGATAAAAGAAAGTATGAGACAATGATCATTTAACAAGAAAATTTAGAGGACTGGCCCATGGAAGTTGTAACATTAATTGTAAAAATCCAAAATTTCTACGTATTCATTTACATAATTTATCCATTTATGTTGTTCATTTATACATAAAAGAATTAGGAATTGATATAAATTATATTTATGCAGAGTACCAAATAACGAAGGAAAATATATATCATTCAGTAGAAAAGTAGAAAATGGATTGACATTAAAGATCTTTGATATATTTAAATGTATGGCTTCTAGTGTAGACAAATTACCATCTTATCTAACAAAGGAACAATTTAGAGAAGCAGGAAAATATTTTAAAGGTGAACGATTAGATTTAATTATCAAAAAGTGTGTTTATCCTTATGATTACGTGAATTATGAAGGAAAATTTAAACAAGCAGAATTACCTAACGATTAATATTTTATTCTTCTTGTAACTATTGAAGAATATGTTCATGCAAAAATAGTTTGGAAATAAATTTATATTAAAAACAAGGAAGAATTTACGAGATTGTATTATAAATCTGGTGTAATAATATTAGCAGAATTATATGAAAATTTTTGAGATACGTGTATTGAAGCATATAAATTAGATCTCGCTTGGTATTTTACTGCACCTAGATTAGCTTGGGATGCTATGTAAACATTACTAGTGTCAAATTTATTTTATTAAACGATTATGATATGAAATGAATGGTTGAAAAAGGAATTAGTTTTGGTATATCGCAAAGTATAAAACGATATGCAAAAACTAATAATAAATAAATAATGAGAATATTATTCTCCAAAAAACCACCAAATTATATAGCCTACTTAGATGCTCTTAAATTATATGGTTGGGCTGTGTCACAATATTTACCCTATGGTTATTTTGAATGGATAGAATCGTTTTGTATGATGTTGTTGTTGTTTGAGTCATCAGTCCATAGACTGGTTTGATGCAGCTCTCCATGCCACCCTATCCTGTGCTAACCTTTTCATTTCTACGTAGCTATTGCATCCTGCTCTAATCTGTTTGTCATATTCATACCTTGGTCTACCCCTACCGTTCTTGCCACCTACACTTCCTTCAAAAACCAACTGAACAAGTCCTGCGTGTCTTAAGATGTGTCCTATCATTCTATCTCTTCTTCTCGTCAAATTTAGCCAAATCGATCTCCTCTCACCAATTCGATTCAGTATCTCTTCATTCGTGATTCGATCTATCCATCTCACCTTCAGCATTCTTCTGTAACACCACATTTCAAAAGCTTCTATTCTCTTTCTTTCTGAGCTAGTTATCGTCCATGTTTCACTTCCATACAATGCCACGCTCCACACAAAAGTCTTCAAAAACATCTTTCTAATTCCGATATCAATGTTTGAAGTGAGCAAATTTCTTTTCTTAAGAAAGCTCTTCCTTGCTTGTGCTAGTCTGCATTTTATGTCCTCCTTACTTCTGCCATCGTTGGTTATTTTACTACCCAAATAACAATATTCATCTACTTCCTTTAAGACTTCGTTTCCTAATTTAATATTCCCTACATCACCTGCCTTCGTTCGACTGCACTCCATTACTTTTGTTTTGGACTTATTTATTTTCATCTTGTACTCCTTACCTAAGACTTCATCCATACCATTCAGCAACTTCTCGAGATCTTCTGCAGTCTCAGATAAAATAACAATATCATCGGCAAATCTCAAGGTTTTGATTTCCTCTCCTTGGACTGTGATTCCCTTTCCAAATTTCTCTTTGATTTCCTTTACTGCCTGTTCTATGTAAACATTGAAAAGGAGAGGGGACAAACTGCAGCCTTGCCTCACTCCTTTCTGGATTGCTGCTTCTTTTTCAAAGCCCTCGATTCTTATCACTGCAGACTGATTTTTATACAGGTTGTAGATAATTCTTCGTTCTCGGTATCTGATCCCTATCATCTTCAGAATCATAAATAGCCTGGTCCAATCAACATTATCGAATGCCTTTTCTAGATCTACGAATGCCATGTACGTGGGCTTGTCCTTCTTGATTCGATCCTCTAAGATCAGACGTAAAGTCAGGATTGCTTCACGTGTTCCTACATTTCTTCTGAAGCCAAATTGATCTTCCCCCAACTCAGCTTCAACTTGTTTTTCCATTCTTCTGTAAATAATACGTGTTAAAATTTTGCAGGCATGAGATACTAAACTAAATGTGCGGTAGTTTTCACACCTGTCAGCACCGGCTTTCTTGGGAATAGGTATAACAACATTCTGCTGAAAATCGGATGGAACTTCTCCTGTCTCATACATCTTGCACACTAAATGAAATAACCTTACCATGCTGGTTTCTCCTAAGGCAGTCAGTAATTCAGCGGGAATATAATCAATTCCAGGTGCCTTGTTCCTATTTAGGTCACTCACAGCTCTGTCAAACTACAGTAATGAAATATGTTAAATACCTGATAATTATAGATAAGGTTTTATATTTGAAGTTGATTTAGAATATCCAGAACAATTACACGATTTAAAAAATATTTACCTCTTGGACCAGAAGGAGGAAGCAAACTATTCACAACTTTAAATAATAAAAAAGCAACTTTTACATTATATAATATTTTAAAATTTAATCTCAGGTTAAAGTTAACAAAATTCATAGTGATTTAACTTTCAAACAATCAAATTGGTTACAAAAATATATAGACTTGAATACATAAATGAGAATGAAGGCAACTTATGACTTTTGAAAGATTTCTATAAATTAGTGTATAATTCCGTCTTCGGTAAAACAATGGTAAACATTATACATACATACATACATTATCATTATAGACTGTTATGCCTTTCAGCGTTCAGTCTGCAAGCCTCTGAGAATTTACTAAACGTCGCCACAATCCTCGATTTGCAACTAGAGTTGTGGCCTCATTTAGTTCTATACCTCTAATCTTTAAATCGTTAGAAACAGAGTCTAACCATCGTCGTCTTGGTCTCCCTCTACTTCTCTTACCCTCCATAACAGAGTCCATTATTCTCCTAGGTAACCTATCCTCCTCCATTCGCCTCACATGACCCCACCACCGAAGCCGGTTTATGCGTACAGCTTCATCCATCGAGTTCATTCCTAAATTAGCCTTTATCTCCTCATTCCGAGTTCCCTCCTGCCATTGTTCCCACCTGTTTGTACCAGCAATCATTCTTGCTACTTTCATGTCTGTTACTTCTAACTTATGAATAAGATATCCTGAGTCCACCCAGCTTTCGCTCCCATAAAGCAAAGTTGGTCTGAAAACAGACCGATGTAAAGATAGTTTCGTCTGGGAGCTGACTTCCTTCTTACAGAATACTGCTGATCGCAACTGCGAGCTCACTGCATTAGCTTTACTACACCTTGATTCAATCTCACTTACTATATTACCATCCTGGGAAAACACACAACCTAAATACTTGAAATTATCGACCTGTTCTAGCTTTGTATCACCAATCTGACATTCAATTCTGTTGAATTTCTTACCTACTGACATCAATTTAGTCTTCGAGAGGCTAATTTTCATACCATACTCATTGCACCTATTTTCAAGTTCCAAGATGTTAGACTGCAGGCTTTCGGCACAGTCTGCCATTAAGACCAAGTCGTCAGCATAGGCCAGGCTGCTTACTACATTTCCACCTAACTGAATCCCTCCCTGCCATTTTATACCTTTCAGCATATGATCCATGTAAACTACAAACAGCAAAGGTGAAAGATTACAGCCTTGTCTAACTCCTGTAAGTACCCTGAACCAAGAACTCATTCTGCCATCAATTCTCACTGAAGCCCAATTG
Organism: Anabrus simplex; assembly: GCF_040414725.1. Taxonomy (NCBI): domain Eukaryota; kingdom Metazoa; phylum Arthropoda; class Insecta; order Orthoptera; family Tettigoniidae; genus Anabrus; species Anabrus simplex. Next base: position 120,756 of record NC_090266.1, read on the forward strand.
TCAACATAAATGCCTTTTATTGATTTTAATAATCTACCTTTAATTCCATAGTCCCCCAGTATAGCGAACATATTTTCCCTCGGTACCCTGTCATATGCTTTCTCTAGATCTACGAAACATAAACACAACTGCCTATTCCTCTCGTAGCATTTTTCAATTATCTGGCGCATACTGAAAGTCTGATCCTGACAGCCTCTCTGTGGTCTGAAACCACACTGGTTTTCATCCAACTTCCTCTCAACGACTGATCGCACCCTCCCTTCCAAGATGCCTGTGAATACTTTGCCTGGTATACTAATCAATGAGATACCTCGATAGTTGTTGCAATCCTTCCTGTTCCTTTGCTTATAGATAGGTGCAATTACTGCTTTTGTCCAATCTGAAGGTACCTTACCAACACTCCACGCTAATTTGACTACTCTATGAAGCCATTTCATCCCTGCCTTCCCACTATACTTCACCATTTCAGGTCTAATTTCATCTATTCCTGCTGCCTTATGACAATGGAGTTTATTTACTATCCTTTCCACTTCCTCAAGCATAATTTCACCAACATCATTTTCCTCCTCCCCAAGAGCTTGACTGTTTGCAACACCACCATGATGATTTCCTTTTACATTGAGAAGATGTTCAAAATATTCCCTCCACCTCTCCAGTGATTCCCTGGGATCTGTTATGAGTTCACCTGAATTACTCAAAACACTGTTCATTTCCTTTTTCCCTCCCTTCCTAAGATTCTTTATTACTGTCCAGAAAGGTTTCCCTGCTGCTTGACCTAGCCTTTCCAGGTTATTACCAAAATCTTCCCACGACTTCTTTTTGGATTCAACAACTATTTGTTTCGCTCTGTTTCTTTCATCTACGTACAAATCCCTGTCTGCCTCGGCCCTTGTTTGGAGCCATTTCCGATAAGCCTTCTTTTTACGTTTACATTTACGTTTACGTTTACGTTTACGTTTACGTTTACGTTTACATTTACGTTTACGTTTACGTAAACATTATAAATAGACGAAATATTAAAATAATAACTGATCCAGAAAAATATACAAAATATGTTTCTAAACCAAATTATAATCACACAACAAAATTTTATGAAAATGTTGTTGCTGCTCATATGACACAGAAAATAAAATAAAAATTGAGAAAGCAATTTATATTGGAATGAGTATTTTCGATATTTCAAAGATAAAAATGTATGATTTTCACTATAATATTATGAAACCAAAATACAGAAAAATATTAATTTGTGTTATATGGATACCGATTAATTTATTTAATGATATGAGAACTGGTGATTTTATAGCGATATTGAACCATGTCACCTGTTCACGGTTCAATTAATATAACTACCGTAAGAGCAATGGGATCTATATTTCTTTTATTCATCAGTTTCTATCATCCTGACTAGTTAATAGAGAGCTGAGTAAGACTTGCACTGGGTGAACTAGGGAGTGCCGCCTACGCAGTAACATGGTAATGGTCCAAAGAAGGGTGTGGTAGACCAACGTTTCCGAGCTCGTTGAGTTCAAACAATTTCAAACCAAACTGGCGAGAGTCACTGATGCTTGAGACAGAGACCTTTGAATGTCGTGACGTAGTGGATAGAGTATCAACAACACGCCCGCAAATCTGAGCAGTCCCAGGGTCAATAGACTGTCTCTTTTTCTTGATTTATATTCACTGTAGCTTTAATTAGCATATATGTGGACCAGGAATGAGTACATAAATTTTGTCTTTCATGTCATGTTACCTCCAGGTTATGGAATTTGATTAGAGGGAATGTCATTTAAACTGGAAAATCCGTTCGTTTAGGAACGGTCGCTGCACAAAGAAGAATTCGAACGGGTAGCGATATACCCTGAGCTTGGCGTCACTAGCCAGATATAATCAATATGAGGGAGCGGCCTTACGCATCATCATTCTGCCGTTGTAAGTTGATTTCGCCGGACGTCCGTGACAAGTCGCGCCGTAGTAATACAAATCCTTTGTGTTGAATATTCATTGGGCCGTGTGAACTATCCATCGGAGTAATGACTGCGTGTTCTCATACAACAGCCTAACAAAAACTGTTCTAGTACTTACGTGAAGATGTAAATTATTCAAATGCGCTGTTATAGACTGAAAACCGCTAAATAATTAATTGCAGACTGTGAGTAGCTCACCTGAACTGAAGCGTAAAGAGAACGGTATAAAATAAAGTATAGGAATTCAAGTGCGGTTCGCGCTAAGCATAAATGCCTTCAACAGACTAGACTGTGATCTTTGTTGTCAAATTAATACGGGCAAAATCTTTAACATACTAATGTAGTGATAGAGTGGTTGAGTACAGTAATCTCGCCCAGATCATTGCATGTCAGGCATTGGCCGAAACGGTGTGTCCGTGTTCTAGCCAGAGGATCCAGAGAAGCTTTCCAGGGATAGCTCAAGAGACAAGATGGATAGCTCGCCAGGGGCTGCACCAAGGATAGAAACTGTGTATTCCCGACCAGACGTTGAAAACATCATAATGGGTTGAGCAGGCAATTAGTCCCTGCTTGATGGCCGGAATGCGGTGATGCAAAATTTCAATAAGTCGATCTACAATTTACCTTTCACATGAAAACATATTCTTTCGGATTCAGCCCGTTTTCTATTCATGTAACATGTAAATGTTTGTATTAGTTTCATTTATTTATATGCCTTTCGTATATGAAGTTGTTTTAATTAAATTAAGCAGAATTTGTGGCTGACAATCTTTTCTGTGTGTTTTATTTAGATGTGTATAGTTTGGTATGAGGGAAATCAAGCTTAACATTTTTGTGTCCTGTTTTGTATTTTCTTATGGCATCATTTGCGGGTGCGGTGTTAAAGATGTTCAAATAATTTAAATTTTGAGGTAATGAGACCTCATAGCTGTGTGCGACACAACGACAGGTTAGCAATTAGTTCAAGAAAGTAGGGTGTTTTGCATGATTTACAGTTTGGACATGAAGCAGAGCGAAGTGTGTCATTTCATCGTCGTGGCAAGTTTGTTTATATATCACGTGACAGACCAAACTAAGTTTAGGGACATACGATATTATATTGGGACACATGATGATGGCAAGAAGCGCCGTACGCATTGGCATTGCCGTGGTGTTGAATAGATAGGTGAATTGCGAGTCATTTAATTGAGAGGCTGAGAAGGCCCAAGATACGAACCCGTGTACCGTTATGTGAAGCGCCGTGAGTGAGGTTGGAGATTTCATGGTAGCCATGAGAGCTAATTCGAGTGTTGATGTAGTAAAGAGGTCCGGAGATGGCCCTATACGTACACATATATATTGCCGCATAGATGGATTGCGAGGTAAAGTGTTATGGACGTTTCGCTCTTGCTTAGGAGCAAGAAGCCAATGGTTTCGACAGACACGCAGGCTAGCTTCGAATTGTATGGAACGGCAGAGTAGAAAAGCCAACGCTCAGAGGGTAGGAATACGGAGTCCAGTTATGTATGTCCTTGAGCAAAGGGAGAGTCTTGTCAGCTGTGATAAACATCGCTAAATATGTCCAGTCGTTTCTGCTCTCCAGCTGAGAGCTTGTTTTGTAAACACGAGCCACGTCAAGTGGGCATGCACACACACACTTCGACGTCCCGGAATGCTGCAGTATATCGTACCAGGCGATGTGCAAATCTATGTTACATGTCTTCTTTCAGGGTTTATTGTGTTTAATTTGTGTGATTTGTCCTTGGTGTTGTCAATTGTTTATATATATTGATCAACGGTGTGTAATTTGGGATTCGGCAGCACGGGCTGTGTTTTATCGAGGATGGAAGTCTTGTCTTCTTCTTTTTTGCATACGGCCGATACGTATCTTAGCTTCTGTGTTATGTTGGGGTTAATGGCGTCAGTTACAACGCTGACGTAGTGTATTTGTGTACTGACATTTCGGAGTACTTGCATGTGTAATTATGGGGCGTAGCAATGCGAATGATATATTATCATTGACATTTTGTTTATAAAAATTCCCGTCAGGCTTTGCCGCTTGTCGATCGAATTTAATTTATTTGTATTTACTTTTTTCAACGTATTTCAATTTTTAATCTGCACAAACATAAACCCAGTGCTCGCCAACGTATATGACAATTTATTTTGAGTCTTCTACCCATCACCGAAGGGTCACAATTCGTGACACCAATGTGTTCATTACAGTGTATACTTCATGAAATTACCGGGCGAGTTGGCCGTGCGCGTAGAGGCGCGCGGCTGTGAGCTTGCATCCGGGAGATAGTAGGTTCGAATCCCACTATCGGCAGCCCTGAAGATGGTTTTCCGTGGTTTCCCATTTTCACACCAGGCAAATGCTGGGGCTGTACCTTAATTAAGGCCACGGCCGCTTCCTTCCAACTCCTAGGCCTTTCCTATCCCATCGTCGCCATAAGACCTATCTGTGTCGGTGCGACGTAAAGCCCCTAGCAAAAAAAAAAAAAAAAAAACTTCATGAAATTCGAGTGTTGATTGACATATTTACCATACCACTTTTGATCTATTAAAGATTTTGGGTTCAATTTCATCGCGGACTTCTCATTTAAAGTAAATCTTATGTCCTCCTTTTGATGTTAATATTCTGGATATATTTGCACCCACTTTTCTTATTACCGGACAACGCACCCATCTCTCCGCTAAAGCAAGGCCTAGGCAAATGGACGGGATAAGGTAAGTAGTATAATGGGAGAGTTCGGCCGCCTCCTCCTCCTCCCGAGGGAAATTTGAATTCAGGCGGGAAATTTGAATTTTGGCGCGAGATTTGATTTTGTAAACAAAGCCACGTGCTTTTTGACAGCTGTCATCGACAACAACGCATCGCTAACCTCACTGCTGCCATCTTGATGGGCCTAAACCTCAGTAGTGCCAACTTAACCTAACTAGCGCGAGGTAAACAAAGCCACCGGTTTTTTGACAGCCATGTGCTTTTTGACAGACAACAACGCATCGCTAACCACAGTACTGCCATCTTGACGGGCCTAAACCTTAGTGGTACCAACTTAACCTAACTAGCGCGAGGTAAACAAAGCCACGTGTTTTTTGACAGCTACGTGCTTTTTGACAGACAACAACGCATCGCTAACCTCAGTACTGCAATCTTGACGGGCCTAAACCTTAGTGGTACCAACATAACCTAACTAGCGTGTGGTAAACAAAGCCACGTGCTTTTTGACAGCCACGTGCTTTTTGACAGCTGTCATCCGCCATCTTTAAACCACAGAGCACTGTGCTGCCCTCTTTATCGTAGTAGATGTAAAATTCGTCACCTGTCATCAGCAGTGCTGCCATCTTGGCGGGCCTAAACCTTAGTGCTACCAACTTAACCTCACTAGCGTGAGATAAACAAATCCACATGCAGCTGTCATCCGCCATCTTTAATCCATAGAGCACAGTGCTGCCCTCTTTAGCTACTTACCTCTGAAATGTGGTACGTCACAGCTGTCATCCGCCATCTTTAATCCATAGAGCACAGTGCTGCCCTCTTTAGCTACTTACCTATGAAATGTGGTACGTCACAGCTGTCATCCGCCATCTTGCATCGCAAACCTCAGTGCTGCACTCTTTAGTTTGAAATGTGGTGGCGGCAAATTCCACGTGCTCTTGTTTGGAAATAAAAGCCACGTGCAGCTGTCATCCGCCATCTTTAATCCAGAGAGCACCGTGCTGCCCTCTTTACCTACTTACCTTTGAAATTTGGTACGTCACAGCTGTCATCCGCCATCTTGCATTGCAAACCTCAGTGCTGCACTCTTTAGCTAGATACCTTTGAAATGTAGTGGCGGCAAATTCCACGTGCTCTTGTTTGGAAACAAAGCCACGTGCAGCTGTCAACCACCATCTTTAACCCAGAGAGCACCGTGCTGCCCTCCTTAGCTACTTACCTTTGAAATGTGGTACGTCACAGCTGTCATCCGCCATCTTGCATCGCAAACCTCAGTGCTGCACTCTTTAGCTAGATACCTTTGAAATGTAGTGGCGGCAATTTGAAAAATTCTTTATGCTCCTGTTTGGAAACAAACTTATGCGATTTTTTGTCAGCTATCATCTGCCATCTTTAATCTAGAGAGCACCGTGCTGCCCTCTATGTGGTGGTGGTAAATTCTACGTGCTCTTGTTTGGAAACAAACCCATGTGCTTTTCTGACAGCTGTCAACCGCCAGAGAGCACCGTGCTGCCCTCTTTATGCCGGTGGCAAATTCCACGTGCTTTTTGACAGCTGTCATCCGCAAGAGAGCACCGTGCTGCCATCTTTAGCTAGATACCTTTGAAATGTGGTGGCGGCAAATTCCACGTGCTCTTGTTTAGTAAACAAAGCCACGTGCTTTTTTGACAGCTATCGTCCGCCATCTTTAATCAATAGATCACTGTGCTGCTATCATGCGGGTAATTTCGTCAGCTGTCATCCATCATCTTTAATCTACAGAGCGCCGTGCTGCTATCTTTAGCTACATACATTTAACAGGTGGTGGCGGATAATTTGAAAATAAAAAAACTTCCGTTAGCTATCATCCGCCATCTTTATCCAACAGAGCATCGTGATGCTATCTCTAGCTACATACATTTAACATGTGGTTACGGCAATTTGAAATTCTATCTAGATGCCATCTTTAATCAACAGAGCACCGTGCTGCTATCCCTTTGAATTGTGGTGACGGATAATTTGAAATTCCGTTAGCTATCATCATTAAACATTAGTGCATTCGCTAACCTAACCTCTCATCTACTATCTTGAAGGAGATTATACGACACCTCCCCTACCACCTCCGCCTCCTCCTCCTCTGTCAAGGCATAACTTTATCGAACACGCATCGCGAAGGCAAGAGTGTGCAGCGATATGCATGTTTAGACTTGCGGATTACGAAAGAAACATAACAAGACTTGAATCGAACCCTGCACTCGATGTCGTTAACTTCAACATGTGATTAAAACATTGTCTGGTGTGTTCAGAACACTACATAAGTATAATCGAACGCTGTACAACATGTTAGGGAATACCTTTGTTCTAAGAAGATCAGATTGAAACATAACAAGACTAGAATCGAACACTGCACTCGATGTCGTTAACCTTAACATGTGATCCGATACAACATGTTAGGGGATACCTTTTTTCTAAGAAAATTAGATTGAAACATAGCAAGACTAGAATCGAACACTGTAAGAACATTGTTTGATGTGTTCAGAGCAAAAGTACAACATCAATGATTTACCTAGTGTAAAAATCAAAAACACACACTGTGCACATATCGCATAGCTATCTCGCCTATCACTTGCCTAGTATGAAAATAAAAAACACACTGTGCACATATCGCATAGCTAACTCGGCAACACTTCAAATGATTTGCTTAGTACGAAAATAAACAAAATCTATAAAGCATGGCTAACTCGTTCATCACACTGCTAAGACGCTTAGTAATTGCAAATACACTGATATATGTCATACGAAAATCAAGAAAGCATACTGCGTAGCCAAATCGCTCGGGTCACTCGCTTAGTAATTGCAACACGACTAGAACACTGATACACGTTACTCTTTTTTCTCGAAACACACACACACACACACACGGATAAGAATGTTCCGAGATACTACATACTTACATGTTTTTTTTAAAAAAAAATAGGGGGAGAAAGATCATAAATTATACGTTCACAAGTTGTCTCCTCCATGTTGTAAGACGAAATAGACGCAGTACTGCGAGTTTCCGCTCTAGCTAGCGAACGGAAGTAGCATGATATCTCAGCAAAAAAAAAAAATACGCGTGAGCTTGCATACATGCAAGTCAGACACAATGATGGATACCGCGATTCAAATCCTGGCAGCTTATGCCGTCAGGAAGGGCATCCGACTAGATCATGTTATGACGATCGCTCAGGTCCCTCGCCTAGCATTTGCTGTTTTTTTACGGCTTCCGACAGTAGGAGTTCGAACCTGCTATCACCCGAAGTAGCGGGAATGATTAAACAGTGTTGAGGGTGATTCATTTGTCGGATGGAGGCGTTAAGCTGTGTGCAGGCTTCTTCGGTAGGAGAAGGCTATGTGCCGGCACTATGATATCTAGTTACAAAACCAGCTACAACAAATTTATCGCGTATACTGCGATTTAAAATCCTAGTCAGGAAGGGTAGCCGGTCGTAAAACTATGGTGTATGATCTAAGAGGCGGGGTGTGCAAAAAAGCCAGTATTAAGTAAGGGCTGTTGATAGGGAGCGTTAAACCTTGTGCAGACTCCTCCGAAAATGATTTTGAGTACAAGACTTTGATGGTGATTCATCTGTCGGATGGAGGCAATAAGCCTTGTGCAGGCTTCTTCGGTAGGAGTAGGCTATGTGCCGGTACCGGGAATCTAGTTATAAAACCCGCTATAACAAATTTATCGCGTATACTGCGATTTAAAATCCTAGTCAGGAAGGGTAACCGGTCGTAAAACTATGGTGTATGATCTAAGAGGCGGGCCGTGCAAAAAAGCTAGCATTAAGTGAGGGCTGTTGATGGGGGCGTTAAACCTTATGCAGACTACTTCGAAAATGATTATGAGTACAAGAGTGTTGAGGGTGATTCATTTGTCGGATGGAGGCGTTAAGCTGTGTGCAGGCTTCTTCGGTAGGAGTAGGCTATTTACCAGCACTGGGTTTTACACTCTCCCTACGGTAGTATATTACATTCTTAGGCAGTTTCGAGGGTGTGCAAAAAAGCCAATATTAAGTAAGGGCTGTTGATGGCGGGTGTTAAACCTTGTACAGGCTCCTTCAACAGGAGTAGCCTACATCTGTCGGATGGAGGAGTTAAGCTGTGTGCAGGCTTCTTCAGTAGGAGTAGGCTATGTGCCGGTACCGGGATATCTAGTTATAAAACCCGCTATAACAATTTTATCGCGTATACTGCGATTTAAAATCCTAGTCAGGAAGGGCAACCGGTCGTAAAACTATGGTGTATGATCTATGAGGCGGGGTGTGCAAAAAAGCTAGCATTAAGTAAGGGTTGTTGATGGGGACGTTAAGCCTTATGCAGACTCCTTCGAAACTGATTGTGAGTACAAGAGTGTTGAGGGTGATTCATTTGTCGGATGGAGGCGTTAGGCTGTGTGCAGGCTTCTTCGGTAGGAGTAGGCTATGTACCAGCACTGGGTTTTACACTCTCCCTACGGTAGTATATTACATTCTTAGATAGTTTCGAGGGTGTGCAAGAAAAAGGCTGTATTAAGTAAGGGCTGTTGATGGCAGGTGTTAAACCTTGTACAGGCTCCTTCAACAGGAGGAGCCTACATGCCGGCGCCGTGCAGGCTCTTTCGATAGGAGTAGGCTATTTCCTGGCACTGTGTTTTTACCTCTCCGTACAATCATGATATTTTATGTTAGGAACTTACATGGGCTAAATGCTACACATTCCGTGGCAGAGCCGGGAATCGAACTCGGGCCTCCGGGGGTAGCAGCTAATCACACTAACTACTACACCACAGTGGAGGACTGTTTCAGTTTTACAGAACAGAATATTTTACAACCTTAATACGCTTATAATCTAGCAATAAGACGTTCTATGAGTTACAAGTTGTTTATCAGCACACCGAGTCTTCGTTCATGGTTAGTGCAGCCGGAAGCCGAGTGTACAATTTCAGCCAACACATACATTCCGCACCCCGCTTCAGACTCCGCCGATACAACTTCAAAGATAGTGTTCTATATAGTAGAACAGAAAATGTAACCCATAACCCGTTCTTAAAGCTTAAAACTGTAAATGTTTGAAGCTCCTGTTTTTACAGCTAGATGGGGTTCCTAACGTAGCAGGGCCGGGAGTAAAAATATGTTTTAAAGCCGAGTGCCTCCTCCTGACGCAGGAGTTTAAAACGCAAGAATTTGTTTTACGACCGGGCGCACTTCCTGACGCGAGATTTTAAATCATAAGAATCCGTTTTACAACTGGATACACTCCTAGGATTTTAAATAGCAGTATCTAGCCTCTTACATCATACACTATTGTTTTCGACCGGTTGCCCTTCCTGACGTCAAAGAACTGGGATTAAGAATCTGTTTTACAACTTCTAGCACCAGAATCGCGGTTTTAAAGCTAGATGCACTTCTTAGATTTTAAATCGCTGTATCACGAACTATTGTCTTACAGCTGGATGCCCTTCCTGACGAAAAACTAAGATTTCAAATCGCAAGAATTTGTTTTGAGACTAGTTGCCCTTCCTGACGCAAAACTGGCAGTATCTAGGCTCTTACATCATACACTATTGTTTTCGACCGGTTGCCCTTCCTGACGTCAAAGAACTCGGATTAAGAATCTGTTTTACAACTTCTAACACGAGAATCGGGGATTTACAGCTAGATGCTCTTCTTAGATTTTACATCGCTGTATCACGAACTATTGTTTTACAGCCGGATGCCCTTCCTGACGCAAAACTAAGATTTTAAATCGCAAGAATTTGTTTTAAGGCTAGTTGCCCTTCCTGACGCAAAACTGGCAGTATCTAGCCTCTTACATCATACACTATTGTTTTCGACCGGTTGCCATTCCTGACGTCAAAGAACTGCGATTAAGAATGTTTTACAACAAGTTGCCCTTTCTAACATGAGAATCGGGGATTTTCAGCTAGATGCTCGCCGGATGCCCTTCCTGACGGCATAAGTTGACAGGATTTGAATCGCGGTATCCATCATTGTGTCTGACTTGCATGTATGCAAGCTCACGCGTATTTTTTTTTTTTTTGCTGAGATATCATGCTACTTCCGTTCGCTAGCTAGAGCGGAAACTCGCAGTACTGCGTCTATTTCGTCTTACAACATGGAGGAGACAACATGTGTACGTATAATTTATGATCTTTCATCCCCCTATTATTTTTAAAAAAACATGTGAGTATGTAGTATCTCGGAACATTCTTATCCGTGTGTGTGTGTGTGTGTTTCGAGAAAAAAAGAGTAACGTGTATCAGTGTTCTAGTTGTGTTGCAATTACTAAGCGAGTGACCCGAGCGATTTGGCTACGCAGTATGCTTTCCTGATTTTCGTATGACATATATCAGTGTATTTGCAGTTACTAAGCGTCTTAGCAGTGTGATGATCGAGTTAGCCACGCTTTATAGACTTTTTTTTATTTTCGTACTAAGCAAATCATTTGAAGTGTTGCCGAGTTAGCTATGCGATATGTGCACAGTGTGTTTTTTATTTTCATACTAGGCAAGTGATAGGCGAGATAGCTATGCGATATGTGCACAGTGTGTGTTTTTGATTTTTACACTAGGTAAATCATTGAAGTTGTACTTTTGCTCTGAACACATCAAACAATGTTCTTACAGTGTTCGATTCTAGTATTGCTATGTTTCAATCTAATTTTCTTAGAAAAAAGGTATCCCCTAACATGTTGTATCGGATCACATGTTAAGGTTAACGACATCGAGTGCAGTGTTCGATTCATGCTTGTTATGTTTCAATCTGATCTTCTTAGAAAAAAGGTATCCCCTAACATGTTGTACAGCTTTCGATTCTAGTTATGTAGTGTTCTGAACACACCAGACAATGTTTTAATCACATGTTGAAGTTAACGACATCGAGTGCAGGGTTCGATTCAAGTCTTGTTATGTTTCTTTCGTAATCCGCAAGTCTAAACATGCATATCGCTGCACACTCTTGCCTTCGCGATGCGTGTTCGATAAAGTTATGCCTTGACAGAGGAGGAGGAGGAGGCGGAGGTGGTAGGGGATGTGTCGTATAATCTCCTTCAAGATAGTAGATGAGAGGTTAGGTTAGCGAATGCACTAATGTTTAATGATGATAGCTAACGGAATTTCAAATTATCCGTCACCACAATTCAAAGGAATAGCAGCACGGTGCTCTGTTGATTAAAGATGGTATCTAGATAGAATTTCAAATTGCCGTCACCACATGTTAAATGTATGTAGCTAGAGATAGCAGCACGATGCTCTGTTGAATAAAGATGGCGGATGATAGCTAACGGAAGTTTTTTATTTTCAAATTATCCGCCACCACATGTTAAATGTATGTAGCTAAAGATAGCAGTACGAAGCTTTGTTGATTAAAGATGACGGATGACAAGTAACAGAACTTTTCAAATTGCCCGCTACTACAGAGAGCAGCACGGCGCTCTGTAGATTAAAGATGGTGGATGACAGCTGACGAAATTACCCGCATGACAGCACAGTGCTCTATTGATTAAAGATGGCGGATGATAGCTGTCAAAAAAGCACGTGGCTTTGTTTACTAAACAAGAGCACGTGGAATTTGCCGCCACCACATTTCAAAGGTATCTAGCTAAAGATGGCAGCACGGTGCTCTCTTGCGGATGACAGCTGTCAAAAAGCACGTGGAATTTGCCACCGGCATAAAGAGGGCAGCACGGTGCTCTCTGGCGGTTGACAGCTGTCAGAAAAGCACATGGGTTTGTTTCCAAACAAGAGCACGTAGAATTTACCACCACCACATAGAGGGCAGCACGGTGCTCTCTAGATTAAAGATGGCGGATGATAGCTGACAAAAAAAACGCATAGGTTTGTTTCCAAACAGGAGATTAAAGAATTTTTCAAATTGCCGCCACTACATTTCAAAGGTATCTAGCTAAAGAGTGCAGCACTGAGGTTTGCGATGCAAGATGGCAGATGACAGCTGTGACGTACCACATTTCAAAGGTAAGTAGCTAAAGAGGGCAGCACGGTGCTCTCTGGATTAAAGATGGTGGTTGACAGCTGCACGTGGCTTTGTTTCCAAACAAGAGCACGTGGAATTTTCCGCCACTACATTTCAAAGGTATCTAGCTAAAGAGTGCAGCACTGAGGTTTGCGATGCAAGATTTCGGATGACAGCTGTGACGTACCACATTTCAAAGGTAAGTAGGTAAAGAGGGCAGCACGGTGCTCTCTGGATTAAAGATGGCGGATGACAGCTGTGACGTACCACATTTCAAAGGTAAGTAGCTAAAGAGGGCAGCACGGTGCTCTCTGGATTAAAGATGGCGGATGACAGCTGTCAAAAAAGCACGTGGCTTTGTTTCCAAACAAGAGCATAAAGAATTTGCCACCACTATATTTCAAAGGTATCTAGCTAAAGAGTGCAGCACTGAGGTTTCGGATGCAAGATGGCGGATGACATCTGTGACGTACCACATTTCAAAGGTAAGTAGCTAAAGAGGGCAGCACTGTGCTCTATGGATTAAAGATGGCGGATGACAGCTGCATGTGGATTTGTTTATCTCACGCTAGTGAGGTTAAGTTGGTAGCACTAAGGTTTAGGCCCGCCATGATGGCAGCACTGCCGATGACAGGTGACGAATTTTACATCTACTACGATAAAGAGGGCAGCACAGTGCTCTGTGGTTTAAAGATGGCGGATGACAGCTGTCAAAAAGGCACGTGGCTGTCAAAAAGCACGTGGCTTTTTTTACCACACGCTAGTTAGGTTAAGTTGGTACCACTAAGGTTTAGGCCCGTCAAGATGGCAGTACGGAGGTTAGCGATGCGTTGTTGTCTGTCAAAAAGCACGTGGCTGTCAAAAAACACGTGGCTTTGTTTACCTCGCGCTAGTTAGGTTAAGTTGGCACTACTGAGGTTTAGGCCCATCAAGATGGCAGCAGTGAGGTTAGCGATGCGTTGTTGTCGATGACAGCTGTCAAAAAAGCACGTGGCTTTGTTTACAAATTCAAATCTCGCGCAAAAAATTCAAATCTCCCGCCAAAATTCAAATTTCCCTCCAGAATTCAACTTTCCCGCGGGAGGAGGAGGCGGCCGAACTCTCCCATTATACTACTAAGGTATAATATGAAAACAATGTTAAATTAATTTGATGCAAGCGAATATGGAAAAGACAACAAAAATGAAATACCACAAGTAAATAGAAAGGGATTGGGAAAATTTGAAGACGAAAATTGTGGAAAAATAATGGCAGGACATGAGTAGTAGAGCAGTGGTGATTGAGAAACGTAGCGTGACGACACGTCCACATGCTACTTTTTCTAAACAAAGTCACATGCTTGACCACGAGCTTTCTTGACAGCTGACAAGACGACAGCTGCCATCCTTAAACAACAGAGCATCGCTAACCTCACTGCTGGCACCTTAACGGGGCTAAACTTCATGGCTGCCATCATATGACTGTGGGTGGGCGAAATTTGATTCTCACGTGATTTTTGACATCTGTGAAGATTAAAGCTGCCACCTTTAACAACGTGGGGTAGAATTTTAAGCATTGCTAACTTCAGTGCTGCTATCTTGACGGGGTTAAACCTCATTGCTGCCACATTATGCACATGGTGGCTGTCAATTTGAAATCCACATCATTTTCTGACAGTTGCGATCTTTAACCAAGTGGGCATGGAGTTTATACAGTCTAACATAAGTAAATGTTTTTGGTTTATTGAATTCGGCGGAGTAGGGGGCATAAAGAGGTAATCCTCTTTTACCAATGTCATCTTCCAAAAACCTGGGGATGGAGAGATGTGCTCTCTTCCTAGAGATCTACCGCCTTGGTAGCCCTATACCAAAAATATTGCCCGGCAAAGAAGCCAGGCACGGCCACCTCCCTTCCAAGAGAATGGCAAAGAATTCACACTGTGCACCGCCTTTTTATTGCATGGGTAAGCGAGTGGGAGGTGCGCAGATCGATGAGCAGTGAACAGGGGAGATGCGCGCTCACAGCGATGGTTGCACGCTCTAGAGTATGATAGTCTATGTGTGTACATTTCGACAGGCGATCGATACACACTCTAGTGGAAGAAGTTTAGTACGATAGTCGATTTACGCATAATCGATAGGCGATAGATGTGCACTCTAGTCAAAGAAGCTTACGGTATTTCGTTTGATGTGGACACACTCTAGCGGTAGAACCATCTTTAACCACTTGGGCTCAGAATTTCAAACATCGTTGACCTAACTGCTGCTATCTTGACGGCGCTCAACTTCATGGCTATCACCTTATGCGCGTGGTGGCGGGCAAATTGAAATCCACGTGCTTTTAACATCTGCTATTTTGACAGGTATAAATCACGTTGGCGCGGGATTTTATACATTGCTAACCTCACTGCTGGCAACTTAACAGACCCTCACCTCATGGCTGCGGCCTTATGCACATGGTAGCGGGCAATTTGAAATCTAAGTGCTTAAATTTTGACATTTGTAAAGATGACAGCAACCCCTTATAGCAAGCGGCCTTTCTCGATATACTTGCCATCTTATTTCAAGCTGCCATTCTCGACATACTCACGAAGGTGCCCTTCTCGACATACCATCTTAAAGCGAACTGCCTTTCTCGCTATACTTAAGGAGAGCTGCCTTTCGGAACACACTACCATCTTAATGCAATCTGCCCTTCTCAACATTCTCAGACTCTAACTTTACTGATGTTAGCTTAACTACGTTGTCTATGGAATTTGAACATGTAGAAAAAGATGACGGCTACTTGAAAAAAGGAAACGACCCTAACAAGGCATAGTCAGGAGCCTAATTACAATAGATTATAGCTACCTGCTACCTGCCCTTTCCGACATAGTTTTAATGCAAGCTGCCCTTCTCGAGATATTACTATCTTAGAGGGGATCCGTTCGTGACACGAGGGGTCCAAGTTTTTATAACAAGCTGCCTGTCTCGACAGCGCCTCAGTTATAGAGGTCAGCTCAATACCTCCCCCTCCGTCGAGAGTTAGCCGCGTTCCTGCTCCTCCTCCTGCTCCTCCTCCTCCTCGTCATAACAGCGATACGATAACGAGAACGGCACAGTCCCTCTTCTTAGAGTTTTGTATCCACCAACGTTATAGTGGGCAGCACAATCCCTCCTCCTCGAAACTACCTTGGAGGGATCTAACCTTGCTGGGCTATCCTCCTCAGTTATAGAGGTCAGCTTAATCCCTCTAACTTTGTCGAGGCTTAGTCGCGTGCCTCCTCCTCCCCCTCCTAACACCCTTACGATACAGAGAACAGCACAGTCCCTTCTCCTGTTAGTTTCGGAGGTCAGCTCAATCCCCTCCCCCTCCTTTTTCAGTTCTGTATCCGACAGCGTGTCATTATAGAGGACAGCACAATCCCTTCTCCTCCTCCTTACAGTTACGAGGTAACATCAATCCCCTCTTCCTCCTCCTTCTCTTACAGTTCTGAAACCGACTGCGTAACGTTATAGAGAACAGCACAATCTCTTCTACACTACAACTATAACATCAACATAGGACTGACCAGGAGGGGAGGGGATCAAATGAGGTGGGTAGGGTTGAGGCTCTGGTCATGGGGGATTCTATCGTTAGACATGTCGGGAAAGTGTGTGGAGGAAGGGGTACCAGGGTAGAGTGTTATCCAGGGATTAGGTTAAGGCAGATGTTGAAGAAAGTAGAAGAGAAGGAGGAGGGAAAGGAGAAGGTGGTAGTGTTTCACGTTGGTACTAACAACGTAAGACAAGCAGGTATAATTACCAACATAGTTGGGGATGTGTGGGATCTGGTAAATGCGGCACGGATGAAGTTTAAGGAAGCGGAGATTTTTATCAGTGGAATACAGTGTAGGAGGAATACTGACTGGAAGGTGATTGGGGATTTAAATGAGACTATGGAGTGGGTATGTGGTAAACTGGGAGTGAAATTTCTAGATCCTAATGGATGGGTAGGAGATAGGGATCTGCGCTCAGATGACCTTCACTTAAACCGCAGTGGTACATATAAGTTAGAAAATTTGTTTAGAACGGTTATAGGGAGGAACATTCAGGGAAACAGGGTGCGCTAGGCTGCGGTGTTAAGGGAACAGGGAACTGGAAATCAAGAAGGGATGACATAAAACTGTTAGTGCTCAACTGTGGAAGTATTGTAAGGAAAGGAATAGAATTAAGTAATTTAATAGATATATACTTACCAGATATTGTAATAGGAGTTGAATCATGGCCGAGAAATGATATAACGGATGCAGAAATTTTCTCACGAAGCTGGAGGGTGTATCGTAGAGATAGGATAGGAAAGGTAGGAGGGGGAGTATTCATTCTCGTGAAAGAAGGATTTGTAAGCTACGAAAAAGTTAAAGATGACAAGCACGAAATTCTAGGGGTAAGGCTCATTTCTAAAGATAATAGGCAACTAGATGTCTTTGGAGTACACAGACAGGAAGGGTAGCGCAGATGCTGATTCAGAATTATTTGATAAGATAATCAGCTATGTGGGAAACAATAAGGAAAGGAACATGATCGTAACGGGTGATCTCAATTTACCAAATGTCAATTGGGAAGGTAATGCGAACGACAGGAAGCATGACCAACAAATGGCAAATAAGTTAATACGGGAAGGGCACCTGATTCAAAAAGTGATGGAACCTACTAGAGGGAAGAATATTCTGGTTGTGGTGCTGGTAAAACCAGATGAGCTCTATAGACAAACCGAAGTAATAGATGGTATTAGTTATCACGAAGCTGTTTTTGTGGTAATTAAAAATAAATATGAGAGAAAGGAAGATTAAAAGTAGGACAGTAGGCAGTACCATATGGCTGATAAAACAGGCATGAGGGAGGTTTTAATAAGCAACTATGATCGGGGGAAAACGGTAAAAAAAATGTAAACAGACTCTGGGATAGGTTTAAAGCAATTGTTGAGGAATACGAAAATAGGTTTGTACCTTTAAAGGTGGTAAGGAATGGTAAAGATCCACTATATTATAATAGGGAAATAAAGAGACTAAGAAGGAGGTGCAGGTTGGAAAGAAATAGAGTTAGAAATGGCTGTGCAAATAAGGAGAAATTGAAGGAATTTACTAGGAAATTGAATCTAGCAAAGAAGTCAGCTAAGGATAACACGACGGCAAGCGTAATTGGTGGCTACACTAATTTTAGTGAAAAATGGAGGAGTAGTGGTTCATGTGGGTTACTGTAGTCACGTCCTAGTTCGTAAACCATGGCAAAGGCTGAGTGGCCTAGTAAGTGGTCCTGAGAGTCGGGATACCAGTTGCTATGGAATGGGAGTGGACATCTCGGACATATTCTGAGTCGTGGCCCTCCTTGTGCTCAGGCGGCTAAGACTATACAATTCACCGGTGGTCCATAACCCGTTAGAGAAGAGATCCTCACTTGGACTATGTGCAAGTAGGGCAGCATCCTGCTTCATGAATTTACCGAGCTCAGAACACTGTAAGCAAGCCTCGGACCTATGGGAGTAATGGAGTCCCACTACCATTTGACAGGCGAGGGACTCCTTGGAAACAACTTGGCGAACGAAATGGAATTCGATGGGGAGCTATCAATATTAATGGGGCTTATGGAAGAAAGTAGGTAGAACTGGCTGAGTCAGCAAAGAGGATGCATCTGGATGTGCTAGGAGTAAGTGATATTCGGGTAAGGGGAGATAAGGAGGAAGAGATAGGAGATTATAAAGTGTACTTGACGGGTGTTAGAAAGGGAAGGGCAGAGTCTGGGAAAGGGCTCTTTATCAGGAATACCGTCGCACGCAACATAGTTTCGGTTAGGCACGTAAATGAGCGAATGATGTGGGTAGATTTGTCAGTGGGAGGAATTAGGACAAGGATTGTGTCTGTGTATTCACCATGTGAGAGTGCAGATGAGGATGAAGTTGACAAGCTTTATGAAGCATTGAGTGACATTGTGGTCAGGGTCAACAGCAAGGATAGAATAGTGCTAATGGGCGATTTCAATGCGACAGTTGGGAATAGAACTGAAGGATACGAAAGGGTGATTGGTAAATGTGGAGAAGATATGGAAGCTAATGGGAATGGGAAGCGTTTGCTGGACTTCTGTGCTAGTATGGGTTTAGCTGTTACGAATACATTCTTCAAGCATAAGGCTATTCACCACTACACATGGGAGGCTAGGGGTACCATATCCATAATAGACTATATCTTAACAGACTTTGAATTCAGAAAATCTTTTAGGATTGTACGAGTTTTTCGGGGATTTTTCGATGATACAGATCACTATCTGATCTGTAGTGAACTAAGTATCTCTAGGCCTAGGGTAGAGAAAGTGAAATCTGTCTGCAAACGAATAAGGGTAGAAAATCTCCAGGACGAGGAAATTAGACAGAAGTACATGGATATGATTAGTGAGAAGTTTCGAACAGTAGACAGTAAGCAGGTTCAGGATATAGAAAGTGAATGGGTGGCATACAGGGATGCTGTAGTAGAAACAGCAAGGGAATGCCTAGGAACAACTGTGTGTAAAGATGGGAAAAGGCGAACATGTTGGTGGAATGATGAAGTGAGAGCAGCCTGTAAACGTAAAAAGAAGGCTTATCAGAAATGGCTCCAAACAAGGGCCGAGGCAGACAGGGATTTGTACGTAGATGAAAGAAACAGAGCGAAACAAATAGTTGTTGAATCATAAAAGAAGTCATGGGAAGATTTTGGTAATAACCTGGAAAGGCTAGGTCAAGCAGCAGGGAAACCTTTCTGGACAGTAATAAAGAATCTTAGGAAGGGAGGGAAAAAGGAAATGAACAGTGTTTTGAGTAATTCAGGTAAACTCATAATAGATCCCAGGGAATCACTGGAGAGGTGGAGGGAATATTTTGAACATCTTCTCAATGTAAAAGGAAATCATCATGGTGGTGTTGCAAACAGCCAAGCTCATGGGGAGGATGAAAATGATGTTGGTGAAATTATGCTTGAGGAAGTGGAAAGGATAGTAAATAAACTCCATTGTCATAAGGCAGCAGGAATAGATGAAATTAGACCTGAAATGGTGAAGTATATTGGGTAGGCAGGGATGAAATGGCTTCATAGAGTAGTAAAATTAGCGTGGAGTGTTGGTAAGGTACCTTCAGATTTGACAAAAGCAGTAATTGCACCTATCTATTAGCAAGGGAACAGGAAGGATTGCAATAACTATCGAGGTATCTCATTGCTTAGTATACCAGGCAAAGTATTCACTGGCATCTTGGAAGGGAGGGTGAGATCAGTCTTTGAGAGGAAATTGGATTAAAACCAGTGTGGTTTCAGACCACAGAGAGGCTGTCAGGATCAGATTTTCAGTATGCGCCAGGTAATTGAAAAATGCTACGAGAGGAATAGGCAGTTGTGTTTATGTTTCGTAGATCTAGAGAAAGCATATGACAGGGTACCGAGGGAAAAGATGTTCGCTATACTGGGGGACTGTGGAATTAAAGGTAGATTATTAAAATCAATCAAAGGCATTTATGTTGACAATTGGGCTTCAGTGAGAATTGATGGTAGAATGAGTTCTTGGTTCAGGGCACTTACAGGAGTTAGACAAGGCTGTAATCTTTCACCTTTGCTGTTTGTAGTTTACATGGATCATATGCTGAAAGGTATAAAATGGCAGGGAGGGATTCAGTGACGTGGAAATGTAGTAAATAGTTTGGCCTATGCTGACGACTTGGTCTTAATGGCAGACTGTGCCTAAAGCCGCAGTCTAACATCTTAGAACTTGAAAATAGGTGCAATGAGTATGGTATGAAAATTAGCCTCTCGAAGACTAAATTGATGTCAGTAGGTAAGAAATTCAACAGAATTGAATATCAGATTGGTGATACATAGCTAGAATAGGTCGATAATTTCAAGTATTTAGGTTGTGTTTTTTCCCAGGATGGTAATATAGTAAGCGAGATTGAATCAAGGTGTCGTAAAGCTAATGCAGTGAGCTCGCAGTTGCGATCAGCAGTATTCTGTAAGAAGGAAGTCAGCTCCCAGACGAAACTATCTTTATATCGGTCTGTTTTCAGAACAACTTTGCTTTACGGGAGCGAAAGCTGGGTCGACTCAGGATATCTTATTCATAAGTTAGAAGTAACAGACATGAAAGTAGCAAGAATGATTGCTGGTACAAACAGGTGGGAACAATGGCAGGAGGGTACTCGGAATGAGGAGATAAAGGCTAATTTATGAATGAACTCGATGGATGAAGCTGTACGCATAAACCGGCTTCGGTGGTGGGGTCATGTGAGGCGAATGGAGGAGGATAGGTTACCTAGGAGAATAATGGACTCTGTTATGGAGTGTAAGAGAAGTGGAGGGAGACCAAGACGACGATGGTTAGACTCTGTTTCTAACGATTTAAAGATAAGATGTATAGAACTAAATGAGGCCACAACACTAGTTGCAAATCGAGGATTGTGGCGACGTTTAGTTAATTCTCAGAGGCTTGCAGACTGAACGCTTAAAGGCATAACAGTCTATAATGATAATGTATGTATGTATGTATGTATGTATGTATGTATGTATGTATGTATGTATGTATGTATGTATGTATGTATGTGTATGTATGTATGTATAGGTACTTTAAGGCAGAAACAGGTTCCAAGAAGGACATTCCAGGAATAATTAATGAACAAGGGGAGTGTGTATGCGAGGATCTTCAGAAGGCAGAAGTATTCAGTCAGCAGTATGTAAAGATTGTTGGTTACAAGGATAATGTCCAGATAGAGGAGGTGACCAATACTAAAGAAGTATTAAAATTTACCTATGACAGCAATGATATTTGGAGTAAGATACAAAAGTTGAAAACTGGAAAAGCAGCTGGAATTGATAACGTTTTGGGGATATACTAAAGACAATGGGTTGGGATATAGTACCATATCTGTAGTACTTGTTTGATTTTTGTTTGCATGAAGGAACTTTACCAAATGAATGGAGAGTTGCTATAGTAGCCCCTGTATATGAAGGAAAGGGTGATAGGCATAAAGCTGAAAATTACAGGCCAGTCAGTTTCACATGCATTGTATGTAAGCTTTGGGAAAACATTCTTTCTGATTTTATTAGACATGTTTGCAAAATTAATAAATGGTTTGACAGAAGGCAGTTTGGGTTTAGGAAAGGTTATTCCACTGAAGCCCAACTTGTAGGATTCCAGCAAGATATAGCAGATATCCTGGATTCAGGAGGTCAATTGGACTGTATTGCGATTGACTTATCTAATGCATTCGATAGGGTAGATCATGGGAGACTACTGGCAAAAATATGCGCAATTGGACTTGACAAAAGAGTGACTGAATTGGTGGCTCTGTTTCTAGAAAATAGAACTCAGAGAATTAGAATAGGTGAGCTTTATCTGTCCCTGTAAAAATTAAGAGGGGAATTCCTCAAGGCAGTATTATTGGACCTCTATGTTTTTTATATATATATCAGTGATATGTGTAAAGAAGTGGAATCAGAGATAAGGCTTTTCGCGAATGATGTTATTCTATACAGAGTAATAAATAGGTTACAATATTGTGAGCAACTGCAAAATGACCACGATAATGTTGTGAGATGGACAGTAGGCAATGGTATGATGATAAACGGGGATAAAAGTCAGGTTGTGAGTTTCACAAATAGGAAAAGTCCTCTCAGTTTTAATTACTGCGTTGATGGGGTGAAAGTTCCCTCTGGGAGTCATTGTAAATACCTAGGTATAAATATAAGGAAAGGTCTTCATTGGGGTAATCACATAAATATGATTGTAAATAAAGGGTACAGATCTCGGCACATGGTTATGAGAGTATTTAGGGGTTGTAGTAAGGATGTAAAGGAAAGAGCATATGTGTCTCTGGTGAAACCTCAACTTGAGTATGGTTCCAGTGTATGGGACCCTCACCAAGATTACTTGATTCAGGAACGGGAAAAATCCAAATATAAGCAGCTCGATTTGTTCTGGGCATTTCCGACAAAAGAGTAGCGTTACAAAAATGATGCAAAGTTTGGGCTGGGAAGACTTGGGAGAAAGAAGACGAGCTGCTCAACTAAGTGGTATGTTCCGAGCTGTCAGTGGAGAGATGGCGTGGGAGGACATCAGTAGACGAATAAGTTTGGATGGTGTCTTTAAAAGTAGGAAAGATCACAATATGAAGATAAAGTTGGAATTTAAGAGGACAAATTGGGCAAATATTCGTTTATAGGAAGGGGAGTTAGGAATTGGAATAACTTACCAAGGGAGATGTTCATTTAATTTCCAATTTCTTTGCATAGGGAATCTGCCACCTGGGCGACTGCCCTAAATGCAGATCAGTAGCAGTGATTGATTGATTGATTGATTGATTGATTGATTGATTGATTGATTGATTGATTGATTGATTGATTGATTGATTGATTGATTGATTGATTGATTGATTGATTGATTGATTGATTGATTGATTGATTGATTGATTGATTGATTGATTGATTGATTGATTGATTGATTGATTGATTGATTGATTGATTGATTGATTGATTGATTGATTGATTGATTGATGCTCTAGTTATGCATGTTCGTTAAGAAGGTAAAGTCAAGGAAATGCTATTAGCAGAATATTTTATTTATGATTTCTACATGTAATGTCAAAATCACACAATAATACACCTACAACGTAATTAGTATTCTATTTCATGAATCTCTCGTTTATACACTGTGTATCCAGCACCTTGATGGGCTCCTAGGAGTTGTTATCGTTCAACGATTAAGTTAACGTCTTTGCAGTATCTTACATCTGCATAGGGTAACAGTTTTTCTAGACAGTTGTTGCGGAAGAACTTGTTGTGCTTCACGGTTTGATTGAAAAGAATCTAGAGATGTTTGCGCACCTACAAAACATGTCGGCTTAGAATGAAAAAGCTCTAGAACTTTGAGTTCTTATTTTTCTTCTTCGTGCATGTTCTCTTTATCTGGTTGGGCGAGGTTAGAAGCAGTAAGCTGAGACGATGTTATATCTTTTGTCAAAGTTTTTAAGCGTCCTACTGGTAAACGAATGTGTTTCGAATTTACATGTCGTGGGAGATTATCACGTCTTATGAATACAGCAGTACATAGTTTGCAAGCATATAATCTAAAGTTTACAGCTGTATGTCGTTGGAGATTGTCAAGTCTTGAAAAATTCACACTACAAAGATCACAATAAACATAATAGATGTTTTACACTGAAACCGACAAATAACAACTGCCTATTTATCTGTAAAACTGCGTCCCTTAAGGAGGAGTTAAAAGCCTCGTGTCGGCAGATTTTACCTCGCGCACATCCGGTTATGAGCTGCGAGCAGAATCAAACACGTCACCTTGTTCACTTCCAACGCATCAAGCAAAGAGCATGTATCAATCAATGATTTATTTCCATCGCCTTTTCACATGAAAGTGTCTCAAGTAATGAATATTTAAGAATGAAATTGCTACTTCTGTAAATCAAGTGTGTGTGCGCGCGCGCGCGCAGAGAATTTAAAACACATGTACGAGTAAGCGCACAGCATTTTGCTTGTTCTACAATGATTTATTTATTTTTTGTGTGCGTGTGCTGAAAATTTTCCGTGGTTTAACATTTTTTGAGAAAGTATCATCTAATGTGTACATTTGCAAGACCCAGTCGACAATTGATCTCGGGAACTTGCGCGAATGTTCACAGCATTTTGCTTGTTCTATAATGAATTTTATATTTTTGTAAGCGTGTGCTGATAATTTTCCGTAGTTTTTTAAATATTTGAGAAAGTATTATCTAATGTGTGCATTTGCAAGACGTCCGACTCGTTGGCTGAATGGTCAGCGTATTGGCCTTCGGTTCAGAGGGTCCCGGGTTCGATTCCCGGCCGGGTCGGGGAATTTAACCTTAATTGGTTAATTCCAATGGCTCGGGGACTGGGTGTGTGTGGCGTAATCAACATTATAAGTCATCCTAGGTAGGGCCCTCATCTTCACAGACATGCAGGTCACCTAATAGGCTGTCTAATAGAAAAAGACCTGCACCAGGCCTCTCCGGAGGCCATACGCCATTATTATTATTTGCAAGACAATGTCAGGAGTCGAACTCGGGAACTTGCGGGTATGCTCACAGCATTTGGCTTGTTCTACAATTAATTTTTTGTGTGCGTGTGCTGATCATTTTCCGTAGTTTCACATTTTTTGAGAAAGTAATATCAAAATGTGTGTATTTGCAAGACAATGTCGGGAATCGAACTGGGAAACTTCTACCACTAAAGACAAGAATGCAAACCGATTTCACAACTGTAGTGGTTGTATATAGCTAGCCACGTCGGGAAGGGCATCTAGATGTTAAAGTAAAGTTAGGCCATTCAAGATAGAGACTGTTTGAGTCGGGAAGGGCATCTGCCCGTAAAACTGAGGTTGGCTTCCCCAAGATAGCGGTTGTCAAATTTTGTGCATCTTAAACGTTAACGTAATTTGACGCAAGGCTCAACTATTTGTTGCTGTACCCCCTTGATAATTTTGTGCATTTTAAATGATAATTGTAAGTTAGTGTCGACTAAAAGGCAGGCAGGAAGGGAGGTCTCTGTACTTTAGTGCGTCGGGAAGGAGTTAGCGATATTATCATTAACTACTACTGCACAGCAGTAACGAAAATAATAATCGATACAGTCCTACTATAAACTAGTTCATAAGGCCGAGGGTTCGATTTGTGCATACATGTAACGACTAAAAAAATTGTTTTTTCTTTAAAGGTATGTGAATGTTTATTTTCTTCAATGTGTTCTGTGATCATAGTTGTTTTGAACGTAATTCACTCACTTGATTAAATAACAACATTTATTACATTTAAGTCACTAGTATAACACATTATAAATACATAATACTGCGTATTGATGGGCAGATGCCCTCGATAACAGTCAGGCACATGTTCCCGTCCCTCACGCACGAGGCACCCAAGCATAACAGCCTCTCATCCCCTTCCATCCACACCACTTCCGGCTGAGGGCCTTCAAATAAGTACACACTGAAGGGTGCTGCTATCTGTCCTAAAGTGGTAGCGAGTAACTAGGTGGTCTAGCCATAGCTAGGCCGAAACATGCTCCCCTCTGTTGAATCACCATGATTCAACCGAATTAAATTGCCTGATATGCCCTCATGAGAGTTCAGTTCAAATATCACACAGGCACTGACATAGAGTTCATGTACAGTAACCAAAATGAGTTGATCATTCAACAAAATATACATATAAACATAGGCAAAACAGAAACACAAGCAACAAAATATTTACACACTGTTAACAGAAGGTACTAAGGTAGATTGACAGTGTCCTCATCCATTATTATGCAGTATGAATTAAGCACACTATAAGTTCTCAATTCAAATCACACACACAACACCAATTACACTCTGAAATGAACAAGAAAAAATATTCACATGAAGCACATTATGTTTTAGCCACAAAAATCCTGTTTAGTTCTCAATAGGTAATGGAATTAACTTGTTAACAGGTCGTTTAAAAAAACCACTGGTTGTTCTGATGGTAGCCACTCGTGCAAGTCCATCCTTCCCATTGTGAACAGTCTCCACCACAGCCAACTTCCAACAGAGAGGAGGAAGATTGTCCTCCTTCAGAAGAACAACTGTTCCAGTAGCTAGGTTCTCCTTGGGACAGGTCCATTTTTTCCTCTGCTGCAGTGAGTTCAGGTAATCGGCAGACCACCTCTTCCACAACTGCTGCTGCATTGACTGGATACGCTGCCATCGGGACAATCTGTTGATGGGCAGGTCAGTAATGCTAGGCTCAGGAATGGTTGTAAGGGGGGCACCAATTAGGAAGTGAGCAGGTGATAAATAATTAAGGTCACTGGGGTCATTAGATGAGGCAGATAGGGGGCGAGAATTAAGACAGGCTTCTATCTGTGTAGTAAGGGTACATAGCTCCTCAAATGTCAGTAGGGCATTACCCGAAACTCTTCTCAAGTGGTACTTCATGGACTTGACAGCTGCTTCCCACAGTCCGCCAAAGTGTGGAGAGCTGGGAGGTATAAAGTGCCACGTGATGCCTTCCATCGCTAATGAATTCCTTATCTCTTCACAAAAGCTGGTTGAAAGGAATAGTATTTGGAGATCCTGCATTCTTCTATTGGCACCAATGAAATTAGTCCCATTATCACTATAGATGATGGAGCATTTCCCACGTCGAGCTATGAATCTCCTCAGGGCTGCCATAAAGGCATCAGTAGAGAGATCACTCACCACCTCCAGGTGAAGAGCCTTCGTAGCCAGACAGATGAACAATGCAATGTAGCTCTTCGTTGTCTGTTTGCTTCTCACATTTCCCCTCTTGACGAAGAAAGGTTCAGCATAATCAGTTCCTACATTAAGAAATGGGCCACTCTGTTGCACTCTGGTAACAGGGAGCTGTCCCATCAATTGTTCAGCTGTTGACGCCTTGAATCTAAAACAGGTCAGGCACTTGTGGATGACTCCTCGAATAACTGCCCTAGCCGTGGGAATCCAGAATCTTTCTCTTAATGATGCAATTACTAATTGAGCACCTGCATGTAAAAGCCTAATGTGTTCTGCCATCACAACAAGGTTTGTGAGAGCATGCTGGGGAGGAAGGATAAGCTGGTGCTTAGTGTCATAAGGTAGTTTTGAACTTACTAGTCTTCCTCCTACCCTTAGCATTCCCTTATCATCCAAGAAAGGATGTAAATCTGCAATTTTACTCTTCCTTGAAATGCAGCATTTAGAGTTGAGACTGGCTATCTTTTGAGCATAACACACTTGTTGTGCAATTTTGATACAGGAGTGCAAGGCCATCTGCAGCTCTTGTGCACTTAATATCCCTAACCTCTTGTCTTGAGGATTGGCACTATTGTGAATAAATCGCCAACAATATGCAGTAACTCGAGTCAGTCGGGACAGTGACGAGTACTTCAGCATAAGTTCATCCCAGTTTGTACCTATCAACATGACTACAGGAAGTGTGCTTCGTGACTCAGGTAGTTCCTCTTCTGCATGGGTTGAGATTGTGTCTGGCCATGATTCAGTGGGCTCAGTTAACCAGGATGGTCCGTGCCACCACAGGTTCATACCTCGTAGTTGTCCTGGAGCAACACCTCTGGATATTAAATCTGCTGGATTGAAACTGGTAGGAATATGTCTCCATTCAGCCTTGTGAGTGTATTCTTGGATTGAAGCGACTCGGTTGGCCACAAATGTTTTCCAGCGAGTAGCAGGAGATGCCATCCAGGCTAAGACAATGGTGGAGTCCGTCCATAGGTACAGCTTGCTGACTGGCAGAGACAAAGCTGGAAGCGTCTTGTGGAGTTTAGTAGCGCTCCACACAGTTCAAGTCTTAATAATGTTATTTGTTTTACGTCCCACTAACTACTCTTTTACGGTTTTCGGAGACGCCGAGGTGCCGGAATTTAGTCCCGCAGGAGTTCTTTTACGTGCCAGTAAATCTACCGACACGAGGCTGACGTATTTGAGCACCTTCAAATACCACCGGACTGAGCCAGGATCGAACCTGCCAAGTTGGGGTCAGAAGGCCAGCGCCTTAACCGTCTGAGCCACTCAGCCCGGCAGTTCAAGTCTTGGTAGTGTCAGTTTCTTCACCGGTGCTACTCTGGATTTAGAACATAATAATCTGACACAGGTCTGTCCCCCTTTGTCGACAGACCGTACATAAAGACAAGCTCCATAAGCTTGTTCTGAAGCATCAGAAAAACCATGAATTTGTATATCAACAGGGGGTCCCTTACATGTGACTAACCGCTCAATATAAAATTCTCTTACTGTCTGTGGCTTAAAGTGAAGTTCTTCCCATTCTCTGACGAGTTGAGGTGGTAGTCTGTCATCCCAGTTCAGATTGATTAGCCAAAGTTTCTGCATAAAAACCTTGTAAGAAATTACCAAAGGGCTGACCAACCCAAGTGGATCAAATATTGATTCAATAACAGATAAGACCTTTCGTTTAGTTACATGAGAGTCAGCATGATAGGGACAGTCTGAATACAGACTGCCACAAATGAGAAAATGATCAGTAACTGGATGCCATAATAGGCCTAAAGATTTCACGCTAATGCCTTCATCAAGACTTAAAGGCAGCTGGGTTTCCCTGTCCTCTTCTGAAACTGCTTCTAGTAATGCTGGGTGGTTTGAACACCATTTTCTGAGGTGAAATCCTCCACTCTCTAGTGAATTAATAATTTCAGACTGCAACTGAAGAGCATCCTGGATATCGTCACAGCCGCTTAATAAATCGTCAACATAAAAATCTCTGCGAACAACTTGTGCTGCTCTGGGGAACCTCGATTCTTCATCTTCAGCAAGTTGCTGCAGGCATCTGGTAGCTAGGAAGGGTGCTGATGCTGTACCATATGTTACAGTTGTCAGTTCATAGTGAGAGGGTGGGTCCCTAGGTGATTCCCTCCAGATAATCCGCTGAATTTTCCCATCATCTGCATGAACCATGACTTGCCGATACATTTTAGCAATATCTGCGGTGAAGGCAAAGGAATGCATTCCGAATCTTAGAATGATAGAATAAAGATCCTGTTGTATTGTCATTCCAACCATTAATATATCATTCAATGAAATATTGTTAGAAGTTTTAGAAGATGCATTAAATACAACCCTAGTTTTGGTAGTCGAGCTACTAAGCTTAAAAACTGGATGATGGGGTAGATAATAGCTTCCACCTTCATTCCCTGACTGAGTAGATGTATCCACCTTAACCATATGCCCCATCGCCTCATACTCGTGAAGAAAGTTAGAGTACTCGTGCTTAAGTGAGGGCTGCCTGCTGAAACGCCGTTCTAATTGAGTTAGTCTTGACATGGCATTATTGAAGGAGTTTCCCAGAACCTCAGGTTTCTGCTTGAGAGGTAAGCGAACTATGAATCTCCCTGTAGCATTCCTAGTAGTATCCTCTGTAAAATGTTTTTCTGTGGCTCTCTCTTCTCTTGTCATGACTCGTGATGTAAGCTCTTCTGTTTCCCAGAACCGTTGTATTTGGGTGTCTAACCTGTCCTCTGACTTCAAGAAACATGTAGTTAGAGTAGGATTTTTCTCTTCGCTTTGATGGTAGTGTCCAGCAATAATCCATCCTAGTTCAGTGTCTTGAAGGATAGGATAATCTGGTGATCGAGTTCTGCGCCCAAGTTTCAGTAATGAAAAGAAATGTTCTGCGCCTATTAACAATTCAATGTCCCCTGACTGGAAGAACTTGGGGTCAGCGAGCTTCAAATCAGTGGGCAAGTTCCAACGCTCATGCTGAATGTAACTACTGGGAATGTTACCTGTGATACGTGGAAAGACAGAGCAAGTCATACTCATAGTGAAGTTACTTACAGTGGATTGCAATTCTAACTGAACACTGTACCTTGATTGAGAAATGGAATCATTTATGCCGCTGATTGGTATGGGATTCTTCATTTTCTTAAGGCCTAACCGCTGTGCTAGACTTTCAGTGCAAACCTGGCTGTCACTGTCAAGAAGTGCCCGGCAGACCTGCATTTGCCCCCTAGAATCTAGTACCTTGACCATGGAAGTGGACAGCAGAACCCCTACATGGTCTCTTGTATTGCAGTATGTGTGAGGGGAGTTGGATGCAGTTTGATGGGCTGTACCTCCCTCTCTACCTGATGGATTATGTAATGAGGTGTGATGCTTCCTACTACATAATTTACAGCCAAGTGATTTGCACTGTTTGGCAGAATGCTGTGTACGCAAACAGTTAAAACATAAGTCCATTTCTTTAACCCTTCTTTGTCTATCTTCCACACTCAGAACTGCAAACCCTTCTCATTTAAATATCGGGTGATTACCATGACAGCAGGGACACTTTATGAGACTGGTGGTGGTGTAAGTGTAACGTGGTTGAGTATCCCCTTGAGGTTTAGGCTTATTTATGTCAGCTTGTTGTCTGTACGATGGTGCAGTGTGCTGTGAGCTAGGGAAGTTCTCCAGAGCTTGCCGTTTGTGCTCAACAAGTGACAGCAAGTCATCAAGTGATGGAACCCGAGTGTCTGCTTGTGATAATTCCCAGTCTCGTCTAGTACAAGCATAAAGTCCTTCAGCATACAGTTGAGTCAAAATGACTTCATGCAGTGGAATGTTAAGTTCTAGGGCCTTGAGTGCATTCAAATGACTATTAAAAGTGTTAGAGTACCTTAACAGTTCTGTGGCTGTTTCACTGGAGACTGATTTTAACGTTAAGAGTGCCTTAACATGAGTAGCTGCTATTAGTTTCTTGTTCTCAAATCTGTCCTTCAACATTTTCCACGCTACCTCATAATTTGCCTCTGTGATGGGTAAATTTTGAATTAATTGGCTGGCTGGGCCCTTGAGAACAGATGCTAAGTAGTGAAATTTCTGGACACTTCGCAGATTATTGTTGTTGTGAATCATAACTTGAAAACTGTCTGCGAATGAGAGCCAGTTTTCGTATTTTCCATCGAAATGTGGAATGTTAATAGCCGGTAACTTTAAACTCGCGACACTGCTGACCTGAGTTCTTCCTGAATCTATCGTGTCGCGTGATGACTCTTAAAGTTTCGCTATTATTTTACTCATTTCGCCCTTTAACTTGTAGTATTTGGTTTCGAATTCGGCACGCGCCTGATCATGAGCTTGCTCGTTTTCATCTTCTGCTAATTCTAATTCTGACTGCACGTCATCAAACTTCTACATTAATGCACTCATATCTTCGTATCGTAGTTTAATTTCATGCGAATTCGAATGTTGTTGGCGGATGAAATTCTCAACGAAAGTTTCCGAGCGGGTAAGTTGCGCTTTAAATCGCGACCTCTGCTTAAGAAGCTTTTGCCTTGTTGAGGATTCCATGATGGAGTGGGTAAGACAATAACAAGGAGGAAAGGAGAGTCTTAAATGAATAGTACTGACCTGCCTTCTCAGTTTAGTTTACATCTGGTGCTGGAACATCGAACCTGGGGCTGTCAGATGATGTCATTGAAGTGAACTTCCAAGTATTTCCATGTTACTGTAGAAACTAGTCGTCCATACTACACGCCACGCTGCTTTCACGAGGTCCTCGTGGTGTAGATAATCCGGCCAGGTAATTGGACCATGTTTTGAACGTAATTCACTCACTTGATTAAATAACAACATTTATTACATTTAAGACACTAGTATAACACATTATAAATACATAATACTGCGTATTGATGGGCAGATGCCCTCGATAACAGTCAGTCACATGTTCCCGTCCCTCACGCACGAGGCACCCAAGCATAACAGTCTCTCATCCCCTTCCATCCACACCACTTCCGGCTGAGGGTCTTCAAATAAGTACACACTGAAGGGTGCTGCCATCTGTCCTAAAGTGGTAGCGAGTAACTAGGTGGTCTAGCCATAGCTAGGCCGGAACAATAGTAATGAGTTTAAGGTTCTGTATTATGACCTTCCAATGACGTGCAATTACATGTCAGGGAGTCATTGAAGGTCATAGGAATGATAAATGCATGTGGACGGCATGGTGGTAAAATAAACTGTTGATGTGCGGCGAATTCATATATTCGTAAGATATGAGCCGGCACAACTCGCGAATTGATAGTAGATCTTTTGGATGAGAATAGATAGATCAAGCTCGGAACCCCGTGGTACACATCGGACCGCGTGAAAAACCGTGTAGTCACAAGCGGGTATCAATAAATATTTGCAGTAACAGCTGAGAAGAAAATAGGCCAGACATCACATCTAGTATAACAGACGTCAAGGGGGCCATGGATTGAGCCGGAATTATATACAGTTAATTATCTAACAGGCGTGTGGTATGACGTATTTCAGGTGGAGAAGAATAAACAATGGTAGCCTGCATTCCTTTGTGAATCTCTAAGATAACGTTTCCTCAATGTCAAAGTCAGATGTAAAGCAGTCAGGATCGTAGTCATGTAGTTTATGAAAAGCAGCCTCGTTTTTTATTGAAATAATGAAGTTTGAATTTATTTTAAATATGAATTCTTGTATGGTACAAAAAGGATCGTGAAGCAATAGAGAGCTCAGCCCTTATATGCGAATTAAAGCTCATAAAATTTAAGACGTTGAGGCCTAAATACGTTAACAAACTAAGTATAGCATTGAGCGAATTATAAAATTTATTATCATCTCCGAGTTAGGCGTCCCACGAACGGTCACATTGTGTATATTTATAGTTTTTGGCTACCCAACAGCGGGGCCTGAAAAGGAAGCAACGGGATATGATAGCAAAGGTTCAGTTAGGCAAATGAGAAATTGGAAGGTTGTGTCGGTTAATCAAAGATCAGATTGTTTGTTCATTCATGTTTATTGCGGTAGCTATCAGTCATTTCGGTACGGGTTCGGGTCCATCAGGGCCTAAATAGTCAACTGATATACTTAGCGGATAGCGAGTAGAGTTAGGTAGGTGACATTTGAGGAACGGTAGAAGAATAAAGACATTTACTGTTCGATTACCATAACATTAATAATGGCGTCGTTGGCACAAGTGAAGGCACTGTTAGAAGAACTGGCAGGAAGGGTAACGAAAGCGCAAGAATCACAGGAAATCGCTCTAAAAGAAATGAGAGAATCGCAAGAAACGTCGGCGAAAGAAATGAGAGAATTGCAAGAGACATCGGCGAAAGAAACGAGAGAATTGCAAGAGACAACGGCGAAAGAAATGAGAGAATTGCAAGAGACAATGGCGAAAGAAATGAGAGAATTGCAAGAGACAACGGCAAAAGAAATAAGAGAAGCACAGGAAACAATGGCAATGGAGATGAGAAAAGAGAACCAGGAAAGGCAGGTGCGACCAACAGAGAAATCAGGGAGAACCAACGGATTGTTGCTGAAATTGTCCAGCAGAATTCGAAGGTAATGCAAGAAGAAATGCTAGCACTGGGGTCGCGAATGTCCGAGATACAGGCTGACATGCAAGAGGACATGAGTAATTTAAGGAATGAAGTTACAACGGTCATAAACGAAAACAGGAAAGAAGTCAATGAAATGTTCGCCGAATTTAAGGCCGAGCTGAAGGTGAACGTGAACGATATCCAAGCACAGGTTGACCGCGATCTAAATGAGTTAAAGGAGGAAGTAGTAATTATACAAGGAAAGATCGTTGAATCGAGCATCAGTTGGGAAGACAAGTTCAAAAAGATATCTGAAGATGTTGAGGAAGTCAACAGAGGTGTTCATGAGGAGATGAACACAGCAAAAGAAGACATCAGTAGCAAGTTCCAGTTGATCATCGACGAGTCGGATAAAAACCGAACACTGACTGGTCAACAAATAAAGAAATTGAGCGATGAGCTTGAGAACGTACAAAAGGACATTCAAAACATGAAAATTGACAGCGAAACAACGAAGAGGCTTGTACTGACCACTTTAGAGAAATCATCGTCAATGGATAACGAAAGGAAGACAGAAATAGATTGCCAATTTGAGATTCCAGTATGCAATACTGATGGTAGCGAGAACAGCGTCATGCATACCGGGAATTGTACCCAGATAATTCATGTGATTCGCACTAATGAGTATAGACCGAAGAAGTTCACTGGGAACATTAAGTCTGGAATGACTCCTCGAGGTTTTATCCGAGAAATTGAAGAGTATTTCCGTGAGGCGAAGATAATGCCTGAAAGACAACTCAAAGCGGTAGAACGTCACCTGGACGGAGCGCCGCTAATATGGTTTAAGGCGTTCAGATATGTTTTCGAGGATTATACCGGGTTTAAACAGGCGTTTTTAGAGAGATTTTGAGGAATTGATGTTCAACAGAATGTTAGGTTGGAGCTATACTCAAAAAACACTCTCTCGGTGGACCAAGCTGCTTTTCAGATTACTTTACTATGCAATTCCACCGTCTAAAAGAGTTAGATTCACCGCCGACAGAACTAGAAATGGTACGAGCTATAATTAAACAATTTCCGCCTGACGTTCAGCGATTGTTAACTGCAGCAAATGTACAATCTGCAGTACATGCTGAAGCAGTACTGAGACAACTTGACAGTACGAATACGCAGGTTGGAAACCGAATAATAAAACACGTAGAGCCATCGGTGAATGTCGCTACACCAGTGGAACGAGAAGACTGTCGAGGAAATAATCAATGCCATTGTGCGAAGAGGTGGAAGCAAGAGAGATATGATAACGAAGATAGTAACCAGCAACATAGAGGATGGACGTCACCTCAGAATAACAATGGAAGGTACTCGCGATTTAGGAGAATGGCACACTGGAACTATCATCGGGATAGATGGCCGTACCGGAGAAACAGAAGCCAGGAAAGACCAGGACAGAGGAGTGAAGATCGAAATGGGGACGTCGATCAGGAAAAAAGGAAATACCTGGAAGAATTGAAACACCAACAAGAAGCAAAGCGTTGGGAGGAAGCAATTAGGAACCAGGAAATGAATGCGGACTGTGTAGGTGCGACAAGTCTCCAATACCAGCAACAGCAAAGGAATGATGCTTTAAGTAGAACGCTCAATCCTGGTGCAATTCCGTTTGAGGATAATCCCAAAGAGAGGAACGGGGTGAAAAAAAAACAACGACAATTTAGAATTTGGAGAAGATAAGATAGATCTTGATGAACAGCTGAATAGGCAACGAGAATGGATTATCAGCAATATAGAGTCTTGGGAATTCGAGCCCGAAGAGTTATTAGAAGACCGCCAGTCGGGCGAAGTTGAAATAAAAAGAGGACTTCCTATCATCTGGGTAGCAATATTGGGCGTCAGAGTATATTCTTTATTAGATACAGGCGCCAGCATTAGCATTATTTCAAGGGTATTTTTCACGGAACTTCAAGGCAGAGCACGAATTCCTGTCATACCGGTGGCCAACGTAAAGATAAGAGGGATCATACCCGACAAAGTTGCCAGTTGTAAGGTGCAAACCTTTCTACCGGTGGAGATTGGAAGGGTCACATTTGAACATCCGTTCTTGGTAATGGATAAAATCCAACACAATGTAATAATAGGCTCAGACGTTATAAGAGAAAACAACATCGTTATCGATTTGAACAGAGAGGAGATTCGGATCAGACACAATAATGAGGAACGAACGCATGTTACTGCTAGAATTGAAAATAAAAGGGTATGTGAATTACATAAAACCATGAACATTTCGGCCGAAAAGGTAATGCAGTTAGCAGAGGAAATCATGGAGAAATATGACTCAGAAGACCTGCGAGAAACTACGACTGAAGAAGGAATTGGAGGTACGGCTGGACGAAGGAGTTAATGATCAACAGCATCAAGCTTGGTTACCCAAACTTTAATCTAAAATTTATTATTCAGTCGGATGCATCGCTTGTTGGAATGGGAGCAGCTTTATTCCAGGAAGATGAAGGCGGGAATAGTGAGAAGACATACCTAGCATTCGTGAGTCGAAAGCTGCACTCCCATGAGACAAAATACACCACGACAGAATTAGAGATGTTAGCAATCATTTATGCTTTACAATCATGGAAGAAGATTATTTATGGGTACCCAATCATTCTGAGAACTGATCATAAGGCTCTGACGTTTGTACTAAAATCATCTTTATCTAGTGAAAGGGTCTCTAGATGGGCATTATATGCACAACAATTTGACCTTCAAATAGAGTATTGCCCTGGGAAGTCAAATGTATTAGCCGATAGTTTGAGCAGGAATCCTCCGGAAGGTGTACGAGAAATGAATCTCATAGAAATAACAGCTGAGGACGAGGAATGCCTCCAAGATCTGAAACGCTTATCAGAGTTGCAGATGAATGACCGATGTTTAAGATCAACAATTGAAGAGTGTCAAAGAGTCGATGATAGGCCAGATAATCACGGAGTGAATGCGCTAACGGCTGAGTACGTCTACAATAACAATTTGCTATATAAATTTATAGATAAGGAGAAGAAGAAATTAAGGGTAGTCGTCCCGCATAAACTGAGATGCAAATTAATATGGTACGTACACCGTATGATTGCTCACGGTGGAGTTGATAAATTGGCAGCTACAATTGGTGAGACGTTCACGTGGGTTGGATTGAGAAGACATGTTAGGAAAATAATTAGAACATGTGACATCTGTCAGAGTGTGAAGCACAGCTCAATATTATTGCACCAACAGCCAATTCCTATAATACCAGATAACCCCAGAGAAATTTTCGCAATGGATTTATATGGTGTGTTACCAGTCAGTAAACGAGGTAACCGGTTCATCTTGGTGACCCTAGATCTCATGGCGAAGTTTGTATCGTTACAACCAATCAGGAAGGCTAACTCGAAATCCATCATCAGAGCGTTAGAAAGACAGGTTATACCGGAAATGGGAAAGCCTAGTTGCGTAATCACTGATCAGGGGACTCAATTTACATCTAAAGAGTTTGCTGAGGCGCTTGCAAGGATGAACATTCAACACAGGT
Source organism: Anabrus simplex (assembly GCF_040414725.1). Classification (NCBI taxonomy): domain Eukaryota; kingdom Metazoa; phylum Arthropoda; class Insecta; order Orthoptera; family Tettigoniidae; genus Anabrus; species Anabrus simplex. The sequence continues at coordinate 157,726 of NC_090266.1, forward strand.
TTAGTTCGATTAGGCATCCAGAGTCGAACGCTGCAGAGAGGATTATGCGGGAAATCTCCAAGCACTGCAGAATTTTCTGCCCGGAACGTCATTGGACATGGGCGACATACTTACCAACGATCGCAGAATGCATGAATAATACTTGGCATGAGTCAATTGACAACATTCCCAGCATACTTCATCTAAATCATCATCCTCGGCGTCCTTGGGATGATATTATCCCAAGACCTGTAGAGGAAGTGCCTGAAGCTGAAGATAACGTTCGACGAGCAAAGTTACGCATGGTAAAACAAGCGGAGAAAAGAGCGAAGAAAATGAGATATAGGAAGTTCCGGAAACCATTGGAGATTGGGACCTATGTTTTAATTAAAAAGCCTGCTGTTTCCGATCCCAAAGCAAGATTTTTCTCGAAGTTTGCCCACCTATACATTGGACCATTTAAGATCGTAGAAGATTTAGGCAATAATGCCTATAGGATTCAAAGTATGGACTCAAAGAACATGTCAATATACAATTCTGCCAATTTGCGTCAATATTACTTTCCTATCACCAGAGAAGAAGAGGAAACTAATCTCGTTTTTGAAGATGGTACGACGGACGACGAACTGAGTGAAGACAATCCTATGGACGGAGAAGAAGACACCTGTTAAGTTTGGCAATGGATACCGCTAAGATAAGGGTGACGAGTTAATAGAAGAATGGATAAGTTCTGATCTGGAAGATAAGTGCGAGTTGTTCGGTCATGAAGTTAGAATTAGGTAACATTAGAAGAAAAAGAAAAAGGAATTTGTTATTCAGAATCACATGATAAGAAATTTCTCCCTATGTTCAAAATTTCTTCTCCAAGTAAGGGGGGAATATGACCTTCCAATGACGTGCAATTACATGTCAGGGAGTCATTGAAGGTCATAGGAATGATAAATGCATGTGGACGGCATGGTGGTAAAATAAACTGTTGATGTGCGGCGAATTCATATATTCGTAAGATATGAGCCGGCACAACTCGCGAATTGATAGTAGATCTTTTGGATGAGAATCGATAGATCAAGCTCGGAACCCCATGGTACACATCGGACCGCGTGAAAAACAGTGTAATCACAAGCGGGTATCAATAAATATTTGCAGTAACAGCTGAGAAGAAAATAGGCCAGACATCACATCTAGTATAACAGACGTCAAGGGGGCCATGGATTGAGCCGGAATTATATACAGTTAATTATCTAACAGGCGTGTGGTATGACGTATTTCAGGTGGAGAAGAATAAACAATGGTAGCCTGCATTCCTTTGTGAATCTCTAAGATAACGTTTCCTCAATGTCAAAGTCAGATATAAAGCAGTCAGGATCGTAGTCATGTAGTTTATGAAAAGCAGCCTCGTTTTTTATTGAAATAATGAAGTTTGAATTTGTTTTAAATATGAATTCTTGTATGGCACAAAAGGATCGTGAAGCAATAGAGAGCTCAGCCCTTATATGCGAATTAAAGCTCATAAAATTTAAGACGTTGAGGCCTAAATACGTTAACAAACTAAGTATAGCATTGAGCGAATTATAAAATTTATTATCATCTCCGAGTTAGGCGTCCCACGAACGGTCACAGTATTTGAGCACTGTTTATTGGCAACACAGAAGAGGCATACAAGGAAAAATATGTAAGGTAGTTTTAGAGTTTAATGTTCTGTATTCCTTTTTTGTTTAAGCTTAGTAATTGTGTAGTCGAAAGAGATAGGTCTCTCCCTAGAATTTGCATGGCGACATCGCTAATTAATTTTTTGAATCGGGTTATAACTTTAGACTGTAGGGTTAGCGACTACAGTGCCCTTAGCTCAGTCCACAATTTGCTACTCAAAACAATAATCATTACTACTATCGAATACCTGCCTCTGTAGAGTGTTAGCCTCTAGATTGCAACATAGATGGTTCAAAATGTAATGTTCTTATTACTTAGTAGTGGTGGTGATTATTGTCTTAAGAGGAATGTGTCGTTTACTGTGATTGAGCACTGAATATAGAAGAGGCAACAGATTAATTTCTCAAAGTAGACAACATAGAAGAGGTAATACTAGGGTTGTACACCTATGTTGTTAAACATGATAATACATTTTTGTTTGTCGAATAGGGACGTGCTAACCTCACAATGTTATTCGAATGATAGCTATTCACATTAAATACTACTGCACAGCAGTAACGAAAATTATAATCGATGAGCTAGTTCCTGAGGCTGAGGGTTCGATTCGTGCATACATATATCGACTATAAAAATGTTTTTCTTTAAAGGTAAGTGTATTAGTATTTTGTTCAATATGTTCTGTAATCGTAGTAATGCGTTTGGTGATTGAGCAGTGAACATAGAAGAGGCAACAAATTAATTTCTCAATGTAAGCAACGTAGAGAGGCAATACTTGGTTTGTACACCTTTGTCGTTAGCCATGATAATACATTTTTTGTTTGTTTGTTTGTTTGTTGAATGGGGACGTGCTAACTACACAATGCTATTCGAAAGTGTCCCGTAAATCCTATCCATTTATTCTGTATTTTGTGTTACTGCACGCACATTGCATTTTACGATCTACTGTAACAAATATAATTTATCTTATTTAGGAGACGTAAAGCTTTTTTCAGTATATTGTGTATAAGGATTAAACCTAGTCAGCATGTTCTGTCTTATCGGATTCAGACGTAAAGCCTTAACGATAGTACAGGGAGGAAAAGGATGAGGAGAAGGGATTCACCTAACCTCTATAACTGTAAAGAGGAGAAAGGGATTGTGCTAACCTCCGCAACTCATAGGAGGGATTGACCTAACCTCCGTAACTATAAGAAGGAGGGAATATGTAGGGAGGATGAGGGATCAAGCTCACCTTCGTAGAAGGGGGGGTTGAGCTGACCTCTGTAAATGTTAGGAAGGAATAAGCTGATCTCAGTGAGGTTACGTTGTCGAGATAGGCAGCTTGTTATAAAACCTAGACCCCTCCTGTCGGGAAGGGATGCCCTCTAAAATAGTAATATGTCGAGAAGGGCAGCTTGCATTAAAACTATGTCGGAAACGGTAGCTAGCTATAGTCTATTGTAATTAGGCCCCTGACTATGCCCTGTCAAGATTGTTTCCTTTTTAAATAGCCATCATCTTTCTCAACATTTTCAAATTCCGTAGAAAACGCAGTTATGATAATAAGAGTAAGGTTAGAGTATGAGAGTGTTGAGAAGGCCAGCTTGCAATTAGATGGTAGTAAGTTTAGGAAGGCAGCTAGCCTTAAGATGGTAAGTATGCCGAAAAGGGCAGCTTCGTAAGTATTTCGAGAAGGGCAGCTTGTAATAAGATGGTAAGAATGTCGACAAAGGCAGCTTGCTATAAGATGGTAGTATGTCACGAAGGGCAGCTTGGCCGTGGTTAGCCCCTCCCTAGCTTATGTCCGGCGGCGTGGCTATGTCCCGTCAAGATCAATTTAAATTCCGCGCCGTCATCTTTCTCTACGTTTTCAAATTCCAGCAGTAATCAATCAATCAATCAATACTGATCTGCATTTAGGTCAGTCGCCCAGTTGGCAGATTCCATATCTGTTGTTTTCCTAGCCTTTTCCTAAATGCTTTCAAAGAAATTGGAAATTTATTGAACATCTCCCTTTGTAAGTTATTCCAATCCCTAACTCCCCTTCCTATAAATGAATATTTGCCCCAGTTTGTCCTCTTGAATTCCAACTTTATTTTCATATTGTGATCTTTCCTTCTTTTATAAACGCCACTCAAACTTATTCGTCTACTAATGTCATTCCACGCCATCCCTCCGCTGGCAGCTCGGAACGTACCACTTAGTCGAGCAGCTCTCCTTCTTTCTCTCAATTCTTCTCAAGTAGAATCTGAGAGTGTTGAGAAGGGCAGCTTACATTAATAAGGCAGTATCTTGAGAAAGGCAGCTCGCCTTAAGTATAGCGAGAAAGGCAGCTCGTCTTAAGGTGGTAAGTATGTCAAGAAGGGCAGCTTGTAATAAGATGGCAAATATGTCGAGAAAGAAAGCTTGCTGTATGATGGTAGAGTGTCGAGAGGGGCAGCTTGCCCGTAGTTAGCCCGCACCTAGCTACGTTCCGCGTCGTGGCTATGTGCCGTCAAGATGAATTTAAATTCTGCGCCGTGAGGTAGCATCCATGAGGTTCCGCCCTGTTAAGATGGTAGCACGGAGTTTAAAATTCCATGCCCACGTGGTTAAAGATTGTAGCTGTCATCTTTAAAAATGTCAAGAAAGCACGTAGATTTCAAATTGCCCGCTACCGCGTGCGTAGAGTGACAGCCATGAGGTAAGGGTCTCTCAAGATGCCAGCAGTGAGGTTAAAAATGTTAAAATTCCAGCGCCCACGTAGTTTATACCTGTCAAAATAGCAGATGTCAAAAGCACGTGGATTTCAAATTGCTCGCCACAACGTGCATAAGGTGGTAGCCATGACGTTTAGCCCCGTCGAGATAGCAGCAGTGAGGTTAGCTATGTTTAAAACTCCGCGCCCACGTGGTTAAAGATGGTTCTACCGCTAGAGTGTGTACACATCAATCGAAATACTGTAAACTTCTTTGACTGGAGTGTACACCGATCGCATATCGATTATGCATACATCGACTATCGTACCAAACTTCTTCCACCAAAGTGTGCATCGATCGCTTGTCGATATGCATACACATCGACTATCGTACTAAACTCCTCTACTAGAGTTTGCAACCATCGCACATGCGCGCACACCTCCCCTATCCACTGCCTATCGATCTGCGCAGCTCCCATACGCTTGCCGATGCAACAAAAAGGCGGTACACAGTGCGAATTCTTTGCCACTCTCTCGGAAGAGAGGTGGCCGTGCCTGGCTTCTTAGCCGGGCAATATTCTTTGGTAGAGGACTACCGACGTGGTAGACCTCTAGGGAGAGAGTACATCTCTCCATCCCCCATGTTTGGAAGGGGAGACAGGGAAAAATGGACTACCACTTTTTGCCCCTATACTCCCCCGAATTCAATAAAGCATAAACATTTATTTAAGTTAGCATGTTTAAACACCATGCCCACGTGGTTAAAGATGACAGCTGTCAGAAAGCATGCGGATTTCAAATTGCCCGCCATTACGTGCTTAAGGTCGCAGCAATGAGGTTTAGCCCCGTCAAAACAGCAGCACTGAAGGTAGCGATGCTTACAATTACGCGCCCACGTGCTTAAAGATGGCAGCTGTAATATTGCCAAATGTCAAAAAAAGCACGTGGAATTCAAATTTCGCGCGCCCACGTGCATAAGGTGGCAGCCATGTGGTTTAGCCCCGTCAATATGCCAGCACTGTAGTTTGCGATGCTCTGTATTTAAAGATAACAACTGTCATCTTGACAGCTGTCAAAAAAAGTACGTGGTCAAACACGTCGCTTTGCTTACAAACAATAGCACGTGCTCGTGTCGTCACGGTCACGTGACAGGGGTCAATTGCTGGGGTCAATGACCCCGAGTGCTGACGCAACAGAAAAGTGCTGAAGCTATGTTTGTCAATCACCACTGCTCTACTACTGACATGTTAGTTTGAAATCAAATACGTCTGCATCGACTAACGTATACACAGAATATCGTACTAAACTTAAAAATGAAATAACTTTTGATGATTATAATAAATGCTTAAACGAAAAAATAAAACAATATGGAACAATGCATTTAATTAGATCTTATAAATACGAATTCTATTTTGTTGAATGTAGTAAATAGTTTTATGTCCTGATTATCATAATATTTATATATTAGTTGTATATTAGAAAATTGAATTGGACTCATTGTAAATTAAAATAAATTTCATAGAATATTATCAACATAAATAAGGGACATAGGTACGAAAAGCTCCTCTCTATGCTATCAATACGAAGGATTCAACTACCTTTGGGCAAAACGGATTTATATTTTATTTTTGATTTTATAGAAATATTAACATTTGCGATTTTTAATACAATACGTATTTTTTATTATTTCACTAAAATGTTTGATGAGTTACTATTTTTTATTTTATATAAATATTAATTTTGATATTTTGCCCTAAAATTTGTGATTTTGGTGTGAAAAGATATGAAATTCCAGAAAAAGGACGCAAGATTATCTGTGAATTGTTAAAATGTTGGGCCGGCGCAGAGTGGTATGATCTGGCATGGTCCAGCACCGGGGGTTTATTCCTACTGCAATCCAGCATCTAGTTTATGAATCTCTGCCTAATCATAATGAAATATATTTCATTACTTCCACTGTCTCCAGGTCTCGTCCACGTATACAGCCGTCGTTTTTGGTGTTTCAACCAAGCATTACCAAGTATTAAATTATGATCGATGCAGAATTCAACCGGCCGACATCTTCTTTCCTTTGTCCCGATCCAAATTCTCCTACTGCATTACCTTCTCTCCCTTGGCCTACCACTGCATTCCAGTCTCCCTTCACATTTATATTTTGGTCATCTTTTACATATTGTATTAAATCTTCTATATCTTCATACATTCTTTCGATTTCTTCATCATCTGCTGAACTAGTGAGCATACAGACCTGCACTATTGTGGTGGGCATTGGTTTGGTGTCTATCGCGACAACAATAATCCTTTCACTATGCTGGTTTTAGTAGCTTACCTGCCGCCCTAATTTATTAATTATTAAATAAGCTTCTGCATTTCCGTGCTTGATTTTGTGTTGATAATGCTGTAGCCTCCTGAACAAAATTCCTGCTCATCCTGCCAACGTACTTCATTATACGAACTACATTTAACTTTAGTCTATCCATCACCCTTTACAGATTCTCTAACCTACCACAACGCGCCAATCTTCTGGTATTCCACTCTCCGACTCGCAGAAAGTCAATATCCATCTTTCTGATGATTGCCACCTCTCTCACAGTCCCAACTCGGGGATGCGAATCGTGAACTAATTTACCTCTGGAATATTTTACCGTGGAGGAAGCCACCATCAGAACATCTTTCAGACAGAGAAATCTGCATGTCCTCGGGAGTTAGTTACGGCTGTAGTTTACCGTTGCTTTCAGCCCTGTAGCAGTATCAACACAGCTAAGCCATGTTGAGTATTATTACAAGGCCATGTCAGTGAATCGTCCAGACTGCTGCCAAGTAAGCTTCTGAAAGTCTGCTACCCCGCTTTCGAGGAACCGTTCGTTATTCTGGTCTTCCGAAAGATACCCATCCGATATGGTTTTACTTGCGGCTTGGCTATCTGCTTCATTGGGATACGCAGGCCTCCTACCGCAGCGAGGTCACAAACCTGGGCTTTTGGGCGTTCGGTGTTTAATATATCATTTTGTACTCAACAGCTTTCTGATTATGTTTGGTCAATGACTTTACCCGATAACTTGTTAAATATTTAGCCTTTGTTGACTCAACTGTCTCCACTGAATCGATAACTCATCCTAAACTACAATACTCTCCGCAGCATAGATGATTTTCACCATACTTACCGTTCAAGCCATATCTTGAAATGGAAATGGCGTATGGCTTTTGGTGCCGGGAGTGTCCGAGGGCAAGTTCGGCTCGCCAGATGCAGGTCTTTTTACTTTGACACCCATGGGCGACGTGCGAAGCTATATATTAACAGCACATGATTGCCTAATATACGGGAATAACTTGAGTATTCAAAATGGTTTCATCTGTAAAAATTCATGACATAAATGTAATAGTGCCATAATCCCATTGAACTTCTCATTTTCATTTCGTTAATGAGTACCCGGTCATAAATAATTTTTGAGGAAACCTGTCTGATTTTCCTTCAACTTGCCCTCTGTCATCTGTCAACTCACCCTTCCCAAATTGTACGAAAATTTTTGTCTTGTTGTGTCATCATGAAAGTAGTTTTTTACATTTAAAATTGTGAATGTCCCCTTGTTGCTAAACTGGCTCCCGTTCTGCTTCTGCCTGTCGTCGGTTTATTCAAATTCTATCTATATCTCTTATCACTGTAAGTTACCGTACTAATATTTGCATTCAAGCTGTGTTTTATAGCATCCAATTTTACTTCGGTAGCTCTTAGCAATATGTAGTTTGTTAACTGTAGCCTTCTACCACTTCCTCGGTTATGATTTCATGTTCGTTTCTAAGGTTTTGCATTTAAGAATTTACAAAGCTATGTAAATTCCAAATTAAATTAACTACTGCATATACTGAGGAACATTCACTATCGACGAAGACTAAAAATATTTCTGTTCAGGCTCAGAATATTGCACCGCACACCAAAGCGGACTGTTGGATGTACAATTGCTGTCCGCGGTGCGATCTGAACGGTACGCATTTGGTAAAAGGAGCATGTTACTAACTCTCTCACCCTAAGAAAACCAATAAAGACAGTACACATAGAAATATGTAATATAAATTGGACAACTAATCACGGTAATAACTATACTTCAGTTTTATCTTGAGCAATATCTAAATATGATTGTTTATCGTAGTTATGTTTTGTAATGAGTTACACTAATTATTATTATTTATATCCCACAATGTACTATTTGAACAGAGAATTTCCAGCTGTGGTGTATCTCTTAATATTTCATGAGGTCTCACCTTGCACAATCCATTGCGTTATCAACTAGCTGCTGAAAACCTTCATCTCCCCTCGCCTTCCACATCAGCCACAATTTGAATGCATCAACTTTCCGTCCACACTGAATACTTTTATCTCCTGTATCGTAACATACGTCGTAAAACTTATCCTGTTGGAAGAGATATGTTGCCGATGCAGAGTTGCAATTGTGGAGCAAGCCCTGTAAAAGATAAGGTAGCATTAATATAACGTTTGCTCATATACTCAATTATAGATTTCGGAAATTAAATATCCTGTATTCATTAATAAAATAATTAGAACGTATGTTGGAATAAATCAAAGGGTACTTAGTAGATTATATACACCGATTCTGGACCTAGAGCTGATTGGCTTTTGCCGGTCATGTGACTGTGATGTCACAAAACTCGGGAGATTTTTAAAGTAGGCGCACCTGTGAGTGACAGCTGCTGCGCCACGTGTGGGCGTGCGCTGCGCTCTGCTGGGTGATTCTGGAATTAAGTGTATCAACCGAACAAGACTTACCAGGCCGACGGAGTGTGCGCCAACCTTACAGACCCACGTTCGATGGCCATAATTGTGGAATCGTAACCGTACAGGCTAGAATTCGACTCCATTCTTAACAGTTTCCTATGCAAGATGCCTTCTATACATTACATTTTTGGACGAAAGGAGAGTGTTCTGCAGCTTCGTTTTCCTTTTCATCTTCTGAACCGGCTGCCCTCCTCTACACTAGCTCGAAGTCTTCTGGCGCAAAGGCTAGTATGCAAGATGGCTGATACACATTACCTGTATGGAAGGATTCATGCACCCTCATTCACGAACCGTTCCTTGAAGTTGTTGGTGATTCATTCGGAGCTTTGTAACATAGCGGTCATCATCCCGGTGTACTTATTTGTTAGAATTTGTTTGATAACCTGCGTTACTGTAGTAACTGTAGTATTGTGTACAAATGTACTCGTATTGGGGATGTGGTGAAAACATCCCCTAATTTTCAAATTCAATATCTCACAAAATATTATCATAGAAAACTGATTTTTCGCTTAAAATTTATGACGAATTACATTCTAAGCGGTGCTGTATATTGTACCGGTTACGACCTGTACATGAGTATTTTTTGAGTATAAATAACATTTAATTATCACGCGTGATGTTCTGAGCACGCCTGGTTTGTTTACCGTCAGCGGGGCAAGCAAGCGAGTGAAGGACAGCTGTGAGCTGTGACGTAGCCATAGGGGCTAGCTAGACCGCCCGCCCGTCACATCACGTGTTCCCAGCCTGGACTCGTATATTCTAAATTCCACGTCACATCTTCCAGATTGTTCGACGGGGAAATTTTTGTAACTCCCGCAATAATTATGCTAGCGGCTTGAGCGATATGCCATCTTGTTTGGGATCACCTGAACGTCGCAATGCTCGAGTTTCAAGTAAATCTATGGAGGGATTAAGGAGATATTCAGTCAAGCCGTATTGTGACGTAGACGTCCCGGATCGAATAAAAGGAGGGCCCACTGTAGCCTGTTCACTCAGTTACAGCTGAGTAGTCAGCGTGGACACTCTCGCTGCTACTATCGTCGTGTAGTGACAGTTCCGACGAGGAACTCTGTAATTTTCTAAGTATTCATAAAGTGAACTTGTATTTTCTCCGAGTGTGGGAGAACGAATTCTTCCAAGTACTCTCAAGTGGACTTGCAATATTTCGAGTGTTAAAGAACATTTTCTAAGTCTTCATAATTGAACTTACAATATTTACGGGTGTTCGAGACTGGAATTTTTTCCAATTATTCTTGAAATGGACTTGTATTATTTACGTGTGTTAAATTCATAATTGGGCTTGTATTATTTACATGTGTTAAAGAACGAATTCTTCATAAATTGAACCTGCAATATTTGCGAGTGTTAAGAGACTCATTCCTCTAATAAACAGTGATTTATAAACTTTGCTAGTGATGATCTCTGAATGTGCTCAAAGTTCCCGTAAGCATAAACTTATACATTCGCCAGTGTTGATTCAAAGACTTATAAATTTTGCCAGTGATAGACTGTAAATTTATTCAGGTGGATGGACTTGTGTTTTTCGTGCATGTTCACTCAAAGACTTGTACATTCGCCAGTGTTGATTCAAAGACTTATAAATTTCGCCAGTGATAGACTGTAAATTTATTCATATGGATGGACTTGTGTTTTTCGTACATGTTCACTCAAAGACTTGTACATTCGCCGGTGTTGATTCAAAACTTTATAAATTTCGCCAGTAATGAACTTTAAATCTATTCAGATTTTCATGTGAATGCACTTACGTTTTTCGTCTGTGTTCATTCAAAGACATGTACCTTCGCCAGTGATGAACTTTAAATTTGGTCATAGTTTCATGAGAAGGGACTTGTGTTTTTTTGCCAGTATTTATTCAGAGACGAAGACTTTTGCTAGTGGTGAACTCTGAAATTATTTATTTTCCTCGTATACAGAGACATATCATTTTACGAGTGTTAAATTTTGAAAGTCTTGACGAATAATAACCAGTGACTTCGCTAATAGGTTAATCACCCAAGGTTTTATGAACTCAGATTTATCAGTACTGCGAGTGACCTTGGAGACATCAACCCTCTCAGTCACATTGGACCGAGGTAGTACATGATTATCTGCAATATCACCAGGATCATCGGGGTTCAACCTGGGCCTCACAAGTTCGAGGCATCTCTACCTTCTACCAACCCAGACAGTCCAGCCGCTTCTGTACGGAGTCCCTGGAATCTTCTGGAACGTGCTCCAACCTGCTCGGCTTGGTGAACTGGAGAATCCGAGCCATATTATAGGACTATGTGGAAGACAACTTATATCTACCTGAGGTGATGTGCAATTTCATGTCATATGAATAAATTCATATTCAGTCAGAGTCAAAGTTTTCTTGTAGATAGGACCCTACCTCCTGTACCGAGCCCTAGCTACTAGTCACCCAGTTTTAGCCCTGGGAACTATATTCTTGCTTACTTTAAAATATAATCTGGGAGTCGGACTCTTTTACCGGTACAATATCAAGCCATCCCTAACTGTTCATGTTCAAAGTTTTTAGGTAAAATGGCTTCTAACCCCAAACAGTCTCGGAATATACTTTAAATTACTTTTACAGTAAACATAGTATGACGGTAAACAACCCTTAAGTTAAAAAAGCAATATCTCTCAAACTGATAGTCCCAGTAAACTGATTTTCCGCTTAAAATTTATCGAAAATTATCCTCTAACCGGTGAGGATCTAGTGTTCTGAAACAGAAATAGACCTGTGGCGTTTCCCATTTTTCCTCCTAATGAAAGCTCACTGTAAATCGATAAAGAAATATAAGTTCAACCATGAGCAATTTCTAAGTAGTAGGGAAACGTATGTTTTAAAAAGATGGGTGCTGCGTCAGCATTTTCATATGAGGTCATTGACCACTAGTAGTGGGGATATGGGGGCATAAGGCCATTGACCGCTAGTATAGTAGTAGGTCAATGGGGATTTTGCATATGAGAGCAAACCTAACTTCACAGACGCCATCTTGGAGGGGCCAACCCTCACTTTTACGGACAGTTGCCCTTCCCGTCACGGATTTTGCATAAGAGAGCAAGCCTAACCTCATAATGGCCATCTTGGTGGTGCCTAACCACACAGTCGCCATCTTGGTGGGGCCTAACCTCACATTTTGGGCATCTGCACTTTCCGAAGCCATACTGAGTACTAGGGCAATGGAGATTCTCGCGACGACATCTTAAGTAGTAGTAGGGCAATATGGATTCGCGTAAGAGAGCAAGTACAACCTCATGTAGGGGCCTAACTGCTCTTTCAATGTTAGGAGCCCTTGCAGACGCCACCTTGAGTAGTAAGGCATTAGGCATATTCACGATGCCATCATGAGTAGTAGGGCAATGACGATTCGCGTAAGAGAGCAAGCTAAACCTCACAGAGGAGCCTAACCTCACTTTTACGGTTTGATGCCCTTACCTACGCCATCTTGATTAGTAAGGCAATGGGGGATTCGCACAAGAGAGAATGCCTAATTTTATGGATGGGCCCAAATACACAGGGCCTAATTTTACGGACAAATCCCCTTCCACTCGCCATTTCGGCGTGACCTAACTACACAGGGCACATTGTCGACCTCTTTCCACCAACTTCAAAATTGAACAATAGGAAATGTTGTATATGTATTTTTCCATCAATAATATTCATCTTCTACCCATTTACTTATCCAATAAAATTTGGAGGCCTGTCGGCCCTTAGGCTAGAGCACTCTAGGAACATCCTGTCCGGTATAAAAGCTGGCACTTTTTCGAGTCCCTTTGTCTTACTGATCGTCCAGTCTACTGAGTGTGTGTTAATAGTTGAGGCGGAGGCGTCTCGTCCACCATCAAGTTACCAACTGACTAAGATACTGGCAGCCACTTTATAACTATATGACAGCCTCTGAAAGCTATCTCGAGGGGAAAGTTTCCAATATTTGAAATGTAACCTCAAATTTCCTATCTTCAATAAAGTAAATTTCATTTTCTAATGTAGATTTCAAACTTAGCTTAAGAAACTCAGCCGTAATTCGGATACAGAGAGTGTGACACCCTCTCGAGTTCTATATCAATTTGAATTAGAAGTGACTATGACTGTGTAACCGTTTTCTATCTGGAGTTTTATAACTTAAATTTCCTCCATCTAGTCACCTTATTGCATAGGCTTAGCCTCTGTAACTTAGGGCCTGAAGCCCAAATAGTGTTTTGATCTTTTAGTGTAAATTTCAAGGAGTGCAAGTGTCCACCTCCGCATCATTTTGATTTTTGGGCCAGTAACTTTAACTTGTGTTTTTGGTTCCGGCAAATGCACGGTAGAATGGGTATTCGATACCCCTGTGAAATTCAATTTCATTCTTTTATGTTATGAGGATAGACCCTTGAGTGTCTAAGACAATGAATATTGTTGGAATCGTAAAACGTAGGTTGTGCCTTCGATAGGCCTGGGCATTTGGTTGAGAATGTAAATTGTATAGAGCGAAGACACTCTGGGTGTTAAGGTAAATATTGAAGGCTGCCTTTGGAAGGCTGTAATTGTGGAATGTTTGGAGAATAGTCTCCTAGACACCCAGATAATTGTGTGGAGCAAAAGGTGCTCTTGAAACATTGTAAAAAAAATTGGAAGGTTTCTCTCATTGACTGCTCTTTGAAAGGAGCCGCAGCGCTCATAGAAAATATATGAGTAGGGAGCGTCAAACTCAAGGCTTTTAATCAATTGTTTAATTAATAGTTATTCAATTTTCTAAAATTGTTATCCTATCTTAAGTTCTTTTGTACCTGAATTTTGTGAAATTTTATTTTTGGAAAATAATTAACAAAGAGTCCTTAGAAAGAAATATAACCATAATGTTAAAGTTTGAAATCAATCGTCTTATTGCCCTTTAATGACGCATTCATACCGCACCTGCTTTTACCGCTGTGATCCACAAAAGCACGGTAACAGTTAGAAACCTTGTAAAAGTATATAGTTGTAAGGTACATGCCGACCCATTGCAAGAGGTTCAAGCTTGTTTTCCATTTTATTCAGATTTCATGGCTGAGTGGTGGGCGTCTTTACTCTTTATAAGTCAGTTTCTTGCTTGAGCCCCATATAATTGATTTGGTTTCCCTTGATGTCTGAGACGCAGTGAACGTCTCGGGGCTTAAATGTAAATAAAAATCATTTAAATTGAAGTCAGAAAGGACTATTTAATTTGTTTATAGAAGTCAAAATGTACTAAAATATGCAGTCACGTTTACTTGGAGTTATTGCATGAAGTGTGAATGAGATCGTGTGAGAAGGTGATGTTGGATCCTCGAATTTTGGTAGCGTCATGTTTGTGATTATTTTAATATAAAGATGAGTGAAAATTAGTGATTGATTCAAGAGTTCCTCGAACGCATTTTCGCATTCCATGTTCTGAAGATTATAATCAGTTCCATTTCAATATTTTCATTTGTACTTTTTTCTTGAGCTGTGATAAGAAGATATTTCATTAACTTTCAGATTTTCAGACTTGATCAATTGTGACTTGATCAATTTTCTAATATGGTTTGTGATTATTTTAATATAAAGATGAGTGAAAATTAGTGATTGATTCAAGAGTTCCTCGAACGCATTTTCGCATTCCATGTTCTGAAGATTATAATCAGTTCCATTTCAATATTTTCATTTGTACTTTTCTTGAGCTGTGATAAGAAGATATTTCATTAACTTTCAGATTTTCAGACTTGATCAATTGTGACTTGATCAATTTTCTAATATGGTCAATCTCTAAGTTTCAATTTATGGTATTAGAGAGTTGGCCACATTACTATTTAGTTTAATTTTATGAGCGCGAGTGCTTTTATTTCTGACCAGCGCGGTGTCTCTTTTTTTGAGAGCGAATGTTAGACGACGTCTTTTAAATTTGTATCAGGTTTTGTCAACTTTAAGTCATGTGATATTTTGTGTGATAATGAGAAAGAGGACGCGTTCCTCATTTCAAAGGCCTGCATTTTCATGTTTGTGTAACTTGCGTTGGTTAGACTTGTGAGCAGCGTGTGATATGGGTTCGAACCTGTATGCTTTCGATATTTGCTGCATTATTTTGGGAGACTGAATCTCCTTTCTGAGTCATTCCGCCCTGTGGTTGGTGAGGATTGTGTGGATGACTACCGAGGAGAGTTTTGTTTTAGTGTCCTAGACTTCGTTTTGATTGTATTGGTTTTTGTCTATGTCTTTTCAATTATTGCAGTAGAGGAGATTTTAATATCGCGACGTTAATTTTCATCTACTTTTATGATATGGCCGTCGTGAGGTATGTTTGTGTTTTAGACCAACGTTGAGTTATGTGTTGAAAATTAATGCCTACTCTGTTATATTCAAGTATTTGTGTCATGTTAATTTACTTCAGGAGTCCACTTTGATTTATGTGTGCCGTTGTCAATCCCACCAGTTGAGTGATTTTGTGTCATATAACATACTTCAGGAACCTACGTTGAATACGAAGCGTTTGCTCAAAGTGTAAATTTATTTCCTTATATTTTCCATCGAGGCTGTGAGTGAGTGAGGGTTGCGTAAATGCAGCATGCTTTTTCTTTTGAGGTCTCGAAAATATGACGTAATCTTGGATTGTGTATATTTACCATTTATGTGATTTTATTGTGTGTGGTTTCGATCCACAGTGTTTTGTTGTGCTCATGAGGTTACTAACAATTGAGGTGTATATATTGGTAGGATGTTTTACCACTCAGCGTTGATTTATTGTACAGTTATATTAGTTACTAGCAAAATACCCGTGCTTCGCTACGGTATTATACTGAAATTTAAAATTGAATGCTTATTGTTTTATATAAAATCCGCCGAAATTCGCAATCTGACTCGTTTTCTGAGAGAATCCACCAACATTCGCGATCTGACTCGTTTCCTAATAGATTACGCAAGTTTCCTCCCATTTTTATATCCTTCTTTCCAGCAATCGATTTCGTACTTCACGGGCTAGGTCTAGGTATTCCACCCGGCCAGTTGGGTCCCCAAATCTTGGCCATCTCTTCCTGTAAGCATTTTTAATATGGATCAAAATCCTTCAAGAGATCCGGCATGGTGTCGTCTTGGGTGCCTTGGCGGTACTGAACCCGCGGCCGGACTGCATTCTTAGTCATTACCCGTCCAGGATCCGTCTCCAGCGCAGTCCGCACATTTGACGACGGTCCAGAACATTATTATTATTATTATTATTATTATTATTATTATTATTATTATTATTATTATTATTATTATTATTATTATTATTAATATTAATATAGATGTTCTGGACCCCACAGCAAGATGCAAGACCGCTATTTTGCGGTAAATTGCATCTGCTGCCGTTGTCATTGTTGACAGTGTGACCAGCACCATTGTCGCGCGTAGGAATGTGTGTGGGATTTCCGGCGATACTAATGACATACTGTACTTCCGTGCATTATTGACCTTATTATGGAGGTGAACAATTGGACGGACAATCTCATTCCTATCGTTTATTTCAAATGTGTTTAAATTTTTATTTATATGCCAGGAGAATCTACTGTAATCTAAGAACGTTCTCCGAAGGAAAAGATGGCTCTTGTAAACAAACCCAGGAAAGATTAAAAATGATCGGTTTATGATCAGAATAAGTAGATCGAAAATCTACAGCCTGTTTCCAGTCATTCGAGAGGGTCAGGAATGGAATGAATAAAGCCCCCATCTCGCGGCGACAATAGGAATTGTGCCGATTGCCGAAGCCTGTCGCACTCGACTGGGGCAATGATTAATGAATGACAAATGAAATGAAATGATATTGGACAGTGTTGCTGGAATGAATGATGACAGGGAAAACCGGAGTATCCGGAGAAAAACCTGTCCCGCCTCCGTTTTGTCCAGCAGGAATGTCACATGATTTGAACCAGGGAACCGAGCTGTGAGTGGCCGCCGCGCTGCCGCCTGGGCAACGGAGTACATTATGAATAGTAAAATCAATTGGTCTCACCTCCTTTTACACCCCACAGCCGTTAAGTTATTTAACACCCAAACCCCCCACGCCCGCAAAAGAAAAATTAAAAGAAGGCGTGTTTCTTTATGTTTAGAGGAGATACTAAATACCCATGTTCACGTCTATTACCTCCTGTTTTGAGGTATAAGTATCCCCATAAAAATAATTAACTTTATCTCACTTCCTTTCACACTCCCCCCCCCCCCGAGTGAATTTTCCGGCAAAAATACTTGTTTCTTTAATAGTAAAGTATCTTCTAAATAACAATTATCACGACTCTAACTTCTTCAGTATTTGATTCATGTGTCCTCGTGAAAGGACTTCAACTCCTTTTCACTCCCGCCCCCAAAATGATTCCCCCCAAAAACGGGTTTTCTATGTTTTTAAAGGAGATCTGTAAAACCTTTAGTTTTTATTAGTTGTAATTATTCTCATACAATTAATTTTTCAATTCCTTCACCTTCCCCCCTTCATTGGTTTTCCGAGAATACGTGTAACATTACTTTTAAAGCAGATTCCAAATATCAAATTTCACGTCTGTAACATCTTCATTTTTGAGATATCAGTAGCCTAATTAAATTAATTCAACACCATTTTCAGTCACTTTCACCCCCACCCCCACCCAGGTGGTATTTCCGATAACTAAAAATATTTATTTGTACTAGTGATAAATAATACCATTTTTCACTTCTGTAACATGTTAAGATTTTGAGATATACCAGTACTGTATAAATTCTCATTTTAAAATTTCACCCCCTTTTTAGTTTCCCTTAAGAGGAGTTTCCAAAAACAAATCACATGTGTTTCTTTACACTTACAGGAGAATCCAAATACCACTTTTTACGTCTGTAACATTTTACGTTTCTCAGATATTCTGTAGATATAGTCTTTCAAAATATTCACCCCACTTTGTCACTCCGCCATTAATTGGATTCTCCAAAAGAAATACGTGTTTCTTTATTTTTAATGTTTCTTTATTTTAAAGGAGATCCCGTATACTAATTTTCAGTTCTGTAATGTCTTCAGTTTTTGAGATATATGTATCCTCATTAAAGGCATTCAACCCATTATTCACCCTTTTACACCCCTCCTATTGGGATTTACAGAAAACAATAAAATACGTGTTCCTGGATATTCAAAAAGCAATAAGAAATTGTTCCTTTTTTATTAAAGGAGATCCCAAATAAGAATTTTCAGGTCTGTAATATCTTCAGTTCATGAGATAAAGGTTTCCTCATTAAAGGCATTCAACCCCTTTTTCACCCCTCCTATTGGGATTTTCCGAAATCAAAATATACGTGTTTATTTATTTTTAAAGGAGATTCAAAATACCAATTTTTACATCTATAAACTTTAAAAGTTTTGAGATATAGATACACTCGTTTTAAAACTTAACCCCATTTTCACCCCGCCATTAATTGGATTTTCCAAAAAAAATACTTGTTTCTTTAATTTTAAAGGCGATCCCAAACACCAATTTTCAGGTCTGTAATATCTGTAATATGGTTCATGTTTGTGGGTTATTGTAGTCACGTCCTAGTTCGTGAACCATGGGCAACACCTGAGTGGTCTAGTAAGTGGTCCTGAGATTCGGGATACCAGTTGCTATGGAATGGGAGTGGGCATCTCGGGCATATTCTGAGTCATGGCCATCCTTGTGCTCAGGCGGCTCGGACTATGCAATTCACCGGTGGCCCATAACCCGTTAAGGGAGAGATCATCACTTGGACTATGTGCAAGTAGGGTACCATCCTGCTTCATGAATTTACCGAGCTCAGAACATTTTAAGCAAGCCTCGGACCTATGGGAGTAACGGAGTCCCATTCCCATTTGACAGGCGAGGGACTCTTTGGAAACAACTTGGCGAACGAAATGGAATTCGATGGGGAGCTTTCAATATTAATGGGGCTTATGGAAGAAAGAAAGTAGAACTGGCTGAGTCAGCAAAGAGGATGCATTTGGATGTGCTAGCAGTAAGTGATATTCGGATAAGGGGAGATAACGAGGAAGAGATAGGAGAATATAAAGTGTACTTGACGGGGGTTAGAAAGGGAAGGGCAGAGTCTGGGGTAGGGATCTTTATCAGGAATACCATTGCACGCGACACAGACTCTGTTAGGCACGTAAATGAGCGAATGCTGTGGGTAGATTTGTCAGTTGGAGGAATTAGGACTAGAATTGTGTCCGTGTATTCATCATGTGAGGGTGCAGATGAGGATGAAATTGACAAGTTTTATGAAGCATTGAGTGACATCGTGGTCAGGGTCAACAGCAAGGATAGAATAGGGCTAATGGGCGATTTCAATGCGAGAGTTGGGGATAGAACTGAAGGATACGAAAGGGTGATTGGTAAATGTGGGGAAGATATGGAAGCTAATGGGAATGGGAAGCGTTTGCTGGACTTCTGTACTAGTATGCGTTTAGCAGTTAAGAATAAATTCTTCAAGCATAAGGCTATTCACCGCTACACATGGGAGGCTAGGGGTACCAGATCCATAATAGACTATATCTTAACAGACTTCGAATTCAGGAAATCTGTTAGGAATGTACGAGTTTTCAAGGGATTTTTCGATGATACAGACCACTATCTGATCTGTAGTGAACTGAGTATCTCTAGGCCTAAGGTAGAGAAGGTGAAATCTGTCTGCAAACGAATAAGGGTAGAAAATCTCCAGGACGAGGAAATTAGACAGAAGTACATGGATGTGATTAGTGAGAAGTTTCAAACAGTAGACAGTAAGCAGGTTCAGGATGTAGAAAGTGAATGGGTGGCATACAGGGATGCTGTAGTAGAAACAGCAAGGGAATGCCTAGGAGCAACTATGTGAAAAGATGGAAAAAGGCGAACATCTTGGTGGAATGATGAAGAGAGAGCAGCTTGTAAACGTAAAAAGAAGGCTTATCAGAAATGGCTCCAAACAAGGGCCGAGGCAGACAGGGATGTGTACGTAGATGAAAGAAACAGAGCGAAAAAAAAATTGTTGAATCCAAAAAAAGTCATGGGGAGATTTTGGTAACAACCTGGAAAGGCTAGGTCAAGCAGCAGGGAAACCTTTCTGGGCAGTAATAAAGAATCTTAAGAAGGGAGGGAAAATGGAAATGAACAGTGTTTTGAGTAAATCAGGTGAACTCATAATAGACCACAGGGAATCACTGGAGAGGTTGAGGGAACATTTTGAACATCTTCTCAATGTAAACGGAAATCATTCTGGTGGAGTTGCGAACAGCCAAGCTCATGGGGAGGAGGAAAATGATGCTGGGGAAATTATGCTTGAGGAAGTGGAAAGGATGGTAAATAAACTCCATTGTCATAAGGCAGCAGGAATAGATGAAATAAGACCTGAAATAGTGAAATATAGTGGGAAGGCAGGGATGAAATGGCTTCATAGAGTAGTAAAATTAGCGTGGAGTGTTGGTAAGGTACCTTCAGATTGGACAAAAGCAGTAATTGCACCTATCTATAAGCAAGGGAACAGGAAGGATTGCAACAAATATCGAGGTATTGAACCCATAATTCTACGGTGAGAAAATTTTTTATTTTTCTCAAATATTTTTTTGGTATTCAGAAACTACTGTATGTTTGAGGGCAGCCATTTTGCGCTCCCAAGAGCCTGATGTCGCGTGGGAAGGTTCTTCCTCACGGCGAGCTCGTGAATTGCCGGGACACCTCGGTGGGACTCGAGTGCCCGACAATTCTTTAAAGTCGTGGAATTCTGCACAACGAGGGATTTTGATAATATAGTAAATGAAGAAATAACTAAGCAAATTTATTCATACACCCTCTGTGAAGTTACTGACACCAGGGAAAACTTTAAATGCAGTTAAGCCCAAGTGCATGTTAGCGTGAGATCAGCGAACCAGCTACACGTGCCAAGGTCATGGGCAGAAGAAAACGCGCGAAACGCACGGGCATAAACAATTTATTTCTCCTGTTGTGAGTGTAGAAAAAATTATAAAATTAACATCGAACATAAGTGCAAGTCTGTCCGGAGTTCTGGGACAAGTCTTATCAAAATCGGTTTATTAGAAGCAAATTTGGCAGATTACACAACCAAGCCTCATAGAGGGGATAGCGTCCTTCCTGAAATTATAAAAGAAACCCCCCATCGTAGATTTTCAGTGTCGATCTGGAACTTGGAGCCGCGGGAGCTTGCGTCATCTAAATTCATGTTCGTGGCTAAGGTCCATATATTTGGTTAAGGAGAGAAAGTGATTGGGAGTTGTGAACGTTTGCAGACGAACTGGGAAGGTGTAGGCTGGTTGAAATATACACAGCAGATTTGATATTTTATCATTTCATGTACTCTTGTAAGTGAAGAGGGTCTGGGGGAAGCTACGCAGAGGAGTTCTGCTCCCTTTATCGGTTGAACACCTGTTCTTATTGAAACAACGGAGAGAGAAACCACTCTGAGAAAGCATCAGACAGTTGTAGTCGACTGCAGGACGAGGGAAGTTCGTGGTGCAAGTTACAGAGAAAGTGCATTATTTGTATGGTAATTTTAATCTCCTATGTGTGGAGGGTAGTGTTTGGATGAGTGATCTTTTGAAGATGAAAATGTTATCTGTGAAAATGAGTGGCTAAGTACGAGGTTGCTGGTGATGATGTAACCAGAATGCTGAGAATGTCACCATTGTGCAGGTCTGTCTAATTTATATTATGTTGTAGTTAGTTAGTTACTGTCTGTCCTAAACAAATTTTCCCGATGCTTGTCGGGTTGATATTCGTAATTATCAGGCGAAAGGCGTTGTAAATTTTGGTCAGCGTGTGAAAATTTCAGTGTGTAAAATTCATGTCAAGAACGGTAAAATGCGACGTTTAAAATTTTGTGTTGAGATGAGATATCATTCAAAGTGCGGTTTGTGAACGTTATAAGTGTAAATTTGTCGTGGCGAATATCTTAATCTCAGGTGTCAGTTGCATTCAGAAATGCTGGTCGATAATAATAATAATAATAATAATAATAATAATAATAATAATAATAATAATAATGCCTACCGCGGGATAAGGAAATTCTTCTCTGTTAAACTGCATTTAACCAGTTATATTTACAAGGATCGTAAGCATATTTAGATAATGTCAATAAAAATTTGTTAGAGTCACAGTTATTAATGGGAAGGAAATTTTGAGACATCGTGTATACCAGTGTTGCGAAAGGTCGATGTGTGCTCTTGGACTCTTGAGGTTCGAAAGTCGTAATAATAGTAAAGTAAGAGATGTGTTTAATAATGGTTGTCGTTTTCACCAGGGGATCGAAGTATGAAAAAGGGTCTTGAAGGAAAAGGGATTGAGAGCGATGGATTTATATGTACGTGGAGATGAGAGAGAAGCGATACCGCTGGAATAAAGCGATGAGAAAGTGTGTTGAGATAAGCTGTATTTTGTAGAGGAAGTATTTATGGAACAGGCTGTGTGAGGCAGGCTGTATTGTTTTCCGCGATCAATCCAAATTTGAGATGACTATGATGTGAAGCATTGTAAAATTTATAGAACGATTCCAAGTGAAAACGACTCTAGTAAAATGTTAAAGTCTGGGTAGTAAACATCCAGTGATTTTTGTTAAGAAAATGTGCGATCTCAAGGATTAACGAGCATTTTGGACACACGGTTGGGTTATATTGAATTTGTTCACTGGATAAGTCATTGATAAGATGGTTGGAATTGATGATAGGCGATCTGAGAATTTCGAATGCGGTGGTGATGATTATTATTTTGAAGGCATCCACTAAAAGGTAAACATGTGTTGGGAATTTTCATTTGCTTCCCTAACACTTCAGTGCACAGGCTGAGATTGTGTTCGAGGTGGAGAATCGTTCGTCACGGCTATTTATTTTTGAATTCACATATTATAATGAGGTAGACACTTACTGTATTTTTCGAGAGGTAGATATTTACTGTATTTCGACTTGCTTTCCTTTGATAATAGAGACGTTGGTTCCGTCGTGTGGTATTTTGTCTGACCAAATTTAGTGTTGAATATCAGAGTTTGTTTGAATTGCGAGTTCGCCTGATAAGTTAAGGGAGACGTAGTACGACCCACTTTGACGCCCGACGATAGATTTAGGACGTCACGTGTTATTCTTGGAGTCACTGATGATGAGACGTCCTAGGTCACGCCCGACAATAGGATTTGGAAGGCATCATGTACATAATGATTAGGTTTAGGGTGTACAGATTTCAATGTGAGCCCGACGATAGGTCTGGGATGGTAGCTGTACACACTCAAGTCTCAGTTTAGATGTTCTTTTGTTTTGTTTCTTGAAGCGACCTGGTGGAAGGTAGCAGTTACAGTACGATATGATTTATTGTAGAGGGTCTGTGCGAAGCTCTCCTTGAGATAACGGGACTGCTGTTGACAAATGAGGGCTGTCCAAGTGTTGGATATCGGCTCGATATAGATGAAATATTTTTACTGTAATTCTTCGTGCGTGTTAAGCGTTAATGACTTCGAGATGTTAATTTATTTTTACGGACTTTATTGTTTTCTCGTATTGACGTCCGTTCTCGTTTGATAGTGTGCATATTGACACTCAGTGTATTAGTGTGAGACTTGAGTTGCGAATGCGGTTTCGATTCGTCAGCCAGTATTTTATTTTATTTGCAATCTTGTCATATTTTCATTCTTATTCATAATTAAAGTAAGTAAGTAATCACTTTACAAGTAGTGTGTTGGGACAGACAGTAAATAGAGAGATCTCTACTGGTAGCATTGTTTTCAAAGGAAAGAATTCCTTAAATTTGTAGTAAATTTTAGCGTGGACTGGTAATTTTATTAAGCATAACAAACCCATTTCAAACCTGAAAATCGGTTCAATAATAATATTTTCAAGTGACTTTTCACTTTTTGATTAACTTCAGTGTTTGGCATTTCTTCTAAATGCATGATTAGTAATTGTTTCCTGCATTTCGCAGTTTTGTTCCTTTAGAACGATCTAACGTAAGATCCTCCCGGATCCTGTTGTTGTTGGTTCCTTCCGAACAGCTGTTTGGGGTGATGCACAGTTAGCATCGGGATTATCTTATCACTTAAGGGGGTCATGAATGACAAATACATGGTGGGATTTTATTTCAATAGTGAATGATGCTGTTAACTTGTAGTGAACACCATGCTTTCCCATAATATTTCGCAACCTATCCAAAGCAACTGATAGTCAGTTTGGTTCGATTAAGGGTCCATTCGGCGGATGTTCCGTATCCGTGAAGGGTATTTGACTGGTGGATAACCTTAATTGAGAGAAAATCAGGCGTTCTACTTGTTGAAAGTCAGATTTTCCACGGATCGTGTGGATTAACTCTCAGTTCTTGTTTGGAATAATAGGTGCCCGGTTTTCAGGTCTTCCCTTTTTCAGTTTCGCTGTCCACTAACATATTAGCTTCTCTGAAGCAAATCTTCGGCATTGTAAGAAACAAATTGACGTTATGTAATGTGACTGTGGTTGAAACATTCAAAATCAATAATTTATAGTATTTATTTTTTTCTCCGCAAGAATGCCTATTAAATTAATTATGTTATCGTGCTATTTCAGTTTAATAAAATTAGTAAGCACATTTTTGCTCCTCATTTCAAGTAGTTAGGCTTTCTTCTGAACCCCATCGTTTGGTTAAGATCGTGACCGAATTTATTCCCGCAACGACCCATGATTTAAGAGTTCTAAATTGTTCTACTGTAGCAGCCGTGACCGACCAACGATGGAATGGTAAGTTCAAGGGTTCAGTATGTCATTGATTAGTATACCAGGCAAAGTATTCACTGGCACCTTGGAAGGGAGGGTGCGATCAGTCGTTTAAAGGAAGTTGGATGAATCCCAGTGTGGTTTCAGACCACAGAGAGGCTGTCAGGGTCAGATTTTCAGTATGCGCCAGGTAATTGAAAAGTGCTACGAGAGGAATAGGCAGTTGTGTTTATGTTTCGTAGATCGAGAGGAAGCATATGTCAGGGTAGCGAGGGAAGAGATGTTCGCCATACTTGAGGACTAAGGTATTAAAGGTCGATTATTAAAATCAATCAAAGGCATTTATGTTGACAATTGGGCTTCAGTAAAAATGGATGGTGGAATGAGTTATTCGTTCAGGGTACTTACAGGGGTTAGACAAGGCTGTAATCTTACAGCTTTGCTGTTCGTAGTTTAGATGGATCATCTGCTGAAAGGTATTGTGACCGTTCACAACGCTACCTATGGTATGTCATGATATCGAGGAGAAGAAATATGCCGTTTTCCGCTTCATTCTACGATAACAACTGCCCAAGTTAGAATTTTTCCACCCGCTCCGGGACTCGATTTGCAGTATCCAGAGTCGCGCGACCCAGCTCTAGTTGCTGGTAATTAGCAGCGAGGCAGTGCAAGAGCGCTTGTACGTGAAGTTTTCTCACTCCAAACGCGAGCGAGATGAAAAGAGACGCATTATCAGGTGACAGAATCTAGGTCACTAGCTGAGCCCAGAGAGTATACCCAACGTGAAAACTAACATTATACCCTGTTTTCCTCAGACATTCACCACTGCCAACTTATCGAATTCATCTGTTTCCCTGTTAATTTTTATAAAACGCAAGATACTCAATGGACAATTAAGTGCAAACATTCATTTTAATCAGGGAATTTTACGCATAATTATGAGACCGAGAAGTGCTCTACTTAACTGACAGAGCGGTAACTACGCACAAGGGTGCGTCTTAATGACTAACAGATTTTGGACCCTAACCGTGCCAGCGAAGACAAGGAATCCCCTGTGCTCGTCATCATTTACTGACAGAGACAAAAGGAAGCTTTTAAGATTGCTTGAGAATCTACGAAGCTATTTGAAAAACAGTCACTCAGTGGAAATTGGAATACAAGAGCTACATTTTGATACCCTGTTCATCACTCTACGTCACATATTACCGGACCGAAACCTCAGAAGGGGTTGCATATTTCCCCCACTCTAAGCAGCCGAGTCCCTCGCGTATCTCGCCTATATAGTCAAGAGATGAGAGGCAGACTCCACCAGTTCATTTTCAGTGCAATGCCAGTTCGGTAGTGATTCGTCGTGATTTGTGTGTGAGTCCTTGATGAAGAAATAATTTTTGTGAGCTGTGTAACGCAGTAATATATTGAAGCCTGTGAATATATGCGGAAATAACCACAATCTAAGCAAGCTGCTTGCGAGCACAGCGTGCCGCTAATTAATATAATAGGAACAGTAGGGAGCCGTAATGACCGCTGTCCGTGTGTGGAAGAGGTCGTGCGTCGAGCCTCATATATGCCTAAACTAATACGGCTCAATTAACCTAAATAGGCAAGTATCTCAGTGCGTGGGGTGTGTGTGTGTGTGTGTACTCGATATAAATGAGAGATATAAAGAAAGTGAGTGAACGGCTCAGTGTCGGCATAATTAAGGGCAGTTGAGAGCCTGACTTACGCATGACTAGGTGAAATAGAATATGCATGATGTGCGGTCGTGTGAGACGAGAAATTTTAACCCAGTAGTGGCCTAACCAGTGATATTCTTTATTCAGGGCCTAGAATAGCTGTATGCTGTTTATAAAAGAATAGGTATATGAGAAGGGAACAGTGTCGGGCGTCAGAGGCATTACCGGCATTGGGTTGGAATGCCCGTGCTATTGAGCAGATCCAACCATGTATTTAAATTGTGGTGTGTAACAAAGTAACGCACTCACATGAGATAATTTCCCCTCATTTACATAAGGTGTCTACAAGAGCGTCGGAGTGACGGGATATCCAGCTGCATGCCAGGATCTGCCTTTGTCCCAGAGTGAACGAGTCATCTAGCTGTTTGCCGACATTTTGCCTGAGTAGCGGAGATCATCTGGAACGTCGAACGAGGTCAAGCCATGGTGTCCGTGACTTGCCAGTTAGTCACCAGAGAACTTCATATCGCTGACTACATTATGGATTTCGAGTAATTCATGGATGTGCCCTCCTGTAATGCTGTGAACGTGGCATCATGAAGGCTGAGTATATTTCCAAGTATTTATGTCCTTGAGGGTCGCTTCCCATTGCAAATATGTAGATTTTTCACATAGATGTAACGCAGACTGCTAGTATGCCATTTCAGAGGGATAATAATAAGAATTTCATTTTTATTTCGGGTCTTTTATAGAACATTTTCTTCATGGTTTGTGAACGACCATATTTTACTTCCATTTTTTTAATAAGGGTTTGATAATGCATGACGTAATTTTAAGGATCTTAGATTAATTAAGTGTGAAGTACTGTCAAGTAAAAAGGGCTTAACTATTCTCTGTAAACAACTCCATTTATCATCTTTCTATAGCCGATAGGAGTCTTCAAAGATATCTCAGTAATTGATTTTTTTGTACTTCACAAGCTATTACTGAGTCCTCCTTATTAGTAATTAATGATGCAGAAAACAACGGATGGGAACGTGGGATTGGGGGTATATATTGTTAAATTACTTAGTTCGCGAGTGCGTGAGGTAATTTGAACCCTTGTGGCAGGGGTCATCATTAAATCTGCATCGTAGTCAATGTACCGTGAGGAGAAAGGAGATGGTTGAACAGGCTGTAGCCATAATACACAGTGTGAAATCAAAATGTGAATATCCCTTGGAATCTGTCATTAAGATACGCGATATGGATATAGCGATATGGATGTGTCAATTACGGCCGAATAACGCCGGGATTTGTTGTGATGCCATTGTGGCCAGTATTGAGAGAAGTGAATAGATTATTTGCCGTGAAATAACTGCCTGGGAAGTCCTGGCAGGCCACTCCTTGGAAGTGTGTCGCGGGCAGGGAACATCTGAGATTGATGACCCCCTTTAAAGGGAGTAGAGGTGTCTCCTTCAGTGAAAGGAAACAACTACAATTGGCGAGTTTCTTTCCTTTGGATACAATGATTACGTGCATCTATTTAAATATTGCCAACGTCGCACAGATTCCAACATGCATTAAAAGAAGTGTCCCTCCAATTTCTTTTCTTAATTATTTACAGCGTGCAGGGAATTCCGGGTTAGATATACCCCGTCTCAGAAGATCCTGGGTTCGTTCCAGGAGAGAGTGAAAGTTTATGTTCACTGTGACCAACAGCGAGTGGCTTGTTCCATCTGTGATTCGAGTGAGTGTGTGAAATGTATATATTCTTGTCCATTTATTGCAGGTAGTGCTATGATACTCTGTTTATGATGTCTGGTATTGAAGTCGCTCTTTGATTTGTTCACAGATAGCAACGTTGTATAAATAATGTCCTGTTATGCATGTCTGTCTGTTAGGTCATCAGCCCAGAGGCTGGTTGGATCCTCACATAGCATCACCAAAGGCTATGCAGTTTTAGGGAAACCATAAAACCAATGGCAGAGCCCAAATGAGGCGTACTAGGCAAGATGAGGAGTGAAATAGTTAGGCATTGCTTTCCTCACTGGGCCAGGCAGTGCTATTGTAGCACAACTAACCCTATGAGCAACACCTTTCAGGACACTCAGACACACTGGTTGTGCTCTGAATGTCATTAATCAGCACCACCCATACCCCAGCAGCTTCCATATTGTCACAGCCATGGATGAGACTGGGACTTCAGTGGAAGCTACACTTTGCTCTGGCCTGTGCCAAGAGATGGATGCAAAAGTACTGTATCCATCTGTTATGCATATTAATAAAAATCCTGATGAAGTGAGCGTGTTTATTATGTTACTTATCAAACAATGACGAAATTAGGGAAGTGAGGTGATGCGACCTTCAAAGGATTTGGAGTGTACCTAGTAAACATATTCTGATTTCAGTTCATATGTGTTCGTAGGCCTATATCACAACCTGATATAGTTTGAATATATTAATTCTCGGCCAATAAACAGGATTACAGCAGGGTATGTCCATACTGAATAGATGTGTGTGTAAAGTGATCAGTGTAGGTGTAAAGTGAAGTAATCAGAGAGAAAACCCTTCTCTAAGTCGAGGTGTAAATAGTTCAAGAGGGAACGCCTCTTGAGTTTGAATAATTGAACGTAAGATGAAGTGTAGAGGGAGACTACCGAACATTAACGTCAAGATAACCTTCAATACCACATGTACAGTGTTGTATGGCATATCCCTGTAAATAAGGTGTGTTTTACTAGTATATTAAAAATTGTTATACAAGATATACTTTCCCTTCTCATTAGTAATGAAATAGTGTTCCTCTAATAATTAATATTCCCCTACTATAGAGAGTATTATTAAAGAAATTACCGCCCCATCGGACGGTCTACTGACACGAAATGCGACACCGGCTTAGCTAGCGCATCATTCTAGTAGGGGAGGGTGAGGCTTCGACGACCGTGCTGAGTTCGAGGCTCACCGATGGTGCTCCATTCTAACGTCATATTTGTGAACCACGGTAGCTTGTTTATGTACTGAAGCCTTGGAAAGGTACATATTTGGTGCCCAATAGCGTGTAGCGGTATTGTTGTTTTGGGCGAGTTCCATATCGTTATCACGACGCATAATTTAGCGTCCCGTAACGTGTAGTATTTTGGTTTTTGGGGCAAGTCTTGTAAAGCCCTGCGGTACCATAAATATTGATATAGCCAATATTAAGGCGCAAGTTCGCATACCACCACTATAAAAGGAGTACCTAAGATAGTAGGATTATCAATTTGATAGGTTAGAACTGAAAGAATGGAAACACCAACTGTACCCGTATATTACATTTGTTGGGAGAGAGGAATATGAAATAGGATCAGTGCGTGTGAACGTGATAGTCAATATGAATAATGTATCGGATGGAGTGCGTAAGCCGCTACCATAGACAGTTACGTCACGCACAATGATATTTAAATGAGTGACTGGAATAAATTACATTTAACGGATGTAGGCTGAAGAATGAAGAGATCTTGTACCAGGTTAAGTGGAAATATACACGATGGTCTCTCAGAAGTATGGCAGACCTGAAAAAAGTTATGGAGTTGTGTAACTTCAGGGGAGCAATAAAATGGCCTTCCCATTGTTGAGGATAAAATGACTGGATTGAGTTCTTCAAATCCTTCTGGTCACAGGTTCATGCCGAAGGCGATGCATTTGTAGCAGGCCTTGGTAATTTAGGGGATTCATCCCATGTAAACAGAATAGGAATCGCGGATAAGAGTGGAAGCCTCATCACTCTTACTTTATTTCAAGATGAACAGTGCAATGTTGTCAGTTCGAGACGGGGAATTGTCTACTAAAGCACCTTCCAAATCTCGAGGCTGAAAACATCTAATGTTTTTTAAGTGCACCACATTTCTAGCACACGTAAAGTACCGAGCCCATTTAGGTCGCGGATTTAGGTAATATTTATTTTAATAAAGGGCTGCATAAATTTATTTATTTAAGAAAACCAATATGTCGGGATAATGCTTATGAATTACGTAGGAAAATTCTAGGGAAACACAAGTAATTGTTAGGTGTGGCGCAGCTGTTTTCAAGCTAATTTTGGCGTTAAACGACTTCGTCATTTTCAAAAATTGCACTCCTTCCTAAGTTTATTAAATTGAATCGTATGAACTGAAATACCACGAGCAGCTTAATTCAGGGGGGCACAAATTTCTCATAAATTGAATCATTATGGATGTGGAAGGTATTAAGCAGTTGATGGCCGCCTTACTGGCCGAACAAAGTGAGAAGCAGGCAGAGCTTTTCAGGGAACAGAGTGCGAAGCTTAATGAGCGTCTTGCGAAATTGGAACAGGCTAATGCGCACAATAGTGAAAGGCAGGCAGAACTATTAAATAAACTAGGACAGGCAACCACAAGAATTGAGGAATGTTTAGACAAGCACAATAGCCGAGTAGGTCAGCTCACTGCGCGGTTAGACGGATACGAGGCGTCGTGTAAAGCCCAAGCCGCGGAGCTTAAAGAACATGTTACCTCCCGCATTGATGACGTGACGACACGCATAGATTCTCTTACGTTGAAGCTAGAGCAAACCATTAGCCGTCTGGATGAGTGTACAGCCGAAATAGAAATAAAAATGACAGCTCAGGAAATCAAAATGGAAGGAATGGAAACGAAGATTAACGCCAGCACGGAAGCCATGATAGACTTACAAGCCCGATTTGAGGACCTATCTTTAAGGACTGAAGAAATGGAAGGACAGATAACGCAGGTTCGGGATGGTACATAGACTAAATGCAAAGAATATATTGATCAGCACGTGGATCGAGCGAAGATTGAATTGAATGTTATCGTTGATGGAATACAACGGGAAACACAAGGAAAGGTCCAGGAATTGAAGGATAAAATTGATACATTTGAACTGAAAGCTCATAAAGCTACCATTAAATTAGATGTCCACGAGAGGCTAATCTTGGAACTCCAAGAAGTAGACAACCTCAAGACGCAAGAATCTCGAGGAGACGACTTGTTGAAATCCGTTTTGGACAAGTCTGACAAGAAGGACCAGGAACCGTCAGGAGGTCACAACGAATTTGACTTGACGGGAAAATCAGTTCCAACCCATGAGAATAACCAAACTCGCTTTATGTCGGGGCGCAGTTTAACGCCACAGGATCTTGGTTCGATCCCATTTTACAATCTTTTGCGTCTCAGTCATGATGAACCTAAGAAATTCGGGTCAAATGCCCATATGACACCGAAAGGGTTCCTAAATGAGATGGACCAATATTTTTCCGACCACAATGTTCCCGCACAGAGGCGCCTACGAATAGTTGAAAGATACCTCGCGGACCAGCCGTTGATATGGTTCAAGTCATTTAAGTACTGCTTTGACGGATATGAGGAATTCCGGCGTAGGTTCTTAGAGAAATACTGGGGCATCGAGACACAGGAAGGGTTACGCCTAGAGCTGTACTTACGGCGGTACTCAGCAACTGGACAAACGAGGTTTTGTGAGTACTTCGTTCATCAGCTTCTTCGCATGAAAGTGCTCGACAGCCCGCCGTCAGAGTTAGAGCTGATCTCCGCAATCGGAAAACAACTTCCACTGGAAGTCCAAAAGATTCTCATTTCAGCTAATGTTAAGACCGCCGTAGAAGCTGAGCACATCTAGCGCCAGCTGGACCAGACAACAAGTGGAGGACATGTGAGACAGAGACACAATGAGACGGTGCACACGATAGACGTGAAATCAGGAGGAGGATCACCGAAACGTCGAAACCAGGGCATGAGTACCGAAGAGACAAGGGAAACTTACTCAACGTCGAGGGATGGTGATAGAAATCTTCCGAGATGGAGTGAACCAAGGGACAGACACCGTGAAGGGTGGAACTCCAGGAGTTATGACTACCAAAGACGACCTGAACGGAGAAATAGGTTTAGGTATAGTCAGGTCGAGCATTGCAGAAGGCCGTACGGTAGATGGAGAGGAGAAAGTAGACGGTCATGGGATAAACCGAGGAATATGGAAAATCAAATAAGTATCGACAAGCTGAATCGAAGAGGTACGTCGAGCAGCTCCGAAACCAGCCCGCAAGAACTGACAAATGACAAAGGCCTATCCAAGAGATGGCATCTTCTGAAGAAGTTACAGGAGCTGAGAATATCGAATTTCAAGCTCAACGGGAACAAGAACGAGGAAACCGGCCGAACCCTCATGCGTCAAAATACTTCGCAGGGGGCGGAGCTATTAAAAAAAAGCAGAACTAGGTAGCGAGGAGATAGTTTCTCCTAACATTAGCAACCATCGAGACGAGTCAGAAGTAGTCATTTTCACGATTGACTCCTGGGAAATTCAACTTGAAGGTTTGGTAGAGGAACCAAGTCCATGTTGTAAAAAGATTATCCGAGAACTTCCAGTAATTTATATTCGTGTCCTAGAGTTACGTGTACGCTGTCTAGTAGACACAGGAGCTAGTGTCAGCGTAGTTTCAAGGACGTTTGTGCGTGAAATAAGTCAAAATTCAAAATTCCGACTTTACCCGTTTCCAAGGTGAAGGTGCGAGGCATCATTCCGGATCGCACGGCAGTATGTGATACGCAAGTGTATTTGGATTCACAAATAGGCAACGCCACACTCGCACATCCATTTCTGTTCATGGACCGAATGGAATACAACGTTATTCTGGGAGCTGACTTTTTATTTGTATACAAGGCAGTCATCGACATGGATGAAAACCATGTTAAGTTCTACATAAACATGATTCAAGAGAACGTGCAATTGAATGATAAGCGAGAGACCATGGACGGAGAATGAATATGGACAGCCCGAGTGCTGCAAGACGTAGAGGATGACTACCATGAATTTCCGAATGGGGACGAACAGAAGGTTGAGGAAATTAGAAAACAATTCGACGAGATGGTTGCTAACCTGGAGAAAGTGGAAGAAGCAGAACCGAAGTTTGAGGATATTGTACAGGTCAAATTGTGCGAGGCGAAGATTGATGACGAGAACAAGTGTAAATTGAAGGAAATATTGGAAACTTCTCAGGATGTTATTGGATCTCAACCAGGGAAGATTCTAAATTTCAAATATAACATGGTTGTAACTAGTTGGGAACCACTTAAGAAAAACCCCTACCCTGTACCAGAGAAGCACTACCCTAAGGTGCCTGAGATCATCAAGGAGATGGAAGACAATGACATCATTTCAAAGGCTCCAACACCATTTCTAAATCCATTGGTCATTGTGGCTAAGCCAAACGGATCTCTGAAGGTCTGCTTGGACGCCCGAGCTATCAACGAGAGACTGGTGCCGGAATACGATCGTGCACCGAATATCAAAGAGCTCCTAAAGAAATTTCAGCATATGCAGTTCTTTTCCAGTGTAGACTTACTAGCATCCTATCATCATGTAGAGTTGTCAGCCGAGTCAAAGGTCGTGACTGGTTTCCTGTTTGACCAGCAGACATACGCTTATATAATCGGCTCCCGTTCGGACTCAAAAACGCTGGCTCAGCCCTAATTCGAGCACTTGATCGCAGCTTAAGTGATAAAGTGAAGAAAATCACAGTCCAATATGTAAACGATATCTTGATAGCTACGCAAACGTTGGAAGAACACATGGAATATTTGCGCCTCGTTTTGGAGGATTTAGGCCGAAACAATTTCAAAATTAATCTGGAGAAATCCCATTTTTTCAGCGTAGTATCCTCTTTCTAGGGCATGTCATTGATGCCGAGTGTATCTCTCTAAATCTCGTGAAAATCAAGGCAATTCAGAACTTCCCGAAGCCAACCAGAGTGAAGCACGTTCGGCAGTTCTTAGGCTTATGCGGATTCTTTGCGGATCACTGTCCGTCATATACCACTACGGTTGCTCCGTTACAAGAGCTGTTAAAGAAAAACAACCGATGGAAGTGGGATACAGCCTGTGAGGAAGCTTTCCGTAAGACTAAGGATCTGATGAGTAACAGCGTTAAATTAGGATATCCTGATTATAGTCAGAAGTTTATAATACAGACGGATACGTCCATGATTGGTGTCGGCGCAGTGTTATATCAGGAGAATAAGGACGCTGAGCCACGAATAAATTACTTGGCCTTCATGAGCCGCAAACTACGCGGACATGAGCAAAATTACACCGTTAACGAATTGGAGATGCTTGCGATCGTAACTGCATTAAATCACTGGCGCAAATACATCTATGGTTTTCCCATTTTATTACGAACGGATCATCGAGCTTTAACACTTGTGCTCAAATCCACCATGGCTTCTCAAAGGGTAAATCGTTGGACCTTGTTCGTTCAACAGTTTTATCTAGAGATAGAACATTGCGCGGGCAAAGAAAATATCATTGCGGACGCCCTTAGCAGAAATCCTGATCCCGAGGGCGAAGCCATACATCATCTACAGCTAGTTGAGGAAGATCGAGAGACCTTGGATCGACTCAGACAAATTCCTGAAGAACAAGGAAGTTGGCGGAGACCCGTCGAAAGACTCAGTTTCTGCGAAAACAGTTGCAACGAGGAACGCCAGAATATCAAGACGCTGAGAGACACGCCCAAAACTATAACTCCATAAATGGGATTTTGTACAAATATGTGGATGATGCACATACTCGTCTTAGAGTGGTCGTTCCACCCGCTCTCCAGGTTGAATTAATATGGCTGACGCATCACTCCATAGGACACGCGGTGTAGACAAAGTCATGGCAACGCTTAGAGAGACCTTTACATGGCCGCGAATGACGAGGATGACTCGTACAGTTTAAATGACTTGTGACATCTGTCAACGTATTAAGCCCAACGCGTACTTACTCAAACAACCACCAAAGCCGTTGATTCCTGAGAAGCCCCGTGAACTGTTTTCCATGGACTTCTATGGTCCGCTTCCAAAATTCATTTTGGTGCGCATGGACGTCTTCAGCAAATATGTCATGCTGTGTCCAGTACAGAAAGCGAATACGCGTACCGTTGCAACCAGATAAGGAATAAGATCATTCCCAAGATGGGCAAACCCGATAAAATCTTAACCGATCACGGATCGCAGTTCACATCAGCCGCGTTTCATAGAGACATGGAACACATGGGAATTCAACATCTCATGAGTTCGATCCGCCATCCAGAATCGAACCCGTCTGAAAGGATTATGAGGGAGATCGGAACATTTTGCAAAATCTATTGACCGAGACAGCATTGGCGATGGGTAGATGTTGTTCCAACCATCATGGAATGCATAAACTCAACCGTACACGAATCGACAGAGCAGATTCCTAGCGTTGTGCACGTCAACGAACATCCCGAGAGACCATGGAAAGATGTCGTACCATGTCCAGAAGATCCATGACCATCAGTAGAGTTGAGGTTGAGAGATACGTTGGAATCTTTGAAGAAACGGGCATAAAAGCGGTTACAACGATTGCGACGCAAACGATTCCACTGACCTTTACGGATGGGGGAACTTGTATTGGTCAAACGTCCCGCAACTTCCGATCCACCACGGAAATTTTACCACAAATTTGCAGAGCTGTATATTGGGCCTTATCGAATAACTCAAAATTTAGAAAATAACGCGTACAAGGTACAATTCATTGATGGGAGAACTGAGGCTATCTATAACGCGTCAAATCTAAAACTATACCATGTGCCAGGACAATTACCAGACGAGGTTCCAAACGATCCAGATGACCTAGAAGATGAAGGACAACCTTCAGAAGAAGACGAGGACGACAACGGAGTGGACGTCGCGGATGAAGAGGATCCTGAAGAAAAAGGGATGGAGTAAACTACATGGAACTAGAAGATCACCATGGGATGGATGATAACACTGACGAGTTGGGAGATGAAGATTGTCTAGCTCGCACGGAAAGACGAGATATCACGACCCAAGAATACTTGCGTATCCTCATGTCCAGATACTCACTAAGACAAGAAAATGCTATCAACGATAACTCACATTTAATAATACGAGAACCACGTGATTGGTAAGAAAAATCCCTATCTGTGATTTTTCTTATTTTAAACAGGGTAGGGATGTGACAGCTCACAACGTCACCTATGGTATGTCATGATATCGAGGAGATGAAATATGCCGTTTGCCGCTTCATTCTACGATAACAACTGCCCAAGTTAGAATTTTTCCACCCGCTCCGGGACTCGATTTGTAGTATCCAGAGTCGCGCGACCTAGCTCTAGTTGCTGGTAATTAGCAGCGAGGCAGTGCAAGAGCGCTTGTACGTGAAGTTTTCTCACTCCAAACGCGAGCGAGGTGAAAAGAGACGCGTTATCACGTGACAGAGAACCTAGGTCACAAGCTGAGCCCAGAGAGTATATCCAACGTGAAAACTAACATTATACCCTGTTTTCCTCGCTCATTCACCACTGCCAACTTATCGAATTCATCTGTTTTTCCCTGTTAATTTTTATAAATCGCAAGATACTCAATGGATAATTAAGTGCAAACATTCATTTTAATCAGGGAAATTTACGCATAATTATGAGACCGAGAAGTGCACTACTTATCTGACAGAGGGGTAACTACGCTGTAAACAAGGGTGCGTCTTAATAACTAACAGATTTTGGACCCTAACCGTGCCAGCGAACACAAGGAATCCCCTGTGCTCGTCATCATTTACTGACAGAGACAAAAGGAAGCTTTTAAGATTGCTTGAGAATCTACGAAGCTATTTGAAAAAAGTCACTCAGTGGAAATGGGAATACAAGAGCTACATTTTGATACCCCGTTCGTCACTCTACGTTGCATATTACCGGACCGAAACCTTAGAAGGTGTTGCACATTTCCCCCACTCTAAGCAGCCGAGTCTCTCGCGTATCTCGCCTATATACTCAAGAGCTGAGAGGCAGACTCCACCAGTTCATTTTCAGTGCAACGCCAGTTCGGTAGTGATTCGTCGTGATTTGTGTGTGAGTCCTTGATGAAGAAAAAATTTTTTGTGAGCTGTGTAACGCAGTAATTCATTGAAGCCTGTGAATATATGCGGAAATAACCACAATCTAAGCAAGCTGCTTGCGAGCACAGCGTGCCGCTAATTAATATGATAGGAACAGTAGGGAGCCGTAATGACCGCTGTCCGTGTGTGGAAGAGGTCGTGCGTCGAGCCTCATATATGCCTAAACTAATACGGCTCAATTAACCTAAATAGGCAAGTATCTCAGTGCGTGGGGTGTGTGTGTGTGTGTACTCGATATAAATGAGAGATATAAAGAAAGTGAGTGAACGGCTCAGTGTCGGCATAATTAAGGGCAGTTGAGAGCCTGACTTACGCATGACTAGGTGAAATAGAATATGCATGATGTGCGGTCGTGTGAGACGAGAAATTTTAACCCAGTAGTGGCCTAACCAGTGATATTCTTTATTCAGGGCCTTGAATAGCTGTATGCTGTTTATAAAAGAATAGGTATATGAGAAGGGAACAGTGTCGGGCGTCAGAGACATTACCGGCATTGGGTTGGAATGCCCGTGCTATTGAGCAGATCCAACCATGTATTTAAATTGTGGTGTGTAACAAAGTAACGCACTCACATGAGATAATTTCCCCTCATTTACATAAGGAGTCTACAAGAGCGTCGGAGTGACGGGATATCCAGCTGCATGCCAGGATCTGCCTTTGTCCCAGAGTGAACGAGTCATCTAGCTGTTTGCCGACATTTTGCCTGAGTAGCGGAGATCATCTGGAACGTCGAACGAGGTCAAGCCATGGTGTCCGTGACTTGCCAGTTAGTCACCAGAGAACTTCATATCGCTGACTACATTATGGATTTCGAGTAATTCATGGATGTGCCCTCCTGTAATGCTGTGAACGTGGCATCATGAAGGCTGAGTACATTTCCAAGTATTTATGTCCTTGAAGGTCGCTTCCCATTGCAAATATGTAGATTTTTCACATAGATGTAACGCAGACTGCTAGTATGCCATTTCAGAGGGATAATAATAAGAATTTCATTTTTATTTCGGGTCTTTTATAGAACATTTTCTTCATGGTTTGGGAACGACCATATTTGACTTCCATTTTTTTAATAAGGGTTTGATAATGCATGATGTAATTTTAAGGATCTTAGATTAATTAAGTGTGAAGTACTGTCAAGTAAAAAGGGCTTAACTATTCTCTGTAAACAACTCCAGTTATCATCTTTCTGTAGCCGATAGGAGTCTTCAAAGATATCTCAGTAATTGATTTTTTGTACTTCACAAGCTATTAGGGAGTCCTCCTTATTAGTAAGTAATGCTGCTGAAAACTACGGATGGAAACATGAGATTGGGGGTATATATTGTTAAATTATTTAGTTCTCGAGTGTGTGAGGTAATTTGAACCCTTGTGTCAGGAGGTCATCAATAAATCTGCATCG
This sequence comes from Anabrus simplex, assembly GCF_040414725.1. NCBI lineage: Eukaryota > Metazoa > Arthropoda > Insecta > Orthoptera > Tettigoniidae > Anabrus > Anabrus simplex. Next base: position 196,447 of record NC_090266.1, read on the forward strand.
TAGTCAATGTACCGTGAGGAGAAAGGAGATGGTTGAACAGGCTGTAGCCATAATACACAGTGTGAAATGAAAATGTGAAGTTCCCTTGGAATCTGTCATTAAGATACGCGATATGGATATCGCGATATGGATGTGTCAATTACGGCCGAATAACGCCGGGATTTGTTGTGATGCCATTGTGGCCAGTATTGAGAGAAGTGAATAGATTATTTGCCGTGAAATAACTGCCTGGGAAAACCTGGCAGGCCACTCCTTGGAAGTGTGTCGCGGGCAAGGAACAGCTGAGATATATGACCCCCTTTAAAGGGAGTAGAGGTGTCTCCTTCAGTGAAAGGAAACAGCTACAAGTGGCGAGTTTCTTTCCTTTGGATACAATGATTACGTGCATCTATTTAAATATTGCCAACGTCGCACAGATTCCAACGTGCATTAAAAGAAGTGTCCCTCCAATTTCTTTTCTTAATTATTTACAGCGTGCAGGGAATTCCGGGTTAGATATACCCTGTCTCAGAAGATCCTGGGTTCGTTCCAGGAGACAGTGAAAGTTTATGTTCACTGTGACCAACAGCGGGTGGCTTGTTCCATCTGTGATTCGAGTGAGTGTGTGAAATGTATATATTCTTGTCCATTTATTGCAGGTAGTGCTATGATACCCTGTTTATGATGTCTGGTATTGAAGTCGCTCTATGATGTGTTCACAGATAGCAACGTTGTATAAATAATGTCCTGTTATGCATGTCTGTCTGTTAGGTCATCAGCCCAGAGGCTGGTTGGATCCTCAAATAGCATCACCAAAGGCTATGCAGTTATAGGGAAACCACAAAACCAATGGCAGAGCCCAAATGAGGCGTACTAGGCAAGATGAGGAGTGAGATAGTTTGCCATTGCTTCCTCACAGGGCCAGACAGTGCTATTGTAGCACAACTAACCCTATGAGCAACACCTTTCAGGACACTCAGACACACTGGTTGTGCTCTGAATGTCATTAATCAGCACCACCCATACCCCAACAGCTTCCATATTGTCACAGCCATGGATGAGACTGGGACTTCAGTGGAAACTACACTTTGCTCTGGCCTGTGCCAAGAGATGGATGCAAAAGTACTATATCCATCTGTTATGCATATTGATAAAAATCCTGTTGAAACGAGCGTGTTTATTATATTACTTATCAAACTATGACGAACTTAGGGAAGTGAGGTGATGCGATCTTCAAAGGGTTTGGAGTGTACTTAGTAAACATATTCTGATTTCAGTTCATATGTGTTCGAAGGCCTATATCACAACCTGATATAGTTTGAATATATTAATTCTCGGCAAATAAACAGGATTACAGCAGGGTATGTCCATACTGAATAGATTTGTGTGTAAAGTGATCAGTGTAGGTGTAAAGTGAAGTAATCAGAGAGAAAACCCTTCTCTAAGTCTAAGTGTAAATAGTTCAAGAGGGAACGCCTCTTGAGTTTGAATAATTGAACGTATGATGAAGTGTAGAGAGAGACTACCGAACATTAACGTCAAGATAACCTTCAATACCACATGTACAGTGTTGTATGGCATATCCCTGTAAATAAGGTGTGTTTCCCTAATATATTAAACGTTGTTATACAAGATATAGTTTCTCTTCTCATTAGTAATGAAATAGTGTTCCTCTAATAATTAATATTCCCCTACTATAGAGAGTATTATTAAAGAAATTACCGCCCCATCGGACGGTCTACTGACCCGAAATGCGACACCGGCTTAGCTGGCGCGTCATGCTAGTAGGGAAGGGTGAGGCTTCTGTGACCGGGCTGAGTTCGAGGCTCACCGATCGTGCCCCATTCTAACGTCATATTTGTGAACCACGGTAGCTTGTTTATATACCGAAGCCTTGGAAAGGTACAGTATCAAATGGCAGGGAGGGATTCAGTTAGGTGGAAATGTAATAAGCAGTCTGGCCTATGCTAACGACTTGGTCGTAATGGCAGATTGTGCCGAAAGCCTGCAGTCTATTATCTTGGAACGTGAAAGTAGGTGCAATGAGTATGGTATGAAAATTAGCCTCTCGAAGGCTAAATTGATGTCAGTAGGTAAGATATTCAACAGAATTTTATGACAGATTGGTGATACAAAGCTAGAACAGGTCGATTATTTCACATTTTTAGGTTGTGTGTTCTCCCAGGATGGTATTATAGTAAGTGAGATTGAATCAAGGTGTCGTAAAGCTAATGCAGTGTGCTGGCAGTTGCGATCAACAGTATTCAGTACGAAGGAAGTCAGCTCCCAGACGAAACTATCTGTTTCCAGACCAACTTTGCTTTAAGGGAGTGAAATCTGGGTGGACTCAGGATATCTTATTCATAAGTTAGAAGTGACAGATATGAAGGTAGCAAGAATGATTGCTGGTACAAACAGGTGGGAATAATGGCAGGATGGTACTCGGAATGAGGAGATAAATGCTAATTTGGGAATGAATTCCATGTATGAAGCTGTACGCATAAACCAGCTTCGGTGGTGGGGTCATGTGAGGCGAATGGAGGATGATAGGTTACCTAGGTGATAATGGACTCTGCTATGGAGGGTAATAGAAGTAGAGGTAGACCAAGACGACGATGGTTAGACTCGGTTTCTAACGATTTAAGGATAAGAGGTATAGAACTAAATGAGGCCACAACACTAGTTGCAAATCGAGAATTGTGGCGACGTTTAGTAAATTCACAGAGGCTTGCAGACTGAACGCTGAAAGGCATAACAATCTATATTGATAATGTACGTATGCATGTATGTTTGAATGTATGTAATATCTTCAGTTTCTGAGATATAAATATCCTCATTAAAGGCATTCAACCCATTTTTCACCTCTTTTCACCACTCCTGTTGGAATTTCCCGAAAACAAAAGAATAAGTGTTTCTTTATTTTTAATGAAAATTCTAAATACCAATTTTTACATCTGTAAACTTTCAAAGTTTTGAGATATAGATACACTCATTTTAAAAATTCACCCCACTTTTCACCCTCCTACTAATTGGATTTTCCTAGAACAAAACATGCGTGTTTCTTTATTTTTAAAAGAGATCAAAAGTACCAATTTTCAGGTCTGTATTATCTTCAGTTTCTTAGATATAAGTACCGGTATCCTGATTAAAGGCATTCAGCCCGTTTTTCACCGTTTTTCTCCCCTCCTAGTGGGATTTTCTGAAGACAAAAAAATACGTGTTTCCTTATTTTTAAGAAGATTCTTAATAACAATTTTTACATGTGTAAACTTTTAAAGTTTTGAGATATAGATACACTCATTTTTATATTTCAACCCCCATGTTTACCCCCTTAGCTAAGGAATATCCAAAAATCCTCTCTTAGCGAGCACCTACATCTTAATATGAATCTATGCCCAAAATTTCATTTCTTTATGTCTAGTACTTTTGGCTCGGTGATGATGAATCAGTCAGTCAGTCAGTGAGGACAAGTTATTTTATATATACAGATTTTGTCTCCCCTACCCGCATGAATACACGTCTTTTCATCCCCCACTGCAATGTCAAGTGTGCAGGAAAGGGGATATATACTCATCTACAATCGAAAGAGTTAATAAAAACGTAGCCAGGAGCATGGTGCGAGCACGCTAGCCGAAATGTTAAAGTAACAAAATTCAAGTATTTTCCTTTGCAATGTTAACCCGTTGACTGGGGAGCGTGCGAGAGCGTAACTCCACACTGGTGGGGACGACTTTTCGTAACACGAAAAAATCAAATAAACTCAAGAAACCCGCAAAATTATGAAATTATTTGTAAATATCGCTACATATATCCTAATTCTGATATAGGAATTGGTTTTCATCTGTTTGTTAATCTTCTTGTGCCTCTTATTTTTGGTGCAAAAGCGACCTAAGTCTCATACTAGCTTCTGAATATTACAAATATTCTCGGAATTCATTAATTTTCATAATAATTTCATCAAAATTATGAAACATGTGCAGTGGAAACAAAATTTATCATGAACTAATCTTCAAATTTCTGAAATAAATACCGCAGTTGAGAAACATTCCATGCAATGTTTGTAGTCTCAGTCAGGAGCGAAGCGTCAGGGGAGACTGGGTAGACAGCGTGTACCCTTAATATTTTGTGAACGAAATATTGTCTAGTTAATTCAATTATTTTTAGAACATTAATTATTTCCACATTCATGACATGATTGCTTTCTCCGCTTTACTTATTTTCTTCTCACTTCTGCAATGCTCGGGCTCTCGTCAGTAACACGAAGCACGTAGACGAAAGTAGACGCTGTCCATTCTGTGTATGTTCCCTTTGATTTTCAAAGATTTCAGATAGAGCAACACTAACGCTATCTGTAGGAGCTGACTGTGGAACTAGGACTTTCCTATAGCGAGATTTCTCCGCCCAGTAGACAGACTTACCAGCGTCTCTTCTTGCTGTCATTGGCTAGTATTTGGATCTCCGTTTATAAAGGTGTTCTTATTAGCTACCATCTCAGACATGCTTTTAATGTAATTAATTTGAATATTATTTTATTTTTAGATAAAATAATATTCAAATACGAAATATAGCAAACATGCTCCTAATAAATGAATGACAGCATCAAAACTCGGCAAAGTACATGCATTTCTTTACCCGCCAATATTAGCTACGGTATTATAACCCCAACATCTGAACTTCAGAGTGTGCGTACGGAAACAACAAAATTGCTTAATTTGATGCTGAATATTCCGTTAACGTCAGGTGCTAGTGAACGCGCTATGAATTAAAATCTATTTAAGGAATTCGATGACCAACCAGAGACTGTCTAACTAGAGAACTGTAGCTATAGAGAAGGAACTGCTGTGGTATCTTAGCGAGACACCTGACTTCAAAACGGGACTAATAGACATATTTGGTGTAATGGAGGCCAGGCGGATTGAACTCATTTACAAAAATATTGTTTAGGGTGACTTGTGCGAAAATCTATTTATTTCTTATTTATCTTATTAAATCTACATATTAATGAAATATATTGCTATTTTCGTTCTAAAGGTATGCTTTTATTTGACAACTCCCGTTGCACGTAGCATTATAGGGTTTTTCTTAGTTTCAGAGTCATTAACATATATTGAATTCAGATTTGTATGAGCCGAAAACAAAATTTCATATATAATGTGATTAAAATAGTTTAAATAAAAAGTTCTCTCTACCCACTTTCTTAGTTCACGCTTCGCCACTGGTCTCAGTATTAATCTGTGCGAACGCACTTACAATATTGTAACCTGGTCCTAATCATATTCTCACGACATTTATTTCTTTATCACAATAAATTTACACATCAGGACCGATTGCACAAAGTATATTATTTACACTATTTACACAGTTTGCACCTCACGCACTGTCTAAGTAAAAGGAGAGGCAAATGTTCAGAGGGGGCTGATCCTATGTACTTTTCAAGGATTTTATCAATGAGGTGAATTCTGAACTGCAGGTGATTGAATTTTCCTGCATATTGTCGGAAAGTGATGAATGAATTGAATACCAGGAGGTCCAGAAGATGCCGAAACATTTCTTGTAAGATGTCTTCATCGGTTTCCTTGCTGTGGAGTATGTAATGAATTACTGATCAAGAAGGTAGACTCATCCCATGGAAACACTCTAGTCAATGCAATCTACAGGTTTCTTGTTAGTGCACCATCCCGCGTCCAGGTTGACTACACGAGTTTCCAGACTAGCTCTTGATAATACTTTCATCTGCCGAATATTCTTGGGTTGTGAGTTCCGCGTGAGAAAGAAACACCGACGGCCTACGGTAAATACCAACCTACGTAAATGAACGTCTTCAACACGCTATTAGTCGGTTACCGTATATTTTTGATACCAAAATTTATCGCAAAAATCAGATTATCGTGGCTTGCCAAGAACACCGTACATGATATCATCATGATCGCAATGAAAATTAATCATTCCAAGCTTATACCTAGTACCTATTCTAAGTAGACATTGAAAGAATTCAATATTACTCTACTCAGTTTTTATTCATAAATTGATTTATGGATGAATTGGAATAAACGTTGATTACCTTGAAAATCATTTATACAGTATAGCAGGTTTCCTATTCACTCAGTTTCTCAATAATATAGATGTTGTCTTGAAGAAATAGGTTTGGGAAAACCTCTGATAAATAAATAAATAAATGAACTTAGGCCTTATTCATCTGACTCATAATCTTAGCCTATCGAAAAATTGTAATATAACTAAGTAATTACCAAGGGACTCAAATGAAAAGAAAAATAATTAAATTATATAATAAGTAAAATTACTCATCATAATTGTAAAAGTTGGATAATTGCAATAATTATAATTATTATAATGTTTGTAATGAAAGAATTATTTGGATGCATCCGAAAGTTCTAAGTAAAATAAACTATATTCCTACTATATACAATTCAAATTAAAGTTCAATTGGAAAATGAGGAAAACGCAAAGAAAATGGCCAATAATTAATGACTCAATTAATTAATTAATTAATTAAGATCTGGAATCTCTGAAAATTAAGTTAAGTTGCTTCTCGAAACCATCAAGATTCAATTGCCTGAATTAAATTCACATACAATTACAGAAATGTATATCACTCGGTTGAAAACAGTTCATCTCAATGTCCACGCACAGTAGAAAAAATCGTGTGAAAGGATTACTGTCTGATCCTTAGGTATTTACTCTATTCGAAGTTTCAATTTGTTCAATGTTTCATATTTTGTACCAACTAGCCTCCATATAAGCAAAACTAAGTCCATTTTAAGTCGTAAGCACTTTCAAATTATTCCCATCGTAAGGATTACATTGCTAAATTATTCAATTATTCCTTTAATTCATGGTTAAATTTCAGCTAAAGTGCGTATATGACTTACCATAACGTTTCCAAGTATATTACGATTAATATTCCAACGAAATACCATGTGTGGAAAAACTGACACATAGGAAGACTCTATCCTCATCTAAAATCCACATATGAAAGTCTAAGTTACCAGTGATGTCTAATATTGCTCCAAAAGAGTAATAAATAAATCGTGAACTGACTTGCCGTAAGTGAGAATATATGAAAACAGTCGTAGTTATGTCAGTGAAAGTCTAAATGTTTATGTAAGTGATCTCTCGGCTCTTCGAAGATCCTACTTATTCAATTAATTCTTTAGTGATGGCATTAAGATCGTATTCTAAACTGTATCATATATATATTAGGGAATAAAATAGCAATCAGAAACAGTACGTTTCACCTCCGACACCTTAGCATGTGCAACCCACACATACTACCATTTCTCGAAGAAATACTATGACCGACACCTTAAATAACAGTAACTATCACCATCAAAATACATTAGCAACTCATATGCTAACTATATTCATTTTTTTACACTTCCATTATCGCGTAGCATTTATAATTGAAGCACTCATTCCATCAAAACACAACATATGTACTATCACCTGCACATATATATATATTCATTACCATTACTGTCATAGTATCAAATAAATAGTACACTGTAACCTTAAAATTGTGCCATCAAATTTCCTTGTAATACTCCCTAAATACGATCTTTACGCTTGCTATTAGTCAAAACCATCATGCATATAAATATTAGGTTCCTCATAATACTCTAATATTTCACTGACAACAAATTATGAAAAATATCAATCACTTCTCCACTCTCATATTGATAGACTTACGAACGGCATTTCACTGGTACTTTAACGCCTATGTTTGGAATTTACGGTAACTTTGGATGAATACCTATTTCCTTGTGAACACACACACGTATATTAATTACGCACACAAAATGTTACTACATATATTATACATTAACCCAAAGAATAAGGTTTTCTACTTACGATACGACTTAAATGGGGACTTATCTTTGCTTATTGGATCTGGCTTCCATTTCGCTGTTGATCGTCATGGGATGGTAGGTCTTGCTCCCTGGTTCGGCTTAAGTAACAAGGAATCATCTCGTCATCACAGCTGACTACTATCCTCCTGGATCATCCATCTCGTCAAGCGTTACCATAGCCAGAGTAGTCCTCGCCTCAGCTTCTTAGAACATCATGACGGCCTCCATTGCATCAAGGACAGAATAATACAAGGCATTAGTGGATTTATACATGGTAATCTGCTTAGTAATGCTAATGTGGTCAGTATATTTGTTTTCTGTTCCGCTTAATTTGCCTATAAGACTCTAAATATCGTCTTGTTTCAAACTGCCTTGCTCGCCGAAACGTTATGAATTTTATGTGCTTTAAGGATTGCACTCTGTTCCGTCTACTTCAGTTCTCTTGATGTTATGCAGTATCGGGCAAATAAAATGTTCCGAGCCCAACCGTGACGTAGTGAAGCTCCAACTTGACGTTTCTTATCAGCTGGTCTTTTATCTCACGTATATGTCAAATACAGCTGGTGTTCGGCGGGTTATCGTTGACTTGATCTTATCTCTAACAGTAGACTAAACTCTCCAATTATTACTGGGTTTCTTTACGCGATTCCGTCTTTCTTGGTGTAGTGCTCAATTAAGAATCCTTTCTCTAATGGAAGATTTTTTTTCAATAATGGATTTAAATAATCCGCTCTCGTCATTCTTTCGCACTGCCTTCTAAAAAAAAATTCCTTCTGTGATTGCCGGTTGAATTTATCATCTCTTCAGTTCATACAGCTGTTAATTATTTTTATTCTGACCCGCTAATAGCCGAAGCGCCATTTTTGTTCCAAATATAGTAACTATAGAACGGTGAAATGGCACATTTACTCCTCCCACGTTGACTTAAATATATTGCTTGCTATATATTTATCCTATATATTTCTAAGATCATAATGGGACTTTTCACTGTTCATAGTTAAAATTTTGAGAGCATTACTGTAAGTTTTTTTTTTAATTGGATTAGTTCGTTCTTCTCATAAGCCATTCCACTTCTCATTCCTTATTTAACTACGTCATTTGATGGATCCTAATTCCTTTATTCCTTGTAATATAACTTAATATTTGCCGCATTGTGTATTCCTTTACTTCTACCATTCAGATCGTGAACTTCATAAGCGTTGTTTCCAAATGACCGATGTATAACAAATGGTCCATCGAATAAATGTATGAACTTTGCAAATACTTTAGTGGATACGTTTGAGATTGCTGGCTTCTTTACTAATATAAGGATTGATTTCCCACGAGTCTACTCGTGTAATAACTATGAATTTTGGAATTTTTCATTGCGTTTTCAACATTCTCCTTGTCTTTCTATAGATAAGTTAACATTCTTCTCCTTCCGTCTGGTAATCTTGACGTCCACTTTCGTTCGTCTTCTTCTCTTCTTGCTTTCGTTTTCACCTTTGAACATGGTTCTTTCTCTTCATACGTATTTGCTTGCCATTTCTTTGAAGTAACCTTCGGTTTTCTTATGAATCGTTTGGTCAGTACTGTGCTAGCCTCAAGTAAATGAATTTCTTTCTCTTCTTCTTGCAAATCTGCCTTATGCATGTTTACATGATTCTGCATCTGCCAAATTTCTGCTTGAACTATCTTGGTTTCCATTTTTCTTCTTTTTCTTTGTCTCTCCTCCATTCTCGCAATTTGCTTCATCTGCTTTCGTTGCCATTCTTCTCGTATGTCTGGTTTTTCTGGTTTTTCTCTTCTTATTTCTTCTCTGAATAGTTCTCGTTGTTTCTCCTTCGGTTGTTCAATTATTTTCAGTAGTTTTTCTCCTCGGTTTTCAACATCTTCTTCTTTCTTCTCCTCCGGTTTCTCAGCTTCTTCTTGTGATGATCCCCGTTGATTCTCATGTTCTTCTTTCTTCTCCATTCCTCCTTTAATTTCGGCTCTCCATTCATCTATAGTGTTAATGATCTCGTTCGCAGTTGATCGTACTTTCAAGATTTCTTCCTTTATCTCCATTACCATTATTCTGTGTTTTTTTTCTCGTTCCCTAGTTATCTCTTCCATCTTTTCCTGATATTTGATCAATTCTTCCTTCTGTTCCTGACGACCTTTCTTCATCTCTTCCCTCATCTCCTGCTTCATTTCTTGCTTCATCTCCTCCATCATTTGTCTCTGCTTCTCTTCCTGTTTACCAATGATTTCTTCCTTCATCCGCTTCATCTCCTCCATCATCTGCTTATGTTTCTCTTCCTGTCTACTAGTGATTTCTTCCATGAATCTCTTATATCTCTCTTCTTGCTTCCTCTCTTTCTCCTCTTGTTCTTCCTTCTGTTTTCTCTCCTTCTCTTCCTGTTCTTCCTTCTGTTTTCTCTCCTTCTCTTCCTGTTCTTCCTTATCACGCTTTCGGTTTTCTTCCATCATTCGCTGTTGCTTTTCCATCATTCCTCTTAAGATTTCGAACATTCCCTGTTGTTCTTCTTTCTGTCTCCTCTCCTTCTCTTCCTGTCTCTTCTCCTTTTCTTCCTGTCTCTTCTCCTTTTCTTCCTGTTCCTCCTTCTGTATTCTCTGGTATTCTTCAAATTGTGCTTTTAATTGACTCAATGTTGACATCTTTACTTTTACGTATTATCTCCGAATTCTCTATTATTTCAGAAAATACTCTAATTCTGCCCTACTTTCTCTATAGTTCAATATTCACAAATATTCTTATCCTTACTCACTCAACTGTACTGATACAATGCTTAAATATAGGCTTAACTACTCTGACTAGGCTTTGCCTACGAGGATGACCCAATTACTCCACAAAATATGAAACATTTACCTTAATGACTAAGATTCCAAATCCTAATTCTGGCCTAAATAATTAAAAAAAAATTCAAATAACTCAACTTATCATCTACTTCCTATATCTAAGTTATTTCATAATAAATGGTGACCAACATGTTAGTAACATCCCTTACATTCACTTACAATGTTTTATATTTACAATTATAAAGTCCTCATATTCTACTTTAGCTTCCTCTGGACAGAAATTCGATTATTTCCAGCCATCCTGAAATATTTTCTTCCTCTCATCCATCCGTTTCTCTCCCCTTTTACTTCTGATTATTATTATTACTGGGCATCTATTCGATTTCACAGTCCACTGTTCTGCTGTGCTTTCTTCGATCCCAATATAATATCTGGTCAAACGACAACTTTTTTTATCAGATATGACTAAATTTTGCATGATACCTCCATTTTCACTCCATTATCTGGTCCATACATTCAAAATCCTCTGTGAATCAACTCCTAAAATATACCTTTCCTTCTTATCAAGGCTCTCTCAGTAAAATTTGAAATTGCCACATGTTTGTGTAATTCTACAATACTCAACAACTCCACTTCTTGACCTTAATATCTTTCTCTTCATTCTGAATATGACGTAACATCATATGAATATGGTTTGATAACCAACATCTCTCTCCCACGGTGTTTTTCTCTTGAATTATTCCACTATTGCGGCATCAATTACTACATGTTTTAGCCACATTTTGCCCCACAGTGTCCTCCTATATTTGCTACAGATTACTCCCACGGTGTCTTTCTCTTGAATTGCTACACGTATGGACGACAATTTATCTACAATTGGCGACCATTCGTGTACACCTTTTCCTCATTTCGCATGGCACCAATTTAACTACAAGTTTTGGCGACCCTTTACTGCCACGGTGTCTTTCTCTTGAATTGCCCCGCAGTTGGGCAGCCAATTAACTACATGCACCATCCCGCGTCCAGGTTGACTACACGAGTTTCCAGACTAGCTCTTGATAATACTTTCATCTGCCGAATATTCTTGGGTTGTGAGTTCCGCGTGAGAAAGAAACACCGACGGCCTACGGTAAATACCAACCTACGTAAATGAACGTCTTCAACACGCTATTAGTCGGTTACCGTATATTTTTGATACCAAAATTTATCGCAAAAATCAGATTATCGTGGCTTGCCAAGAACACCGTACATGATATCATCATGATCGCAATGAAAATTAATCATTCCAAGCTTATACCTAGTACCTATTCTAAGTAGACATTGAAAGAATTCAATATTACTCTACTCAGTTTTTATTCATAAATTGATTTATGGATGAATTGGAATAAACGTTGATTACCTTGAAAATCATTTATACAGTATAGCAGGTTTCCTATTCACTCAGTTTCTCAATAATATAGATGTTGTCTTGAAGAAATAGGTTTGGGAAAACCTCTGATAAATAAATAAATAAATGAACTTAGGCCTTATTCATCTGACTCATAATCTTAGCCTATCGAAAAATTGTAATATAACTAAGTAATTACCAAGGGACTCAAATGAAAAGAAAAATAATTAAATTATATAATAAGTAAAATTACTCATCATAATTGTAAAAGTTGGATAATTGCAATAATTATAATTATTATAATGTTTGTAATGAAAGAATTATTTGGATGCATCCGAAAGTTCTAAGTAAAATAAACTATATTCCTACTATATACAATTCAAATTAAAGTTCAATTGGAAAATGAGGAAAACGCAAAGAAAATGGCCAATAATTAATGACTCAATTAATTAATTAATTAATTAAGATCTGGAATCTCTGAAAATTAAGTTAAGTTGCTTCTCGAAACCATCAAGATTCAATTGCCTGAATTAAATTCACATACAATTACAGAAATGTATATCACTCGGTTGAAAACAGTTCATCTCAATGTCCACGCACAGTAGAAAAAATCGTGTGAAAGGATTACTGTCTGATCCTTAGGTATTTACTCTATTCGAAGTTTCAATTTGTTCAATGTTTCATATTTTTTACCAACTAGCCTCCATATAAGCAAAACTAAGTCCATTTTAAGTCGTAAGCACTTTCAAATTATTCCCATCGTAAGGATTACATTGCTAAATTATTCAATTATTCCCTTAATTCATGGTTAAATTTCAGCTAAAGTGCGTATATGACTTACCATAACGTTTCCAAGTATATTACGATTAATATTCCAACGAAATACCATGTGTGGAAAAACTGACACATAGGAAGACTCTATCCTCATCTAAAATCCACATATGAAAGTCTAAGTTACCAGTGATGTCTAATATTGCTCCAAAAGAGTAATAAATAAATCGTGAACTGACTTGCCGTAAGTGAGAATATATGAAAACAGTCGTAGTTATGTCAGTGAAAGTCTAAATGTTTATGTAAGTGATCTCTCGGCTCTTCGAAGATCCTACTTATTCAATTAATTCTTTAGTGATGGCATTAAGATCGTATTCTAAACTGTATCATATATATATTAGGGAATAAAATAGCAATCAGAAACAGTACGTTTCACCTCCGACACCTTAGCATGTGCAACCCACACATACTACCATTTCTCGAAGAAATACTATGACCGACACCTTAAATAACAGTAACTATCACCATCAAAATACATTAGCAACTCATATGCTAACTATATTCATTTTTTTACACTTCCATTATCGCGTAGCATTTATAATTGAAGCACTCATTCCATCAAAACACAACATATGTACTATCACCTGCACATATATATATTCATTACCATTACTGTCATAGTATCAAATAAATAGTACACTGTAACCTTAAAATTGTGCCATCAAATTTCCTTGTAATACTCCCTAAATACGATCTTTACGCTTGCTATTAGTCAAAACCATCATGCATATAAATATTAGGTTCCTCATAATACTCTAATATTTCACTGACAACAAATTATGAAAAATATCAATCACTTCTCCACTCTCATATTGATAGACTTACGAACGGCATTTCACTGGTACTTTAACGCCTATGTTTGGAATTTACGGTAACTTTGGATGAATACCTATTTCCTTGTGAACACACACACGTATATTAATTACGCACACAAAATGTTACTACATATATTATACATTAACCCAAAGAATAAGGTTTTCTACTTACGATACGACTTAAATGGGGACTTATCTTTGCTTATTGGATCTGGCTTCCATTTCGCTGTTGATCGTCATGGGATGGTAGGTCTTGCTCCCTGGTTCGGCTTAAGTAACAAGGAATCATCTCGTCATCACAGCTGACTACTATCCTCCTGGATCATCCATCTCGTCAAGCGTTACCATAGCCAGAGTAGTCCTCGCCTCAGCTTCTTAGAACATCATGACGGCCTCCATTGCATCAAGGACAGAATAATACAAGGCATTAGTGGATTTATACATGGTAATCTGCTTAGTAATGCTAATGTGGTCAGTATATTTGTTTTCTGTTCCGCTTAATTTGCCTATAAGACTCTAAATATCGTCTTGTTTCAAACTGCCTTGCTCGCCGAAACGTTATGAATTTTATGTGCTTTAAGGATTGCACTCTGTTCCGTCTACTTCAGTTCTCTTGATGTTATGCAGTATCGGGCAAATAAAATGTTCTGAGCCCAACCGTGACGTAGTGAAGCTCCAACTTGACGTTTCTTATCAGCTGGTCTTTTATCTCACGTATATGTCAAATACAGCTGGTGTTCGGCGGGTTATCGTTGACTTGATCTTATCTCTAACAGTAGACTAAACTCTCCAATTATTACTGGGTTTCTTTACGCGATTCCGTCTTTCTTGGTGTAGTGCTCAATTAAGAATCCTTTCTCTAATGGAAGATTTTTTTTCAATAATGGATTTAAATAATCCGCTCTCGTCATTCTTTCGCACTGCCTTCTAAAAAAAAAATTCCTTCTGTGATTGCCGGTTGAATTTATCATCTCTTCAGTTCATACAGCTGTTAATTATTTTTATTCTGACCCGCTAATAGCCGAAGCGCCATTTTTGTTCCAAATATAGTAACTATAGAACGGTGAAATGGCACATTAGTTTCGTCCTTTCCTCTGATGAGGACAGTTCGCATTTCTGCAATGTGTGTAATACTGGGCATGCAAACGTCCCTCATGTTCTCCCATTTTTAGAACCATGCGTTTCTTTCGATAAGCAGCTGGTCTGCTGAGTCAGCACCCGAGGTCATTTACTCCTAGTAGTATACCTATGCGGGTTCTGACCCCGAGGTCATTGACCCCTGGTAGTAGGGCTATGTCGATTCGCGGATTTGTATAAGAGAGCGAGCCTAACCTCTCAGACGCCATCTTGGAGGGGCATAACCTCACTTTTACGGTCACTTGCCCTTCCCGGTACGGTACTTGTTTAAGAGAGCAAGCCTAACCTCGCAGTCGCTATCTTGGAGGGGCCTAACCTCAGTTTTAAGGGGCAGATGCCCATCCCGACGTGGACAGTGACGATCTTGGAGGGACATAACCTCACAGGGTGTAGTTTTATGGGAAGATGCCCTTCCCGACGTCACAGTCAAAATTTGCTTGGGACTAACCTTACTTTAAGGGCTAGATGCCCTTTCCGACGCTAATTCTCGCGACGCCATTTTGAGTAGTAGTGCAATGTGGGTTCGCGTAAAAGATCAAGCCTATCCTTATTGAGTGACCTAACCATACTTTTACGGCTAGATGCCCTTCCTGACGTCATCTTGAGTAGTAGGTCCATGGAGATTCTCGCGACGCCACCTTAAGTAGAAGGGCAATGTGGATTCGCGTAAGAGAGAGAGCCTAACATCATGGAGGAGCCTAACCTCACTTTCCTGGCTAGATGCCATTCCCGACGCCATCTTGTGTAGTAGGGCAATGGGGATTCTCGCGGCGCTATCTTCAGTAGTAGGGCAACGAGGTTTCGCATAAGAGAGCACATGTAAACACATGGAGGAGCCTAACAAAACAGGGCCTAGATTTACGGCTAGATACCCTTCCCGACGCCATCTTGTGTAGTAGGGCAATGAGGATTCTCGCGACGCCATTTTGAGTAGTAGGAGAATGGGGATTCGCATAAGAGAGCACACCTAACGATATGGAGGGATCTATCCTCACTTTTACGGCTAGATTCCCGTCCCGACGCCATCTTGTGTAGTAGGGCAACGGGGATTCGGGGATTTTTACCGACGCCATCTTGAGTAGTTGTCAATGGGGATTCGCATAAGGGAGCACACCTAACCACATGGAGGAGCCTAACTACACAGTGCCTAATTTTACGGTCAGATGCCTTTCCCGACGCCATTCAGGAGGAGCGTAACTACCCAGGGCAGAGTTTTACGGACAGAGGACATTCCCGTCGCCATTTAGGTCCTCACATAGGTTGAGAAACATATGACCTATCCTAGTTTTATGGATAGATGCCCATCCCTCATCCTGGAGGCGGCCTAACTACACACGGCACTGTTTTACGGTCAGATGACCTTCCCGTTATCATTTTGATTATCCTACCAGATGGAGCAAATAGCATTATGTCTCCGACCAAGAGTGACGGACAAGTCTAAATATGCATAACTATGCCAACGTGATCTTAGACTTAATAGTTTATGCCTCCATCCGACAGATTGTCTCCGACGGGACTGAGCACGTGCCATTCTAAGACTATTCTGTTTTTAACATGCAGCGATGACGTCGAAATGGTTATGCATGTTTAGACGAGTTCGTTATCAAGGCTACTCTCTGGTAAACTCAAGCCTTTATAGATGATATGATTGAGACTTTTTCTTTAGTCTCTGAGATACTGTGATAGAGATTAGAGCGCTTCATTCTACCATAGGAAGAACATTGATATTTGATGTACAAGGCTTCAAAGTAAACGGCAACAAATTTGCGTTTAAGCAGGTAGCTCTGTTGAATTGCTCTGAGTTGTGGGCGCCACAACTCGTCAGTTCAGTATTTAGCCCAACTTCCCCTTCCAGTTTGCGAAGAGATGAAGACAAAAAGCGGGCGCAGTGGATTGAAAATATTTAGGTGTGCAGTGAGAAAAAAGGAAGAACTTACCGCTTTCTATCTTTGACCATGAACGCCTATTTGTCAAGAGCAGATCTTGTTTTTAAAGAGTTGTGAAAAGAAGGAATGGTTGCGTGAATATCTGCACCAACGTGTGAAATTAAGGACATGCATGGATTAGAATGCCCATCATTTAAAATTCTTTACAGTAGCATAGTGGAGAAAACATTAAAGAGTCTTTACGACACGTGTGCATGCTCTTTGATTGGTTGTGTTGCAGTGCATGTCGGAAATGAACGACATATGTAAACTGCGGTGTCGAAATGACTTCAATGTGAAAGGAACATTTGTAGAGTAAAGACCTTATTTTGTACATATCATATCATATGTCGTGTAATAATTAGGTATCTTAAATCCATTTAAAGCAATACTTAGACTCACGAATACTACAATTTTACAAGGACTGATCGATCTACACTTCTTTTGTTTTAAGGTTACAACGAATACAGTTCACAATAAAACATGACCAACATCAAAACATCAAATATCCCGACATTCTCCCACCTTGCAATTTTCAGTCATTCAAAAAAATTTCAACAATCAGTCATTCATTACAGAAACCGTGCAGGTCGCTTCACCACTCTTCCACATCTAGTACGGTCTACCTCTAAGTCTGCCTCTCTCTTCGAGGCATCAATTTTGTGTTCGGACTCTTCAACTGATGACAGGGAACATTTTAACGGGATCAGACGTTGAACAGGTCGCATGACTACTCCTCTTTTCGTACGAAGCCTCACAACTCTTACATGGCCGTCCTTCGCAGGTAACAGATCTTCGATAATGCCCAGCGGCCACTCTAGTTTATTAAGATTGTCCATCTCAATGAGCACAAGATCTCCTTTGCTAAATTTGTCATGCTGCTTCTGTTTCAACTTAAGTTGGCCAAGGTACTCCTTTCGAAATCTTTGACGAAGTGCATTTCTCAATAGCAGTCGATAGGCTGCTCTCTTCCTCAGTTGAGGTCCACCCATCGCATCCAGATCCGGTACACCTATCTCATGGGCCTCTTGCAGAAACATCGCTGGTGTGATTGGTCTCAAGTCCTCAGGATTTTCTGTGTCTGCAGTCAAGGGTCGGCTATTGATAACTGCCTCACACTCGCATAAAACAGTCATTAATTCTTCACATGTCAGGTAAGATTTTCCCAGAACTTTACGAAGCAGGTCTTTCAACAGTCCGATCAATCTCTCCCACCAACCACCCCACCACGAGGCTGTGGGAGGTTTAAATTTTCATTCAATTCTTCGCATGTTACAATAAGACTCCATCTGCTGCCAGTTAAGCTTAGCCATCATGTTACTTGCACCTCTAAAATTTGTTCCGTTGTCACTATAAATTGTCAAAGGCCTTCCTCTGCGTGATATAAATCTTCGTAGTCCTTGAAGAAAAGAGTCTGTAGATAGCGATGCGAGCAGTTCCAAATGTACTGCTCGGTACACAGCGCATGTGAACAAACATACCCACATCTTCTTATTACCTCTCACTATCAACGGGCCGGCCAAGTCAACACCAACTACTTCGAAAATCTTGGCATCTCTCACGCGATCGAGAGGTAGAGGTGGTATAGAAACATTTAGTCTCTCTTTCTTATATCTCTTGCAAATAACACATTTTCGCACACATGATCTCACGACTCTTCTTCCATTCAAGATCCAGAATTTTCTCTGAGAATACCCAACAGAGTCTGTGGGCCTATATGACAATTCTGAACATGATTACCATGAATAATTCGCTGAACAGCAGGGTGATCTCCCGGGAAGACAGCGGGCTGACGAAACTCAAATTTATCCTCCCTCTCTGATACTCTCGTATTCACTCGCAAAATGCCATGTTCGTCCAGGATTGCTACAATTGAAATCAGCTTTTGATCCTCAGCTCCTCGAAAACTCTCATTCTGGATAAGTTTAATAACTGTTCTTTCGCAGTCTTCCAATTCTGAACTACTCAGCTCTACACTTTTCCTCCTTTTAGACTTACAGTTAAAAATAAACCGTTTGATCCAACCAATCAATCTCACTATCTTGTGAAATCGAGAAAAATATTTGTAGTACCAGTCTGAGCTTAATGGATCTTCTGTGACGACGAGGCTTGTGGCAGTCTTTCTTCTTTCGTGCATAATTTCATCTTCATTCCTCACGCTGCGACCTGAAGGCCATTCTTCCGCTGGAAGGTACAACCAGGATGGGCCCTCCCACCATCTGGAGGTTATAAGTTCTCTTGTCCCACATCCTCGAGTAGGCAGATCAGCAGGATTCACTGTACCAGGCATATGCCTCCAAGATTCCTTTTGAATCTGTTGTCTTATTGCCCTAACCCTGTTTTCAACGAAGACTGACCAAAGGATCTCACGCTGTATCCATGTCAACACTGTCGTAGAATCTGTCCACAAGTAAACTGACTCAGCGTCAAAAATCTTTTCTCACAGTTGACCACAATCGAGCACTTATTGTTGCTCCCATGAGCTCGAGTCGAGAAATGGTCGGCCGGGATATAGGAGCTACTCTTGATTTTGCTTGAAGGAACTGGACGTAAACTCCTGACTCCGTATGCGTACGTAAAAATACCACTGCGGCATACGCATCTCGACTCGCATCGCAGAAGACGTGAAGGCTACGTTCTATATATACCTCAGGGAATTTTCTGGGGATCTCCAACTGATGTAATTCTCGAAGTTCACAAAGCCATTTTCCAAATGCGGTTTTCATTTCCAAAGGTATTTCCGTGTCCCAAGAGACCTCATTTATTTTCTGTAGTAAAAGCTTCGGCAGCAGCATAAGGGCACCGAAAATCCTATTGGATCATAAATCCGATGGACAGTAGACAGCACTATCCTTTTAGTTATCTTCTCTTGTGAAATATTTTCCAGAGGCTCACAATTCAAACGAAGCACATCCTCCTTGCGATTCCACATTATTCCAAGGACGGGTGACAACTTACAATCATCTTCAAGCAAAGGATCAGTGCTCTCCCAACCTCTGAGCTCAAACATGTGTTGGGAAAATACCTCTTGAGCAGTGCTGACAAATCGTTCCAGCTCCTCCTCATTTGAGACACGCTGTCTAATAATACCAACAGTCACTTTATTTTCATCTTGAGCATTTGGCAAGGCTTGGTTTAGAAGGTGGTCAATCGCCGCTGCCAATAAAAAGGGCTCGACGTCACTCCAAAAACTACTCGATTGTGCCTATAGGTTTTCACTTCTTCCTTGCCCCACAGGAATCTCAAAAAATCTCTATCTTCTGGTGCTATTGAAATTTGAAGAAACGCCTTACGGATATCAGCAATAACCCCCAACTGACTCCTTTCGGAACTGTAGGAGGAGAGAAGGAATCCGTTTGATGAGATTGGGACCTTTTTCTAGACAATCGTTGAGGGAAGGATTGTTACCTCTTCTCGCTGGAGCATCAAAGACTGGCCTCACTGGTGTTGTTGCAGAATTCTTGATGACAGGTAATGCCCACAGATTCCAGCCTGATCACCCGGAATTTCTTCTATTATCCCTTCATCAAGCCAGCCTTGAAAAACTTAGCATATTCTTCTAAGAGCCCGTTGCTGTCAAGCTTTCTCTTTGTAATTTCTAGCCGCTTTTCTGCTGTCTCGTATGATAAACATAAGGGCAGATGATCTTACAGCCATGGAAGTCGAACTTCGTACCTACCATCTTCTTTTATCTGTACGGTTTTCAGGAAATCTAGTCTTGCTTCTTCTTCCAGTTGACATTTCTTCTTTCCAGAGATAGGATCTTCTATCCCCAAAACGTCCAGTTCCCACAGGTCATTCACTTTCTCTATATTCAGCAGAATAGGTGTGGCTTCCCTCTCATCACAACCTGAGCGCTACTTTCTGCCGAATACCGTCCACCCTAATGTAGTCAACATTGCCGTCAAATCTCCCACTACTCTACGCACATTCCAGAGAATTGACCCTAGGAAATCTGTTCCGGTAAGGATCTCTATTTCTTTATCTCTCCCCACATCCAGGTGTGACAGTCCCAGCTTCATCACGTGTTCTGCTGTAAGGCGAGGAACATGACTGCAAATAACAGGCTGGCTAAGAGCAGTCAGTCTCAACTGATTAGAATTATCAAAATTCTGAAGAACAAGTTCAAATACACGATGTTCTACAGGAGACCCAGTAATACCACCAAACACAGCATGGCTCACAGTCACTTTTTTAATCACCTGAAGACCTAACCTCTCTGCCAGTTCTTCTTTCACGTAAGAACGCTGCGAACCAGAGTCCAGAAGGACACGCACAAGTTCCTGATTATATCCACGCACTATTTTAACCAAGACAGTTTGAGGATAGACACACGAGGAATTAATGCAGAAATTAGTTACTGACCTAGACGGAGGTGAAGCCTGCGACTCTTTCTCAAGTTTTTTCTGAAAGATCACACATGACCGGATAATGTTGCCGCTTATACACATTGCAGGAGAGGCGAGCATAACATTCTCTTGCAACATATCCAACCTTGAAGCACTTGAAGCATGCACCGTTCTGGGAGAGTCTAGCTTTCTTTTCTACGAGAGTCATATTTTTTACCTCCTGGCATTGCGATGAAGCATGAGTCTCTACTTTACAGAAAGCACATGCATTACCTACACCACTAGTGTAAACTAAACCTTGAGGAGTTGGAACATCAGATTTTCTCAAAGATTTTGATGTTTGAGCTATACCCATAATAATATCACTGATCTTCCTAGTTAGCTGCAAGCATTCTTCATTTTCTACTTCAGATTTCAGAAATTCTAACAGTCCTTTGAGCTTTTCTTGTGACCCAGATTCTTGCATATTATCTCCTCTCCTCTGCCACACACGGATCAATTCATCAGTCAAGCAAGACTCCACGAGAGGAAATAATAATGCAGCATAGTTGTCAGTAGTTAGACCCATTGCTTCTAGTGACCTAACATTAACCTCAATTCGATCATACAACACTGACAGGGAAGGTTTTTCAGTCACTAGATTTACAATGTCTCTTACGTAGAGCTCTATTAATAAATCCTTTCGACCATAACGTGTTTTTAACAACTGAACAGCTTTACTATAATTTTCAGGAATATGTGGAAAACCATTCACAAGCTCATAAGCCCTTGTCCCAGGAGTCATGGATTCTCTTAGATAGAGAATCTTTTCTGCATCATCCAGCTCGCTACTTTCGTGTATTCGTATGAACTGTGCCCAAAATGATAACCACTGGTTAATATCTCCCGAGGAATTCACAAGCGATTACTTCTGCAATTTACTAACCAATCTACTAGTCTGAGAAACACTCGAGCTTATGGAAGAAGCATCACACGTTATTTGACATCCACTGAATTTCTCGTACTTACATTTCACTGTTGTCCACTTATCTCGATATGATTCGACTTCATATTCCGCAGCTACATCTTTGTCCGTACCTTAATTGGTATGCCAAGCTTCATGGATTCTCTCATCAAGTGTAAACAGTCGATAGGCCTTATCTTCGAGTACCTTAAAACTGGTGAAAACATCTTCCTGCGTCACATTTTCCTCAGCAACCTTGTTCTGGAATATGTTAAACGCTCTTGTACATAAACGACGTAAATGTGTTCTTTCTTTCAATAATACGTTTAAAGCAGCCATGTCTTTACGTCGTTCGAAATCGAAAGGTGTACCGCGAAGCAAGTTTTCTCTTAATTTACCTTCATAGGAATATTACACGACCAGAACTGTCCTGTCACGCTCGCCAGATGATAATGTTTTGTACATATCTTATCAAGTGTCGTGTAATAATTAGGTATCTTAAATCCATTTAATGCAATACTTAGACTCACAAATACTACAATTTTACAAGGACTGATCGATCTACACTTCTTTTGTTTTAAGGTTACAACAAATACAGCTCACAATAAAACATGAAAAACATCAAAACATCAAATATCCCGACAGACCTCATGCGATTTCTATCTGATAATAAGTGTAACGCAGTTGAAAAGGCAATCGTATAGTTTTATGCATGCAAAAAAGAAACTAAACACTATTACTGAAGAAGAGTTAAATGAATTACCAGCTAAAACCCCTAGTTTGCTACCCTATGCTGTCTAAAGTCAGGCGCCCGTTTCACTTGCCCCTTACGACAGTATTCCTTAAGATAACGACATCCTATTATCTGAAGATGTTAGAGGTCGAGGCGCGTAGCTAGAAGTAGATTCTGCGTAGCGACCATCTTGCACATTAGCCCTTGCGCCAGCTCCTCCGAGTTAGTCCCATAAGAGCCAATGTATAGGCGCCATCTTGCATATTCGCCTCTGCAGCAGAAAATAATTTTTATCCCTACTACTAACTACGCCTTAAAATAATCGCATTTTGAGTCTAAACATGATTCGAGGGCTAAAACACAACATCTTACGTTTAAGGTCAATTTTGAAAAAAAAAGTTTTCACTCTCTTACAAACCTCTCACCTCCTCATATAAAAGAGTATCCTAAAACATTTTATTAGGTGAAAGGATCGTAATTTTTGGATAAACCGTTAAGGAGCTGTATCCGTTTTTGTGTTGGGATTGAAACTACGCCATGACTTAAAACCATCACATTTTGAGTCTAAACATAATTTCAGGGTTAAAACACAACATTTTTTACGTTTAAACCTTTGACCGCCAGCCTCACACGCAGTGACCATGTCCTATACCGAAAAGGCCTAATGAGCACTTTTTACCTTGCAGTAAATTATTCGTAATAACTTCTTTTCAATTTATAAAAATTGGATGGGCATTTTCTTGTTTCGAAGGTAATGCTTCGGACATTTTATTGATGTAAATTAATGCACCTTTATTTTCAAAATTTTTATTTTATGAAGTGATAATTCAAATACATGTTTCCTTTATTTGAAAAAAGTGTTTCATGATCAAAAACCGGTAAGAAAAAATATTTGTATTATCAAAAGCTGCATTATTTTAGAGATGTGGAGTTACCTATGCTATATATAAAAAGATAGAGCCTTATGTACAATATTGCAGTTACAAAATTTTTATTATTATTACATTAACGTGAAATCTTCTAATCGTACATTTTATGCAAATGCTGCAGTTCCTGGATCGTTTTAAGTAAGAAATTACTACTAATGTATATTTCACACATACTTAACATTCAAAAATTCACTTTTTGTCTTAAAAATATGATACAAGAAATTATTTACTAATATTTACACATGTTTATGACGTGCTCTAGCAAATGTGCTTAGGGAGGCATAAAGGGTGTACACTCTTCTTACACTGTTTACAAACGTACCTGGTCTTTTTTCAATTTACCACCTTGACTAGTACTACTCTTTCTGAATACCGAACAGTTGCGTTCCTTTCTTCTTTCGGTAAAATATAAGGGGTACGTTACCCGCCCGCGGGAGCTGAATTGTCGCTTGGCCACCAAGCCACTCGGCAGCAAGTTCCTCAATTAAACTTTTTGTATATAGTCTTATTTAATTCAAAAATAGTCCAAAACATGTATCATACATTATGAAAAAGAATAAATAACTTGGAAAGTACTTTTACCGGAACGTCCGATCAATCGGACGTTGGCGGTTAAAGGGTTAAGGTCAATTTCGATAAAAAGTAGGTTTTCACACCCTCTCACTCCCTCATCGGAAAGGACATCTGTTTGTGATTGATCAGAGCGCCAATGCATTGGCGCTGCGCCACTTCCTGGGGTGGTTTTATACGGGAAGGTGTCGGACACCTTCGCCTGCAATCGGGTGAGCGAGTGAGTGACTGAAAGGCAGCATGGCTGCCGGACTGTGGTGAAATGTGCTATGCGGACTAGTTCTGTAAATATCAAAACCATCGCGTGAGCGACAGATTAAACAAATGTATCACGAAGTGTATATAATGTAATAAACCTAGTATATGTATAATTAAATACATTTCATCTTTCTATGTGTATGAACTAGCATGTGGTTCCTAGCATCACGTGTTCTCAGGTACCTGTCCGAATGAGGTCGGAACATGGTCATACCGGGCCGGATTCGTGAAAGTGTCGTAATGCTATAATATTACGTGGTCCTCCCGTATTTGTGAGTGTATGTTTCGAGAGCTGAATACCTGTGGAGAGAATATTGGAGCACGTGCAACATCATCCCTGCGGCATGCTGAACTAGACTAGGCGGAGAAAGGATAAGTGCACATCAGAGCAGTATACCAGAGGTTAGTCATTCCTTTCATTTTTCGTTTATATATCTTTGTATATCTAACATCATCTAATATCATGGAATTTAATGAGAGAAACGTGTTATTGAAGCAAGGAGCGTTCATTAAATGGTCACTGACACGTATCAGTAATATGTAGGCAAGTTTGTGGCGGGCTCCGATATTAATGCATTACGTAGAAGGTTGAAACAATTGGCTTCACTCTGGGAATAATATAAGCATGTTCAACGTAAACTTGAGATTAATGACGACGGGAACTACGAAAATCATGAACGGGATAGGGAAGAGTTCGAAGGAATCTATTACGATTCAGAGGCGACAATTACTACACTGATAGAATAGAGCACAACCCGCAAGCAGAATATCGATCAGTTATCTCAGCATTCTTGCGGTAATTCCCAACAGAATTCTATGGAAATACGACTGCCCGTCATTGACCTCCCTACATTTCATGGGCAGTATGAGACTTGGACTAATTTTCAAGACACTTTTCAGGTCTTAATTGTTGATAATTTAAAACTATCAAACGTTCAGGATATCAAGGCATTATTGGCTTTGCCTACATGTCACAAAGATACAGCACCAGACCTTAGGAAGTTGAACAACCACTTAGTAAGCAATTTAAATGTTATTCAGGCCCTCAATTATCAGTCCTTTTACACGAAGCCTTACTCCAGCAGCTAATGTTAGACAAGTTAGATCCCACTACCCGTAGAGGGTTCGAAATAAATGCTCCCAGCGATGACTTTTCGAGACTCGCTGAGGTATCCAGCTTTTTGGAAGAGAGGGCACAAGTGTTAGAATTGATGATGGCAACACGGCAAAAAAGGGGAGCGCGGCAAATCCACCTAAGCACCAGCATGTGAGAAACAGTGAAAGCCCAATTCGAGTTAACTTATATGTATCTAGAAGGGGGAAATGTGACTTTTGTGACTTAGATCATCCGTTACATCGGTGCGAAGGATTTCTGCAAGCTAACATAAGATAACGGTATGATTTTGTCAAAAGGAACGGTTTATGCTTTAACTGTTTTAGGTATCATAGTGTCAACGTGTGCAATTCTGATTGCTGTAAGACTTACCAACGTGGATATCAAACTTTGATTCACTTCGACAGTGCCACGCAATCAAACGACTACAAACAATGGTACCCATGCTAGTAGAGGTACCGGTATTAGAGACGACGAACAAGGTCAAAGTAATGCTAGTTACTGCACACTAAAATTCAAGCCACAGTCTCGTGTAATGCTGTCCACTGCAATAGTAGGAGTTGCAGACAACAATGGTCGATTTCACCAGTGCCGAGCTCTACTTGACAGTGGATCGCAAACACATTTCATAACCGAGTCGCTTGCACGTATGCTGAGGCTGCAGCGACATAGGAACTGCATTCCAATTAGTGGCAGAAATAACACTGCTGGCACGGTATCTCAAAGTTTTGACGTTCGTATCATTTCTAATTTGTCCAGATTCGAAACTGTTGTAACATGTTCTATACTCCCTCACATAACACGCGATATTCCAGCGAACCATATTGATTGTAAATCGTGGAACCTGCCTGAGGACATCACATTGGCGGATCCTCACTTCAACAGGCCAGGACTAGTGGATGTGCTCATCGGTGCTGTGATTTTTATGCAGCTGTTGCAAGAAGGTTGGAGGAAAAACTGTAATGAGTTACCCATCTTGAAGAATACTGTGTTAGGATGGATAAAATCTGGTCCTATAAAGTCGCAGGCTCAGTCTAGTGAGAAATCAGAAACTCCACCCACGTCATCATTTTTCATCAGACAGGACGATGGCCTCAACAGGAAGAAGGAAAAATTCTGGTCAATAGAAGAATTGAAAACTTGAAGAATGCCCCTAACCAAGGAAGGGCAGCACTGCTAGGAGCATTTCATAACTCACACCAAACGGGACAGCAGTGGACGTTTCTTTGAGAGGTTGCCTACGAAGGCATAAGGTCCGCAACTTGGAAACTCTTACAAAATAGCGGAGAAACGGTTCAGACTAAGGGAACAGAAGCTTGAGAAGAGACCTGACCTGCGAGCTGATTATGTGAGCTTCATGGAGGAGTATGAGACCCTGACGCTGGGTCATATAAAGCTGGCCCCAGACATATGTAAGTACGAAGAAGCATTCTGCTTTCACCCACACCATGCAGTTTTGAAGGCAGAGAGTACCACTACTAAGACACGGGTTGTATTCAACGCGTCCTGCAAAACTGACAATGGCTTTTCCCTCAATGTCACTCTCGCGGTTGTACCTACTGTTCAGCAAGATCTACTATCAATTGTGACAAGATTTCGTGCACACCAGATTGCGATGACGGCAGACATTACAAAAATGCACCGTCAGGTCAGAGTAGACAACAAGGATGTTGACGTACAGTGCATAATCTGGCAAAACATACATCCGAGCCTCTACGCACCTACCAGCTGAAGACTGGAACGTAGGGTACATCCTCAGCGTCCTTCCTAGCCACAAGGTGCCTAACTCAACTGGCTGAAGAAGAAGCCCACGTGTTTCCTACAGCATCTCGCGTGTTGAAGCGGGACATTTAGATGGACTATGTATTGTGTAATAGAGATATAGTGGGAAATGCTATACAGCTGCGAGGAGAACTACAAGAGTTGCTGCAACGCGGAGGCTTCTCGCTCCGCAAGTGGTTCAGACGATACCAGTAGAACTGAGAGAATCAAATTTTCCCCTAAGATTTGATAAGAAAGACAATATTAAAACACGAGGATTTCTGTGGCATCCCATTCTTGACATGTTCCAGTTTGAGGTTCACATAAAGGAGAACAATGGAGGCCGTACGAAACGAAAGGTGTTTCCAATTATAGCCTCTATATTTGATCCACCAGGGCTGATTGGTCCAGTAATCGTAATGTGTAAAATTTTCATGCAGCAGTTGTGGCAAGAAAAACTACCATGGGATGAACCACTGCCATCGCCTTTACTTGAGGGCTGTATTAACATCCTTACCGATCTTCCAGCACTGAACAACATTCATGTCGACATGTTGATTCTTTGTACGGGAAGAGTCATCCAGATAAAAGTTCATTGCTTCTCAGACGCTTCTGAACGCGCCTACGCAGCGTGTGTGTATAACCGTAGTACCAATCAACACGGTGAAGTTTCGGTACATCGGGTATGTTCGAAATCCAGAGTTGCTCCTCTGAAACAACAGTCTCTTCCTAGATTGGATCTGTGTGGGGCTCTTTTTTGGCACGTCTGGTGGATAAGATTACCAACACCCTGAATCTGGAAATCGACTACACATTCTTGTGGACTGACTCGACAACGGTACTCTCGTAGCTTGCAGCAGAACCGACGAGAAGGAAAACGTTTGCTTGTTTCTGAGATACAGCTGTTGACTGGAAGGCCCGAGTTGGGTCATGTTTTGTCAGAAGGCAACGCGTCCGATGTTCTTTCAAGGGGAGAAGGACCACTCAGCCTACAACATAATGAAAAATGGTGGCATGGACCGGCATCGTTGGTGCAAGACGCAAGTACCTGGCCCACTAAGGATTCAAACGATTCTGCAGACGAGCTTCCAGAAAGAAGACATACGGTACAATGTTTAGCTAGCGCCACTCCATCTGACGAAGTCACGATTTGGTTCTCAAATCTTCGTCGTCTACAGAGGGTGGTGGCTTATTGCAACAGATTTGTTTTCAATTACTGAATACACAACGTAGGAAAATCGGGACCATTATCTGCAGAAGAGCTTGCGATGGGACTTCAGATATGTACCAAACTTGCTCAACGTGTGACATTCCCTAAGGGAATAGATGAGTCGAAGTCGAACTCATCAGTTTCACCGCAAAGTTCAATAAGAAATCTGAACCCATCCCTCGATGGGAATGAGGTATTACGAGTAGGAGGACGCTTAAAAAGCTCTTTGAAAACATTTGCCCAAAAGCATCAAATCATATTACCTCAGCCGCATAATGTAACCCAGTTGATTGTGAATGACGAGCATATTCGGCTGCTACTTGCTGGTGAAAATCATGTAGCAACTTCCCTTAGGTCCATATAATGGGTAGTGAGCACAAACATAGTCGTACGGACTGTCATTCACAAATGAGCGAAGTATTTCAGACTACGAGCCTCACAGCAACGCATCTCATGGGGCAGCTACCGTCTCCTCGAGTGACTCCATCGCGCCATTCTTGAATACGGGAGTTGACTACGCTGGCCCGTTGTACATTAAGCAGGGTGCAACCAGGAGCAAGGTGAAGGTAAAATGCTACGTAGCATTGTTCATTTGCCTTAGCACCATGGCGATATACTTGGAATTAGTTCGTGACTTAACCCTAGACCGGGCGCGCTGGTTGTTTTTGTCAACCAGCGCTCTATTTTACGCCGTAATTCCCAGGACTGTCAGTCTTTCACAACCTTGCAACTAACACCTTTGCTCTAACTCTTGACCTTCAGTTCAGTCGAATTTCGACAACAGCGGAAGCGATACGTAAGTAATTATTTCGAGCGAAATCTTGGAACCCGAAGCTGGTTGACAAAGTCTACCGCGCGCCTGATCATGTAAGTAAAATTTATTTCTTAAAAATTTCCTTTCCTCTGTACTTTTCGGTTAATTAGCGAAAGTCAGGCGTAATTACATGTAGTATATTTCTATTTTAGGTCTCGTTTTGTCAATGATGAAGACATACCTGACATTTTGAGCCAGTTGTCCGATGAAATAGAGGACTCTACTTCGGATTTTTTGAATGGGGAAAAGGAAATGATAAACTATCGAATCAGTGAGAAGACGATAACGAAAGGAAATTTATCTTCGTGAAAGATGGAAGAAGAATGTGGTCCACGACGGACTTTACAAAACTTACTCGAGGATAAAAGCAAGGAATATTGTAAAAATACTGCCAGGACCGGAAGGGGAGGCGATGAAAGTATCAACAGAAATTGACTGTCTCATGCAGGTGATATACGCTGAGATGGTTGATGAACTATTATACTGGACTAATTTGTACATTTCTAGGAAGCGGTAGGAAGTGAATTACAGCCGTAAGGGTGATGCTAAATTTGCGAACCGCAGTGAAATTATGGCATTGCTCGGGGGATCATGCGTGAAAGATTTCCTGACAATGGTAACAAAGTTTATATTTCATATACACCCTACCGGGCGTCGAATGGATGACCCACGCATAAGAATGCCTCCACGTACCGGGGTAAACACCCACGGATGAGATTGGATTGAAGAGCGGGTCGAATTGCTTAACGAGCTTCGGACCGCTCCCCTTCCTACTTTCTGTGCCGGCCCGGCAGCCTGAGCACTTGGGGAAGCGGTACGTTCGAAAGAAAACAAAAACAACAATACTTAAGATGGAGCCTTATGTCTATAATATGAAAGTAGGATCTCTGGGTTCAAGTGCCTATTGGATACTGCTTAACACTGCTACAAATGACAAGAACCAGTTAATAGGGGTACGAATGCAAATTTATTCAAATATGACAATTTAAAAAGGTTGATACAACTCTATACAATGACTCTCCACATATGGGAGGAAAAGAAAATAATAATCATTTTAAAATACGAATCGCCCATGGGCGTCGTCTGCATAACGGTATGATTGAGGTTTTGCGACTTGCTATCGTTCATTTTTTTCTCATTAATTCATACCGTTCATGACATTTGTACATTATTCTGTCGATCACCCCGTGAGATGAACTGATGTCCCAATACACAAATATTACTAGCTGTTCTAAGCACGAACATAACCGGGGCCTACGCTACATAATATCATCTTAAAAGACACATTTGCATACTGCACAAACAAACACAAATACCATTTTTGCTAAACCCCGGACTCCTCATCTATTACCAAAACCAAACAACGTGCACATAGGTTCTGTTTGAACTCAAAAATATGTGCACATCATTACGAAACATACACAAAACATATGGATATATACACTTCATGCACTCAGGAGAACCATTCCTAGAAAGAAACAACATGGTTATCACTGTCTCCGGCCCAAAGCGCAAGCGTGAATCAGCTCGCTCATGGGCGCCACCATAATCCGGCGTCGAACTGGCAGACTCCCGACCGAGAGGTACTGTGGGTTTCTGTAGATACCGAGAATAGCGACAATCTCATCTCGCCGGATATCTGGGGGAATCCCTATTCATTTATTAAATACCTTTTAAAAGAAGTTACCGTGATATTATCATTATACAAGTATTCTTAGCTAAGCCATATAACCCAAACAAAAGAACGTGAGCAGACCAGGCTCCAAACCCTAACACAATGCGAGACGGGACCCTTTTGTCCCGATGGCGAGAGCTAGACCTTCACAAAAAAATAAAGGAGGCCGGTCATTCACTTCGCACGGCCATTCAGATTCTTCTCTCCCTCAAACGTCACCCTCTCGTCTCGGGGACACATCCGCGGCCCATTTTATTTGTTTATTCATATTATCGTGGAATTCCCATAAAATACTCCTTTATTCTCTCTCATTATTATCGCTGAGCGCCGGCTATGGGCACAATCATTTCTAACTCATTTCATCGTAAATTACTCGGGCATTCAGCCGTCCCACTATGTCTCATATCGCGTATCTTATTCCCTTGGGCCTAGGGCTCTCATGGCTCCTCGTTCATACCACATAAATACACTTATATTTAAACCTTCTGACCAAAGATTAGGGATGGGCCTCACCCCGGCCATAGATTAAAAGAAAACTCTCCAAACCATTATGGCCAATTAATCAAAATCACGGGAGACTTGCACATGGTCCCTCACACCTATCTAGATCACACAGTATGTACCTCTCCCGGTCGGGATTTTCTTCATTCTTGATGTACATGCACGGATTGTATCTGTAAGCTAGGCATGCATTATCTGACTGACCCATGAGTTTCCCTGGCATAGATGACAACCTCGTGGGACAGTGACTACC
Source organism: Anabrus simplex (assembly GCF_040414725.1). Taxonomy (NCBI): domain Eukaryota; kingdom Metazoa; phylum Arthropoda; class Insecta; order Orthoptera; family Tettigoniidae; genus Anabrus; species Anabrus simplex. Next base: position 228,280 of record NC_090266.1, read on the forward strand.
AATATTTCAACATGTTTCCCTGCTTGCCAACACTATTTTTCCAACCGCCCCTACGGGAAACTCGAATATTCTCCTAACCTTGTTCCCATATTTGCTAGGACATTCTACATTTTACTAAAAATATAACCCTCACGATAAGCTAATCATTAAGAAAGAAATATGAGTCGTCCGGGAATTTAGCCCCTTGAATTTTACTTCAACATTATAAAAATCAATAAAAATTCCATATAGGACATGCATTAACTTACAACATTTGATATTTACAAAAGAACGCTAATCCTATCCCCGGGTTATGTCATGCTTAGAAATTAAATTTGGACATCACTCATCTGTTTGGTGGCCGTTGTCTCTTCCGCCACGGGAGACCCATGGTGAAGTTCTTAGTACTCCATGACCACTCGGCAGGTGGCGGGCGTGCAGTCCTTCATCCCTGGTCCATTCAAGTCCGACATCCTGGGGAACTCGTCACAGCTGAAATCTTACAGTAATCCAATTGGGTAACACTTTTACACTCGTCACACGTCCTCTATTTCAGAGCTTACACCCGCGTTCACAGTAAGAATCGGGTAGCTCACGAGACTCGAGCCCCTGATTCGAAGTAACACTTTGGGTGACACCTAATTATGAATTTCACTGACTCATTAAACCGGCAGTTTCTCAGCCGAATTCTAATACTTGTTCGAAAATTATGCTCGCGGTTTTTACTAGTTTGACACGCAGCACAGAAACGATTCACCTAGGCTCGTTTGGCCTCCCGTTCACTACACAAAGGCTTTTGTACAAGGGTTTCTGACTGTAACTGGAGCACCGCGGGACGCAGTGTCCGTCTCACGACCCGTGAAAGAACAACTGTCTCTACAATGGCCTGCCCGGCTTATATTATCTTACCCGCCGGAAGCTCGGGGGCGTCAACGTTCACGGTTCATTAAGAACAAGAGCTCCTTTCGTACCAAGAATTGACGATATTTGAATAGTGCATCTTGTAGCCCTCTGTCTCCTCTTTCATTTGAGCCAGGCGTGCCGGATCTCCGATCAGCAGTTTTTATGTAATTTGCTTCCCGCCTTTGATTAATTCATAGCGTCCTCTGGGGGGTGGAGCTATCTCCTAAGCGCGATTCTTGGCGTGGGTGACGCCGCTATGTCCACATGTGTTAGCGATATGTTACATCTTGACAGCTGGTGACCTCATTTCTTCCCCTGCATAAGTTATTACATATTTTTAGTCTGGAGAACGCAGAAAATTCCGCTCTATTCAATGGTGTGTCTCACATAATTTTCCTATGTCTGGATTAAAATATCGCCCCGTTTTACGCGACGTTGGCACCCGTGACATGTGCATAAAAAACCGGAAGTTCCTTATGTTCGTTTGGAACTCTGGGAAGCTAGGCTCCACCTCGGGGCGTATCTGACTACTCCAGCATCGCGTCCCCTTTCTATCTCTCTCTGCACGTTGAGAGCGTATTTCCGCGAGGGCTTGGCTGTTCCTTTGTCTTTCCATTGTCTGGCAAGTGCTCTTTTCGCGGGTTCCATTCTGGCATGCCGCCGCTCGATGCCCTTCGCCCATACTGCTACCTATGACGCGACCTTTAGGAGTAATTTTAATGGAGTATAAAGCCCATATCATTCCCATGGAGCTGTACAGGACACTGTACGGTTTCAGTATCTACTGCTTAACTCATTTTAAATAGGCGCAGTATTCATGTTCATATCAGAATTAGTTCACGTGCTCATGATTATCCGCTTTAAGTACATTCATATTAATCACTAATACATGTTTTTGACTTCATTTGAAGAATAACACTGAAACATAAGATAAAACGCCGTTAAATGAAATGTTTATGCGATTGGAAGCCTGTAAACAACTGAAAACGTAACTGGTTGACAAAGTCAACCGCGCGCCCGGTAGTGTGAGAGAAATTGGCGCGCCCGGTCTAGGGTTAACCACACAGGCCTTTATTACCACCTTACGCAGATTTGCATTTAGGATGGCGAGGTGCACCAACCTATATAGTGACAATGCTATTAACTTTGTAGGAGCTAGAAATGAATTGTTGAAGGAGCACCAGTCGGATCAGTGGAAGACAGAAATGCTGAACAACGCAGCGCAAGGGGGATTCACTTGGGATTTCATTCCTCCTGATTCGCCTCACTTGGGGGGACTGTGGGAAGCTGGAGTGAAATCCATGAGACATCATTTGCGAGGAACTGCTGGCAATGCCTGCTTGACATATGACGAGATGTATACTCTACTTTGCCAAATAGAGGCATGCCTAAACTCACGACCGCTCGTTAGTCTCTCAGACGACCCTGATAAACCCCCATACCTCTCTCCTGGCCACCTTCTGATCGAAGCTCCCCTGCTATCCTTCCCTCAACCTGACCTTAGTGATGGTGTGCACTGTTATACTTCCAGATGGCATTACATTCAGGCGCCGCAGCAGACATTTTGGAAACAGTGGTCTAATGACTATCTTAGTAGCTCACAACAGCGTCAGAAATGGTTGACGAGTTAGCCTAACCTTCAGCCTGGAACTATCGTCTTAGTTAAGGACGACAACATTCCTCCTCTCCCTTGGCGACTTGCATCGGTCGAGGAAACTTATCCTGGGAAGGACGGACGAGTGCGTACGGTTATAATTCGCACGAGCAATGGAATTTTGAGGCATTCTGTACATAGGTTATATCCGTTGCCATCTCAATACTGATATTTGCAAATACATTCAGTGCCTTATTTCGTGTTGGTGTTAAGTTCTTTGCTCTTGATTGTAAGGTTTTAATTATGATCAGTGTCCTTCATTGTTTGTGTTTAGTGCTGTACTTTTTATTGTAGGATTTGAATTTTTTTATTTTGGTTTCATTATTTGAACATCTGTGAACAATTTTGCTCAGTAATATTGCTTGAAGTTGTGTGTGTCTCGTATCGGCATATGTATTGATGGTGAAAGAACTTCATATATGACTATGACTTCAATTTAAATGCAAAATATCTTGTATTTGTTAAAGGTGATAAATTTAGGTGTCGCGGTATGTTTGTGATTGATCAGAGCGCAACTGCATTGGCGCTGCGCCACTTCCGGGGGTTGTTTTATATCGGAAGTGGTCGGGCACTTTCGCGTGCAATTGGGTGAGCGAGTGAGTGACTGAAAAGCAGCATGGCTTCCGGACTATGGTGAAATATGCTATTCGGACAATTTCTGAAATTATCAAAACCATTGCGTGAGCGACAGATTAAACAAATGTATCACGATGTGTATAAAATGTAATAAACCTACTATATGTATAATTAAATACATTTCATCTTTATATGTGCATGAACTAGCATGTGGTTCCTAGCATCACGTGTTCTCAGGTACCTGTCCGAATGAGGTCGGAACATGGTCATACCGGGCCGGATTCGTGAAAGTGTCGTAATGCCATAATATCACGTGGTCCTCCGGTATTTGTGAGTATATGTTTCGAGAGCTGAATACCTGTGGAGAGAATATTGGAGCACGTGCAACATCATCCCTGCTGCATGCTGAACTAGACTAGGCGGAGAAAGGATAAGTGCACGTCAGAGCAGTATACCAGAGGTTAGTCATTCCTTTCATTTTTCGTTTCTATATCTTTGTATATCTAACATCATCTAATATCATCTAATATCATGGAATTTATTGAAACAAGGAGCGTTCATTAAATGGTCACTGACACGTATCAGTAATATGTAGACAAGTTTGTGGCGGGCTCCGATATTAATGCATTACGTAGAAGTTTGAAACAATTGCCTTCACTGTGGGAAGAATATAAGCATGTTCAACGTATACTTGAGATTAATTACGACGGGAACTACGAAAATCATGAACGGGATAGGGAACAGTTCGAAGGAAACTATTCCGATTTAGAGGCGACAATTACTACACTGATAGAATAGAGCACAACCCGCAAGCAGAATATTCTATGGAGACACGACTGCCCGTCATTGACCTCCCTACATTTCATGGTGAGTACGAGACTTGGACTAATTTTCAAGACACTTTTCAGGCCTTAATTGTTGATAATTTAAAACTATCAAACGTTCAGCATATCAAGGCATTATTGTCTTTACCTACATGTCACCAATATACAGCATCAGACCTTAGGAAGTTGAACAACCACTTAGTAAGCAATTTAAATGCTATTCAGACCCTCAATTTTCAGTTCTTTTACACGAAGCCTTACTCCAGCAGCTAATGTTAGACAAATTAGATCCCAATACCCGTAGAGAGTTCGAAATGAAAGCTCCCAGCGATGATTTTCCCAAACTCGCAGAGAGTAATATAATACAGGGATTCTGCAGCCTCCTCCTCCACCTCCGGCTCCCAGGGTCCCGCTCCTCCTCCTCCCGAGGGGCCTTCCCAGGGGCCTCCTCCTCCGCCGCCGCACGGGAGGCCTTCCCAGGGGCCCGCTCATCCGCAGCCAGAGGCCTCTTCTAGTGCTGCCAACTTAACCTTACTAGCGCGAAATTTGAATTGGTAAACAAACCCTCGTCCTTTTTTGACAGCCACGTGCTCTTTGACAGACAACAACGCATCGGTAACATCAGTACTGCCATCTTGACGGGCCTAAACTTCAATGCTGCCAACTTAACATCACTAGCGCGAGATTTGAATCGGTAAACAAAGCTACGTGCTTTTCTGACAGCCACGTGCTTTTTGACAGACAACAACGCATCGCTATCCTTAATGCTGCCATCTTAACGGGCTTAAACCCCAGTGCTGCCAACTTAACCTTACTAGCGAAAGATTTGAATCGGTAAACAAAGCTACATGCTTTTCTGACAGGTGTCATCCGCCATCTTAAATCAACAGAGCACCGTGCTGCCCTCTTTAGCTACATATCTTTCAAATGTGGTGGCGGATAATTTGAAAAATGCTTTTTGATAGCAGCCATCTTTAATCGACATAGCACCGTGCTGCACTCTTTAGTTGAAATGTGGTGGCAGGCAATTTCACGTGACAGCAGCCATCTTTAATAAAGAGACACCGTGCTGCCCTCTTTGGTTGAAATTTGGTGACGGCAATTTGAAAAATTCCACGTGCTCTTGTTTGGAAACAAAGCCACAAGCTTTTTTGACAGCTACCATCCGCCATATTTAATCAAGACAGCACTGTGCTGCACTCTAGTTGAAATGTGGTGGCGGCAAATTCCACTCGCTCTTGTTTGGAAACAAACCCACGTGCTTTTTGTCGGGAGCCATCTTTAATCAACAGAGCACCGTGCTGCCCTCTTTAGGTACATACCTTTGAAATGTGGTGGCGGACAATTTGAAAAATTCTACTCGCTCTTGTTTGGAAACAAACCCACGTGCTTTTTTGACAGGTACCATCCACAATCTTTAATCAACAGAGCACCGTGCTGCACTCTTTATTTGAAATGGTGTGGAGGACAATTTGACAAGCTGTCATCTTTAATCAGGAGAGTACCGTGCTGCCCTCCTTAGCTACATACCTTTAACATGTGGTGGCGGACAATTTGAAAAATGCTATTTGACAAGCTGTCATCTTTAATCAAGAGAGCACCGTGCTGCACTCTTTAGTTGAAATGTAGTGGCGGCAAATTCCACGTTCTCTTGTTTGGAAACAAATCTACGTGCTTTTTTGACAGTTGTCATCCGCCATCTTTAATCAACAGAGCACCGTGCTGCTATCTTTATCGTAGTAGTGGGCATTTTCTACATCACAGCTGTCATCCACCATCTTGCAACGCAAACCTCAGTGCTGCACTCTTTAGCAACTACCTTTGAAATATGGTGGCGGATAATTTAAAAACTTCTACAGCAACCATCTCTCGACGCTAATTGCACAAGATGGTGGCTATACATGACTCCTTAAGGGTACTTACGCAAGATGGCTGCTATTCATAGGTTCTCATGAGACGCCCTTGGGATGCTTGCGCAAGATGGCAGTTATACATGGCTCCTTATGAGAAGCCCTAGGAATGCTTGCTCAAGATGGCGACTGCTCTTATGATACGGCTTAAGGGTTCTTGCTCAAGATGGCTTGAGACGCCCTAAGGATGCTTGCGCAAGATGGCGGCCATACACAACTCCTTATGAGACACGTTAAGGGTGCTTGCGCAAGATGGCTGCTGCTCTTATGAAGAAAGCTAGCTTAGAGGCTAACGTGCGGTGGTAGTTCGATTCATTAAATTCGGGGCTTAAATGCAAAATGTTAAATATCTCGAAAACGGTGCGTCGTAGAGCAAAACGGACAAAATTTATTACTATTTCCTAGGTTCGCAGTATGAGGAACATGATAGCATAAGAAAAACATAGTCTAATATGAGATCAACGGTTCGGTTCCTACTTAGGTCCTTTGGCATTTGCTCTGTTGTATTGAAGCAAGTTTTTGTAACATGATCAGGTCTAGCTATGGTAGAGAGTATAACTTACCATGCTGGTTCGATTCATTAAATTTGGGGCTTAAATGCAAAATGTAAAATAACTTGAAAACAGTACGTCGTAGAGCAAAACGGACAAAATTTTTCTGCCTAATACCTAGGCTCGCAGTATCAGGAATATGATAGCATAAGAAAAACATAATTTAATTATGAGATCAACGGTTCGGTTCCTACTTAGGCCGTTTGGCATTAACGGCTATCTAATTCTACAAGATGGTGGCTATACATAACTTCTTATGGGACAGCTTAGGGTGCTTGCACAAGATGGCTTGAGAAGCCCTATGGATGCTTGCGCAAGATGACGGACACAAGATGGCGGCTTTACACAGCTCCTTATGAGACAGCTTAAGAGCGCTTGCACAAGATAGCTGCTGCTCTTATGAGACGCCCTATGGGTGCTTGCGCAAGATAGCAGCGACAAGATGGTGACTATACATAGCTCCCTTTGATACGGCCTAGGGGTGCTTACACAAGATGGTGGCTGTTCTGATGAAGAAAGCTAGCTTAGAGGCTACTGCGAAAGATGGCGGCTGCTGTTATGCATACGGTAGAGGACAATTTAAAATTCTACGCGCTCTCGTTTGTAAGATTCCACGTGCTATTTTTTTACAGCTCTCATCTTTAATCAACAGAGCATCGTGCAGGTATCTTTACAGCACTAAACCTCATACCTTTGAAATACGGTGGCGGCAATTTGAAAAATTAGTTTAACAGCAGTCATCTTTAAACAATGGCGGCTGTACATAGGCTGTTAAGGCCTCGTCATTCTCCTCCTCCTCCACTTCCTCCTCCTCCACTTCCTCCTCCTCCTCCTCCTATGTCAAGGCATAGCTTCATCGAACAAGTTTAAACCTGCAGCACGAAGGCAGGAGTGTGAAGCATTAACATCATTATACATGTTTAGACTTGCGAAACATAACAAGCCTAGAATTAAACACTGTACTCGATGTCGTTCACCTCAACATGTGATCAGAACATTGTTTGATGTGTTCAGAGCCAAAGTACAACTTCAATGATTCGCCTAGTGTAAAAAAAGAATCACACTGTGCACATACTGCGTAGCCCACTCGCTCGGTAAACGATATAGCAAAAGTACAACTTCAAATGATTTACCTTCTATCAGTCGTCTTGTGCGAAAATAAAAATCTACAGAAAAAGTATACTGCTCGGTAAACGATAATCTGATTTAGCGAGTGGAATTTGCCGACACCACATTTCAACTAAAGAGTGCAGCACAGTGCTCTCTTGATTAAAGCTGGCAGATGGTAGCTGTCAAAAAGCATGTGGCTTTGTTTCCAAACAAGAGCACGTGGAATTTTTCAAATTGCCGCCATCACATTTCAACTAAAGAGGGCAACACGGTGCTCTCTTGATTAATGATGGCTGCTGCCACGTGGAATTGTCTGCCACCACATTTTAATTAAAGAGTGCAGCACGGTGCTCTCTCGATTAAAGAAGGCTGCTATCAAAAAGGATTTTACAAATTATCCGCAACCGCATTTGAAAGATATGTAGCTAAAGAGGGCAGCACGGTGCTCTGTTGATTAAAGATGGCGGATGACACCTGTCAAGAAAGCATGTGGCTTTGTTTACCGATTCAAATCTCGCGCTAGTAAGGTTAAGTTGGCAGCACTGAGGTTTAAGCCCGTTAAGATGGCAGCACTAAGGTTAGCGATGCGTTGTTGTCTGTCAAAAAGCACGTGGCTGTCAGAAAAGCACGTAGATTTGTTTACCGATTCAAATCTCGCGCTAGTGATGTTAAGTTGGCAGTATTGAGGTTTAGGCCCGTCAAGATGGCGGTACTGTGGTTAGCGATGCGTTGTTGTCTGTCAAAAAGCACGTGGCTGTCACGAAAAGCACGTGGCTTTGTTTACCAATTCAAATTTCGCGCTAGTAAGGTTAAGTTGGCAGCACTAGAAGAGGCCTCTGGCTGCGGAGGAGCGGGCCCCTGGGAAGGCCTCCCGGGCGGCGGCTGAGGAGCAGGCCCTGTGGAGGCCCCTCGGCAGGAGGCCGAGGAGCGGGCCCCTGAGAGCCGGAGGAGGAGGAGGCGGCAGTATCCCCGTATTATACTACTGCAGAGGTTTCCACCTTTCTGGAAGAGAGGGTACAAGTGTTACAATTGATAATGGCAACACGGGAAAAGGAGGGAGCGCGGCAAATCTACCTAAGCACTAGCATGTGAGAAAGAGTGAAAGCCCAATTCGAGTTAACTCAAATGTATCTACAAGGGGGAAATGTAACATTTTGTGTCTTAGATCAACCGTTACATCGGTGCGAAGGATTTCTGCAAGCTAACACAAGACAACGGTATGATTTCGTCAAAAGAAAGGGATTATGCTTAACTGTTTTAGGTATCATAGTGTCAACGTGTGCAAATCTGATTGCTGTAAGACTTAACAACGTAGACATCACACTTTGATTCACTTCGACAGTGCCACGCAATCAAACGACTACAAACAATGGTACCTATGCTAGTAGACGACGAACGAGGTCAAAGTAATGCTAGTTACTGCACACTAAATTCAAGCCACAGTCTCAAGTAATGTTGTTCACTGCAATAGTAGGAGTTGCAGACAACAATGGTCGATTTCACCAGTGCCGAGCTCTACTTGACAATGGGTCGCAAACACATTTCATAACCGAGTCGCTTGCACTTATGCTGAGGCTGCAGCGACATAGAAACTGTATTCCAATTAGTGGTATAAATAACACTGCTGGCACCGCATCTCAAAGTGTTGACGTTCGTATCATTTTTAATGTGTCCAGATTTGAAACTGTTATAACATGTTCTATACTCCCTCACATAACACGCGATATTTCAGCGAACCATATTAATTGTAAATCGTGGAACCTGCCTGAGGATATCACATTGGCGGATCCTCACTTCAACAGGCCAGGACTAGTGGATGTGCTCATCGGTGCTGTGATTTTTATGCAGCTGTTGCAAGAAGGTTGGCGGAAAAACTGTGGTGAGTTACCCATCTTGAAGATTACTGTGTTAGGATGGATACTATCAGGTCCTATAAAGTCGCAGGCTCAGTCTAGTGAGAAATCAGAAACTCCACCCACGTCATCATTTTTCCTCAGACAGGACGATGACCTCAACAGAAAGAAGGAAAAATTCTGGTCAACAGAAGTATTGAAAACTTGAAGAATGCCCCTAACCAAGGAAGAGCAGCAGTGCAAGGAGCATTTCATAACTCACACCAAATGGGACAGCAGTGGACGTTTCTTTGTGAGGTTGCCTACGAAGGCATAAGGTCTGCAACTTGAAAACTCTTACAAAATATCGGAGAAACTAGTGTTGGGTCGCTCAGGAGCGAGTCGTTACTGATGAACGTCTCTATTTGTGGAGCGACTCCCCGCTCGCTCCTTTCAAGAGAGCGGACCGTTCAAACATAACACTCGCTCATACTGAGAGCGTCAAGAGAGAGAGTGAAGAGAACTTACCATGACTTTCAACTCATCCCCCAAGCGTTATCGCTAACAATACACACGATTTTAGTCGCCACTTTCCACTCACGAGCAACTCTTATGAGTTCTTCAGCCAAGTTTTGAGCCGCGTGCTTCTCGTCGTACTTGAAACATTCCAGTAGAACAGATACCAACTGGACTCCCTTGAAGAAATAAGCCGTCATGGCAAGTAGGAATTGTTGTTCATAGAAATACGACCATCAGTATTTAATGTCACATAGACTGCGGACTCCAATTGTTCTTTGACAAATTCTTTCGCCATATTATACAATTGTGGAAGAATTACTTGCGACAGAGTCTTTCCTGTGGGCAAGTTATAAGCGTTATTGAGTTTATGAATCAGTGTCCTAAAGTTTTTACTTTCAACGATGCGGAATGGCAAGTAGTTTTCCACAATTTTCTCCAAAACTTAAAAATCAATTTCTCTATTCCTTTTGTTGGAAAAAGGTCGGTGCATGTAGGAACTAATGTACGTCTGACCTGAATTCCGGTGCGGCGTTCCCCTTTGCTCAGCTGATGCTGGTGTGACTGCACAATCATCTTCATTAGAAGTTGCAATCGAAGCCACTCCTGACCTACGATCATCCAAAATTTCTTCTGAATAGGGAAGAGCGGGCGTGAGCCGTTCTATAGATAACGACATAGTAGGATGTAAATTTCGAACGTGGCGCGAGAAAATGAACGTACTCCCACTTTTATATGAAATATGTTTTGAGCAAAAATTGCACTTTGCTTTCCGATGGCCTAAATCTTTAAAAAAGTTCCAAATGTCACTCTTTTTCTGCTGCCTTAAAGCCATGATTTCCACTAAGCACTGTTGACAAAACTGACCATAGACCGAAATTAGACAAACTCCAGTTCACAATGGATCATTGGTGCCAATGAATAAAACGGAAAAAGCAGATAATGTTGTCTACACGAAATTTTGACGCATTCTCTTTTAGTATAAAATAACTAAGAAAGATATAGGAATTTATGAGAATTTATTTATTAATGAATGGTTTACGGGTTGAGTTGGTCAAAATGCCTTTATGGCAGGGGCAGGTACACTGAGAGGGACACATCTGGTTAACAGATATTTATACCCTGTCTCTTCCTGTTTATGTATTCCTCACAATTTGTCGGGTTTCCAAAAAAAGATATTCTTCGAGAAGAACCGTATTACAATGCTATCTATTGGCTATTTGATGAATTACGTCGTAAACACAGTTTGTAGTAAGGGATGGGTGTGAACAAGGGTACAGCCTACCAACACAGATTTTTTGTCTTCTTTGTTTTTTAAATATTTAACAGGAAAAAATATTATTCTTCTCGGAGTTATATCATTCTAATATTCTATGCAAGGACATACATTAGAATGTAGTTATTAATAACATAGATTTTCAACCATTTCCTTCCTTTTCTTCTCACAATGTCGGTGGCAGCAGTGGCACAGACGCACTCATCTTTAAATGAGGGAAGGAAGAGCGATACAATGTTTGGAGCGTGTCGAAGGAGCGAATGAATGAGGGAGGGGGTGTGGAAGAGGCTAGGCTCTTCGAGCCGTGCGATGCTTGGAGCAAACCGCTCCTTCGAACGACTCCCCGGAGCTGACTCCATCTGGGGAGCGGAGCGAAGGAGCGCGCTCCTTTCTTTGAACGATTCCGAGCCAACTCCAGGAGAAACGGTTCAGACTAAGGGAAAAGAAGCTTGAGAAGAGACCTGATCTGCGATTTGATTACGTGAGCTTCATAGAGGAATATGAGACCCTGACCCTGGGTCATATCAAGCTGGCCCCAGACATATGTAAGTACGAAGAAGCATTCTGCTATCACCCACACCATGCAGTTTTGAAGGCAGAGAGTACCACTACTAAGACACGGGTTGTATTCGACGCGTCCTGCAAAACTGACAATGGCGTTTCCCCTCAATGACACTCTCGCGGTTGTACCTACTGTTCAACAAGATCTACTATCAATTGTGACAATGTTTCGTGCACATCAGATTGCGATGACGGCAGACATTACAAAAATGTACCGTCAGGTCAGAGTAGACAATAAGGATATTGACGGCAAATATGTTGGTAGATGGTCCACCTAGTCAATACTATTTATTATTTAACTTTCACCTTACATCTAGTACATGCTTCGAGAATATATATGCATTCTCTTCCTCAGCTAGTGGATTAAAATTCAGTATACAATAAGACCTGTTAAAATAGGGGGCCCCCATTAAAAATTCAAAACTAAGACCATTACAATGTAATATTTAAAAAATTTGGATGGTAGAAAACATGGAATTCAAATCCCATCTTGTCATGTACAATTAAAACACAATATAGTAATGTCTGATTAAATATCGAGTACAACGTCTTATGGTGATATGAGTTCACAGTATCCTTGATCTTGCAATGCTATCTTGCGAATTTTAAGAATAAATGAAATTGCATTAAAACCGGAAGTCCTGCCGATATCCACCGAATATAGGTGTTAAAATAATGTCTATATGAATTAAAATATTGAACACAGCGTCGTACATTGACGTGAGTTTACAGTGTCCTTGGAGTTGTAATACTATCTTGCGAATTTCAACTGCATTTGTATAAGAATAAATGAAGTTGCATTAAAACTAGAAGTCCTGCCATTATCATCGGTTAATGGGTGTATTATGCAACCAGGTTGAAATAAAATTATAATGGTCTGTAAAAAGGATAGGAAATAGAAATTAAAAAAAAGGCTCCGGCCTGAACAAAATGAGAATGCAACGGGCCAAAAATATTAAACCTTACCACTGTGTTGATGTAAATATTACGTGTGGCGTGCATATGTTGAAGAGATGTGAAAGCAACTGGTGTTGTACGGCAACTGGTTGCGGAATTATTTTGAGATGCGCGGTGGATGGAACGAGGGGTGGAATGTACCGCCCCTGGTACTATAGTCATACTTCCCCCCTTACGCGCATGATCTCATTCTCTTTTGCCCTCTTTCTAGGGTATAGGGTCACCAATTTTAACAACTGATTGTCTTCTGCCATGTATTCATTTAGGCTGTTTTCACTATCATATTTTTGCAACTTGTATATTTCTAATTTCTCGAGGGCATTCATTTGTTTACCTTTGTTTAATGAATGTAATTGTTACCGTGTTTTTGCGGTAGTTATGCGTGAAAGAAGGTGCGGGGTGGTGAATAGGTCTCAAGCTACGAAAGTAAAATTAATTTAAAAATTTAACAAGGTTATATTTTTCTTTCAAAATAAAGAAATAACAAACATGGCAGGTACAGAGTAGCAAGACAACAAAGAGCAACAATCGTATTTACAGGTTTTGGGCTTCAGGCCCCGAACTTCCTATTCTCGAGCAGTTAGCCCGAATTTACATGTACATAAGGTTCAGCAAAGGGGCAGAAAACCCCAATTATGCCCAGGAGTACTTGCTCCAAATTACACAGTAATACCTCCTAGAGGCACGCAGAAACAAATTGCAAAAGAGCGATCCGCTCTCAAGGTTTTAAGCCTATCACAAGGCCACACCTAACTCCACCTTCAAGTTGTCCTCTAAGGACATATACACAGGGGTAAAAGACCCAACCTACTGAGGTCTATCAAATGAAAAGAGGGATAATTACATGACCTCTAAAACACCAAGTTGAGAGGAGGCGAACTGCACTCCTAATACATTTTGTTTTTAAAACCTAATTTGGCTCTAGGCCGCAAATCAAGGGCTAATCCCATACTAAAGAGGTGACTTAAGAAAGAAACAAATTTACATTACGTTAAGGAAGAATCGGTTGTGAAGTAAGTTCACCTCAAAACAGTATGATTGGGAGCTCGAGAGGGTTAAGCACTCTCTATCCCGATATGTAGTTTAAAAGATAGAATAGATACAAGTTTCTTTACATTTTTAAGGAAGGTTACATAATGGAAAAACTTCGGACCCGCCCCGAGAGTTAAACTGCTGAGCTAGCAAAGAAAGAAGTTATTAATTGGCCATTACCTTGTTGTTGACCGCTGCCGAAGAAAGAGGCGCTTCCGCCCCCTGCTATGTACTTTACACACTGAAAGATGGAACAGAAGTGGCCCGGAGACCCTAAAATCAGCAGTTTATATCCTCTCGCGGAAGGTTCGAGGCGTTAGGGGAATGAAAACACCCTCCCACAAACTCTTTATTGGGTAGGATACAGCAACATATTCAAGTTGGGGGAAGATACCTCTGATTGCTCAGAAATTAATAAAAGAAATTCGGGATTGGTTAGATACAAAACAAGGGGAAAGAGAGGGGTATACAGCCAACTTAAACAATAACAGAAAGAAATTTAACAAGAAACAAACTTTTGAATTAAAAATTTTCTCCAAAAAAACTGTTCTTTCACTCTGCACTAGGGTGCACTATTGTTGATCTTCAGTAGTGTCCTCTAGAAGAGAAAGTTCACACTTCTTTCTACAAGCGAAACAAAAATACGTCGAAAATGACACAGTTCAAAAACTCTAAAATTTCCAGGTAGTGACATCTTCTGAGAAACTTGAAAATTAATACCATCAATAAAGTTCAGACTTCCTCCAGCAGAGGAGTTTCAATTGGCGCACATTTTAAATTAGCGGCGTGGAGGTGTACCGCCCGGTACAGTAATAAAGCCATGTCTCGTTCAAAATTGGTGAAATGATGGTTGCCTTCGAGCATGTGTTCACACATTGCAGAGTATCTAGAATGTCTTCGTGCATTGACATGCTCTTTATACCGTACCAACACACTTCTACCCGACAGTCCGACATATTTTTTTCCGCAATCTTGGCAAGACAGTTTGTATACTCCTGACTTACTGAACCTACTGTTGGTGTTTGTTGTTGTTTGAGTCATCAGTCCATAGACTGGTTTGATGCAGCTCTCCATGCTACCCTATCCTGTGCTAACCTTTTCATTTCTACGTAGCTATTGCATCCTACATCTGCTCTAACCTGTTTGTCATATTCATACCTTGGTCTACCCCTACCGTTCTTGCCACCTACACTTCCTTCAAAAACCAACTGAACAAGTCCTGGGTGTCTTAAGATGTGTCCTATCATTCTATCTCTTCTTCTCGTCAAATTTAGCCAAATCGATCTCCTCTCACCAATTCGATTCAGTATCTCTTCATTCGTGATTCGATCTATCCATCTCACCTTCAGCATTCTTCTGTAACACCACATTTCAAAAGCTTCTATTCTCTTTCTTTCTGAGCTAGTTATCGTCCATGTTTCACTTCCATACAATGCCACGCTCCACACAAAAGTCTTCAAAAACATCTTTCTAATTCCGATATCAATGTTTGAAGTGAGCAAATTTCTTTTCATAAGAAAGCTCTTCCTTGCTTGTGCTAGCCTGCATTTTATGTCCTCCTTACTTCTGCCATCGTTGGTTATTTTACTACCCAAGTAACAATATTCATCTACTTCCTTTAAGACTTCGTTTCCTAATCTAATATTCCCTACATCACCTGCCTTCTTCGACTGCACTCCATTACTTTTGTTTTGGACTTATTTATTTTCATCTTGTACTCCTTACCTAAGACTTCATCCATACCATTCAGCAACTTCTCGAGATCTTCTGCAGTCTCAGATAAAATAACAATATCATAGGCAAATCTCAAGGTTTTGATTTCCTCTCCTTGGACTGTGATTCCCTTTCCAAATTTCTCTTTGATTTCCTTTACTGCCTGTTCTATGTAAACATTGAAAAGGAGAGGGGACAAACTGCAGCCTTACCTCACTCCTTTCTGGATTGCTGCTTCTTTTTCAAAGCCCTCGATTCTTATCACTGCAGACTGATTTTTATACAGGTTGTAGATAATTCTTCGTTCTCGGTATCTGATCCCTATCATCTTCAGAATCATAAATAGCCCGGTCCAATCAACATTATCGAATGCCTTTTCTAGATCTACGAATGCCATGTACGTGGGCTTGTCCTTCTTGATTCGATCCTCCAAGATCAGACGTAAAGTCAGGATTGCTTCACGTGTTCCTACATTTCTTCCGAAGCCAAATTGATATTCCCCCAACTCAGCTTCAACTTGTTTTTCCATTCTTCTGTAAATAATACGTGTTAAAATTTTGCAGGCATGAGATACTAAACTAATAGTGCGGTAGTTTTCACACCTGTCAGCACCGGCTTTCTTGGGAATAGGTATAACAACATTCTGCTGAAAATCGGATGGGACTTCTCCTGTCTCATACATCTTGCACACTAAATGAAATAACCTTACCATGCTGGTTTCTCCTAAGGCAGTCAGTAATTCAGCGGGAATATCATCAATTCCAGGTGCCTTGTTCCTATTTAGGTCACTCACAGCTCTGTCAAACTCTGACCTCAAAATTGGGTCTCCCATTTCATCAGCATCAACAGCCTCTTCATGTTCCAAAACGAAATTATCTACATCGTTACCTTGATACAACTGTTGGATATGCTCCTGCTATCTTTCTGCTTTTTCATCTTTCCCTAGAAGTTGCTTCCATCTGAGCTCTTAATATTCATGCACCTAGATTTCCTTTCTCCAAAGTTTTCCTTGATTTTCCTGTATGCAGCATCTACCTTTCCCAGGACCATAGAGCCTTCGACATCCTTGCACTTCTCCTTCAGCCATTCTTCCTTAGCTACCTTGCACTTTCTATCCACTTCATTCTTTAATCGCCTGTATTCTTTTCTGCCTTCTTCATTTCTAGCATTCTTGTATTTTCGTCGTTCATCAATCAGGTCTAGTATCTCCTGAGTTATCCACTGATTCTTAGTTGATTTTTCTTCCTTCCTAACATTTCTTCAGCAGCCCTACTGACTTCATTTTTCATGACTCTCCACTCTTCCTCTACTGTGTTTCCTTCAGCCTTTTCATTTAGTCCTTGTCCAACATGTTCCTTGAAACAATCCATCACTGTTGGTGTTTACGCTATTCGAATTCAACAATAAATTATAATTATTGTTATCTGTCCTAAAGGATACATGGATATTGTGTTTCCAGAAGAGTTTAGCCAAACCGTATGATTGTTTATTAATATAAGTGAATGTAGCTAATTACTTTTTTCTCCTTTCTTATTTACAAGTAGAGTGTTAGGTCTATTCACTACCTTACTCTTTATCCTATTGACATAGCTCTTGGGGTAGTCGTTTCTTCTGGCGATAACTTGGATAATGTTTATCTCTTTATTAAAATCATTTCTATTTAATGGTATTCTTACTGCTCTATTGATGAAGCTGTAAAATGCCGCCTTCTTGTGTTCTCCTGCGTGGTTCGAGTCTTTCCTGATAACAACATCTGTGTGTGTAGGTTTTCTGAATACTTGGTAAATCAGGTTTTTATTGTCTCTAGTTACTGTTACGTCTAGATAGTTTAAACTTTCATAAACTTCCGACTCGATTGTAAATGTTATGTGTTTTTCTAGGTTGTTTAATTGGTCTAACAGCTCGTTTGGCTTGAGTTCTTGTTCAGTAATGATAGCGAACGCGTGATCAACAAACCTTAACCATAAGTCTAATCCTTTTATTTTACCGACTATTTTATAAGATTCCATATGGTCCATAAATATATCCGCAAGGATACCAGACGCTGGTGATCCCATGGCCAGCCTATTAACTTGTTTATACACGTTGTTGTTGAAAGTAAAAAAGGTATTTTCTAATGTGAACTTTAACAAGTTGATGAATTCATCAATTTCTACTTTATTCAACGGACTCCTTGTATTTAAATTTTCCTTGACAGTGTTGATAGTCTCCGCGATCGGAATATTCGAATACATATCTTTCATATCATTTATCGTATACTAACACAGAAGGGTATAACCAGGGTATAATAAGTGAAGTTTAGCCCGGTGAAGACGGCAGCAGTGAGGTTAGTGATGATATGTTGTTTAAATTTCCCCGCCCACGTGCTTAGAGAGGGCATCTGCTATCATGACAGGTGTCAAAAATCACGCGGATTTTAAATTCCGCGCCACGACGTGAATAAGGTGGCAGAAATGATGTTTAGAGCCTTGAAGATGGTAGCAGTGAGGTTAGCGATGCTCTATTGTCCTAAAAAGTGAGGTTAAGGTCCGTCAAGATGACAGCTGTCACCTTGACATCTATGAAAAAAGTACGTGGTATGCTGCATCAGAATGCGAAGTTCAAAGTCAATGCCGTTGTGGTTAGAACGTGTGATGAAGCACGTAGAGTTTCAAGTTCGTGCGTGTCCGTCGTTACCATGACGGGTGCTTTCTTAGCATGTTCTATCTATGCGCACTAACTTAACTAGGTAGAGCGCTGCATTTAAAATCCAAGTGTTTTGGCAAGTT
This sequence comes from Anabrus simplex, assembly GCF_040414725.1. Lineage (NCBI taxonomy): Eukaryota > Metazoa > Arthropoda > Insecta > Orthoptera > Tettigoniidae > Anabrus > Anabrus simplex. The sequence goes on from NC_090266.1 coordinate 246,442, forward strand.
ATAAGTACTTGGGCTTAGACATTGAACTTCGAGTGCTGACGCGGCATACCACGTGACCGTGACGGTCATGTACTTTTGTTTGTAAACAAAGCCACGTGCTTCGCCACGTATCGTTTTCACAGCTTTCAAGGTGACAGCTTCCATCTTGACGGACCCTAACCTCACTTTTAAGGACAATAGAGAATCGCTAACCTCACTGCTACCATCTTCACGGGGCTAAACCTTATCGCTGCCAACTTATGCACGTCGTGGCGCGGAATGAAAATCCACGTGCTTTCCTGACACCTGTCAACATAACAGATGCCATCTTTAACTACTCGGAGGCGGAATTTTAAACAACAGAACATCGCTAACCTCACTGCTGCCTTCTTAACGGGGAAAACCCAAAATTTTGCCACCTTGATTATGCGCTTTTATGTTAGTTTACTGTTAATAGTTAAGCCGTTCGCATCATCGAAGTAGAGAGTACAAGAGTCTAGTAGCTTTAACTTATATATTTTAAGGAAGAATCTGTTAGCAGAAAATAAGGTCCGTCGTGGAAAACCTATTTCTAGCTATATTTGCAAAGAGTGTGGAAAAAATTTCCGAGGCTATCACAAGGAACATCATGAGATATACTGTAGGACAATTTTTTCAAAACAAACATTGTAGAAGAGAGTTCAAGAACGCATACAACGCTCAACGTCACGAAGCCGCGTGTAATGTAGCTTCATCGAGGAGAAAATACAAAGTGCTCAACCGTAGTCAAGCAACCACTGATTCATTTTTAAAAAGTTCACCTCTGCGAGAGATTTTTAATTCTCCCTTTTTGTCTAGGCCTGCTACAAGTTCTGTTACTAAGCATATATTTCGAGATAGAGAGAGGCAAGACCATGAGTACGATAATGAGGGTAACGATGTTGATAATAAGAGTGATAATAAAGGAAAAGTAGAAGAAGAAAAAGGAAAAGGAGATTTCAATATTTCATTGCCATTAGAGCTTTATAATTTTACTTCATTTTCTAAGCCTAGTACACATTCCGTCGCGGTGCAAACATCTCAAGAAGAGGTCGCTTCATTGCTAACGAAACAAGTTAAGAATGTACCTAGAAACGTTAATGTTGAAGCACATATTACATTAAAACAAATCCATACATCGTCTGTCTGCATATAAGCTCAAAGTTCACAACAGGCCTCTGTAACCCCATGTAGGCGTAAAATATTGTAAAGACCCAAACCCACTCTGAAATTGTTTGCAACATCTAAGAGCCTATCAAGATGCTGGTTACACAGAGTATAAAAAACATACTGTATTTTCGAAATAGAACAAGAAGTACGTTGTGCAGGTATTATTGAATCATAGCTCTTCTAAGTAAAGACCTTACCTGTAAGCTCTCTCTCGACAGCAAAAAAACCTATACACTTTCCTACATTCCCATCCCTCACATTCATCCTCACCTAAGTCATATTTCTATAGCATATAGTAGATAGATTACCTACAATGGTACAGACTCTTTTCCAACATTCTCCCTTCCTTAGGGTGGTAACTCCACCTCTAGCTCTAGAACCGGTATCAAGCCTGGATAAAGAGAAGAGAGGCACCCTAAATACTACAAAAATGAAAGCCCATTAGTTCTTTAAACATTTAGACCGTTTGCCTTTTATCCCATTAGAACATTAGCCCTTTAGCACATTAGCCCCTAAGCCCTTTAGCTCATTAGCCCTTTAGCCCATTATCCATTTAGCCCTTTATCTAAAGGAAAGGGCGGAGGTTGAGGAAGTGTCACTTTGCCATTTTGCCCTTTTAATAAGATGTGACCCCTGAGTTCCATTCCCTAACAATCAATCAATCAATCAATCAATCAATCAATCAATCAATCAATCAATCAATCAATCAATCAATCAATAAATCAATCAATCAATCAATCAATCAATCAATCAATCAATCAATCAATCAATCAATCAATCAATCAATCAATCAATCAATCAATCGATCAATCAATCAATCAAATAAACAATCAATACTGATCTGCATTTAGGGCAGTCTTCCAGGTGGCAGATTCCCTACCTGTAGTTTTCCTAGCCTTTTCTTAAATGATCGCAAAGAAATTGGAAAATTATTGAACATTTCCCTTGGTTATTCCAATCCCTAACTCCCCTTCGTATAAACGAATATTTTCCCCAATTTGTCCTCTTGAATTCCAACTTTATCTTTATATTTTGATTTTTCTACTTTTAAAGACATCACTCAAACTTATTCGTCTACTGACGTCCTCCCACGCCATCTCTCGTCTGACAGCTCGGAACATACCATTTAATCGAGCAGCTCGTCTCCTTTCTCCCAAATTTTCCCAGTCCGAACTTTGCAACATTTTTGTAACGCTACTCATTTGTCGCAAATCACCCATAACAAATCGAGCTGCTTTTCTTTGCATTTTTTCCACTTCTTGAATCAAGTAATCCTGCTAAGGGTCCCATACACTGGAACCATACTCTAGTTGGGGTCCTACCAGAGACTTATATGCCCTTTCCTTGATATCCTTTCTACAACCCCTAAATACCCTCATGACCATGTGCAGAGATCTGTCTTTTCTTATATTAACACCTAGGTACTAAAATGATCCCCAATAGGAACATTCACCCCATCAACGCAGTAATTAAAACTGAGAGGACTTTTCCTATTTGTGAAACTCACAACCAGACTTTTAACCCCGTTTATCATCATACCATGTTCCACCGTCCATCTCACAAGACTACCGAGGTCACCCTGCAGCCGCTCACAATCTTGTAAATTTTTTATTACTCTGTACAGAATAACATCATCTGCAAACAGCCTTATCTCTGATTCTACTTCTATACAAAGGTCCAATAATACTGCTTTGAGGAATTCCCCTCTTAATTATTACAGGGTCAGATAGAGCTTCGCCTACTCTAATTATCTGAGTTATATTTTCTAGAAATATAGCCTCCCAATCAGCCACTCTTTTTTCCAGTCCAAATTGCACACATATTTGCCAGTAGTTTTCCATGATCTACCCTATCAAATGCCTCAGATAGGCCAATCGCAGTACAGTCCAATTGACTTACTGAATCCAGGATATCTGCTATACCTTGCTGAAATCCTACAAGCTGAGCTTCAGTCGAATAACCTTTCCTAAACCCAAAATGCCTTCTGTCAAACCAGTTATTAATTTCGCAATCATGTCTAATATAATCAGAAAGAATGCTATCCCATAGCTTACATAAATTGCATGTCAAACTGACTGGCCTGTAATTTTCAGCTTTATGTCTATCACCCTTTCCTTTACACACAGGGGCTATTATAGCAGCTCTACATTCATTTGGCATAGCTACTTCAACCAAACAATAATCAAATAAGTATTTGAGATATGGTACTATATCCCAACCCATTGCCTTTAATATATCCCCAGAAATCTTATCAATTCCAGCTGCTTTCCTAGTTTTCAACTTTGGTACCTTACTGTAAATGTCATTGTTATCATAGGTAAATTTTAATGCTTCTTTAGTGCTACTCACATACCCTATCTGGACATTATCCTTGTAACCAACAATTTTTTACATACTGCTGAATGAACAATTCTGCCTTTTGAAGATCCTCGCATACATACTCCCCTTGTTCATTAATGATTCCTTGAATGTCCTTCTTCGAACCAGTTTCTGCGTTAAAGTACCTATATATACCCTTCCATTTTTCATTAAAATTTGTATGACCGCCAATTATGCTTGCCATCATGTTATCCTTAGCTGACTTCTTTGCTAGATTCAGTTTCCTAGTAAGTTCCTTCAATTTTCATAACGTCCATAACCATTTCTAACTCTATTTCTTTCCAGTCTGCACGTCCTTCTTAGTCTCTTTATTTCTCTGTTATAATATAGTGGATCCTTACCATTCCTTACCACCTTTAAAGGAACAAACCTATTTTCACATTCCTCAACAATTTCTTTAAACCCATCCCACAGTCTCTTTTCATTTTATTTACCATATTCCAGCGATCATGGTTACTTTTTAAAAACTCCCTCATGCCCGTTTTATCAGCCATATGGTACTGCCTAATAGTCCTAATTTTAATACCTTCCTTTCTTTCACATTTGCTTTTTACTACGACAAGAACAGCATCGTGATCACTAATACCATCTATTACTTCAGTTTCTCTATAGAGCTCATCTGGTTTTATCAGCACCACATCCAGAATATTCTTCCCTCTGGTTGGTTCCATCACTTTCTGAATCAGGTGCCCTTCCCATATTAACTTATTTGCCATTCGTTGGTCATGCTTCCTGTCGTTCGCATTACCTTCCCAATTGACATTTGGTAAATTTAGATCACCTGCTACTATCACATTCCTTTTCATATCATTTCCAACACAGCTGATTGTCTTATCAAATAATTCTGAATCAGCGTCAGCGCTTCCGTCTCCAAAGAGATCAAGTTGCCTATTATCTTTAGGGTAGAGCCTTACACCCAGAATTTCATGTTTTTCATTCTTAACTCTTTCGTAGGTTACAAATTCTTCTTTCTCCAGAACGAATACTCACCTTCCTACCATTCCTATCCTATCTCTACGATACACACTCCAGTTCCGTGAGAATATCTCTGCCTCCATTATATCATTTCTTAGCCATGATTCAACTCATATTACAATATCTCCATTATATCATTTATCAGCCATAATTCAACTCCTATTACAATATCTGGTAAGTATATATCTACTAAATTACTTAATTAGATTCCTTTGCTTACAATGGTTCTACAGTTGAGCACTAACATTTTATGTCATCCCTTGCTTTCCAATTTCCTGTTCGCTTAACACCGGTCCGTAGGCCACCCTGTTTCCCTGTATGTACCTGCCTATAACGCTTCTAAACAAGTTTCCTAACTTATATGTACCACTGCGGTTTAAGTGAAAGCCATCTGGGCGGCAGATCCCTGTCTCCTACCCAGCCATTAGGATCTAGAAATCTCACTCCCAGTTTTCCACATACCCACTCCATAGTCTCATTTAAATCCCCAATAACCTTCCAGTCAGTATACCTCCTATAGTGTATTCCACTGATAACAATCTCCGCTTCCTTAAACTACATCCATGTTGCATTTACCAGATCCCACACATCCCCAACTATGTTGGTACTTATACCTGCTTGCCTTACGTTGTTAGTACCAACGTGAAACACTACCACCTTCTCCCTCCCCTCCCGCTTCTCTTCTACTTTCCTCAACATCTGCCTGAACCTAATTCCTGGATAACACTCTACCCTGGTTCCCTTTCCTCCACACACTTTCCCCACATGTCTAACGATGGAATTCCCCATGACCAGAGCCTCAACCCTACCGAACTCATTCGATCCCCTCCCCTCCTGGTCAGCGCTACCTTGTCTTACTGCTGTAGAAGCTACTACCTCAGCCCTTTTTTCCCTCCCATGACCCTATTCCACCTGCCTTTCCCTTTCCACTACACAACATTTCCCTTTCCTACCTTTTCCCTTCCTCCTACTCCCACACATCTCAGCAACAGTTCCCTGTTCCTCATCTTCCCTCGGTTGTTCTACCTGCAGTGACTCGTAACGATTTCTAACAGACACCTGTCCTGAAATCTTATCCTGAACAGAGCCTTAGCCTGCAATCCCCTTCACCTTAAAATATTAGACCACCTGTCTTCTACAATTCACCCATTTCCTTCCCATCCCTCCTTTACAACTACTGTATCCTGTACATTATTTGAGGGAGGCCTACTTTCCTTCCTGTCCTCTGAGAGAATCTTAAATATCTCTCTCAAACTCTCCAACTCCTCCCTCTTACTCCTTAATGCCTGGCCACACCCACAGTTCCTACAGTTGCACTGCTTAGCCATTATTTACGGAATAATGGGGAGAAACGAAAAATAAATTAACATTTTCTGTGCAAATAAAAATGAAAGGAAAAGTATATTGCCTATAAAAATGAAATGAAATAAATATTTTCTAGGATAATTCAGAAAAATCACACAACAACAAGGTAATTAATATAAGCTACTACTACACTACAATACTACCTGTACTTAGTTGTACGAATTTTTTTCTACAACACCCTAACAGAATGAATATTTCTGGTAATTACTGAAAACCGAAATTAATACTCAAGAATTAGGTCTGCACAATTCTAAACTGCACTTAAGTCTGCACGTGTTGCACGAATATTTCGGCTCAGCGTTTTGCAATCCTACACTGAATTAAGTTTATCACTTCTAACAAGATAACAAAGTTAGGTTATAACAGCATTCTATGTTTACCTACATCTCATAATTCTGATTATGCTTTCAGGGTTAGTCCCATAAGATCCTATGTACACGCAAGAGCCACTGCGCTATACTGAAGTTAACAGGGGAATCCGGTTAGGAGAATAAAATACTCGCATTAGCCCTGTACCGGGCGGTACACCTCCACTCCGCTAATTTAAAATGTGCGCCAGTTGAAACTCCTCTGCTGGAGGAAGTCTGAACTTTATCTACGCTATTAATTCTCTACTTTCTCAGAAGATGTCACCACGTGGAAAATTTTGAGTTTTTGAACTGTGTCATTTTTGATGTGGTTTTGTTTCACTTGAAGTAAGAAGTGTGAACTTTCTCTTCTAGAGGACACTACTGAAGATCAACAATAGTGCAACCTAGTGCGGAGACAAAGAACTATTTTTTTGGAGAAATTTTTATTTCAAATGTTTGTTCTTTGCTAAAAAATTTTTTAGTTATTGTTTAAGTTGGCTGTATACCCCTCTTTTTCCCCTTGTTTTAGATTTATCCAATCCCGAATTTCTTTTAGTAATTTCCGACCAATCCGATGTATTTCCCCCCAACTTGGATATGTTTCTGTAACCTAGCCAATAAAATAATTGTGGGCGGGTGTTTTCATTCCCCTAACGCCTAGAACCTTCCACGAGAGGATATAAACTGCTGATTTTTGGGTCTCTGGGCCACTTCTGTTCCATCTTTCAGTGTATTAAGTACATAGCAGGAGGCGGGAAGCGCCTCTTTCTCCGGCAGCGGTCAACAATAAGGTAATGGCCGATTAATAAATTCTTTCTTTGCTAGCTCAGCAGTTTAACTTTCGGGGCGGGTTCTAGGCCTTCCACCATGTAACTTTCCTTTAAAATGTAAAAACTACTGGTATCTATTCTATCTTTCAAACGACATATCGGGATAGAGAGTGCTTAACCCTCTCGAGCTCCCACTCACATCGTCTTGAGGTGAACTTATTTTTCTCAACCAATTCTTCCGTAATGTAATGTAAATTGTTATTAAGTCACCTCTGTAGTATGGGATTAGCCCTTGTATTAATGGCCTAGTGCCAAGTAGGTCTTAAGCAAAGTGTATTAGGAGTGCAAATTCGCCTCCTCTCAAATTGTATTTTAGAGGTCATGTATTAACCTTCTTGTCATTTAACAGACCTCAGTAGGTTGGGTATTTTACCCCTGTGTATACGTCCTTGGAGGACAGCTTAAAAGTGGAGTTCGGAGTGGCCTATGATAGGCTTGTATTTTAAGGGGAAGTTGCCCCTTCTTGAAAATTGTGTTTCTGCCTCAAGGAGGCTTTTTGGGTGTAATTGGAAGCAAATGTTTCTGGCATGTTTGGGGGTTTTCGGCCCCTTTGTTGTATGGTGTTCATTGTAAGGTTGGGCTTATTGCTCAAGAATTATGTTTCTGACTTTTGAAGCCCCAAATGTGGTACCTATGTAAATGTATTTTTCAATCGTGTTTCGGCTACTAAGTACCTGTTCTATTTGTTGTTACCTAATTTTGAAAAGAAAATATAACCTTGTTAAATTTTAAAATTAATTTCACTTTAGTAGCTTGAGACCTATTCACCACCCAGCACCTTCTTTCATGCATAACTACCACCAAAACGCGGTAACAAGTGGTAGCAGAGCGTGGTTGAATGGGTCTCAATTTAGCCCCTTTTGACGGCTAAATATTGTTTGTTCCGAACTCTAACTATTTTCCCAGTTGCTGGAATTTTTTGAGTTTTTCAAAATTGTTCTGTCATCATGCCCGGCCCCCGCGATGTTCTCCATCTTAATTACTTGCGCAAGGAGGAGTTGATCTATGAATTAACTATCAGAAATGTGCAATCTGGAGGCACGGTTGCAGTAGACACTAACAAGCTTAGAGAGTCCCTTGATTTGCCCATTTCCATTCCCAATTTGGGAGAGAAAGAAATTGACGATTCTCTTTCCACGATCACGGAGAATGTTACTGGGCTAGCTTCTGTAGTTAGTTTTTTTGATGAAAATGATACGTCTCCGAATCAAATTAAGCGTGTGCAAGGCAGGCTATATCATTTTTCGAATAGGGTTAACGATCTGTTGTCTCTAAAACTGAATGACGTTCAGAGGAAAGAAGCTAGTACGCTCCTGGAAAATATTTCCGAATTATCTAGTAAGGTCACTCAATTGTTAACTGGGGAAGTTCCTCCCAAATCTGATCAGCCCACCATAGTGAATGTAGGTAGCGAGGAAGAACCTGCTAAGGGAGAAGTAAATAGGAAAACCATTGCTGCTCAAACTATCTCTGCCCCATTGGACAACGAGTCTGAACGCCGTGCATCGCTGAGTAACATCCGTTCTGAATTAACTTCTTTGCCATTGAAGCCTTTACCTACTATGTCACCCGGGTTTAGCAGCTTGCCTCATCCATTGGCAATGTTGCTCAGAGGTATTTCTAAGTTTTCCGTTAATACTACCAGTGATGTAATTTCATTTTTAAGATTTCTAGTTGAATTTCAGGATCATGCCCTTGTGTTTTCTCTTTCTCCATGTCAATTTTTGCAAATTATTTATCCGTACGCTATTGGTATTCTCTCAGATAAAATCGTAAGAGCCATCGCCGAGCAATCATCTATTGAGGATTTCCATGCCCATTTGCTAGCTAATTTCATCCCGGCTAGGGCCAGGTCCTCCCTTATTCAGAAGTACTATTATCGTGTACAGCGCTTGGATGAAAACTTGGCTGATTTCATACAGGACATTAAGTTTTATACTAGGGTGTTTGCCCTTCATTTTCCTGAAGATCAGATTGTACAGGCTATTGTAGAAGGCATTTCACCATCTTATAGGTCATACTTGTGTTTCGCGGCGTGCCCGCAAACTTTCTCTGAACTTGAAGCGTTGGCCGTCTCAGCGGAAGGAGTTAGGTACGCCGATTCCTTGCGTGTGGCAAAAGAACCCCCTCCTTCGTTTAGTAATACTCGGCCTCCACCTCGCCGACCAGTCACACCCCGTAAATGTTATGCTTGCGGGTCGCCTGACCATCTTCGCAATAAATGTCCATTGGTCAAAAGTAGTAGGGCAAATAATGGAGCTGGTTCAGCACAGGGCTGTTTTAAATGTGGGGCCTTCTCACATATCGCCAAGAATTGCCCAAACTCGAATAGCAACCCCTCCTGCTCAACTTCTGGTGCAAATTCCACCTATGCCAATAATAAAAAGTGACTAGTGGCTTCGGCTGAGTCGACTAATCCATCTTCCCGAGACTCAGCCCCTAGTAAACAAGTTGTAAATGCAGAGAACGATCAGCCTTCAAATTCATCTTTTGAATGCCCTAAAGAATGTCTTAGGATTGCGGCGGATACCCCCGCACCTGTTCCTTTTCTTAAGATTGAGTTAAATAACGAGCCTATAACAGCTCTCTTAGATTCAGGCAGTGTTTGTTCGATTATTTCGGCTGAATGGTATTCTAAATTGAAATCGGTTTGTAAACTTCCTGACTATGTCTCTTCTCCTGTTCAATACGTTTCGGCTAATTCATCTCCATTAGAAATTCTAGGTTCCTTACTGGTCAAGATTCGTATTTTTAAGTTTACATGGAAAATTAAATTGTTTGTGGCCAAGCAATTGTCTTGCCCCATTATATTGGGAGCTGACTTTATTTCTCACACTGGTCTTGTGCTCGATCTCCAGTCTAGGTCGTGCACATTCAAATTTGCTTCTAGTTGTAAAATACCACTATTAAAGTGTAATTCTGTGTCATGTTCTCATATTTCGCCTACCCAGGATGAGATGTTGTTAGACCTTAGACATCTACCTGAGGAGCAGGCTGATAGTATTCGCAAACTGTGTCAGTCGTTTCCCGAGGTGTTCTCTGATACTCTTGGTGTTACTGACCTTATTGAATACAAAATTGAGGTTACGGATTCGATTCCTGTCCGTTTTCCACCTTATAGGCTATCTCCACCTAAAATGAAGGCTCTGAAAGAAATTATCGATCAGATGTTGAAGGATGGTATTATTAGGCCCTCTAAGTCGGCGTATTCATCGCCTATTTTTCTAGTCCCGAAACCCCAAGGAGGCTTCAGGCCTGTCATTGATTACAGGGCTCTCAATCGGAAGGTGGTGTTGCAATCTGTGCCCCTTCCTGAACTTCATTCTTGTTTTTCATGGTTTCGTAAGGCCAAGTTCTTCACCATCTTAGACTTAAATCAGGCCTATAATCAAATTCCCCTTGCCGAAGAGTCTAAACACCTTACAGCGTTTGCCACGTACTGGAATTTATATGAATACAACCGCGTGCCTTTCGGGCTCCCTACGGGAGCAGCTGTGCTCACTAGGCTATTAGATAGGGTCTTCTCCGACATCAAATTTGAGTACTTATATCACTACTTGGATGATGTCGTCGTATTTTCAGAGACTTTTGAAGAACATCTAGATCATCTGCGAGAAGTTCTCGATCGCCTTCGTAAGGCTGGGTTAACTGTTAAGTTGTCCAACGTTGCCTTTGCTAAGCCCTCTATGTCATTCCTAGGGCATATTGTGTCACCCGATGGTGTAGCAGTCGATCATTCTAGAACACAGGCCATTCGTGATTTTAAACCTCCCAAGGACATTAAAGGTATCGCCAGGTTCATTGGTATGGTGAATTTCTTCAGAAAGTTCATTCCTAACTTTGCTAATAGAGCGGCGCCCTTAAACCTTCTTCGTAGGAAAGGCATCAAATTCGAGTGGGGACCTTCTCAACAAGCTGCTTTTGAAGATCTGAAATTAGCTCTCTGTAATGCCCCTGTCCTTGCTATGCCTGATTTCTCAAAGAAATTCATTGTCCAAACGGACGCGTCATCGTCAGCTGTAGCTGCAGTCCTTCTTCAAGAGACTGAACTAGGGAGGCGACCCATCGCCTATGCATCTAGGACTCTATCGGCTCAAGAAGCCAAGTACTCCATATATGAGCTCGAAGGGTTGGCAGTCTTATTTGCCTTAGAAAAGTTCCGTCTCTATCTGGAACATGTCAAATTCGACCTGGAGACATATAATCAAGCCTTAAGCTGGGTCTTAGGTAGGCCGCGTCGTACTGGTCGTATAGCCCGCTGGGCTATTCGTATTTCCGCCTTCCAGTTTGATGTTAGACATATCAGAGGTACCGAAAATGTTGTTGCTGATGGACTCAGCCGTATGTTTCATAACGACGTCGAGACCCACGAACCGGTCGACAGTTCATCACCTTCCGAGTCCATACTATCTGGGGTTAATGCCATCTTAACCGATGCTCCCATGCTTTTTAGGGATATTGAGAAATACCAACGTGAAGATCCGACGCTGGCTCCGATAATGGAAACCCTTTCTTCTGGGGAACATGTCGTCCCTTATGTTCTGAGGAATGGTGTTCTATGTTGCCCTTCGAGGCATGATAAGATGATGAAGGTTGTTATTCCAGCGGTTCTTGTACCTATGATCTTCAAGTATTATCATGAGACCCCATTAGGAGGGCATCTTGGTATCTTTAAAACTCGTGAAAAGATTCGTGAAATGTTCATCTGGAAAGGTATGGACGGTGAAATCCGTGAACTAGTAAAGGCTTGTAAATCCTGTTTGATTAGTAAACCAACCATGTCCACCAAGGTAGGCCTCTTGTCTTCGCATCAAGCATCGCGCCCCATGGAACGCCTGTATATTGATTATGTAGGACCCTTCCCCCAGTCGAAGGGAAATGCCAACAAGTTCATCTTTGTATGCGTAGATGGTTTTACAAGATTTTCGTGGTTATTTCCGACTAAGCTGGCTACCGCTCAGTCTACAATTACTTGCTTAAATTCTATTTTTGCTTCTTTTGGTCCGTGCCAATATATTGTATCTGATAATGCTAAGGCTTTTACATCTAATTTATTTCGTAAATTCTGTTTTGACTTATCCATCTCTCATGTAACTACTTCTGCTTATTACCCTCAACCATCTCTGGCTGAACGGGTTAATCGTAATCTCAGGTCCGCACTGATTGCCTATCATCATGATGATCATTCCAGGTGGGACACGTCCCTGCATTGGTTAGCTTTTGCTTTGAATTCGGCGGTTCATGAATCACATAATTTCACTCCAGCTTCTTTGATGTTCAAGTTTGTTCCCAACTCGCCGCTCTCTAACCTCTGGTCTCTGAGTGACATTCTACCCGAGACAATAGATCCGGATAATATTAAAGATCTTTGGAAGAAGGCTAAAGCCAATCTTAAAGTGTCTCACGAAAAGGTCAGGGAAAGGTATGATCGTGGACGGAGGCCCACCACTTTGAATGTAGGTGACCAGGTAATGGTCAAGAATTTTGTTCCCGCGGGCAAGCTTGCCCCCAGATTTCATGGGCCATGCATCATTCTCGATTTTCTTACGCCAGTGACGTTGTTAGTAAGCAATCCAGCCACCGAGAGGATATTTAGGGTTCACCTGTCACAGGTGAAACCAGTGTAAATTTTGTGTCAACTTGCTTCATATAATTTGAAAGGAATATGAAGGTTATATTTTTTTTTGAGTTCAACTTTTAAGGCTTTCTGCCCTTTCTATAATATTTTGTCTTATATGTAAGCCTCTTGTAAAACCTTCCCCGATCCGTTAAACTGCCATTCTGTCCTTGCCTCGGCCATTACCACGCTCCCGTCTCCTGCTTCAATACACACTGTGGCTTGATTTGAGTAAATGCCATGGATATCTGCACGCCGCTGACCCCTCAACCTCCTCACCAAGCCTGTGCCCTTAAAAAAAAGATGATGGTCCAACACAATTCTGCCGCCAAGCTTTAATGTTTCAGTGCCCCCGCAGCCGCGCGGCGCCGTGCAGCAACTGGAGCAGAGGACGGGCCCCCTCGGCCCCAGCGAGGACGACGTATGCACGGCGAGCCGGAGCTCTCCTCCCGGCCAAGGCTGATGTGCGGCGCACGACCTGCTACTTGCCCGCAGCCTGTATTTGTTCACCGCGGGCGCGGCGTGCTTCAACACCTCTGCTCCCCTCATAGTGCGGGCGAGCGGTATCTCAGGGTACTTGAGGGGTCCGAGCGGCCTCCTTTGGACGCAAGCCGCAACGGCCGGTCTGGCCATCCCACTTCATCACCATCAACTACATGAACAGTTACTATAAGTAATGACTACACTTGGGAATTTAACTGCAATATTTGGTGGACTATGCAAAATTTTTCATCACCTTTAAGTATTAAAAGTTTATCTTCAGAACTCAACTTCTACAAACATAAAAACTATTCTTCATCTGCAACAACAAAATTTTGAAATTAAATCAAACCAAATTAAGAAAACCTTATAATTTTTTTTGGCAATTAATCTCCATATCTACATCAAAACTTGGACCATGTTTGCAAACAATTTCATGTGTCACCCCGGGAGGAACTTTTGGGGGGGGGGAGGTCTGTACCGGGCGGTACACCTCCACTCCGCTAATTTAAAATGTGCGCCAGTTGAAACTCCTCTGCTGGAGGAAGTCTGAACTTTATCTACGCTATTAATTCTCTACTTTCTCAGAAGATGTCACCACGTGGAAAATTTTGAGTTTTTGAACTGTGTCATTTTTGATGTGGTTTTGTTTCACTTGAAGTAAGAAGTGTGAACTTTCTCTTCTAGAGGACACTACTGAAGATCAACAATAGTGCAACCTAGTGCGGAGTCAAAGAACTATTTTTTTGGAGAAATTTTTATTTCAAATGTTTGTTCTTTGCTAAATTTTTTTTAGTTATTGTTTAAGTTGGCTGTATACCCCTCTTTTTCCCCTTGTTTTAGATTTATCCAATCCCGAATTTCTTTTAGTAATTTCCGACCAATCCGATGTATTTCCCCCCAACTTGGATATGTTTCTGTAACCTAGCCAATAAAATAATTGTGGGCGGGTGTTTTCATTCCCCTAACGCCTAGAACCTTCCACGAGAGGATATAAACTGCTGATTTTTGGGTCTCTGGGCCACTTCTGTTCCATCTTTCAGTGTATTAAGTACATAGCAGGAGGCGGGAAGCGCCTCTTTCTCCGGCAGCGGTCAACAATAAGGTAATGGCCGATTAATAAATTCTTTCTTTGCTAGCTCAGCAGTTTAACTTTCGGGGCGGGTTCTAGGCCTTCCACCATGTAACTTTCCTTTAAAATGTAAAAACTACTGGTATCTATTCTATCTTTCAAACGACATATCGGGATAGAGAGTGCTTAACCCTCTCGAGCTCCCACTCACATCGTCTTGAGGTGAACTTATTTTTCTCAACCAATTCTTCCGTAATGTAATGTAAATTGTTATTAAGCCACCTCTGTAGTATGGGATTAGCCCTTGTATTAATGGCCTAGTGCCAAGTAGGTCTTAAGCAAAGTGTATTAGGAGTGCAAATTCGCCTCCTCTCAAATTGTATTTTAGAGGTCATGTATTAACCTTCTTGTCATTTAACAGACCTCAGTAGGTTGGGTATTTTACCCCTGTGTATACGTCCTTGGAGGACAGCTTAAAAGTGGAGTTCGGAGTGGCCTATGATAGGCTTGTATTTTAAGGGGAAGTTGCCCCTTCTTGAAAATTGTGTTTCTGCCTCAAGGAGGCTTTTTGGGTGTAATTGGAAGCAAATGTTTCTGGCATGTTTGGGGGTTTTCGGCCCCTTTGTTGTATGGTGTTCATTGTAAGGTTGGGCTTATTGCTCAAGAATTGTTTCTGACTTTTGAAGCCCCAAATGGGGTACCTATGTAAATGTATTTTTCAATCGTGTTTCGGCTACTAAGTACCTGTTCTATTTGTTGTTACCTAATTTTGAAAAGAAAATATAACCTTGTTAAATTTTAAAATTAATTTCACTTTAGTAGCTTGAGACCTATTCACCACCCAGCACCTTCTTTCATGCATAACTACCACCAAAACGCGGTAACAAGCCCAATACGGAAAAAGCTCTAACACAACTCTCCCAAGTTAGTGCTATAAAGCTCATGTACCACGAATAGCTCCTGTGGTAGTCTAAAGTTATAAGGAGTAGACGGTTAGAAGGATAAGCGATAGTCCAGCTCCTTAAAGTTATTCTGATATAATCAATGTAATGAAGGTATCTTGCCTAGTAGCCTCTGCCTCAGTTCAAAACAGTTATGTGATAAAACTAATAGACTACAAGTTACAAGTGTAAGCCCCAAATGTAGCTCTCTAGAGATCAGTCCATGAGAATACAGCATAGCAGCCATCTTGCATAGCAGCCCACTCCTGCATGAGCTACGTGCCTATAACAAATACCAAAAGATTCAAATATTATATTTACGAACCGAATTTTAAGGTACATGGTTATGCGATAATTTGTTTCACGGCTAGGGGCTTAAATGAACCAATTTATTTCTTACAGCGCTACGCGAACTGTTTATTTCACATTCTGCACGAGCTACACGCTTATAATCCATGGCTACAGATACAAATAGTATCTTTGCGAATTGAAACTTCAAGTTACATGTTTATCCGATGATTTGTTCGACTTCTAGGGGCTTAAACATGAGCAAAGGTTTAATTATTTCACTTTCCGCATGAGCTACATGCTTATAAACCATGCCAACAGATTCAGATGGTATATTTTCGTATCGAAATGTCAAGTTACAAGTTTATCCGAAAATTTCTTCAACTGTAAAGGGCTTAAATATAAGCAATTTATTTCTTATAGCCTTACGCGAACTGTTTATTTCACTTTCCGTATGAGCTACATGCTTATAACCCATGCCAACAGATTCAAATAGTATATTTACGAACCTACTGTAAGTTTCAAGGCACACGTTTATGCGATAATTTGTTCGACTGCTATGGGCTTAAATGTAACCAATGTATTTCTTATAGCACTAGGAGTTCTGCTTAATTTCACTTTCCGCATGAGCTACATGCTTATAAACCATGCCAACAGATTCAGATGGTATATTTTCGAATCGAAATGTCAAGTTACAAGTTTATCCGATAATTTCTTCAACTGCTAAGGGCTTAAATGTAATTAATATTTAGAAATTTCATGATCCGTATTGAAGTGGGATTACAATATTTAAAAATTAAAAATTAAGAGGGTTCCTCCTATTCAATACAAAGAAATGTATTAATGTGAAAGAATCACATATCGTTCAAATGAGGTACTAGTTTCGGCACCAGATATGTGCCATCATCAGCCACAAAGTCAAATCGGGCAAACACAATAAAACCCTAAAACAACTTTATACACACTATAACATCTGCATGGATGAATATGAAATATGACTTAAAAACAACTTTAAAAACACACTATAACATTTGCACAGATGAATATAAAATAAAATATGGTAGATGAAGTTGCATTCCATTTTAAAATCCGTTAAAATGATGACTCCGTTGTTGTATACCCATGGCGGTTTGTCCAGCTTATACATAACTTAGTTTTCTAAAACTGTTAAATTATGCTGTGAGGTTTATTGTCATATGAAGTTGACACTACGTGTGTTCTGCAGTTTGGCTCCGGAAAATAAACATAAACATGAACTTGGTAAGATCCAAAGAATAAATTCCCACTTCAATATAGGTTGAGGAACCTTGAGCAGCCTGAGTGATCGGCGGACAGAGCTGGATCCAGCTGGACAAACCGCCATGGGTATACAACAACGGTGTCATCATTTTAACGGATTTTAAAATGGAATGCAACTTCATCTACCATATTTTATTTTATATTCATCTGCGCAAATGTTATAGTGTGTTTTTAAAGTTGTTTTAAAGTCATATTTCATATTCATCCATGCAGATGTTATAGTGTGTATAAAGTTGTTTTAGGGTTTTATTGTGTTTGCCCGATTTGACTTTGTGGCTGATGATGGCACATATCTGGTGCCGAAACTAGTACCTCATTTGAACGATATGTGATTCTTTCATATTAATAAATTTCTTTGTATTGAATAGGAGGAACCCTCTTAATTTTTAAATATTGCTTAAATGTAAGCAATTTATTTCTTATAGCCTTACGCGAACTGTTTATTTCAATTTCCGTATGAGCTACATGCTTATAACCCATGCCAACAGATTCAAAAAGTATATTTACGAACCCCTTAGTTTTAAGGTACATGATTATGCGATAATTTGTTTGACTGCTAGGGGCTTAAATGTAACCAATTAATTTCTTATAGCGCTTTGCGAACAGTTTATTGAACCTCCTGCATGGTCTGCATGATCATAACCCATGCCAACATATTCAAGTAGTATATATTGTGACAGATTCGATAGGCCGGATGGCTCGAATATATGAACTGAGTGGTATATCTTGCAATTACTACACTTTGGATTCACATTGACTTCACCTGTGGATGTAACACTCTTCGAATTAATTGTTTAAGCCATGAGACTTTATCCGGGTGTCGGCTATTATGAGTGAACACGTCTAAGAAAGAAGAAAGAAAGAAAGAAAAGAAAGAAAGAAAGAGAGCGCGCCTCGCTAGCGTAAGATAAGCCTGTAGACCAACACCGGTTGTAACCAACCATGTGAATGACTTGTGATACTATCAAATAGCGTGCTAGAAAGGCAATATGTGTTCCTATAATAACAATTATAATAATGAAATTAACGACAACATACTGAACATTATCTTACGACTAAAACCAATGTGGGAAATTATTACAGTTGTTCATTTGACGAGATTTCCGGTCCGAGCGCGCGTGCGCAGAGCTTCAAGGACTCCAGCTTGCCAGCTGAGAAGGAAGAAGTAGGTCACTTTGTCAGTGTGTGAATCGCTGTATGTGAGTCGTGTTCGACACGCCATTTAAACAAGTACTTGGTTCGATAGCGAACGGCTATACTTGAGGATTGATTTGAGGAAGATGAACTGTGTTTTAACGTAGTCGGATATCCCACAAGTATATCATTTGGAATATGATGCTTGTCAACACACGTAACACAACAGACGTCAAGTTAAGTTGAGCTGCCTACAGTGTTTAGTATTTGAACAATATTTCCAGGAAGTGTTGTGTAACAAATTTATTAATCTGTGCTGTACCAGTTTCAGCTTGAAATTCAAGAAGAGGATAGCTATAAATATCATCATGGTGATGTCACATACCGCTTTGTGTGTGGGTGCTGAAATGGAAGCCTAAAACTATGTGACCATAGCTGACAGCGATGGGTTAAGAGAAAGGCACCTATGATTGGATTATTGAGGACGACCAGCCGTTCAGCATCATGAAGACAGCGTAAAGCTAAGTCGACGCAATTGTATAATACAATCTGTTCAGTAGTGGATAGTTATGTAGTTGTAGTTAAATGGTCTTGCTGTCTATTTCAGTTGTATAGTCGTAGTACTTTGCCATATTATAGTGACAATAGATGATCCTCACATATTTATCTCCATTAGGTAGGCGTAAAGTGATATTGTATGGTGTACATGATTTATGAATTATGCTAGGTGTATCAGGCAGTAATAATATTCAGGGTTTCATCTTATAAATTTATTATAGCTGCGATTGGTGGAGAATGATATTAGAACATTCGTGTACGTAGTTTAGATTTTACTGGCTGTACAGTCGTCGCACAGAAGCAATACATACTTGTGTGATATTTGAACTTAAGTCTTAAAAAAATGATTCCGTCATTTTGAATCAGAACCCGTGTATATAAGTGCGGAACAGGGATAGTTAAATCAAGACTTGAGAACCGGTAGGTGGACTGAATCGTCGAAAATTATATACGCGTAGGACTTATTGCGTGATGTTATTGGAATGAATTAATTTGTGAGATCCCGGGGTGGACCACAAATGTATCGTTGTATAATATTGGTCATTAGCAGAGGTTTCATTATTATTAATGTAATAATTTTGTCTTCGAGAGAAATTAAATTGTAGTGAATAATTGATATAGTTCTTCGAGAATAGAGTCGCACCATGATTATAGAAGATGGTTATTGAGGCAAGTGATAATGTGGTAGTGTAATATGGTGAATATTTGGGTGATTTAGGATGACGAACATACGTATGTTTGGATTTGAATACATCTTCAAGGAGTTATGCTTAATTAGTTTTATCCCGAGTTCTCTGTAATTTATAACTGTAATGTTCACGTTAACTCTTGGTGGTTCTGTAACAATATTCGAGACTTTGCCCGGATTCGATATTTTCATGAATGTTCGAGGACTTTCATCCAGGTCATCTTACTGAATACTAGAAACGTTGTTATACGATGTGGACAGTGTTAATTTTTCGATATTCGCATCCCGGATTTGTGATATGGCATTTCAGAAGTTAAATTTTGAGTTAGGCAGACCATTTCAAATGTATATTAGGACATTTCCAGACTTTAGTTATTTACTTAATTTCGCTAATCCAGTAAGTGACCGGTAATTGAACAGATTATTATTTCATTGGGTCGATTCAGTTTTAAAGAGAAATTATAGCATCAAATTATGTAATGGTAAAACGTAAATTTTGGGTAGATAATTGTGAACTTTATGTGATTATAGTACAAAGTTTAATTTCTTTTCTCTTTCTAATATTTCAGAGTGGATCACCTGAATCCAGAGCTTTCATTTCCACTATCACAGTTCTGAAGGATGACGATTTGAGATTATTTTCTTTTGTTAATAAACCATGCCATATATTAATTTTATTCCGTATTTTCTTTATTATATGCCACAATTTAAGATCATTTCCCTATGCATGCCACATCCTTGGATATTTCACTTGTGCGTCCTATTTGCGAACTGAGCACCCGTGAGGTGTCTCAGTGTTCTCCGGCTGCTGACTAGTTATATTGGGGCATTAATAGCTTTACAAGCGTGGGGCTCGATCATAGCTTTCCCGTGCATAGGATGTTAGATAAGCCTCATTTAGCCGGATTTTAGATGGTTTAATTTGATTAATTTGATTTCATTTTACTGTGGCATTATGTGGCATACTCTGGCATGAATATATATATGTGACTGTGTCATCCTGGGTAGGTAGGGCCCTAATAAATATCGCGTATTTTGGCAATTAGCTTATTATTTAACCGATTTTTGAGGCTTTCAATAGTGAAAGATCTGGTTTAGGTGCATAATTGATGCATTGATTTCAATAGTACAATCATAGGTGGTGGACTCGAAACCTTGACGCCTGTTAGCGTAGCTCAATTGACAAGTGATAGGATTATCATGGATGTAGAAGTATGGCGAGCGATGTTAGAGGACATGAGGGAGGAGTCCACTAGAGGACGAAATGATTTTATTTTGGCATTGGAAGATAATACGAAAGCATTGCAAGAGCAGGCGAGGAACTTGGGACAGTCAGGACAAAGGATTAGTGGAGAAAGTAAGAAAACTGTGGAGCATTGAGAACAAAGAATCAATCAAGAAAGTAGGCAATTGGGACAAAGAAATTATGAAGAAAATAAGAAAACGTTAGAAGAGATAAATGAAAAAAATAAGGGAACGTTAGAATAGATAAATGAAGAATATAAGAGAACGTTAGAACAGATAAATGAAGAAAATAAGAGAACGTGGGAACAGATAAATGAAGAAAGTAAGAGAAATCGGGAGCAGTTAGAGCAACGAATAAATATAGTAGGAACAGTACTTCGGGAAGAATCTAAGAAGAATCTAAGAAGGGACGAGACGAATTAACAGCTAGAATTGTGTAAAGGCAGTGTAGGATTGACTATATCGTTTGGATGTCGAGAGAACCAAAAGAAAACCCTAGAAAAGGTTGGAAACTTGACCACACAGCTGCAGGAAGAAAATAAGATATTTACAGGAAAAGTAACAGCCTTGCACAACGACGTGGCGATAGTTAAAACTACTATGGAATCTGTGAGGAATGAAATGGATTCTATGAAGAAGGACATGGCCGAGAAAATTCAGGAAGTTAAACAAGAGTTGGCAGTGGACCTTAAAGAACTTCAAACGCAAATAGAAGCGGACATTAGTGTCATTACAAAAGATGTGCGTGGAAATAAGCCGAAAACGTGGAGTTAACTAAGTTAATTGTGGATGTTAAAATAAGGGGAGAAAACGATAAACGATAAAACCGATATTTTAGAACAGATTATTCATCTAGGTGAAGACATTAAAATTAGTAATCAGAAAGTCGAAGAAAATGCAGACGTTATTAAGAAACTAGAGAAGGAAGTTGGCATGATTAAACTTCAGGATCGCAGTACTCGAGCTGTGGTACAATCCCTACAGGATAGGCAGAATCATGTAGAAGATGTTATTCAGGAAGGAATGGTCGGTTCGGAGGTAATTGTGAATAAGCGTCAGCATGAGCAACCCAATTCAGGTAACACTACAGGCAAACCAGCAGGTTATAAATGTTATCCCAATGAGTGAGGATAAGCCCAGAAAATTCGATGGCCGCCAAGAAATTTCTCCTAAACTTTTTATTCATAACTTGGAGGAATATATTAAAGATAATAAGATCTCTCCCAAAAGACACATAAGAACGGTAGAAAAAATCTTAGAGGGTGATGTTCTTAACTGGTTTCACGCGTTCCATTATCTGTTTGACGACTTTGATAGCTTCAAACCTTTATTTTTACAACGGTACTGGGGAGTTGAACTTCAAGAGAACTTACAACTTGATCCATATTCGAGGAAGTATACAAGTTCTGGACCTACCAGATACGCAGACTATTTTTCCTTACAGTTGCGACGCATGAAGGAATTAGATGAACCATTGGAAGAAACTGCGTTACTGCAAGCACTTGCTAAACAATTTTCCCCAGATGTTCAACGTATTTTAATTGCTGCCAACGTTAACACCGCAGTTCAAGCAGAGGCTATTCTCAGGCAGCTGGATTATACGACTAACAGTCAAATTGTACCCAGACTACCTAGAACCAATAATCCACAAATTAATGTTATGAATGCTGCTGGTGAACAACGCGTTGACTCACAGGATACAAAGAAAGAAAGAGGTTATCAACCCCAGAGAGTTCGTGATCGTCAGAGACAATTTCAAGTTAGGAGAGATGATCGCAGAAGAAGATTTCAAGATAGGGGAAGAGAAGATGGTAGAAACACTAGATACAGGAATAATACCAGAATACCTAGTCAACGATGGGAAAATCGAGGACCTAGACCTTACGATCTACCCAGATATTTTCGACAAGGATCGCGGAATTTTAGAGAAGAAAGGGAAAGCCGTTATCAAGAGAGTAGGAAATACTTGGACGAACTACGAAAGGAGAAGGAAGAAAAAGAGAAATGGAGGCAGGCAATTACTAATCAAGATGTGAATCCGGATAGAGTCGAAGGCGCAGAGGGATTGGAATATCAGAAGTATCGGAAAGCTGTAATGGAAGGCAAACCACCAAACACAATAGTGCTACCTCGGGAGAGGGTAAAGGTGGAAAAACGCCGATTTTGTAACAGGGTTTGAGATTTCCGGACAAAATCCTAGGCTACACGAGGGATGGACGATCGTTCAAATAAACTCCTGGTACATCAAATCGGAGGACCTCATTGAGGACTGTCAACCAGCTACCACACACAAATATACCAGACTGCCTATAATTGACACACAGTCTTTGCTGAGCTGAGCTAGGGAGCAGACGTGCGTGGTAACGGTGCGGAAGTGCAGGAAAAGCAATATGGGCGTAACAGTGCAGCAGTATAGGAGTGTGATAGGGCGATGGCACAACCGGGTCAAGTGGATCAAGACGGACTGTAAATCAGGATTTAATAAAGAAATAGGACTGACAGAACTGTTGATGGCGGCAGCTATAGTGGCTACTCTATTAGTCATCGGAGGCGTCGAGATGAACCCAGGCCCATTGACATGGGAGGACATTGAGAAAATCAAGGAAGTTGTTCGCGATGCTTCTCAGGCTGACCAGACCAAAGAAATGTTCGAAGCACAGTTCCAACAAATCAACGAGATGAAGGAAAGCATAACCAGAGATCTAACAGAAATAAAGGCGAAGATAAGAGAAGACAAGGAAGAAAGAGCTATACTAAATCAGAGGATACAGGAGCTAGAAGAACAAGTACAGGTACTTCAATGGCGAGATAGCAGAAGAACGGAGGAGGAGAAGAGAAGAAATATTATTATTTACGGACTGGATGAAACGGAAGGAGAATCTAAGATGGAATTGATGAGCTCAGTCCTTAAGCTAATGAGAGAGAAATTAGGCATTGAGTGTACCGAAAGGGAGATAGATGATGTGTATAGGATGGGAAAGAATAGAGGAAGAAGACCCGTTAGAATTAAGTTTGTTTCCTCATTAATGGCAAGCCGAATTTTGAATAGTGCGAGGAACTTGAAGGGCAGCAGAATTTGGATAAAAAAGGGATATGGACAGAAACAGCCTCCAAGAGCAAAGAGTTCTACAATTCCATTTACGACAAGCAAGAAAATCGAATCTACGAGCATTTGTAAGAGGAAACCGCTTGCATGTGATGGGAGATACCTGGGCGAGAACGTGGACGGTCAGTGATCTGGGTGATATGTTTAAGGAACGAAGTAAGCAGTTTGGGTCATCAGCGGAAGTGCATGGTGAAGGAGTGATGACACAAGAGATTCCAGAGTATACGTGCGATGCTCGGGTTGATAACCCCGGGCAGGTGATTCAACAGCCTACGTCAGATCTTCCAGCGGAGTTACATAACAGTGGGAGGAACGACGAGGCGAGCCGGATGTCAACAGCGGCGCCGCGTGGAGGAGCTGAGGATACTTCCAGGCGTAGGTCAGTGAGTCTAAAAGACTTTTTTCAGAAGAAGGGGATGGGTTCAGGTAGTAGATTAAAACTCACAGAAGAACTATCTGAGAAGGACGTTATTTGCTCTCCGGAGGGAAGTATAATGGAAGTGGAAAGATCTAGAATAACTAGAAGTAAGTCAGGAAGTTTAGAACATAGAAGTAAAAAATAACTAGAGTTAAAGGTATCATGTGTTAACATTGAAGGAGTATGGAGCAAAATAGGTAACGAAGACTTTAAAGAGCTACTGGAAGAAATGGACATCCTTGGGCTTGTAGAAACTTGGGCTGATTGCAAGAAAAACTTAAAGATAGAAGGGTGTATCGTATGGAGTCAATATGGATCAAGGAGATCCAATAGAGGAAGGATATCGGGCGGAATTTCCGTGGTTATCAAAAACAACTTAAAAGATAGAATACAGCTGTTAGAATCTGAGTTTAAGGAATTAATCTGGATAAGAATATTAGATAGGGTCAATTGGAGGAATGAAATATGTATGTATAATTGACACACGTGTTTGTGGATTTAAGGTGTACTCTCTCTTGGATACAGGAGCTTCTATAAGTGTTATTTCTAGACCATTATTCGAAGAATTAAAAATGAGATGTGATATTCCTATTTTACCTGTTCCGAATGTAAAATTGAGAGGGGTTATCCCGGACAAGACCGTAATATGTAAAGAACAGGTTTATCTCGATATTATGCTGGGTAACTCTACATTTTCACATGCATTTCTGGTGATGTCTAAAATTAATTTCAATCTTATACTGGGAGCCGACTTCGTTAGTGAACACAACATCATTAACCTGCCTGAGAAGGAAATATATTTCCGTACAATGTCAGATATGGAACGATTGTCGCTTGAAGACAGGAATTCCAGTGCTGCATATTTGCAAGAGATAGAAAATATATTTACTTCTATGGAGACGACACCGTCTGAAGTCGAAGAAGAAAGTTTGGAGAAACTGGTGAGGGAGTAAACTCAAGAGGCCAACTGTGTAGATCAGGATCGGAGGATATTGTTTTCTTTATTATTGGAATACAGAGATGTTTTTATGATAAACCTGGAATCATCCCTAACCTTGAATACACGCTGTTGGTGAATGATTGGTCCCCGTATCGTCTTAAACCTTATCCTATACCAGAGAAACACCATGATGAGGTCACAGGGGATCATCGCCAAAGCAACTACAACATTTGTAAATTCTATCACCGTCTGCGTAAACCAAATGGGTCTCTTCGACTGTGTTTGGATGGCAGACAGTTAAATGCCAGCCTTATTCCAAAATATGATCAGGTAGCACCAGTTAAAGAGCTAATTAGGAAGTTCAGGGAATGTCATATTTCTCCGGTATAGATTTTATTTCTTCCTATCACCATAACTTATTGGATGAAAAATCGAGACTGTTCACGGGTTTCCTAACGGCATTAAGACATCAGGATCTGCATTAATCAGGGCTTTAGACAGGAACCTAACAGAAGAACTTAAGAGTAAGGCTGTCAGGTATGTGGATGACGTCATACTGCATAGCAAAACTATTGAAGAACACTTGGACAGCCTGGAGAAACTGCTCAAGAACGTCAGAGACACTGGATTTAAGATTAATCTACAGAAATCCAAATTCTGCCAGTTGGAAATCTTATTCTTGGGACATGTTGTGGGTGGAAATGGAATTAGACCGAACCCTGTAAATTTGCAAGCTATTCAGAACTTCCCTAAGCCGCGAAGAATCAAACATGTGAGACAATTTCTTGGTTTATGTCAGTTTTTCTCTGAACATTGGCCGGCTTATAACCAAACCGTAGCTTCTTTGCAGAACCTCTTGCGGAAGAATAATCGTTTGGTTTTGGAATGAAGAATGTTCCGAAGCGTTCCAGAAAACGAAGCAGATGCTCAGTAACTACGTCAAGTTAGGATACCCCAACTTTAAGGAGAAATTCATTATTCAGACTGATGCTTCTATCGTGGGGACAGGTGCTGTACTATATCAAGAAGATCCGAACGACAGTACAAAGAGAACCTACTTAGCCTTTTACAGTAGGAAATTGAGAGGTCATGAAACTCACTATAATACCACGGAGTTGGTATTGTTATCGATAGTTAACGCCCTGCAACACTGACGGAAAATCATCTATGGCCACCCCATAGTTTTGAGAACAGACCATCAAGCCTTGACGTTCGTGATGAGAACTTCTTTTACTAGTGAAAGGATAACGCGTTGGTCGTTATTCATCCAACAGTTTGACATCGAAATTGAGTACTGCTGTAGTCGAGACAATATCGTTGCAGATGTATTAAGTCGAAACCCGAATGAGGATACGGCTCAAATATGTCAATTAGAGTTAGTTGATGAAGACAAAGAGGTTCTTCGTAAGCTTAGACATTTACGTCAGTCTCAGCGATGATATGAGTTTACCAAGAAATTGATTAATTTTTTCAACCACAAAATCACAGCTGGCGATCCAGATTATATGGAAGTGCACAAGTTGGCCCATAATTATCTGCTCAGAGACGATGTTTTGCTTAGATTTGTGGACAAAGAACACTGTAAATTAAGGATATTCGTTTCAGCAAAGTTGCAGAAAGGGATTATTTGGTTAGCGCACAGAACTAGAGGACATGCTGCTATTGACAAGGTTGTAGCCACGTTACAGGAAACATTTACGTGGGCAAAAATGCGAAAATCTGTTAGGACAACTCTTAAGACATGTGACCATTGTCAAAGAGTAAAAACAAATACCCACCTACTCAAGCAACAAACTATACCATTGTTGCCTAGTAAGCCTAAAGAACTATTCGCAATAGACCTATTCGGACCTTTGTCCAGGTCCGCTAAAAGCAACAAACACGTAGTAACTGTCGATGTATTTTCCAAAATTGTATCTTTGTGCGCTATCCAGAAGCCCAATGCTAAATCTGTGTTGAGACGCATTGCCAGGACTGTAATACCTCAAATGGGCACATCTGAATTTCTTTTGTCAGATCATGGGTCACAGTTCACGTCTGACGAATTTCGGAACGCTATGCAACAGCTTGGGATTAAGCATGTGTTTAACTCAACTCGTTATACAACTGGAAACTCCGCAAAGCGAATTATGGCGGAGATAGCCAAGTTTTGCAGACTACATTGTGGAGATCGCCATTGGGATTGGACAAAAGTCTTGCCCATCTTAATGGAATGTCACAATAATACAATTCATGAATCTACGGGCCAAATTCCGGCAATTACTCATCATGATCGCTACCCAGTTCGAACACGGAGTAATATCCTTCCGTGTCCACCTGATGTCAGACCGCCACATGACAGATGTATCGAACTAACAGCAGAACACTTAAGGAAACGGGCTAACATTCGCCTTAAGAGGGTAGAAAAGAAGAGATTCCACCGACTACTAAGAGTATTTGAACTCGTGTTAGTCCGCAAACCAATTATGTCTAATCCTGCCGACCGAGTATATGGCAAGTTCGCTAAACTATATGTGGGTCCATTTAAGGTTGTAAAAAGTTACAACAACAATGCGTATAAGATACAGAGTCTGGACGGACAGAATGAATTCATCTACAACTGGGAAAAATTTAAATTATACCATATGCCAGATGAATAATAACAAATCATATTTAGAGACCTTATGATGTTCATCAGGTTATGTGTGAATGCCGTCAATTGTACTAATAGGAAGATATGATTGGAAACTGCCACGTGTAATTTCATCTATATGGGAAAATAGTATCCCTAGAATAAAATTTTGTGGAAGCAAGGGGTGTATGTGACAGTTTCGATCGGCCGGATGGCTCGAATATATGAACTGAGTGGTATATCTTGGAATTAGTACTCTATGGATTCACATTGACTTCACCTGTGGATGTAACAGTCTTCGAATTAATTGTGTAAGCCATAAGACTTTATCCGGGTGTCGTCTATTAGGAGTGAACACGTTTAAGAAAGAAGAAAGAAAGAAAGAAAAGAAAGAAAGAAAGAAAGAAAAAAAAAAAGAAAGCGCGCCTCGCTAGCGTACGATAAGCCTGTAGACCAACACCGGTTGTAACTAACTATGTGAACGACTTGTGATACTATCAAATAGCGTGCTAGAAAGGCAATATGTGTTCCTATAATAACAATTATAATAATGAAATTAACGACAACATACTGAACATTATCTTACGACTAAAACCAATGTGAGGAATTATTACAGTTGTTCATTTGACGAGATTTGCGGTCCGAGCGCGCGTGCGCACAGCTTCAAGGACTCCAGCTTGCCAGCTGAGAAGGGAGAAGTAGGTTACTGTGTCAGTGTGTGCATCACCGTATGTGAGTCGTGTTCGACGCGCCAATTAAACAAGTACTTGGTTCGATAGCGAACGGCTGTACTTGAGGATTGATTTGACGAAGTTGAACTGTGTTTTAACATAGTCGGATATCCCACAAGTATATCATTTGGAATATGATGCTTGTCAACACACGTAACACAACAGACGTCAAGTTAAGTTGAACTGCCTACAGTGTTTAATATTTGAACAATATTTCCAGGAAGTGTTGTGTAACAAATTTGTTAATCTGTATTGTACCAGTTTCAGCCTGAAATTCAAGTAGAGGATAGCTATAAATATCATCATGGTGATGTCACATACCGCTATGTGTGTGGGTGCTGAAATGGAAGCCTAAAACTATGTGACCATAGCTGACAGCGATGGGTTAAGAGAAAGGCACCTATGATTGTATTATTGAGGACGACCAGCCGTTCAGCATCATGAAGACACCGTAAAGCTAAGTCGACGCAATTGTATAATACAATCTGTTCAGTAGTGGATAGTTATGTAGTTGTAGTTAAATGGTCTTGCAGTCTGTTTCAGTTGTATAGTTGTAGTACTTTGCCATATTATAGTGACAATAGATGATCCACACATATTTATCTCCGTTAGGTAGGCGTAATGTGATATTGTATGGTGTACATGATTTATGAATTATGCTAGGTGTATCAGGCAGTAATAATTTTCAGGATTTCATCTTATAAATTTACTAGCAAGATACCCGTGCTTCGCTACGGTATTGTACTGAAATTTATAATTGAATGCTTATTGTTTTAGATATATAATCCGCCGAAATTCGCGATCTGACTCGTTTTCTGTGAGAATCCACCAAAATTCCCGATCTGACTCGTTTTCTATTAGATTACGGCACGTTTCTTCCCATTTTTCAATCTTCCTTTCCAGCAATCGATTTCGTACTTCCCGGGCTAGGCTCAGGTATTCCTCCCGGTCAGTTGGCTCCGTAAATCTTTGCCATCTTTTCCTATAATCATTTTAATATGTATAAAATCCTTCAGGAGATCCGGCGTGGTGTCATATTGGGTGCTTTGGCGGCACTGAACCCGCGGCCGGACTGCATTCTTAATTCATTACCCGTCCAGGAGCCGTTTCCTGCGCGATCCGCACATTTGACGACGGTCCGGAACATTATTATTATTATTATTATTATTATTATTATTATTATTATTATTATTATTATTATTATTACTATTATGTGTTGCTGGAAAGGCTGATGACAGGGAAAACCGGAGTATCCGGAGAAAAACCTGTCCCACCTCCGTTTTTTCCAGCACGAATGTCACATGGAGTGACCGGGATTTGAACCACGGAACCCAGCTGTGAGAGAGGCCCGCGCGCTGCCGCCTTAGCAAAGGAGGATACTTATAAGTACATTAAGAACAGTAAAATCAATGGGTTCACCTCCTTCTACACCCCACCGCCGTTAAGTTTATTTACCGGCAAACCCCCCCCCCCAAAAAAAAATTAAAAGAAGGCTTGTTTCTTTATGTTTAAAGGAGATTCCAAACACCAATGTTCACGTCTATTGCCGTCAGTTTTGAGATATAAGTATCCCCATAAAAATAATTTATTTTTTTCACTTCATCTCACACTACTCCCCCCCACCCGTAAGTGAATTTTCCCGCAAAAAATACTTGCTTCTTTAATAGTAAAAGATCTTCTAAATACCAATTATCACGACTCTAACTTCTTCAGCTTTTGATTTATGTGTCGTCATGAAAGGAATTCAACTCCTTTACACTCCCACCCTCCAAGATGGTTTCCCCACCGAAACGCGTTTTTCTTTGTTTTTAAAGGAGATCTAAATACGAATTTTCACGTCTGTAACAACTTTAGTTTTTATTAGATGTTTGCATTCTCATACAATTAAGTCAATTAAATTTTCAATACTTTCACCCCCCCCCCCCCTCATTGGATTTTCCGAGAATACGTGTTTCTTTACTTTTAAAGCAGATTGCAAATATCGAATTTCACGTCTGTAACATCTTCATTTTTGAGATATCAGTAGCCTAATTAAAAGAATTCAACACCATTTTCAGTCACTCTTACCCACCCCCCACCACCCAAGTGGTATTTCCGAAAAATAAAAATACACGGTTCGTTATGTTTAATAGAGATAAAAAATACCATTTTTCACTTCTGTAACATGTTAAGTTTTTTTAGATATACTGTAAAAATTCTCATTTTAAAATTTCACCACTTTTGAGTTCCCCTTAGGTGGATTTCCAAAAACAAATCACCTATGTTTCTTTACATTTACAGGAGATTCCAAACACCCACTTTTTACGTCTGTAACATTTTACGTTTCCAAGATATTCTGTAGATATAGTCTTTCAAAAAATTCACCCAATTTGTCACTCCTGTTTAACCGCCATTAATTGGATTTCCAAAAACTAAAAAAATACGTGTTTCTTTATTTTTAAAGGAGGTCCCATATACAAATTTTCGGTTCTGTAATATCTTCAGGTTCTGAAATATAAGTATCCTCATTAAAGGCATTCAACCCATTTTTCACCCTTTTACACCCCTCGTATTGGGATTTACAGGAAACAAAAAAATACGTGTTCCTTTATATTTAGAGGAGATTCTAACTACCAATTTTTACATCTGTAAATTTTTTAGTTTTAAGATGTAAACACACTCATTTCTAAAAATTCACCCCCCACTTTCAACCCCCAATATTTATATCTTCAAAAAACGAAAAAATACGTGTTTCTTTACTTTTAAAGTAGATACCACATACCAATTTTCAGGTCAGTAATATCTTCAGGTTCTGAAATATAAGAAGCCTCATTAAAGGCATTCAACCCATTATTCACCCTTTTACACCCTTCCTATTGGGATTTTCCGAGAACAAAAGATTACGCGTTTCTTTATTTTTAAAGGAGATTCTAAATACCAATTTTTACATCCATACACTTTAAAAGTTTTGAGATATAGATACACTCATTTTAAAAAATCACCCCCTTTTCACCCCCCCCATTAATTGGATTTTCGAAAAACAAAAAAATACGTGATTCTTTATTTTTTAAAGAGATCCCAAACATCAATTTTCAGGTCTGTAATATCTTCAGGTTCTGAGATATAAGTAGCCTCATTAAAGGCATTCAACCCCTTTTTCACCCATTTTTACGATTCCTATTGCGATTTTCAAAAAACCAAAAAATACGTGTTTCTTTATTCTTAATGAAGATTCTAAATATCAATTTTTACATCTGCAAACTTTAAAAGTTTGGAGATATAAATTCACTCATTTTAAAAATTCGCCCCCTTTTCACCCTCCCATTAATTGGATTTTCCAAAAACAAAAAAATACGTGTTTCTTTATTTTTAATAGAGATCAAAAGTACCAAGTTTCAGGTCTGTAACATCTTCAGTTTCTGAGATATAAGTACCGGTATCCTGATTAAAGGCATTTAACCCATTTCCCCACATTTTCACCCTTTTTCATCCCTCCTATTGCGATTTTCTGAAAACAAAAAAATACGTGTTCCTTTATTTTTAAGGAAGGTTCTAAATACCAATTTTTACAGCTGCAAACTTTAAAAGTTTGGAGATATAGATTCACTCATTTTAAAAATTCACCCCCTTTTCACCCTCCCATTAATTGGATTTTCCAAAAACAAAAAAATACGTGTTTCTTTATTTTTAAAAGAGATCAAACGTACCAATTTTCAGGTCTGTAATATCTTCAGTTTCTGAGATATAGGTACCGGTATCCTGATTAAAGGCATTCAACCCATTTTCCCCATTTTCACCCTTTTTCACCCCTCCTATTGGGATTTTCTGAAAACAAAAAAATACGTGTTTCCTTATTTTTAAAGACGATTCTAAATACCAATTTTTACATCTGTAAACTTTTAAAGTTTTGAGATATAGAGCAACTCATTTTAAAATTTCACCCCCGTTTTCACCCCCTTAGCGAAGGAATATCCCAAAATCCTCTCTTAGCGAGCACCTACGTCTTAATATGAATATATCCCCAAAATTTCATCTCTTTATGTCCAGTAGTTTTGGCTCGGCGATGATGAATCAGTCAGTCAGGACAAGTTATTTTATATATATATAGATTATAGCTACGATTGGTGGAGCATGATATTAGAACATTCGTGTACGTAGATTAGGTTTTACTGGATGTACAGTCGTCGCACAGAAGGAATATATGCTCGTATGAGGTATCCGTTGGAATATAATTGTGTGATATTTGAACTTAAGTCTTAAAAAAATGATTCCGTCATTTTGAATCAGAACCCGTGTATGGTAAGTACGGAACAGAGATATTTAAATCAAGACTTGAGAACAGGTAGATGGATTGAATCTTCGAGAATTATATACGCGTAGGACTTACTGCGTGATGTTATTGGAATGAATGAATTTGTGAGATCCCGGGGTGTATCACAAATGTATCGTTTCGTCGCCATAAGACCTATCTGTGTCGGTGCGACGTAAAGCAACCAGCAAAAAAATGTATCGTTGTATAATATTGGTCATTATTAGAGGTTTCATTATTATTAATTTAATAATTTTGTCTTCGAGGGAAATTAAATTGTAGTTAATAATTTATATAGTTCTTCGAGAATAGAGTCACGCCATGATTATAGAAGATGGTTATTGAGGAAGTGATAATATGGTAGTGTAATATGATGAATATTTGCGTGATTTAGGATGATGAACCTACGTATGTTTGGATTTGAATACGTCTTTGAGAAGGTATGCTTAATTAGTTTTATCCCAAGTCCTCTGTAATTTGTAACTGTAATGTTCATGTTAACTCACGGTGGTTCTGTAACAATATTCGAGACTTTGTCCGGATTCGAGATTTTCCCGAATGTTCGAGGAATTTCATCCAGGTCATCTGACTGAATACTAGAAACGTTAAGGTACACTCAGCTATCCTAGAATTATTCGATGATATCCTGACGTTATGGTCATCTTTTGAGAAGCCAAATGTGTAGATAGCGTAAAATATTGTGTAAATATTGATGTGATTTAGTATTATAATATGATTATGGTATTTTTGAATTTACTTTGTTATATTTTGTCTGAGATGTTGTTATACGACGTGGACAGTGTTAAGTTTTTCGATATTCGCATCCCGGATTTGTGATATGGCATTTCAGATGTTAAATTTTGTGTTAGGCAGACCATTTCAAATGTGTATTACGACATTTCCAGACTTTAGTTATTTATTTAATTTAGCTAATCCAGTAAGCGACTGGTAATTAAACAGATTATTATTTCATTGGATCGATTCAGTTTTAAAGGGAAATTATAGCATCAAATTATGTAATGATAAAACGTAAATTTTGGTTAGATAATTGTAAACTTTATGTGGTTATAGTACAAAGTTTTTTCTCCTTCTAAGATTTCAGAGTGGGTCACCTGAATCCAGAGCTGTCAGTAAACTAAAAGAAATCTGTTAACATGAACAAAATTATTAAAATTAACACGTAATTGTGATTTGTTAGGGCAAGATAGGGCAGGAAATTATGTACCACCCCATTTGATTATTTCGTTTGTACATCAAGAGCTACATTTTTTAATTTTATTAGCGATCATTTCCACTATCACAGTTCTGAAGGATGACGATTTGAGATTATTTGATTTTGTTAATAAACCATGCCATATATTAGTTTTATTCCGTATTTTCTTTATTATATGCCACAATTGAAGATCATATCCCTATGCATGCCATATCCTTGGATATTTCACTTGTGCGTCCTATTTGCGAACTTGCACCCCTGAGGTGTCTCAGTGTTCTCCGGCTGCTGACTAGTTATATTGGGGCAATATCCGAACCGAAATTTCAAGTTAAATGTTTGACCGATGTTTCGTTCGACTGCAGCGCCTTAAATGTAACCAATGTACTCCCTACGGCACAAGGCGTTCCGTTTAATTTCACTTTCCGCATGAACCACATGCTAGGTGCTTAAATGTACCCAGTGTATGGCTCAAGGCGTTCTGTGTAATTTCGCTCTTGCATGAGCTACAAGCTTATAACCTATGCCAACAGATTGAAATAGTGCGTCTCCGAAACGATGTTTCGTTTAGTATGTTTATGCGATAATTTGTTCGGCTGCTAGGGGCTTAAATGTAAGCCATGTTTTTCTTATACCGCTACGCGAACTGTTTATTTCACTTCCCGCATGATCTACATGCTTATCACGCATGTCAACAAATCCAAATAGTGTATTTACGAACCGAAATTTCAAGTTAAATGTTTATCCGATAATTTGTTCGACTGCAGCGCCTTAAATGTAACCAATGTACTCCCTACGGCACAAGGCGTTCTGTTTAATTTCACTTTCCGCATGAACCACATGCTTATAACCCATGCCAGCCTACTCAAATAGAGCATTTCCGAACCGAAATTTCAAGTTACATGTTTATCCGATAATTTCTTCTACTCCTAGGAGCATAAGAGCCCGCGTATTTCGTAATCTTGTTCAATCGCCCATTGCCGTCATCTTTGTCTATAAGAGCCCATGTATAGCCGCCATCTCTTTGCAATCGTCCATAACAGTCATATTTCTCCAAAAACGCCCGTGTATAGCAGCCATCCTGTGCAAGCGTCGATGGCCGTAATCTATCTATATAAGAGCCTGTGCATAGCCGCCGTCTTGCTCAAGCGCCCCAAGGCCGTATCATGAGAGCCTGTGTATTGCCACCGTCTTGCGCACTAGGGCCGTCAGCTAGCTTTCTACATAATACCTTATGTATAGACGCCATCTTGCGCAAGCGAATTTAAGCCGTCTTTTTATAGCCGACATCCTGCGCAGTAGAGCCATGGGCTTTCCAATAAGAGCCTGTGTATAGCCGCCATCTTGTGCATCGCTCTTAGGCATCTCGGTAGAGCGTGTGCATAGAAGTCTTCTTGCGCAGTAGGCACCTGGGCCAACACATAAGAGCCTATGTATGGTCGCCGTCTTGCGCAGTAAGCCCATATGCCGTCTCATAAGATCAGCCGCCATCTTGGGCAACCGCCCCTAAGCCGACTCACAAGGAGCTGTATAAAGCCGCCATCTTGTGCAATTGGCGTCGAGAAGGGCATCTTGCTGTAAAACTACATCTCTGTGTAGTTAGACTCCTCCAGGTGGTCAGGTGTGCATACTTATGTGAATCCGCATTGTCCTACTACATAATACAACGTCGGAGAAATCATCATTGTCCTACTACTCAAGATAGCCTTGGGAAGGGCATTTCACCGTAAAAGTACGTCCTATAAGGTTAAGCGCCTCCAAGATAACGGCAGTTCACGTCGACAAGGGTATCTAGCCGTAACTAAGGTTAGCCACCTCCATGAGGTTAGGCTTGCTCTCCTAGGCGTCGGGAAGGGCATCTAGCTGTTAAGGTGAAATTGGGCCCCTCAAGATAGCGATTGTGAGGTGAGGCTCGCTCTCTTAGGCAAAATTCGCGAATCGGCTTAACCATACTACTATACTAGGGGTGAATGACCTCGCATTGGAAGCGGTATAGCTACACTACTAGAACTCGCGTGCTGACGCAGCAGAACAGAATCTGATTCAGCAGATTCAAAAACCCTATTGCCCTAAAACTAAAGTAGGAAATAGTAACATATATTTCAAACGAAACAGCAGGTAACTGACAGTTTATAATTTGCTCTTGACGAGTAAAGTCTTGTACAGGATGGTGAGACAACGACATCCAAACTATATGAAGAAGAAGAAAACTAACACTGTTGGAAGTAAAGATGTTATAAAGGCTGCACAAAAAAGCTATTCGATGGGAATACAATCCGCGTGTTTATATCATTAGGGCACTATGCGCAGCAAAGCGAGAATTTCTCCTAAGTGCAGAGCAATGTTTTGTAAACGTGCACGAATTATTTCTGTACCAAAACGAGGAGGATTTCATCCTGCGCTGTTTGCTGGACTAACAGCTTAGGGTCATTGCTGGGTGGTGCTAGTGCTGTAGCAAGAACTGTTAAGGCTGTAGAAGAAGCGAAACAACAAATGAAATAGAGTGAATGTCATTAGGAGACGATGGAGTCTATTGTATTACGAGGCAAAGGCGTACACATGAAACTAGTGCCAAACAAAAAAAGGCTTGGCATATACTTAGTTCCAAAAAGCGTCTACTGAATGCACTACTACTTTGAGCTCTATCCCATGAATAAATGTTTACGTTTGCTAAACAACAAGGAATTCAATGTTTTCGAAGTGTGTATATGCGCGATCAACTACCGGCGTGCCCACGTGAACGTGAGAGTGCTGTAATCAACATAAACAACAGTTGCGGGCCAGGAACTCATTACGTTGCCTACGAAAACCTAAATTTAAAGTATGGTATTTCGATAGCTATGGACTTACCTCCTCCATTTGAGCACATACGTTATTTAGGAAGCAGTGCAGACATTGTTTACAACAAAAAATCAATACACGCATGTGCGTGCGATTATGTATTATGATCTTATATCAAACACAGACAGTAGACACAGAGCATTAGTGTGCACGTGATGAATACGGGTGAAGGAACATTCGCTGTACGCGGAGAAGGACCTGAAGCAACCGTCTACTTTAATCCACCGATTGAACTCGGTTATCAGCCACATAGTCTTGGACTAGTGTCGTTTGAAAGCTACAATAAAACCCATAATGTGCGTGTTGGCGTAAACAAGTTCTATTACGATGAGTATGTGCTAATGCTACCATCAGGCAGTTATTTAGTTGACGATATTCATTACTACATTGAAAGAACGTTCATTGAACATTTTAGAGAAGAGAGTTTTAGTAAACATAATCACAATTTCTCAATTACTCTAAGCAACATCACACATAAATATGTTATTGAATCATCATTTAAGATTGACTTCAAATCACAACCTGATTCGTTTGGAACATTGCTTGGATTTTTATCAAGGGAGCTCATCCCGAACGTACGTTACGAGTCTGATAAATCTATAACACTCTTCGATGATCATCATGCGAACATTATTTGTAATATTATTACAGACTTGAATAGTAATCAACAACATTCGCACGTCCTGCATGACTTTATTATTACAGAGGAACGTGGATACACTATTCGTGAGAAGCCGTCAGTAGTTCTATATCACCCTGTGTCTGCAAAACACATTAATATCATCACTCTTAGACTTGTAAATAAACATAATTAGATTTCTAATTTAGATTAGCACACGTACGTAGCTTACAAACTTCATCTTAAACCAGTATGAATATCATCTATGAAACACAGTGTACATTCCGAAGACATACTACATGTTTGAAAAGACTCAACGAGGTGACAGATAACCATAAGCAGGTGTAGTACGAAGTTATCTTCATTCTTATCAATCTTTTACGTATTAAATAACAATGATGAAATTCACTTTACCATTAATCAGCAAGATGTATACACTCTACCACACGAAAGCTACATCTATATTAAAGGACGACTAGATAAGTCAGATGGAAATGGACCAAGCATACCTCAACTAAACAACCATGGTCTAGCATTTCTATTTTATGAAATGCGATATGAAGTAAATATTGTCGAAATAGATAGATCGAAGAATGTTGGTATTACAATTGCATTGAAACTCTACCCTTCTTTTTGTGATGAAGAAGGTAATCTTTTACGGATGGCAGGATGGTGTCCAATAGCTACTAACAACTGGATGATTAATCAGGACGGAGCATTTACAGGTATGTCATAATTGAAACATATTATTGGCTTCGCAGAAGACTTTAGACGTATTATAATCAACGCATAACAAGAGCTAATTCTGATCCCTGATCGAAGTGATTAAAATATTCTCTTAAAGCAGCAGAAACACAAGTAGACTCGAAAAAATACACCTCACCGTATATTGTGGAGGATTCCACATGTTACATTATCTGATCGAGAAAAGCATCGATTGCTCAAGATTATAGAAAATGATACACCGTTACCTATACGTTTTCGAAGTTGGGAGCTGCATGAATATACTGTGCTACCACCTATATACTCGTACAAGCATATCTGGCCTGTTAAAACATCACGTTTTACTGAAAAGCCTTTGTATATGTATATATTTTTTGGATTTCAAATCCGCCGTAAATTCTACCATGAAAAAGACAGTTCAGAGAAAGATCGCTGTAAATTTAGAAATATTAGACAATATCTCAACGGAATTACGAATCCATACGAAAACATCGACATTAATTTTGAGAAAAATAAATTTGGGATGCTCAATGACGTTTTTGTAAATTCCAATTATCGTATTCTCAGAAAGAATACGTCCGCTAGTGCCCTGGGTGTCTTAAGATGTGTCCTATCATTATCTCTCTTCTTCTCGTCAAATTTAGCCAGATCGATCTCCTTTCAGCGATTCGATTCAGTATCTCTTCATTCGTGATTCGATCTAACCGTGTCACCTTCAGCATTTTTCTGTAGCAGCACATTTCCGAAGTTCCTATTCTCTTTCTTTCTGAGCTAGTTATCGTCCATGTTTCACTTCCATATAATGCCACGCTCAAAGATTAAAGTCTTCAGAAATATCTTTCTAAGTCCTATATAAATGCTTGAAGTTAGCAAAGTTCCTTTCTTAACAAAGCTCTTCCTTGCTTGTGCAAGTCTGCATTTTATGCCCTCCGTATTTCTGCCATCGTTAGTTATTTTACTACAAAAGTAACAATATTCATCTACTTTATTCAAAACTTCATTTCCTAATCTAATATTTTCTGCCTCACCTGCCTTCGTTCGACTGCAATCCATTTTTTTGGTATTGGACTTACTTATTTTCATCTTGTACTCCGTACCCAAGGCTTCGTCCATACCATTCAGCAGCTTCTCGAGATATTCTGCAAGTGGCAGATAAAATAACAATATAATCGGCAAATCTCAAGGCCTTTATATCCTTTACTTTCAAAATTCCTCTTTGATTTCCTTTACTGCCTGTTCTATTTAAACATTGAAACGGAGGGGGTCAAATTGCAGCCTTGCCTCTCTCCTTTATGGACTGATAATTCTTTTTCAAAGCCCTCGATTCTGATGACTGCAGGCTGATTTTTATACACACCGTATATAATTCTTCGTTGTCGGTATCTGACCGCAATCACTTTCAGAATCTTAAATTGCTTGGTCCAATCAGCATTATCGAATGCCTTTTCTAGTCCTATGAACGCCATGTACGTGGGCTTGTCCTCCTTAATTCGATCCTCTAGGGTCTGACGTACAGTTAGGATTGCTTCACGTGTTCCTAAATTTTACCTGAAGCCCAATTGTTCTTCTTCCATCTCAGCTTCAACTTGTCTTTCCATTCGTCTGTAAATAATACGAGTTGAAACATTGCAGGAATGAGATATTAAACTAAGGTGCGGTAGCTTTCACACTTGTCAGCACCGGCTTTCTTGGGAGTAGGTGCAACAACATTCTGCCAAAAATCGGATGGCACTTCTCCTGTCTACATTTTAAACACTAAGTTGAATAACATTGCCATGCTCGTTTCTCCTAAGGCAGTCTGTAAATCAGAGGGAAAGTCATCAATTCCAGGCGCCGTGTTCCAATTTAGGTCTCTCACAGCTCTGCAAACACTGACCTCAAAACTGGGTCTCCCATTTCATCAGCATCAACACCATCTTCTTGCTCCAGAACCAAATCATCTACATCTTTACCTTGATAAAATTGTTGGATATCTTAATGCCATCTTTCTGCTTTGCCTTCTTTGCATAGAATTGGCTTTCCATCTGAGCTCTTAATATTCATACAGTACCCTGATGAGATAGGCTCTATCTTTCATGATTTGATTTTGATACGAGAAATACAGATAAATAGGAATATTAAATGAATACAGTGTCAGTTTTGTGTGGACGGGATAATTTCAACATAGCTAGACATATCGCGACTGTCCGTCGCCACAGTGTAAGCTTGTCATTAAGGGGAAAATGTTTCTTGGCCAGAAGATAAGAGGATTAAAGCTAGAGCTCACAACAACGAAGTAATGACTTCGAGGAAGTGAAAGAGTATATATTTCGGACCAAGGGCGAGCAGATGTATCACCAATACCGAGAATGTGACGTGCCAGTTTTTGCACGCCCGAGGCATTTGTTGTTGTCAACGTTACAAGGAAGAG
This sequence comes from Anabrus simplex, assembly GCF_040414725.1. Classification (NCBI taxonomy): domain Eukaryota; kingdom Metazoa; phylum Arthropoda; class Insecta; order Orthoptera; family Tettigoniidae; genus Anabrus; species Anabrus simplex. The sequence goes on from NC_090266.1 coordinate 286,727, forward strand.
ATTTCAAACTAACCGAAGCGGTGTTGACCAATGAGAAAATTTATCACAGGCCCGCAGATAAACCAACATGAGAAAAACTCAGAGTGAACTCCAGTTAGCTTCTCCGATAACAATAATTAAATTATTCCAACCACATAATTGAATAGAGGGGATTTTTTTGATATCGTTCCCATGTTGATTAATTGTAATCGTAATAAATTAAAGTAATGAATTCGTGGAAATGACCCACGCTATCTCGCCATTGGTCGAGATGAGCACGCCATCAGGGACGCCGAGTTAGCGCGCGAAAGATGGAGGACAGAAATTAAGTGATATTTCCATGATCACCGAACGATATGAGTTCAGAATACGACACATGAATGTGTATCGCCAGTGTATTAAGTAGGATAAAGCAAGAGATCCAAATCCACCTGCATATGCCGATTTAGGATAACCAACCCCCCTCTCCAGGAGCTGACCGCGGATGACCCCGGCGGGAAATCATATCGTCCATAAAAGTCAGTAGCGGACCTCACATCACTCAGTTCTTACCAGTCACCAGTCGTTATCGGTCACCAGTCGTGTCAGTCGTATGAAGTAGTTGAGACTCTGACACGTTGACTCTGTAAGTCAGTACCTCGGGACGCATTCGAAGTCAGTTAAAGCTGAAAGTGCGTGAATTATTAGGAGAATGAATACGAACAGTGAAATTATCCATAGTACCGAGTGTAACTAATCAGTACAACTGTATGTTGAAATTAATCAATGTCATGTGATTAAATAATAAATAACTAACGGAACGCCGATAGTACCTTTGGAAGGCAGTGTGCGGAGCCTGAAGTAAACACCTCAAGATAGACGGTGAATAACTATCCGAGCAGGGAATCATAGGAGCTAGGCGATTATCAAGACAGCTTAGAAATAAACCAGGAAGTGCCGGTTGAAGACGCGATACGCGCCGGTTCAAATGAACGACATTTCGTCGTAATGTGTCACGACGTGTGTTTCGGGCATATATGAAGAGTATATTGTGCGAGTGTCAGGGGTCTAGGAGCACCTATAAGTGTTGTTTTTTTGTTATTAGTATTCTTGTGTAAAATAGTGTAATAAGGTATTAATCATGGGTAGTCACCCAGAAATATTTTATGGTGTTAAATTTGTATTGTGCGACATGATGGACGAGTAGATCACCATGGGGCCGTAAGGCCTATATCTCATCTGCTACGAGACAATGGAATTCTACATAGGAATGAGTACACAATTTTGATATCTGGGGGATGTTATCGCGACTAAACGGGGTTCAGTGTAAATTAATTATGGTTACTTAACATGGTCCGCCTCCCGAGTCCATGATTTTCCTTTTTTGTTAGACGGACGAACTAATTTATATTAACGTAATAATGGGTTAGATTAATTAATTTGAGTATTTGTTTGTTGTATATAATGTAAATATGGGATATATTTCTTTCAATTAATGCATGCTGTTTGTAATACTTTGACTTAAGTTCATTTCAAGTGTTAAATTCCTTTTTTGTGCTAACCGATTTATTTGATTTTCAATCACTGCGGTGATCATTTGTATGTTAGTTAGGAATATTTTCTATTAGACAGCCAGATTATGAAAGAGCCAGAGTATGTAAAATTTGTGTTGCGTACGGAAGGTCATTAAAATACTAATAATAATCATGTTTGTGAGTTGACAAAGGAAAGTAAAATAATAATAATAATAATATTTGTGCGTTTGCGAGTTACAGTATAATAATAATATTTGGGCGTGTGCAAGTTAAAGTATAATAATAATAATGACGGTGCTTCGCGAGTTAGCCAGTGCAAATATAATAATCAATGTGGAGATGACATGTAGCGTTAAAGACTTTCATTCACGTAATCAGTTTGATTTTACGTAAATTTTTGATTTTACGTTTATGGACTTTAATTTAACCATTAAAATTTTGTTTAAAAGCGATATAGGCACGTGAATTAGAATGGTCACGATATGTTAAAAGCCCAGAATGATTTGAGCCCATATTTAGAGTTGGAAGTCATGAGGGACGAATATCCGGCGTGAAATAAATTGAGCCGTATTGTTTGTAATGATGAAATAGATGAATCTCAAGGCCTAAGATGATATAAATGCATATGCCGGTGTTATTAGTGGTAGAATCCACGCACCGAGGGTTATTTTATGAATTAAATGTTTGAAGAGTTCCGATGAAAGGAAATGGACTTCAAATTTGAAGGAATAGTTTAGCAATCGCCGGCATTGGAGGTATTTGCCCAGCCGCGATGTGCCATAGGTTGTGAGATGTGTCTTGGGAGGACAGGTGTCCCCATATAAAATTAACGGCAGTACGAAAGTGAAGGTACGGTCCCGAATACCGTGTTGTCCCGACCGATATAAAGCAGATCTTAGTGGTTCATAACGGGATTTAACATATGTGACTAAATTCTAAAGAGTGGAAAATAAAATATCATCTTTCCATTTTTAATAATAACAATAATCATACTCCAAGTGAATCTTGTCTTAAATCAAGTGCTTAGTGCCAAGATAAATCGGAATCGTAAAAAGGGGTTATGCGTTAAACATATTAAGAGTGAACTACCGTGTAACAGGCGAAATTAATTTTTTTAAAAATAATAATAATAATAATAAATAAAAACTAAGCTACTTTTTCTTGAAGAATTTTTTTTTATATTTTGGACATAATAATGATGTTGGGAGTAGAAATGGAAAATTTGAGATTTTAAACTAATAATAATAATAAATAAAATATTTGAAGAAGGAGAAGAAGAATAACCAATGAAGCTACTTTTTTTTATTTTAAATTTTTTTATGAAAATAATAAGAGCGAGAAGTTGAAGTATTATAGCAAGGGTGATTACGGGTTACGATAATCACGATTTCCATTAATAATAATAATAATAATAATAATGAAAAGTTGAAGGAGCAGAAGATAAAGAACTTGCAATAGTCATTTGAGAATAATACTTATGATGAAAGGAAATTAAGATATTTAATGGGCGATGATTCATTTTTACGAATATAATAATAATAATAATAATAATAATAAAAATAATAATAATAATATTTATGAGGAAGCTGATCATTATATTGTGCGGATAAATTAGGAGAAAGAACGACCCTTCGTTTGAAACGTCGGCAAGTGTTGGCATATAATCATCCCGGATGACAAATGATAATAATCAAAAATAGGATTATAATTGAAATTAATGATAATAATAAATTAATTGATGGTAGTCAAAGAATATGATAATGATCAGATAAAGAATGGTAATGATATTATTTAATAATCATAGGAGGAGATGATAGGGACAGTCATCCTGTGTCGAACTGCTCCGAACCAGATGTTGGGTTTTCACGGGGAGATTGTTAGCAGTAGATACGTAAATAACCCACGGACGGCATATGTTTTCATGGTCAGAGCATAGTAATGAACCTTTCCGTACGTCTTGTCGTATTGACAAGTGTAAATATTGAAATAGGCTTTGAGTTAATGAACTCTACCTGGCGTGTTTGTGAATCTGGAAATAATAGGCTAGAGTTTGTCCGTATTATAAATTCCCGTTTTTTCGAGGCGATAACATTTTCTACGGTGGGTGTCCGGCTCACCAGAATGTACATACCGGAAGTGTCTCATGTCCAAACGGAACGAGGAGACGACAGTAAAAAGTTACTGTCGTGCCTTCGTCTCCGAAAGAAGATCTCCAGCGGTGAAACGTCCAATCATACGGATGTGAATTCGATCCCCAGTAACCAATTGGGGCGAATTCACCAAATGTTTTACACTACCAGAGTAGTGAGGTAAAATCCAAGTATTATGTCATTTATTTTTCAGGATTAAAGTGTCCCAATGTAAAATTGTCATCATGTGTAGTATGCAAAAGAAGTAAATAAATTGCTCCTCATTGCAATTTCAATAGGAAACAGTTTCCATATCTTTTCATTGTAGTTAGTCCAATATGCCCATGGAATTTAAGTTGTCACTTCCCAGTCCTATTGTGGAGTCAAAAATTTGTATCCATGAATGAGTCGTCCCCCGTAACCTTAAATTTGCATGCCCCGTTCATCCCTGTGTTCATTTGATGCGCCGATATATATTTTTTGATTTTCTTTATATAAATTTTTTATCGTTTTCGAACTGATCACCCCTGAGATAAATGCTAGTCTGGGACTCAGGAGGTGAGCGGGTGCATACTGGCGCCCAACGTGGGGCCTATTGCATCATGTTTGTGCAACGGGTGACTTTATATTTTTTAGGCAAAAAAATCTCAACTTTTTGTTGTATTAGCGACGATATCATTAGCGACCAGCTCAGTGCCCGATTGCATTATAGATAGGCCCAGTTGTTTAACTTAAATGTAAACCCAATCGGGATATTTAATTAAATTTTGACCGCATCACGGTTAAGTTAAATAGTGGTTTTAGATATGTCAAGTAGTAATTCATGTTAAAGTAAGGTTAGTTTCGAACGGGGCTAGACTTGATAATTATACAAGAGTAGTTATTGCTATAAAGGCTCATTAAATTAATAATTCCGTATTCTATGAAATTAAAATTTGATTGTGATTTATTGTGAGACTGCACATAAACATAACTATCCATGGGCAGGAATTTTAGATAGGCAAAATTTATTAGGAATACTGTATTTGGTAAAAATGTGACTGAGAACCAGATTCAAGTATTAATAAAAAGATAATGGAACTGTGTAAGTTAAATTTAAATTATTTCAAGACAGGTGACTTCAAGTTTTCCATCGTTGTATTATCGATTGTTGTTGTTGTTATTGTCATAGTCTGGAGTGACTGATGATATCTAATTCAGGCATAATAAGCACGTGATGGCAATTAACATGCAAATTTGAATTACGATATATAATAATTCGCTATGTGAAAGCGAAAAATATTGTTTTGGTTTTGAATTTGGAAATTAAAAATTCTAGAAAATATTAACGAGGATATAACCGTATGATAAGGGCCTAGACCCACAATTGTCGTAATCGTGTGCGATAGGATGAGAGGCTGATCGACCCTCTTTTCTCATTTGATATAATGTCAGACGAAGGTGGGGAGCGTCCCCAAGGTGAACGGTTAGAAGGACAGGGAGAGGTGGAAGCTCTCACTTTGGAAGACTTGATGCGAGGTTTGGCTATAACGACGGAACAAATGCAGGCCGCTAGTGTTTCTACTAAACAGGAACTGACATCTATAATTCAGGCCGCGAGTGTTTCACTAGAGCGTAAAATTGAGACTAATAGACAGGAACTGACGGAACAAATACATGGCGCTAACGTTTCGTTAGAAAATAAATTCGGTATGGTACAGGCCGCGTGTGAATTTAATAAAATAAAACTCACAGAACAAATAGCTGAGGTTCATGCCGCCAGTATATCACTAGGACAGGAATTACGGGACCGAATGACCCAAGTCCAAGAGGCGTGTCATTTCGCTAAGGACGAATTGAAAGGGCATATCGACTCTTGTATTATTAGTGTCAATGAAAAGGTTGACCGAGTCAGGGATGAGGCGTTACTAGAACGTAACGAAATTAAGGAGAAATTAAAGGCCAGTATTCAGGAGATTTCAGCTCAGAGGTTGGTCGACCGCGAAGATTTAAAGGCGCACATCGAAGAGGTGAGGGTTGAATGTCGCAAGGAAAACGATATCATCCGAAGCCACGTGGAAAGTAAAGGTGCACATACTGCAAATACTTTGGACAGGCACGAAAAGGGAATCGATGAGTTACGAGGTGAAACTGTTCGTACCCTAGTACTAGTAGCCGGTCTCAGAAATGAAATTCAGGATATAAAGACGAATTCGGAAGATCGTAGCCGTAGACTCACACAGTGTGAGGAGGCAAATATAGCATTGTTCAGAAAGACTGATGGGTTGGCGGAACAAAGCCAGACGATCGCTGACACAGAGGTCAGAAGAGTGGAACAATTTAATGCACACACGGGGCAGAATTCAGTGGTCAAGCAAATGTCAGACAGTAATACCGAAAGGCTGGAAGAAATTAGAAAGGATCTGGAACAGGTCAAGGCCAGGTTAGAACAACCAGGGTCAGTTCAGGACTTCCATCTCCAGTACCGAGAGTTCGAGACCCCAGACAATCAGGGTTTTCATAAAAAGGAAGGCATGTCACAAGCCGATACGACCGGACTTAAGTTTGAAGTAGGAGACGGATCGTCATCATCATCAAATGCCCTTCCGACATCTGTGGTCCACGTCATCAAAATGTCAGATGACAAACCACCTAGATACAACGCTCGAGGACATATAACCCCTAAAGGCTTCATCCGCGAGATCACTAACTATATTAGTGAAAATAAAATTCCGGCGGAGCGGCAATTACGAACTGTAGAGAAGTTTTTGGACGAAGCACCTGCAATGTGGTTCAGGGCCTTCTTATACACATTCGAGGATTTCATGGGATTCCGACAGGCGTTTTTGCAAAAATTCTCGAGTATCCAAGAACAGCAAGATCTTAGGTTGGAGTTGTATTCTAGACGTTATTCAACATCGTCCCCAACTAAATATTCAGAGTATTTCGTATCCCAATTTCATAAGATGCGGGAATTAGACAATCCGGTCAGTGAGACAGAACTCATTAGCGCTATCGGGAAGCAGTTACCATTTGAGGTCCAGCGGATGATGATTGCGTCGAATATTCAGACTGCAGTACAAGCGGAAGCTCTGTTACGTCAATTAGATCAGACCACGTATCACTCTAATCAGAGGCAACCCAGGCCTAGAGAGCAACAGATAAATAACGTCGAGAGGCAGACGGAAACTAGAACCATCAGTACTAGAAGTCAAGGAACGAGTACCGATCCAGAACCCAAGAGGATGTATGATCCAGGATGGAGACCCCGACAATGGAATCACGGAGGAGGATTTGCGGAAGGCAACTGGCAAACGAAGCATGTTAAATTCCATGACGGAACGGGATATCGTGGATATCGGAATGGAAGGAGCGAAACTCAGCCGTACCACCGAAGAAATCAGAATAACCGAAGGCATTACACGGAGGAATACCGTAGAAATGGGGATGATCGACACCCAGAAACCCAGCAGTACCTCGATGAGCTGAAGAAGAGGAAATGGAAGGAGGCAATCCAAAATCATGACCGAAAGGATGACCAGCCATGTAGTGTTTGGGACCGAGACGATGGGAAACCATACATAGAGGCGACGATACAAACTATGGAGGAGCTACATCAGGAGACCAAGCAATATTTAGAAGACAAATGGAAGAAGGAGGCTAATGGTGGTCGCAACGGGGAAAGGAACGCGCCGTTGTCATATTCTCAATATAGTAGCCAGCTAAATCCAAACGCCCCTAGATTCGAGGACGAACGACAACTCGGTGCTAGGAGGAAAACGACAGAGTTTCAATAAAGCAGAGGACGACCAAGAAGAAGACGAGGACGAAGGAGAGGATGATGAAGAAGAAGATGGAAGAGAAGAAGAAGTCCAACTGATCCATAGGCAAATAGAAGCAAGACCATGCCCAGAATGCCGAGAGATCGACAGTGATGTCCAAGATTTCGTTAACAGGATCCACCTGATTCAACGAGAGAATGAAGAATTGAGACTCAATAACCAGAATCTGCGGGACGAAATTCGTCACCATCGAAAAGGAACGAAAGCAGTAATCAAATCATGACGAAAGTATGATGCGGATATATAAAAAAAATCTCATGATTATCACAAGATTTTTTTACCGAGCAACAGGAAAATGTACCCTGATGAGATAGGCTCTATCTTTCATGATTTGATTTTGATACGAGAAATACAGATAAATAGGAATATTAAATGAATACAGTGTCAGTTTTGTGTGGACGGGATAATTTCAACATAGCTAGACATATCGCGACTGTCCGTCGCCACAGTGTAAGCTTGTCATTAAGGGGAAAATGTTTCTTGGCCAGAAGATAAGAGGATTAAAGCTAGAGCTCACAACAACGAAGTAATGACTTCGAGGAAGTGAAAGAGTATATATTTCGGACCAAGGGCGAGCAGATGTATCACCAATACCGAGAATGTGACGTGCCAGTTTTTGCACGCCCGAGGCATTTGTTGTTGTCAACGTTACAAGGAAGAGATTTCAAACTAACCGAAGCGGTGTTGACCAATGAGAAAATTTATCACAGGCCCGCAGATAAACCAACATGAGAAAAACTCAGAGTGAACTCCAGTTAGCTTCTCCGATAACAATAATTAAATTATTCCAACCACATAATTGAATAGAGGGGATTTTTGTGATATCGTTCCCATGTTGATTAATTGTAATCGTAATAAATTAAAGTAATGAATTCGTGGAAATGACCCACGCTATCTCGCCATTGGTCGAGATGAGCACGCCATCAGGGACGCCGAGTTAGCGCGCGAAAGATGGAGGACAGAAATTAAGTGATATTTCCATGATCACCGAACGATATGAGTTCAGAATACGACACATGAATGTGTATCGCCAGTGTATTAAGTAGGATAAAGCAAGAGATCCAAATCCACCTGCATATGCCGATTTAGGATAACCAACCCCCCTCTCCAGGAGCTGACCGCGGATGACCCCGGCGGGAAATCATATCGTCCATAAAAGTCAGTAGCGGACCTCACATCACTCAGTTCTTATCAGTCACCAGTCGTTATCGGTCACCAGTCGTGTCAGTCGTATGAAGTAGTTGAGACTCTGACACGTTGACTCTGTAAGTCAGTACCTCGGGACGCATTCGAAGTCAGTTAAAGCTGAAAGTGCGTGAATTATTAGGAGAATGAATACGAACAGTGAAATTATCCATAGTACCGAGTGTAACTAATCAGTACAACTGTATGTTGAAATTAATCAATGTCATGTGATTAAATAATAAATAACTAACGGAACGCCGATAGTACCTTTGGAAGGCAGTGTGCGGAGCCTGAAGTAAACACCTCAAGATAGACGGTGAATAACTATCCGAGCAGGGAATCATAGGAGCTAGGCGATTATCAAGACAGCTTAGAAATAAACCAGGAAGTGCCGGTTGAAGACGCGATACGCGCCGGTTCAAATGAACGACATTTCGTCGTAATGTGTCACGACGTGTGTTTCGGGCGTATATGAAGAGTATATTGTGCGAGTGTCAGGGGTCTAGGAGCACCAATAAGTGTTGTTTTTTTTGTTATTAGTATTCTTGTGTAAAATAGTGTAATAAGGTATTAATCATGGGTAGTCACCCAGAAATATTTTATGGTGTTAAATTTGTATTGTGCGACATGATGGACGAGTAGATCACCATGGGGCCGTAAGGCCTATATCTCATCTGCTACGAGACAATGGAATTCTACATAGGAATGAGTACGCAATTTTGATATCTGGGGGATGTTATCGCGACTAAACGGGGTTCAGTGTAAATTAATTATGGTTACTTAACATGGTCCGCCTCCCGAGTCCATAATTTTCCTTTTTTGTTAGACGGACGAACTAATTTATATTAACGTAATAATGGGTTAGATTAATTAATTTGAGTATTTGTTTGTTGTATATAATGTAAATATGGGATATATTTCTTTCAATTAATGCATGCTGTTTGTAATACTTTGACTTAAGTTCATTTCAAGTGTTAAATTCCTTTTTGTTTGTGCTAACCCATTTATTTGATTTTCAATCACTGCGATGATCATTTGTATGTTAGTTAGGAATATTTTCTATTAGACAGCCAGATTATGAAAGAGCCAGAGTATGTAAAATTTGTGTTGCGTACGGAAGGTCATTAAAATACTAATAATAATCATGTTTGTGAGTTGAAAAAGGAAAGTAAAATAATAATAATAATAATAATAATAATAATAATAATAATAATAATAATAATAATAATAATATTTGTGCGTTTGCGAGTTACAGTATAATAATAATATTTGGGCGTGTGCAAGTTAAAGTATAATAATAATAATGACGGTGCTTCGCGAGTTAGCCAGTGCAAATATAATAATCAATGTGGAGATGACATGTAGCGTTAAAGACTTTCATTCGCGTAATCAGTTTGATTTTACGTAAATTTTTGATTTTACGTTTTTGGACTTTAATTTAACCATTAAAATTTTGTTTAAAAGCGATATAGGCACGTGAATTAGAATGGTCACGATATGTTAAAAGCCCAGAATGATTTGAGCCCATATTTAGAGTTGGAAGTCATGAGGGACGAATATCCGGCGTGAAATAAATTTAGCCGTATTGTTTGTAATGATGAAATAGATGAATCTCAAGGCCTAAGATGATATAAATGCATATGCCGGTGTTATTAGTGGTAGAATCCACGCACCGAGGATTATTTTATGAATTAAATGTTTGAAGAGTTCCGATGAAAGGAAATGGACTTCAAATTTGAAGGAATAGTTTAGCAATCGCCGGCATTGGAGGTATTTGCCCAGCCGCGATGTGCCATAGGTTGTGAGATGTGTCTTGGGAGGACAGGTGTCCCCATATAAAATTAACGGCAGTACGAACGTGAAGGTACGGTCCCGAATACCGTGTTGTCCCGACCGATATAAAGCAGATCTTAGTGGTTCATAACGGGATTTAACATATGTGACTAAATTCTAAAGAGTGGAAATTAAAATATCATCTTTCCATTTTTAATAACAATAATCATACTCCAAGTGAATCTTGTCTTAAATCAAGTGCTTAGTGTCAAGATAAATCGGAATCGTAAAAAGGGGTTATGCGTTAAACATATTAAGAGTGAACTACCTTGTAACAGGCGAAATTATTTTTTTAAAAAATAATAATAATAATAAATAAAAACTAAGCTACTTTTTTTGAAGAATTTTTTTTTATATTTTGGACATAATAATGATGTTGGGAGTAGAAATGGAAAATTTGAGATTTTTAACTAATAATAATAATAAATAAAATAATTGAAGAAGGAGAAAAAGAATAACCAATGAAGCTACTTTTTTTATTTTAAATTTCTTCTTTTATGAAAATAATAAGAGCGAGAAGTTGAAGTATTATAGCAAGGATGATTACGGGTTACGATAATCACGATTTCCATTAATAATAATATTAATAATAATAATAATAATAATAATAATAATAATAATAATAATGAAAAGTTGAAGGAGCAGAAGATAAAGAACTTGCAATAGTCATTTGAGAATAATACTTACGATGAAAGGAAATTAAGATATTTAATGGGCGATGATTCATTGTTACGAATATAATAATAATAATAATAATAATAATAATAATAATAATAATAATAATAATAATATTTATGAGGAAGCTGATCATTATATTGTGCGGATAAATTAGGAGGAAGAACGACCCTTCGTTTGAAACGTCGGCAAGGGTTGGCATATAATCATCCCGGATGACAAATGATAATAATCAAAAATAGGATTATAATTGAAATTAATGATAATAATAAATTAATTGATGGTAGTCAAAGAATATAATAATGATCAGATAAAGAATGGTAATGATATTATTTAATAATCATATGAGGAGATGATAGGGACAGTCATCCTGTGTCGAACTGCTCCGAGCCAGATGTTGGGTTTTCACGGGGAGATTGTTAGCAGTAGATACGTAAATAACCCACGGACGGCATATGTTTTCATGGTCAGAGCATAGTAATGAACCTTTCCGTACGTCTTGTCGTATTGACAAGTGTAAATATTGAAATAGGCTTTGAGTTAATGAACTCTACCTGGCGTGTTTGTGAATCTGGAAATAATAGGCTAGAGTTTGTCCGTATTATAAATTCCCGTTTTTTCGAGGCGATAACATTTTCTACGGTGCGTGTCCGGCTCACCAGAATGTACATACCGGAAGTGTCTCATGTCCAAACGGAACGAGGAGACGACAGTAAAAAGTTACTGTCGTGCCTTCGTCTCCGAAAGAAGATCTCCAGCGGTGAAACGTCCAATCATACGGATGTGAATTCGATCCCCAGTAACCAATTGGGGCGAATTCACCAAATGTTTTACACTACCAGAGTAGTGAGGTAAAATCCAAGTATTATGTCATTTATTTTTCAGGATTAAAGTGTCCCAATGTAAAATTGTCATCATGTGTAGTATGCAAAAGAAGTAAATAAATTGCTCCTCATTGCAATTTCAATAGGAAACAGTTTCCATATCTTTTCATTGTAGTTAGTCCAATATGCCCATGGAATTTAAGTTGTCACTTCCCAGTCCTATTGTGGAGTCAAAAATTTGTATCCATGAATGAGTCGTCCCCCGTAACCTTAAATTTGCATGCCCCGTTCATCCCTGTGTTCATTTGATGCGCCGACATATATACTTTTTGATTTTCTTTATATAAATTTTTTTATCGTTTTCGAACTGATCACCCCTGAGATAAATGCTAGTCTGGGACTCAGGAGGTGAGCGGGTGCAATACAGCCAGATTTCGTTTCTCTAAATGTTACCTTGATTTTTCTGTATGCAGCATCTACCTTTCCTAGGTCCATACAACCTCGGATATCCCTGAACATCTCCTTCAGCCATTCTTCCTTAGCTACCTTTCAATTTCTATCCACTTCATTCTTGAATCGTCTGTAACCTTTTCTGCCCTCTTCATTTCTAGCAGTCTTCTACTTTCGTCCTTCAACAGTCAGATCTAGTATATCCTGAGTCATCCATTGAATCTTAGTTGATTGGTATTGCTTCATAACATTTCTTTAGCATCCCTACTCACTTAATTTTTCATGACTGTCCACTCTTCCTCTATTGTTTCCTTCAGCCTTTTCATTTAGTCCTTGTGCTACATGTTCCTTGAAACAATCCCTCACACTCTTTTCTTTCAAACTGTCTAGATTCCATCTCCTTGCATTCCTTCCATTCTTCAATTTCTTCAACTTCAGATGGCATTTTGTTACAAACAAGTTGTGGTCAGAATCTACGTCTGCTCCTGGGAAAGTTTCGCAATCCAACACCCGGTTTCTGAATCTCTGCCTAATACCTTCCAGTGTCTCTAGGTTTCGTCCACGTATACAGCCGTCATTTGTGGTATTAGAACCAAGTATTGGCAGGGACTAGATTATGATCAGTGCAAATTTCAACCTGCCGACTTCCTCTTTCGTTACTTTGTCCCCATCCGAATTCTCCTACTATATTACCTTCTCTTCCTCGGCCTACCACCGCATTACAGTCTTCCAAAACAACTAGATTCTCGTCACCTCTTACATATTGTATAAAATCTTCTAACTCTTCATATATTATTTCGAATTCCTCATCATCCGCTGAACTAGTAGGCATAGAGACCTGCACTATCGTGGTGGGCATTGGTTTCGTATCTATCTTGACGACAATAATTCTATCACTATGCTGGTCGTAGTAGCTTACCCGCTGCCCTATTTCCTTATTCATTATTAAACGAACTTCTGCTTTTCCCCTGTTTAATTCTGTGTTGATAATTCCGTAGTTGCCTGACCAAAAATTCCGTTCTTCCTGCCAACGTACTTCACTTATACCAACTACATCTTGCTTTAGTCTATCCATCTCCCTTTTCAGATTATCTAACCTACCACAACGATTCAAACTTCGAACATTCCACGCTCCGACTCACAGAATGTCAGTATCCAGCTTCCTGATGATCGCCCCCTCTCGTGTAGTCTCCACCCAGAGATCCGAATGGAGACTAGTTTAACTCCGCAATATTTTACCAGGGAGGAAGCTATCATCTGTACATCATTCATACAGAGCGAGCTGCATGTCCTCGGGAGTTAGCAGTATCAACACAGCTAAGCAGTGTTGAGGATTATTACAAGGCCATATCAGTCAATCATCTAGACTGCCGCCCTTGCAACTTCTGAAAGGCTGTTACTCCCTTTCGATGAACAATTCGTTAGTCTGTTCTCTCAACAGATACCCATCTGATATCGTTGCATCTGCTTTATTGGGGCCCGCAAGCATCCCCACATGGTTCGCAGGGAGGCGAATATTGTTACACTACTATACAATTAATAATGATAGCCCTTTATCATGATCATTATTTTGTGCGTCTACATCGCACACTATGGAACAGAAAGAAGAATATGTCCACACGGTTACAGACAATCGTCTTCATAAAGAAAAAGCTGTGAAAGTGCATGCTGTTTACATGCTAATTCACAACACCTTATTTATCTCACACATGTAAGTGAGGCTATTAAGATGTTTTATAAACATAGATCTTTATATCAGAAGCCAAAACATCTGATTCAATGTTTACCACCAGGATTATTATCTGTGTATGCTGCTCCTTTCGTAAATGCTTTTTGGGACATCCTTCCTCTCCACAGTAAGATGTCAGTCGATGTTGCTTTATGCAGACTCTTTCAACGTGATTACAAGCACCGAGGTAAAAATTGTTTGGATGAAATGAAATGTATGGCTTTTAGTGCCGGGATATCCCAGGACGGGTTCGGCTCGCCAGGTGCAGGTCTTTCTTTTTGACTCCCGTAGGCGACCTGCGCGTCGTGATGAGGATGAAATGATGATGAAGACAACACATACACCCAGCCCCCGTGCCATTGGAATTAAGCAGTTAAGGTTAAAATCCCCGACCCGGCCAGGAATTGAACCCGGGACCCTCAGAACCGAAGGCCAGTACGCTGACCGTTCAGCCAACGTGTTGGACATTGTTCGGATATTTGGGATGGACCTAATCCTAAGACTGAAAACTGCACACAGTATGGATGAAATTTTTCCCGTCATAAATAACAACACATGAATAACAACACGTGAATAACAACAAGGTAGGAATTGCATTAACTTCTTTGTAAAGCATAACATTCATAGTATAATATATTTACTGTAAATATAATTTCAGAAACCATAAATGTTTTGTTTAATTTGAATGTTGCAGGGGGCATTACATTTTTGGAAGCATGCTACCAATTCGCAGTAAGCTGTTAAGGAGTACAGCAAACTTGTCGACAGCATAACCAAGACTGTTGTATAACGGGTAGTAGTTTGTTTAATTTTGTAAATATTTATACATTAAATATTTTATTAAATTCAAAATGTTCTACTTATTGCATTCCCTTTGCCTCCTTACACCTTTCGAAAATATTCACACTCATACTATCTATAAAGGCTTGAGTTTTACCATTGAGTAACCTTTCTTACACACTACATAATTCATTCTCATTTCACACCCTTAGCTCCTTAAACTTTCTTTCACATCCACTTTCTAGTCTATACGTTCATGCCTGCACAATAGAAACCTCACCGTCGCCATTTAACTTATTTTAAACCGAAATAAGATTATGAACCTTCTTGTTTTAATTTTATTACACAATCTCTCCTTACCACTCATAAATACCTGTCTAATCCCCCCCCCCGTTCTCCCATTATTTTATAATCCTTTTTTTCTCATCCCCTTTTTCCAATACTTCCAGGTTTTGTTACTTAAAGTTTATGTCTTACCTTTTCAGTATCATTACAGTTACTGAGTAAGTGTAGATCATGGCCTGTTGCCCCACATAATACGCATAGTTATTTTTTCTTTACCCTTTGTCCATCACTTATTCTTGAATAAACCCATCAGCCACCGTAGTAATTCTCCTCTGTTCAACCTATCTACGTTCCTAATATTTAACACAGGCACTTCCATTACTTTATTATAAACACTAAGCGATCCACTATTCCTGCACTCTTCCCTCAGTTTTTGTCTGTGAATATTTCTAATCCTCCTTAAAGCACCCTCCGTCACCTAACTTCTTCTTCCAAACGTCGTCCCACATGTACCCCATTCCCACTATCTCCAAGTATACTTTAAGTTTTTGTAGCCAGCACCCCGAATATTTGTCTGTAAGTAAGTAATTCGTCTTTATTTGTGGCGAAGTTAGGGCTCATATACTTAAGCACAACATTTAAAATAATTAACATACATATACTTTTAAATACAACTAATCTTTTTAATAACTTAGTACTAATAGCAAATATGGATAAAATAATAAAATAAATAATTATAGAATGTAAAACATGACAATATAAATGAACACTACAATAATTATAAAACTAACACTAGTAATAATAAGAGAAGGAAATACAGTAAAAACCTATAACTAACAAATACACTTCTAATTTTTAAGAAAATAATCTCATTAACGCACACATTCACGCTACGCAAATCGAAAAAGTCAGCTAGAGGTATTCAGCAAGCTATTTCGGCGATCCATCTTAAATCTTCTACGAGAACGTAACCCCCTAATGGTAGCAGGGAGGGTATTCCACTCCCTAGTGGCAGTGACTACAAAGGAGCGGTTGTAAGTCCTGGAGTGACTGAGAGATATTGTTAAACAGTAGCCAGTTCGTGTATCGTGGTTATGATAGGAGAAGAGATAATTTAAGTTTGATGAGAGATAATTCGGTACACCTGAATTTAGAACTCCATGCAGAAGGGACAACGTGTGGATACTGCGACGCTCATGAACACGAAGCCAAGACAACTTCCTATAATAAGGTGAAATGTGAGAATCATATCGCAGCTTAAATATAAAACGTATACAGGAGTTTAAGCTCCATTCAAGTATCTTGTTACCGTCTTGAGATATGTCCGCAAGTACAGTATCGCAGTAGTCTAGAATTGGTAAGATTAGGGATTTTACCAGTTGTATTTTAAGATGTTTTGGAAATATGGTAGAGAACCGTTTGAGAGGAAAAAAGGGATTTCTACACTTTACGGCGTGTAAATGTCACTTGTTCATTCCAATTAAGTGTCTCAGTAATGATAACACCTAAGTTTCTTCCTGACGTACAATAGGGCACGACATTATTATCTAAAATAATTGGGGGTACATGTCTACTTTTTAACAAGTTAAGGTTTCTTTTGGTACCAAATTTAATAATCTGAGTATTACGTCGGTCTATTTTCAGTCCGAATTCGTTTTACGGGAGCGAAAGCTGGGTGGACTCAGGATATCTTATTCATAAGTTAGAAGTAACAGACATGAAAGTAGCAAGAATGATTCCTGTACAAACAGGTGGGTACAATGGCAGGTGGGTACTCGGAATGAGGAGATCAAGGCTAATTTAGGAATGAACTCGATGGATGAAGCTGTACGCATAAACCGGCTTCGGTAGTGGGGTCATGTGAGGCGAATGGAGGAGGATAGGTTACCTACAAGAATAATGGACTCTGCTACGGAGGGTAAGAGAAGTAGAGGTAGACCAAGACGACGATGGTTAGACTCGGTTTCTAACGATTTAAAGATAAGATGTATAGAACTAAATGAGGCCACAACACTAGTTGCAAATCGAGGATTGTGGCGACGTATATTAAATTCACAGAGGCTTGCAGACTGAACGCTGAAAGGCATAACAGTCTATAATGATAATGTATGTATGTATGTATGTATGTATGTATGTATGTATGAGTTTTGTTAGGATTTCTGTTATTTTTGGCATAGTCATTCAGTCATCTTAAGTCAAAATTTACTCCGTCGGTGGCTATATCTATGTCTTGTGGATACGAGTGGTAATAAATGTGAAGCATCTGCATAGATATGGTACTTGATATAATTCAATAAAAACCCTATGTCGTTCACACTAACAACAAATAAAAGTGGGCTCAAAACCGACCCCTGAATGACACCTATAGACTTGTTATGCCATCCTGAATACATTGTTCTCACTGATACTCGGTACCGACGGTTAGTAAGGTAGGAGTTAACAAATTTAAGAGATGTCTCATTAAAGTTGAGACTACGGAATTTTAGCAGTAGTAACCCAGGGCTAACTGTGTCAAAGGCGCTGCTTAGGTCTAGTAGTGTTGCTACAGTCACATATCGTTGGTCTGTTCCAAGTCTGATATCGTCCGTAATCCGCAGTAATGCTGTTGCGGTACTATGTCCTTTTAAAAGCCGGATTGAAAAGGGTCAAGGAGGGATTACTGGGTCAGGTATACAGTGATTTGTGCATGAATCAGACGTTCGAGTGCTTTTGCGAGGGGCGGTAGGATGGACACATGGCGGTAATCTGATGGAAAATCCAAGGTAGTGTTTTTCGGGATTCGCCTTATTAGTGCGTCTTTCCAAACGTTAGGGAATACTCCATTGGTCAGGCAGTAGTTGAATATGTGAGTCAGTATTGGCGGTACAGCCCCGATGATGATTTAATTAATTTTATTGAGATACCATCATTACCTGTCGTATCGGAGGTGATATAGTACAGCACACGTTTAACATCGTTTGCACTAACGGTATGGAAAGATATCTGGTCGCATTAGGAACGGCATGCTGACTTTGTGGGGTTAGCTGGTAATGGAACTGGTCCGACTTTAGGCTGAGAAAAGTAATCATTTAACGTATCTAGAGATATGGTGGGAATGTGCTTGGTTTAAATTGGTTTAAATTGTTATTTCCCGCTAATTTTTGAAAGTAGTGGCATTTACTGTTTCTAATTAGCTGTTTAACTTTGTTTCTCGTTTTCCTGTATTGCTCAAAGTCATCGTTGTCACGTGTTCGTCTGAATTGTCTGTACCAACGGTCACGGCTGGCCATAGCAGATCTTATTTCGGTCGTTGTTGTTGTTGTTGTTGTTCGTACGCAGTCTGAAGCAGCCTCCCTCCTGCCCCTCTTTTCAAATTCATCCACTATTTGACTACTCGTTTCACACACTCACCCTCTATTTCGTCCCAGCACATTAATTCCACCCCAGCATTCGCTTTGCATTGAGGGAGCCCCATCACCGCCTTACTATATTTACTCATTTACCGTCATTTTCTCCAGCCCCCATACTTCTGCCCCATTTCGAAACACTTGCACCAAGCTTCTCTGGAGGCCATTAACCTGGTTATAGATAACGGAAATACACTGGAAAACCATTAATTACTGTATCATAGCCTGAATAACGAATTATTCACAAACCGTCTTTTAAAAAGCCGAGGTGCAAGTTAAACCAAAACTCCAGAACCAACACCCCTCCAACAACCTCAACTCAACTGTGTAGCCTGTGCAAGATAATGTTCACGGATTGAATACAGAAAAGACAAGATGCATCGAACTATCACGTAAATTCCAAACAAACTCTGGGACAAAATGTTCACAGACGGAATACAGGAAAGGCAAGGTGAATCGAATTAATAGCGAACCTCGCCTCACATCTACTCTTCTCTGTAGGCGGAAGCCGTTGTTAGCTCCGAAAGTATAGATGAAAGTACGTAAATTACATCTTAATCAAAATTATTAGTTTCTTGAAGTGTTTAAACAATCTGCTTTTAAATTTGACGTTTTTTTATTGCAAACTGTAAAATAGAAACAGTTATAATGGGCTATGTATGAATGATAGCTATATGTTGTCGAGGACATTATTGTAGAAGTTTTTGAGCTGAATAACTCTTGGAGACATGGTTTAGATGTAGATTTAACGGTTTAGCCAGCGTCAGCTGAAACGGTGCACGGGCGACAGATTTTTCCTTGACTTGCTTCACCGAAATTGTTACATTTCCATATTTTAGAAAGGAGATCCATTGGAAAAACGAAAACGAAGATACCGCATAAAGTAGAGATGAAAATTTCATACCATAAATGACCCTTGAATATACGTTAGTTACATGAGGTGAATGAAGAATTTGCCTTTGTAAGGATTAATTTGAAATGCTGTTTCAAAATTTTACGTAGATTTTTATTGCTAACTGTAACATAGTGGGCTGCGTTAATGATAGAAGTATAATATGGCGGACTTCTTTGCAGAACTTCTTATGCCGAACAATTTTACCCGCATATTAGCGATGTATATCTAATGGTTTAGCAAGCGTTATCAAAAAAGTAGCACGGAAGGTGATTTTTCTTTTGTTGCATCACTGAAGTCGTTACTGCTCGGCTTCTTTTGGTCATAGATGAAAGTTTCCATAAAGAAGCATTTCTTGAAGAATGCTTTATAGAATGGTGATAACCGTAACAAAATCCATCTAGTGGTTCTCGGGATTAGCCGCCACAGATCGAGGACTTTACTTCACAAAATGTACAGGTATACAGTGTCTCGTAAGTTATTGCATGAGGATCAATTTTACCTTTTCTTTGATTAGGAGAACAGAACATTGCAGTGGTGCACCTAGCATCTTGTGAGGATTCCAAGCAACTGAATCAGCTCTGAAAAGTTAACAAGAATACAAACATTATAGACGATCTTTTTTAGCTCATGTTTTAAAATATCATTCTTGTGTAAAAGTTAATTTGTACCTAATGACACTCAAGAATTTTGCCGATATAATTATGTTAAACGTCATATGCATACGTGAAATCCTTTAATAGACTCAAATAACATGTGAAACTTAAGATTCCCTTTGGAAGTAGGTTCAGATTTTGTACTAAAATTTTAATAAGAACGGAATAAAAGTGCAGATTTAATATAAGTGAACAAGAACAATGCATTACATAGTGAATGTAAATTGCTGTCCTGAAAATGATCAAAACCAACGGTAATATAGGCCTAAATTATAAACTTTTGAGCACTTGTGATGTTATTCAAATACTCAGTTTGTTGGATAATCCATGGTATTTGTACTCCCACCGCGCTCCACTAGTACAACAATCAGCACCCTACCCCATCATTAAAATATAAGTGTTGACTTTCAGTCCTTAGGCAATTGTTCAGGGTATTACAGTGTCAATCAATTTTGTTTACCAATAGAGTGGCAATTTTAAAGCTAGCAAATCTGCATTTGGAACTTGTACATTTTTCCATTCCTCATTTTGTATTTTATGTCATTTGAGAAATTTTAAGACACATATCTGACAGGAAGAAATCTACATTATGTAAGTTTTCACGTCTCAATAGTTCACTTATATTATAAATTATGTTCGACCTGCTGGAAATATTTCACGTTCTAACGGTTAAGTGAGTAACACCGAATACACAATATTCTGAATAATTTTCATACATGAATCTTCGGAATGATACTACTTCTGCCGGGTTCCTAAATACAACACATTTACTCAACAACAGCTCTTAACTGAAATAAATATTCCTAGAATACCAAGGGGGTTGACGGGAAATACTGTAACGATTAGGCGGGGTGGTAAATAAGCACAGAAATTGGTACCGTTAAACTTCTAAAATTTATTATCTTATTACTAACACACACACGTATACCGAGATCACAACGTAAACTCACACAATTACACAGACCTTGCTCTAACTTACTCTCGCTGTTTATTCACACTAATTCGCACAGTGTTCGTTAACTATAAGTAGAGTCTCACTCAGTTCACAGCCTGCACACGTCAGTCTCGCGGTCCACGCACTCCGGTGGAACTCCGTTCAGAGCCCCACTCCGCTGCTGCACACACAGCAGCTAAATAGACCATCAGACCCACCACCATACGGCAGCAGGCGTACAGACTGCCGCACTCAAGTCACACTCGCCCACTTACTGAGCTGACACTGAGCTCAACTCACTTCAACACATATGGGCTTTTGGGCTTATGGAATGTCAATGAAATAAGTTCAAAATTATTACGTTTCGCTGAGAAAATTGGCCCCTCGTCTTCGTACTAAAATCTTGGCTGATCACGAGGAAGTCTTCCACAATAATGGGGGCTTGAATTTAAGAACGCTTTACCGTTGGAGCTGTCGTGGTACGATCGTTCATCACCGGGCGGCTCGCTGTGCGCTGGCACAGCGTTCCAAGCGGGAGCTGACGACAAAATTAAGCTCCAGTTAGAATTATCTATCACAGAGTGGGTTCGTCTCACTCATTTTGCTTTCATGGATCCTAAGGCATGTGTAACAATTGTAACAATTGATCCCGATGACGTCAGTTCGTATAGTGAAAAGCCAGGTACTTCAATTGAAATTATTTTGTAAAACATTTCATGTAACTTAAACCATGCTTTCGTGCCCTTCCATCCTAAAAAAATTTTATGTCTTCTTTACATTATCCCTTTCATTCCCACTGAGACATATAAGTTCCGCAAGGTCATCAAGCAATACCACTGGGATTTAATTCAATGATAATAGCATAGGACCGTGTCCCACTGGTTATGTATACGTTTGTTAGCTTTATCATTGCCATAAATTTTCAACAGAAGGCACTTGATCTCAGTTTTCTTCACAGAACGGGAGAATGTCTGTAAGGGTCACTGTTTTCGCGCCAATTCACGGAGGTTGCATTCTTGTATTCATTGTGTAGCAAACATAGGTGTTCATAGCGATAATAAATACTACTTTCGTGCATCTTACATATTATTATATCAGGTTAGTGCAATGTTATGTCTAATTCCTTTACAATGGGACACATATAAGCTACTGGTAGTTTTCGTTGGGACATATAGTCCCAATGCCGGGCTGAGTGGTTCAGACGGTTGAGGCGCTGGCCTTCTGACCCCAAATTCGGCAGGTTCGATCCTGGCTCAGTCCGATGGTATTTGAAGGTGCTCAAATCCGTCAGCCTCACGTTGGTAGATTTACTGGCACGTAAAAGAAATCCTGTGGGACTAAATTCCGGTACCTCGGATTCTGCGAAAACCGTAAAAGTAGTTAGTGAGACGTAAAGCAAATAACATTACAAAATTATAGTCACAATGGTCTTTTATATCCTGGTTTACGAAATAGGTTTTGTATTTTTAAGCTGGTATGACTTCAAAAAGACGGCATGGGGAGGATGTCTTTTCGGATGATCAATCAATCAATACTGATCTGCATTTAGTGCAGTCGCCCAGGTGACAGATTCCTATCTGTTGCTTTCCTAGCTTTTTCCTAAATGATTACAAAAAATTGGAAATTTATTGAACATCTCCCTTGGTAAGTTATTCCAATGCCTAACTCCCCTTCCTATAAATGAACATTTGCCCCAGTTTGTCCTCTTGAATTCCAACTTTATCTTCATATTGTGATGTTTCCTACTTTTATAAACGCCATTCAAACTTATTCGTACACTAATGTCATTCCACGCCATCTCTCCGCTGACAGATCGGAACATACCACTTAGTCGAGCAGGTCTTCTTCTTTCTCTCAATTCTTCCCAACCCAAACTTTGCAATATTTTTGTAACGCTACTCTTTTGTCAAAAATCACCCAGAACAAATCGAGCTGTTTTTCTTTGGATTTTTTCCAGTTCTTGAATCAGGTAATCCTGGTGAGGGTCCCATACACTGGAACCATACTCTAGTTGGGGTCTTACCAGAGACTTATATGCCCTCTCCTTTACATCCTTACTACAACCCCTAAACACTCTCATAACCATGTGCAGAGATCTGTACCCTTTATTTACAATCCCATTTATGTGATTACCCCAATGAAGATCTTTCCTTATATTAACACCTAGATACTTACAATGATCACCAAAAGGAACTTTCACCCCATCAACGCAGTAATTAAAACTGAGAGGACTTTTCCTATTTGTGAAACTCACAACCTGACTTTTTACCCCGTTTATCAACATACCACACATACATCACAACATTTTAGAGGTCACGTTGCAGTTGCTCACAATCTTGTAACTTATTCATCACTCTATAGAGAATAACATCATCCGCAAAAAGCCTTACCTCCGATTCCACTCCTTTGCTCACATCATTTCTATATATATAAGAAAACATAAAGGTCCGATAATACTGCCTTGAGGAATTCCCCTCTTAATTATTACAGGGCCAGATAAAGCTTCACCTACTCTAATTATCTGAGATCTATTTTCCAGAAATATAGCAACCCATTCAGTCACTATTTTGTCCAGTCCAATTGCACTCACTTTTGCCAGTAGTCTCCCATGATCCACCCTATCAAATGCTTTAGACAGGTCACTCGCGATACAGTCCATTTGACCTTCTAAATCCAAGATATCTGCTATATCTTGCTGGAATCCTACAAGTTGAGCTTCAGTGGAATAACCTTTCCTAAAACCGAATTGCCTTCTATCGAACCAGTTATTAATTTCACAAACACGTCTAATACACTCAGAAAGAATGCCTTCCCAAAGCTTACATACAATGCATGTCAAACCTACTGGCCTGTAATTTTCAGCTTTATGCCTATCACCCTTTTCTTTATACACAGGGGCTACTATAGCAACTCTCCATTCATCTCGAATAGCTCCTCCGACCAAGCAATAATCAAATAAGTACTTCAGATATGGTACTATATCCCAACCCATTGTCTTTAGTATATCCCCAGAAATCTGATCAATTCCAGCCGCTTTTCTAGTTTTCAACTTTTGTATCTTATTGTAAATGTCATTGTTATCATATGTAAATTTTATTACTTATTTGGCCTTAGTCTCCTCCTCTATTTCGACATTATCCTTGAAACCAACAATCTTTACATACTGCTGACTGAATACTTCTGCCTTTTGAAGATCCTTACATACACACTCCCCTTGTGCATTAATTATTCCTGGAATGTCCTTCTTGGAACCTGTTTCTGCCTTAAAATACCTATACATACCCTTCCATTTTTCACTTAAATTTGTATGACTGCCAATTATGCTAACCAATGATGACCAACTGTCAGAGACTTGGGGCACAATGAAGAAGATTCAGCGTCAGTTTCGGACTTCAGCTCTGATGATAATTTTGCAGACGCAAATTACGTGTCTAGTGACAATGATTCTGTAGGTTTGGATGATGATGACGGAAACGACAATTGCGGTGGAAATAATGTAAACAATATAGGCCTAAATGATTTCGATAATAATGTGGATGGAAATGTGAACTCGATAAATGTTCAGGTCATCAAACTATATTGATGTCTCGTTGCAGATTTTCCTCGCAGTCTGCTCGTCTACATTGCTCAGTGTAAGGTTAGTCATTCTCAGACATGAGAAGAATATAAATGCAGCAGACACTGATCACTAGGAAATACACTGACAGCAAATGTCATGGGATAGTCACCTAATAGCGTGTGGGGTCTGGTCTGGTTGTTGTAATCAGGATAGGCTTAATTTGCAGTTTGGAATTTTGTAGTTTTTGCGTATTCCTTTAGATATTCAATAATTAACAGCAGTTTTTATCCTGTTAGGGTGGTAGGCAACAAATAGAGTAGTATTGTAGTGTAGTCGTATATAAATTACCTTATTGTTGTGTGATCTTTGTGTACTATCCCAGACAATATATCCCTCCATTCATTTATTTTTGCAAATAAGTTATTTTACTTTTATTTTCATTTTTCCGTAAAGAATGGCTAAGGAGCACGAGTGTACGAATTGCGGGTGTGGTGAGGCATTGAGGGGTATTAAAGAGGAGTTGGAGTGTTGGAGGGAGATAATAAGGATTCTCACAGAAGACAGGAAGGAAGATAGGACTCCCTCAAACAATGTACAGGTTACAGTAGGTGTACAAGAGGGCGGGGAAGGAAAGGCGGAAGTTGTAGAAGACAGGTGGTCTAATGTTCTAATTGCAGGCTAAGGGCTCTATTCAGGATCAGAATTCAGGACAGGTGTCCGTGCGGAATCGGTACGAGTCACTCCAGGTAGAACAACAGAGAGAAGATGAGGGACAGGGAACTGTTGCTGAGATGTATGGAAGTAGGAGGATGGGAAAAGGTAGGAAAGGTTAATGTAGAGTAGAGGATAGGAAAAGACAGGTGGAACAGGGTCATGGGAAGGAGAAAAGGGAGGAGGAAGTAGCTTCTGCAGCTATCAGGAAAGATAGGGCTGACCAGGAGGGGAGGGGATCAAATGAGGTGTGTAGGGTTGAGGCTCTGGTTACGGGGGATTCCATCGTTAGACACGTAGGGAAAGTGTGTGGAGGAAAGGGAACCAGGATAGAATGTTATCCAGGAATTAGGTTGAGGCAGATGTTGAGGAAAGTAGAAGAGAGGGAGGAGGGGAAGGAGAAGGTGGTAGTGTTTCACGTTGGTACCAACAACGTAAGGCAACCTGATATAAGTACCAACATAGTTGGAGATGTGTGGGATCTGGTAAATGCAGCACGGATGAAGTTTAAGAAAGCGGAGATTGTTAGGTAGGGAGAGCCTTTCTTAGGCCCCCAGACCCCGGCGCCTGTGCCCGTCTCTGTCCGCGAGCCATCTGTGTGCAATGTACAGCCCCTAGACCTAAGACGGGCCCTATCATCCGCGGTCCACTCCTCCCTTGTGGGTATCATCACTGTGAACGTATAATTCAAATTAAAACTAGGCTTCATCAGGTCCCCGATCATCATTGTCATAGGGCAGGTCTGGTGAAGCCTTGTAAGAATAGAGGCATGACCTCTATTCGGATTCTTGAAGGACCATCATCCGAGTGACCAGAGGTGGTAGGCACTCATTCCCGCTATTTCCTTAACATATACATGTAAGGGGCGTAGACCTAGGATGGCCTCCGTTGCACATAATGTTGTAGTATCCAGTGCCCCTGTTATTCCTAGACACGCAAGTATTTGGACACTGTGTAACTTGGTGGTCACAGTTTTACCCTCCGAACCTGGCCACCAGACTAAAGATGCGTAGGTGGTCATGGGCTGTACAATAGAAATATAGAGCCACTGGACCACCTTAGGTCCTAAGCCCCAATTCTTTCCGCTGGCCCTCTGACAGGCCCACATAATCTTGCGAGCCTTATCCATCGTATGGTCTATATGTCCCTTCCAACTCAGTCTTGCCTCAAGGATTACCCCTAGGTACTTAACTGAGGTTGTTTTAACTAATTTTTTCCCAAATAGGACAGGCTCTGACAGTCCGCCTGGCCTCCTCCTCCTCCTGGTAAATTCCACGAGCACCGTCTTGTCGGGATTAACCGACAAGTCCGTGTCGTGGCACCATCTTTCCACCCTACGTAGGGAACTCTGCACGAGCTCTGAAACCGTACTGGGGAAATTTCCCACCGCCATCAGGCTAATGTCATCTGCATAGCCTTGGGTGTAAATTCTTCCAACATTTAACCTGGTAAGTAGTTAATCCACTACCAGTCACCATGATGTTGGTGATAATACTCCTCCCTGTGGACACCCCCTGTCTATATTAGCTCTAATTGAGAGGGGAATTCCTCAAGGCAGTATTATATAACCTTTATATTTTCTTATATATATATATATATATATATATAAATGATATGAGTAAAGGAGTGGAATCAGTGGTAAGGCTTTTGCGGATGATGTTATTCTCTATAGAGTAATAAATAAGTTACAATATTTTGAGCAACTGCAACGTGACCACGAAAATGTTGTGAGATGGACAGCAGGCAGTGGTATGTTGATACACGTGGTTCAAAGTCAGGTTTTGAGTTTCAAAAATAGGAAAAGTCCTCCCACTTTTAATTACTGTGTTGATGGGGTGAAGGTTCCTTTTGGGGATCATTGTAAATATCTGTGTGTTAATATAAGAAGAGATCTTCGTTGGGGTAATCACATAAATGGGATTGTAAGTAAAGGGTACAGATCTCTGCACATGGTTATGAGGGTGTTTAGGGGTTGTAGTAAGAATGTAAAGGAGAGGGCATGTAAGTCTCTGGTAAGACCCCTACTAGAGTATTGTTCCAGTGTATGGGACGCTCACCAGGATTACCTGATTCAAGAACTGGAAAAAATCCAAAGAAAAGCAGCTCGATTTGTTCTGCGTTATTTCCGACAAAAGAGTAGCGTTACAAAAATGTTGCAAAGTTTGGGCTGGGAAGAATTGAGAGAAAGAAGGTGAGCTGTTCGCCTAAGTGGTATGTTCCGAGCTGTCAGTGGAGAGATGGCGTGGAATGACATTAGTAGACGAATCAGTTTGAGTGGCGTTTATAAAAGTAGGAAAGATTACAATATGAAGATAAAGTTGAAATTCAAGAGGACAAACTCATTTATAGGAAGGGGAGTTAGGGATTGGAATAACTTACCAAGGGAGATGCTAAATAAATTTCCAATTTCTTTGCGATCATTTAGGAAAAGGCTAGGGAAACAACAGATAGGGAATCCGCCACCTCGGCGACTGCCCTAAATGCAGATCAGGATTGATTGATTGATTGATTGATTGATTGATTGATTGATTGATTGATTGATTGATTGATTGATTGATTGATTGATTGATTGATTGATTGATTGATTGATTGATTGATTGATTGATTGATTGATTGATTGATTGATTGATTGATTGATTGATTGATTGATTGATTGATTGATTGATTGATTGATTGATTGATTGATTGATTGATTGATTGATTGATTGATTGATTGATTGATTGATTGATTGATTGATTGACACATATATGTCGCACACAAAAATACCAGTGGGACACATATGTCCCAACCCCCTCAGAGCCACAAAGTATCAGATATTAATTAGATATTGAAATTACATATTAATTAGAAGTTCTTTGACCAATAAATGAAAAAGATGTAACCTAATTTATAAAAAAATTAAATTGATAGTGAAAAGGTTATCTCAATTATAAGGTCGAGGTTAGCTAGTTGTTCTACAACGAACTCAGTCACTACAGATCTGCAATTAGGGCATTAGTCCAGGTGGCAGATTCCCTATCTGTTGTTTTCTTAGCCTTTTCTTAAATGAATGCAAATAAATTGGAAATATATTGAACATCTCCCTTGGTAAGCTATTCAGATCTCTACCGTCCCTTCCTATAAGCAAATATTTGCCCCGACTTGTTCTTTTGAATTGCAGCTTTAACTTCATATTGCAACCATAATTCTACGATGAGAAAATTATTTTTTTTTATTTTCTCAATATTTATTTCAAATAAAAGTTAATTGTTTGAGAGCGGCCATTTCTTGAGTCTGGCTGTCTCGTGGGAGCGACCTCACCGTGTCGAGCCGAGCCGCAAGCTCGTGAAATACCGTGACACTTCGGTGGAATTCGAATATTCAACAATTTTTCAAATTCACGGAATTCTTCGTAACGAGGTATTTTGGCAACACAGTAAATCCTGAAATAAAGAATCTAAATTATTCTTAAACCCTACGTGAAGGCAGAACCCTCAGGGTAAATATGATTGCAGTCAAGCCTAGAGACGAATCCGCGTCCGACCCGCGGACTACCTACACGTGCCAAGGTCAATGAATGAAGAAAACCCGCGAAACGCCCGGGCAGAAATAATTTATTTCGCCTGTTGCGAGTATGGGAAAATTATGAAATTAACACAGAAATAAATTTGAAGTCTGTCCGAAGTTTTGGAACAAATTTCAGAAAAATCGATCTATTGGATGCGGATTTAGCATATTACACAACCAAGCTTAATGGTGTGAGTGGCGTCACCCCAAAGAGTATTAAAGAAACCTCCCTCCGTATATTTCTCAGTGTCTGTCTGGTTTCTGAAACAGCGGAGCCCACGTCGCTCTTCAACAGAAAAGTGTAAAAATTTGATCTCCAAATAACTTACTACTTGTTCGTGGCTATGGTTCAGATCTACTCTTAGGAATGGAAGATGATAGAAATTTTCTGAGCTGCCGCTAATGAAACTTTGAAAGTTTAGAAGTAATTGAATTTCTCTCGGTATTCAGTGTGTGTCTGTTAAAGAGGAGTTTGAAGTTAGCTACTGTGTCTAGTTTCTTATCTGTTGGAACACTTGGTCATAGTCGGACGAGAAGGGAAAAGTCTTGTGAACGCAGCAGATGTTGTCATTTGAGCAGAGTGTTCGTCGCTTGCTAAACGTTTGAAAGTGCGTTGGAAAGTGTCGTGTAATTTAAGTTATATTTATAAAAGAATATGTATAACCTAGCTGTGGTAGGCTAGACGAGAGGTTTGCTGGCTAAATGAAGCCAGAACTCCACGGATGACGGCTAAGATCACAGGTCTGTAACTTTTAATCAATGTTGTAGTTAGAATGTTGTTTTTCCCAACCAAATTTTTCATTGCGTGTGTCGGGTTGATATTTTGTAATGATCAAAAAATGTGTTATAATTTTGGTCAGCGTGTGAAAATCTTTAGTTTTGTAAAATTACACTTCAAGAAACTATAAAAATGCGACATTTAAATCTTGTGTTAATGTTCTTTGAGATATGGTTAGAAGTGAACAAAATTAGGAAGGTGATCTTGATAAAGTAGTCGTGACGAATATCTTTATTTCGAATATCGTTTGAATTCAGAAAATTATTGTCTAAATAATAATAATAATTACAATAATAATAATAATAATATTAATAATAATAATAATAATAATAATAACAATAATAATAATAATAATAATGTCTACCGCGGGAAAAATTTTCCTATATTAAAAGTGGATTTAACCAATCAATCAATCAATACTGATCTGCATTTAGGGCAGTCGCCCAGGTGGCAGATTCCCTATCTGTTGCTTTCCTAGCCTTTTCCGAAATGATTTCAAAGAAATTGGAAATTTATTCAGTATGTTCTACAGGGATTGCGGGCGTTTTGTTTTGTTTTGTTCATGGGAAGCAGAAATTTTGTGACATCGTTAATGTCGATGATATAGAAAATCACGGTGTGTTGTTGTATTCTCGAGGTGCGAAAGTTGTAATATCAGTAAAAATAAAATGTATATTTTTATAAAAATGTTGTCTTTCACAAGAGAATTGAGATTTGAAAAAGGTCTTGAAATATAAGAAAAATGGATTGAGAGCGAAGAATTTATATATGTGGATATGGGAGTGGTAGAAATCTTGAAGGCAAAAGGGAGCCTGGATTTTACGAAATACCGCCATGAGAAGGGGAGGACAATGAAGTTTTGAGACAAGCTATATTTGCCGAGGAAGGATTTTTGAGACAGGCTGTATATTAAATGTGAGATTTATGTGGCAAGCTGTAGTATATTCCGCTAACAATAAAAAAGCTGAGACCTGGAGAAGGTCGGTCCGAGATAATTATTGTGTGAAGCACAGTAAATGTCAAATAAGATCCAAAGTGGAAAACGATTTTGGTGGGTAACTCTTGCTAGTAAAATTCAAGTGACTAGTTACGTAAAGTCAGTAATGAATATTAGAATAATATGACCTCAAGGATAAAAGAGCATTTTGAATACATGGTTGGTGTTGTTTGACTGAAATTACGAGTTTCCAATTAGTAAATTTCATATATTACAAGGCGGTAATTTATCAGTAAATCGGAGCATTTGTGAAATAAGATATTGGACGTTTTAAAGCGATATCTTTGGCTGTGTATATTTATTGAATTTCGTTTCACTGGATAGTCATAGATATGAATGTTTGAAAAATGACGGTAGGCGATTGGAGGACCTCTACCTAATATTATAGTAGGGAACTCTGCGCTGGTGATGATTATTATTTTTGACGACATCCACTAAATATTAGACGTGTGTTGGAAGATATTATTCTTTACTAAACTTAATTGCACATGCTAGATCGTGTTTGAGTTGCGGATTATTCGCCAAGCGATATTTATTTTCAAGTTCAGGTTTTTTGTAACAGATAGAAACTTATTTCATTTTTCGACTTGCGTTCGTTCTATGGCAAGATTTGTTTCGTTGTGTGTTATTCGTTTCGACCAGATTTACAGCTAATGATATCAGAGTTCGCCTGATATGCTAGGGGAAGCGTATAGTACCCAGTTTCCGCCCAGCAATAGATTTAGGACGTCACATGTTATCCTAGGAGTATACTGATGATGAGACGTCCTAGTTCACGCTCAACGATAGAATTAGGAAGGTACATGTACATAGAGGTTAGTGTTAGGGTGTGCAGATGTTAAGTATGCCCGACGTTAGGTCTCGGAGGTCAGCTATACATACTCAAGTCTTAGACTAGATGCTTTTGCGAAGTGACCTGATCAAAGGTAGTGTCTGCAGTAATCTACGAAATGTGAAGATTTGTTAGCTTGGTAATAATGAGGCCAAACTTGCGCGCAGCCCTCAACAGCTGGAAGGTGTTTATTAAAGATTATAGAATCACTGACGGCGTGCATAATGAGGGTTGTCCAACACTGGGTACTGAGCTAACGGTGATTGAACATTTTACTGTAATTCTCCATGCGTGTTGAGTTCAAATAACTTCGGTATTTTGTTTTATTTTACGGACCTAATTGTTTTGCCGTTATGATGTCTATTTTTGCTTTGGAAATGTGCATGTTGACACTCAACGTATTAGTGTGGGACTTGAGTTACGAATGTGGATTCGATTCGTCAGCCAGTAATATATTTTATTTTCTATCTTTGTAGTTCTTTCATTTTTATACGTAGTTGAGTAGTGTATTTTTTCTTTGTGGACTTGTAATTTTATTAAGCGTAACGTAACTATTCATAACCTGAAAGTCGGTTTTATAATAATATTTTTCAAGTGATTTACCACTTTTTAATTAACGTCAATGTTTGGCATTTTTTCTAAATGCGTGATGAATAAGTGTTTCCTGCATTTCGCAGTTTTGTTCCTTCACAACGACGTAAAGTAAGATCTTCGCGGATCGTGTTGTTGTTGGTTCCTTCTGAACAGCTGTTTGGGTGATGCACGTTTAGCATTGGGTTTATTTTATCACTTAAGGGTGTCATGAAATGACAAATACATGGTGGAATTTTGTTTCAATTGTGAATGCTGCTGTTAACTTGTAGTGAACACCATGCTTTCCAATAATATTTCGCAACCAGTGAAAAGCAACTGATAGTCAGTTTGCTTCGATTAAGGGTCCATTCGGCGGGTGTTCCGTATCCGAAAGGGAATTCGACTCGTGGATAACCTTAATTTAGAGTAAATCAGGCGTTCTATTTGTTGAAGGTCAGATTTTCCATGGTTCGTGTTGCTTAATTCTCAGTTATTGTTTGGATTAATAGGTGCCCGATTTTTCAGGTTTTCCTTTCACTTTTTCAGTTTCGCCGTCCACTAATTTATGATATTCCTATTTTTACCCAAGTAAATTCTTCGATATTTTAAAAGAAAATATAGACGCTATGCAATGTGGCTGCGTTGAAACATTTCATAATTAATAATTAATTGTTGATCAAGGATTTATATAAATAATTTTTTGTGCCATTAAGAGTTTAATAAAAGTTAGTAAGCACATATTTGCTCCTCATTTCAAGTAGTTAGGCTCTCTTCTGAACCCCATCATTTGGTTAAGATCGTGACCGAATCATTCCCAAAACGACCCCAAGATATAAGAGTGCAATATTGCTCTACTGTAGCAGCTGTGGCCGACCAACGGTGGAATGGTAAGTCAAGGGTTCAGTAAGAATGTCGCGCCAACGTGGTGGCTTAAGTCGCTTAAGAGAGGGCCTAAGTGCATCAAAGGAAGAACTACGAGTCATGTTGGTTGACATCAGTAAAATGATGACCAATTGTAGGATATATTACACGTTGGGCCTCAGTAAGAGTGGCGCCAAACGTAAGGGCCGAAGTCACAATAACGATGAGGAGCTTTAAGTCACGATAACGATACGATGCCACGATAACGATAATAGATTATATAGTGATAAAATATGTTAGGAAAATATGAAATAATGTTGAAGCCTGAGCCACATTATAAATAATACAAGCGGATGAGGACTATGGAAGAGCCACAGTTAAACTAATTATGCCCAATGAGAGTTAAACGAGGAGCTTGACTAATTAGTAGATAATAATAATATCAACAGTCACGTTGCATTTTAGGAAACCAGTACTTAAAGCTTTATTGAAGCTTAGGTCATGTTACAAATATAAATTTTGGAATTGGTAAATCTGAATTACATTCAAAGTTGATGCGTTAACATGTTCTTTATTTAATTAATTTATGGAAGCGAAACTATTTAGGATATTTATCCAGAATAACCTATTAACTTCAGAATTTTCTTTTATAAAACAATTTGTGATACAAGCCACATAAATAAAATTTTAATAAGGCAATTGTTGGAATGTTAAATTATAATAGCGTTTGTATGTGAAAACGCAGTAGATAGTCAATTCTTTCCTTACTAGTATGGAGTATTCTGGTTGCATTAACAGCCAGCGTACTCATTCTTGTATTTTTGTGATATTGTGAGATGGAAGGTCAGGCGACCATGGGGAAGCTAATGCAGATGATAGAGGACATGAGAGTCCAGAATGATAGTTTGAGTAGTAATATGAAAGACAAGAAAGTCCAGAATGAGAGTTCGAGGAGTAAATTGAGAGAGGACATGAAAGCCATGAATGATGGTTTGAATAGTAAGATGGAGGATACGAAAGTCCAGAATGAGAGTTTAAATAGTAAGACCAATGAGAACTTGAATAGTAAAACGGAGGATATGAAAATTCGAAGTGACGATTTGAAGAGTAGGATTGATGTTACCCAGGCTAGTTGTAAAAAGTCTAGTGACGAGTTGAAGGTTGGATTAAAGGATGTGGTTCATGAGACACACACTATTTGCACCGAAATTAAGGAGGAATTTTGGAGTGAGATAGGTAAACTCAACCAGCGTTTTGATGATAGCCAAGTGGAGATTAAGAATGAAATTGATAAACAATTTGCGGAAGTGCAGGTCAATTTAAAGAACGATTTTGATAGGCAGTTTTCCAAAATCCATGACAGTTTGAAAACCGATATGGACAAGCGTTTCGACCAAAGCCATGACATGTACAGTAGATTATGCAATAGTCAGGAAGAGATGAGGAAGGAACTTGACAATCATTTATTGGAAAGCCAGGCAACGCACAAACAACTGAACGACAGCCAGGTCGAATTTAAGGACGGCATTACACAACAAGTCGGAGAGATACGAAATTTCATTGATAAGGAGAAGGGGAAAACGCTAACCATAGTAGAAGGACAACGTGAAATCTTATCTGCGGACATTAAGTCACTGGATAACAAGATAGACAAAATTAGTGTGGAATTGGATAGCAAATTATTAAAAAAACCGAAACCATGGAGAAGAAATTATTGCAAATTAATGAAGAAGCAATCAGTAAACTCCAAGTTGCTAATGAGGATTCTGAAATTTTAATTAAGTAAATCCAAGAGGAGTTTGTCGAAATCAAAAATGAACATACCAGGGAGTTCAACGATAGGAACAGTAGTATGGAACAGGACCTAAGAGAAATCACGTTAGCCCAGGAGGAAACGGATAAGAAGGTCGGGTTCATTAAGAGCGAGGTGAGCAGTTGGATTAGCAGCGTGGTCGATATGCAGTCCAAGGTGGACAAAGTATTGAACCAAACCTCGACAGCTCTTAACTCTGACTTTGGTGGTTAATTGCCAAATGTCGGTCACGTAAATAACAGCGGTCAGAGCTCGAATGTTGAGGCCAGTCGATATCAAGGTTCAGGGGTAACGAATGTTATCAACATGATTAGCTTACATGAGGACCAGCCTAAGAAATTTAATGGAGGTCCACATACCACGCCAAAGGGATTTCTTAAGGATCTTAGGGAGTACATCATGGACGCCAAGATTCCTGAAGAACGTCAGTTAAGGGTAGCTGAAAGATACTTAGAGTGGGCACCACTCTTGTGGTTCAAGGGCTTTCGATATCACTTTGACACCTTTGATGAGTTCCAAAGGGCGTTTCTAAATAAGTTCTGGAGCACGGAAATTCAGCAAAGTCTCAGACTAGAACTATACTCACGTCGTTACACTGCAATAGGTCCTACTAAGTTCAGCGAGTACTTCACAGCACAATTAGTGAAATTTAGAGAGCTTGAGGCGCCACCCACGGAGCAGGAGTTAGTCCAGGCCTTCCAAAAGCAGCTACCTCCCGAAGTGCAAAGGATGCTCATTGCATCAAAGGTAGAGACGCCCATACAAGCAGAAATGATCTTTAGACAGCTGGATCACACCCACAATCAATTAGCACACAGAGGGGCACGATCTCACGAACAGCACGTGAATACCGATAGCCAGGTTCCAGACGGTGGTCAAGAGACACCTGAGCAGGGAAAGCCGCAGTCGACCGAGAGAAGGCGTGAGTTTCGTTATAACTGGGAACCCCCGCATCCATGAAATGAGGATTGGAAAAGGCGTAGGGGTAATTGGAATTATCCGCAGAGGAGGAACCTTTACTGAGGCGATACGATGGGGGCGGAGAAGACCGTAGGAATTTTAGAAATGGTTACAGCAACCTCAGGGACTGGGGAAGTAATCGAACTCAGAACTTCCGCCGTGATGACGATGAAAGATACCGCGAACGTGCTCAATACACCGATGGGTTAAGGAAAGACCACGAAAGAGAGAAATGGAAGGGAGCCATAGAGCGCCAGGAAGTTAACACCGATTGTTTTGGTGCTGAAAGTCTGGAATTCCAGAAGGTACATCGGCAAGACCAGCGGAATTCTGGTTTAAATCCATTCGCGCCAAATTTTGAGCAAGAGTCAATGTCGGCCCTTGATAGAAAAAACTTCAAAATCCCACTAGGAAAATTTTCAGATTCTATAATCCCAGGTTCTGAAGGGGAGACGTCAGATGAGTGGGTGGTCGCACAAACAGATTCATGGATCATTACCTCTGATGACTTGGTGGAAGACCACCTGAAACAGGAGAGCAATCAAGTAAAGAAACTGCCTTTAATAAATGTCCGTATCTGCCATTTCCAGATCAAAAGTTTGGTGGGTACAGGAGCCAGTATTAGCATCATTTCCCAAGCTCCTTTTGACGATTTGTGACAACGGAATAAATTAACCGTTATTCCGGTGTCAAATGTGAAAATTCGAGGGGTCATTACTGACAAAATTGCTGTTTGTAAGGTACAAACCTATTTAGATGTACAGATTGGAAATTCCACATTCGCTCATACATTTGTAGTCATGTCCAACATGCACTACAATGTAATCTTAGGGGCAGATTTTATTCGTGAGACCAACGCAGTCATTGATTTAAGCAGGAACCAAATAAAGTTCAGGAAAGAAGAGGAAGCAGAAGTCGTTACACTAAGTGAGGAATTGGGAGAAGATAGAACATTAGAATATGGCGAAGAGGATGCCCAATGTGTAGACTTCGTAAATTCAATAGAGGGATTCCCTGGTGAAAGTGACATTATCGAGGACGAAGGGATTCATCATGAGGAGGTACATGACGTCTTGGAGGCTGAGGTTGACACCGATTACGAGGCCTTAATAGGGTTAAAAGTCGCTGAACGTCCGGATACTGTAGAGGAGAAGGAAAAACTTCGAGCTCTCCTAATGGAATTTATATCTGTGTTCGATTCCAAACCGGGTCTAATTCCTAACTTCGCTTATGCTCTAGCTGTTACGGATTGGACACCGTTTAAGAGGAGACCGTACCCTATACCGGAAAAATATTATGCTCAAGCTGCAAAGATTATTAAGGAAATGGAGGAGAACGAATTAACTTCGAAGCATCGCACTCCATATTTAAATCTGCTGGTCGGGGTTCAAAAACCGGACGGGTCTCTGCGCATATGTTTGGACGCGCGTGCTCTCAATGAACGCTTAACCCCCGAGCATGACCAAGCCCCTCCTATTAAATATGTTATCAAACATTTCAGAGGAAAATCAGGCTTCATTAGCGTAGATCTGACATCCACGTATCATCACATCGGTTTGGAACACAAGTCTTAATTATTTACTGGCTTCATTTTCGATCAGCAGACGTATGTCTTCAATTGTCTCCCTTTTGGACTGAAGAATGCTGGTGCAGCTCTCATACGCGCCCTAGATCGATGTCTCACTGATGAAGTTAAGCCCGCTACTACTCGTTTTGTCGGTGACATCTTGCTAGCTTCAGCAAATTTCGAGGAAAATATCAGGGATTTGAGGAAACTACTGGAGAATTTAAGGACATCAGGCTTCAAAATCAATCTAAAGAAATCGCATTTTTGTCAAAAAGAGGTCCTGTTTCTCGGCCATGTCATTGATGGTGAGGGAGTTCGCCCAAATCCTGTGAAACTCTAATAAGCCATAGACAAGTTCCCAAGACCACTCAAAATTAACAACGTCAGGCAATTCCTTGGAATGTGCAACTTTTTTCGGATCATTGCTTAAATTACAAGGAGGTTGTGGCCCAACTTCAGAGCTTGCTTCACAAGAACAACAGATGGAAATGGAGTCCCGAGTACGAGGAGGCATTCAGAAAGACTAAAGAGCTCTTGCTAAACAGCGTCAAGCTAGGTTATCCTGATTTCGAGAAACCATTTATCGTACAGACTGATGCATCAACCGTAGGAATCGGGGCACTTCTATATCAGGAATGTTCGGACCAGCCTCACAATAGGAATTATTTATCTTTCTACAGCCGAAAGTTAAGATCACACGAAATCAAACACAGCGTGACCGAATTGGAAATGTTGGCTATTGTTCAGGCATTGCAGCATTGGAGGAAAATGATTTATGGATTTCATATAATCATTAAAACCGACCATAAAGCACTAACCTTCATCATGAAAACCGCTGTTGCTAGTGAACGAGTGGCCAGGTGGGCCCTGTTCATTCAACAATTCGATTTCGAAATTGAGCACTGTTCCGGGAAGTCGAATATCTTGGCGGACCTGTTAAGCCGAAACCCTAACGAGGAAGAGCATGTCGTGAATCATGTAGACCTTGTCCAGGAAGACCAGGATTTTCTATCAGAATTGAGGCAATTAGGAGACTTACAATTCAGAGATCCTTTCTGCGGAAGAATGATTTCTTTCCTCCGAGGGACACTTTCAGCTGATGATCCACGTTACTTTGCCATCCAAAAGCTATCAAACAATTACTTGTATGTGAATAACCCTTTGGTAAAATTTTTGGACAACGATCACGTGAAATCCCGAATTTTGGTACCACCGCAGCTTCAGAAGGGATTAATCTGGCACGTACACAGGGTTATCGGTCGTGGAGGCATCGATAAGGTTGTGTCGACTGTCCATGAAACGTTCACTTGGGTGAATTCGAGGGAAAATATCAGGGATATCAACATCACATGTGATACATGCCAGCGGGTTAAGGCAAACCCTTATTTGATCAGGCAGGCACCTATTCCTCTCTTACCTTCGCAACCTAAAGAGCTGTTCACGATGGATATCTATGAGCTCCTCGTGAAAGGAGAGCGTGGTAACCAGTTCGTACTGGTAACCATCGACGTCCTATCCAAATTTACGACACTGTTTCCAATGCAGAAAGCTAATACTAAGCTTGTCTTGAGGTGTATTTCTCGTAATATCATTCCGGAAATTGGTACACCGAAATTTCTTCTGACAAATCATGGTCCCCAGTTCACTTCTGCACAATTTAAAACTGCCATTCAAAACATGGAAGTCCATCACATCCTGAGCAGCGTAAGACATCCTGAGGGAAATCCTAGCGAGAGGGTAATATAAGTGATTGCAAAATTCTGCAGAATTTACTGCACCCGAGAGCATTTTAAGTGGGTTGATGTGCTACCCCTAATAGTAACTTTTGTAAATAACACCGTGCACGAATCTATTGGGAGGATTCCCTCTGTCGTGCATTTCAATCGATATCCTGTGAGATCTTGGCATGGTGTGGTCCAATGTCCAAACGATCCCCGGCCGTCACAGGAATTATGCATCCAGAGTACGGCAGAACATCTACGTCGGCTGGCAGACCGCCGGTTACGCAGGGTGAGGAACAGGAGATTCCACCGTCCCTTAGAGGAAGGCGA
Organism: Anabrus simplex; assembly: GCF_040414725.1. NCBI lineage: Eukaryota > Metazoa > Arthropoda > Insecta > Orthoptera > Tettigoniidae > Anabrus > Anabrus simplex. The sequence continues at coordinate 326,048 of NC_090266.1, forward strand.
ATTTGTGCTTGTTAGGAGACCCATGATGTCGAAACCACAGGAAAACTTCTGTGCTCAATTTGCTCCCTTATATGTTGGGCCTTTCAAAGTGATCAAAAGTTTCAGGAATAATTCCTTTAAAATTCATAGTCTGGATGGTAGCAGAGAAGCTATATTCAATGCAGCGAATTTGAAGGTTTACCATAGAGGAGAAGAAAGAATTCCACCACAGGATGACACCGCCTAACCAGCAGGGGAAATGGTCACCGAAGATGAAGAACTGCAACCCGTAAATATGATCGTCACGTCAAGAGAGGTCGAGGCACCACTCCAAGGCCAGGCAAGCAGCTGCAGTAATCAAGAGGGAGACCCTGAATGGTTACAGTGTTCATTCTTAAGAGAAGATTTTGTTGATGACATATGTAATGAAATTCGATTGTTGGAAGAAGAAAACAGGAAAATACGTGAAAGTAACAGAGCCCTACGTCAAGAATGAGGTCGACTGGGAAATTTTACGTAGAATCATGATTCATATCTATCAATATCTGTACAGTTCAGAATTTTGAAGGAATTCATATATAAATATTTCCCCTTACTGGGTAAACATTTCGTCGTTGTAGGTGGATTATGAACCCATAATTCTACGATGAGGACATTATTTTTTATTTTCTCAATATTTATTTCAAATAAAAGTTAATTGTTTGAGAGCGGCCATTTCTTGAGTCTGGCTGTCTCGTGGGAGCGACCTCACCGTGTCGAGCAGAGCCGCAAGCTCGTGAAATACCGTGACACTTCGGTGGAATTCGAATATTCAACAATTTTTCAAATTCAAGGAATTCTTCGTAACGAGGGATTTTGGCAACACAGTAAATCCTGGAATAAAGAATCTAAATTATTCTTAAACCCTACGTGAAGGCAGAACCCCCAGGGTAAATATAAATGCAGTCAAGCCTAGAGACGAATCCGCGTCCGACCCACGGACTACCTACACGTGCCAAGGTCAATGAATGAAGAAAACCCGCGAAACGCCCGGGCAGAAATAATTTATTTCGCCTGTTGCGAGTATGGGAAAATTATGAAATTAACACAGAAATAAATTTGAAGTCTGTCCGAAGTTTTGGAACAAATTTCAGAAAAATCGATCTATTGGATGCGGATTTAGCATATTACACAACCAAGCTTAATGGTGTGAGTGGCGTCACCCCAAAGAGTATTAAAGAAACCTCCCTCCGTATATTTCTCAGTGTCTGTCTGGTTTCTGAAACAGCGGAGCCCACGTCGCTCTTCAACAGAAAAGTGTAAAAATTTGATCTCCAAATAACTTACTACTTGTTCGTGGCTATGGTTCAGATCTACTCTTAGGAATGGAAGATGATAGAAATTTTCTGAGCTGCCGCTAATGAAACTTTGAAAGTTTAGAAGTAATTGAACTTCTCTCGATATTCAGTGTGTGTCTGTCAAAGAAGAGTTTGAAGTTAGCTACTGTGTCTGGTTTCTTATCTGTTGGAACACCTGGCCATAGTCGGACGAGAAGGGAAAAGTCTTGTGAACGCAGTAGAATTTGTCATTTGAGCAGAGTGTTCGTCGCTTGCTAAACGTTTGAAAGTGCGTTGGAAAGTGTTGTGTAATTTAAGTTATATTTATAAAGAAAATGTATAACCCAGCTATGGTAGGCTAGACGAGAGGTTTGCTGGCTAAATGAAGCCAGAACTCCAAGGATGACGGCTAAGATCACAGGTCTGTAACTTTTAATCAATGTTGTAGTTAGAATGTTGTTTGTCCCAACCAAATTTATCACTGCTGTGTCGCGTAGATATTTTGTAGTGATAAAAAAAGTGTTATAATTTTGGTCAGCGTGTGAAAATCGTTAGTTTTGTAAAATTTCACATCAAGGAACTATAAAAATGCGACGTTTAAATCTTGTGTTAATGTTCTTTGAGATATGGTCAAAAGTGAGGAAAATTAGGAAGGTGATCATGATAAAGTAGTCGTGGCGAATGTCTTAATTTCGAATATCGTTTGAATTCAGAATTTTCTTGTCTAAATAATAATAATAATAATAATAATAATTATTATTATAATAATAATAATGTCTACCGCGGGATATAATTTACCTATATTAAATGTGGATATAACAAGTATATTCTACAAGGATTACTGGCGTTTAGAAAATTCCATTATAATCCGATAAAGCTGTTTTATTCATGGGAAGTAAAAATGTTGTGACATCGTGTATGTCGATGATATGGAAAATCACGGTGTGTTGTTATATTCTCGAGGTGCGAAAGTTGTAATATCAGTAAAAATGAAATGTACATTTTTTAAAACGTTGTTCTTTTTCACAAGAGGATTGAGATTTGAAAAAGATCTTGAAATATAAGAAAAATGGATTGAGAGCGAAGAATTTATATATGTGGAGATGAGAGTGGTAGAAATGTTGAAGGCAAGAGGGAGCCTGGATTTTACGTAATACCGCCATGAGAAGGCGACGTGAATTAATTTTTGAGACAGGCTATATTTGCCGAGTAATGATTTTTGAGACAGGCTGTATATTAAATGTGAGATTTATGTGGCAGGCTGTAGTATATTCCGCTAACAATCCAAAAGCTGGGACCTGGAGAAGGTCGGTCCGAGATAATTATTGTGTGAAGCACAGTAAATGTCAAATAAGATCCAAAGTGGAAAACGATTTTGGTGGGTAACTCTTGCTAGTAAAATTCAAGTGACTAGTTACGTAAAGTCAGTAATGAATATTAGAATAATATGACCTCAAGGATAAAAGAGCATTTTGAATACATGGTTGGTGTTGTTTGACTGTAATTACGAGTTTCCAATTAGTAAAGTTCATATATTACAAGGCGGTAATTTATCAGTAAATCGGAGCATTTGTGAAATAAGATATTGAACGTTTTAAAGCGATATCTTTGGCTGTGTAAATTTATTGAATTTCGTTTCACTGGATAGTCATAGATATGAATGTTTGAAAAATGACGGTAGGCGATTGGAGGGCCTCTCCCTAAAATTATAGTAGGGATCTCTGCGCTGGTGTGATTATTATTTTTGACGACATGCACTAAATGTTAGACGTGTGTTGGAAGATATTATTCTTTACTAAACTTCATTGCACATGCTGGGATCGTGTTTGAGTTGTGGATTGTTCGCCACGCGATATTTATTTTCAAGTTCATGTTTTTGTAACAGATAGAAACTTATTGCATTTTTCGACTTGCGTTCGTTCTATGGCATGATTTGTTTCGTTGTGTGTTATTCGTCTCGATCAGACTTACAGCTAAAGATATCAGAGTTTGTTTGAAGTTACAAGTTCGCCTGATATGCTAGGGGAAGCGTATACGACCCATATTCCGCCCGACAATAGATTTAGGACGTCACATGTTATCCTAGGAGAATACTGATGATGAGACGTCCTACTTCACGCTCAACGATAGAATTAGGAAGGTACGTGTACTTAGAGGTTAGTGTTAGGGTGTGCAGGTGGTAAGTAGGCCCGACGACAGGTCTCGGAGGTCAGCTGTACATACTCAAGTCTTAGACTAAATGCTTTTGTGAAGTGACCTGATCAAAGGTAGTGTCTGCAGTAATCTACGAAATGGGAAGATTTGTTAGCTTGGTAATAATGAGGCCAAACTTGCGGGCAGCCCTCAAGAGCTGGAAGGTGTTTATTAAAGATTATATAATCACTGACGGCGTGCATAATGAGGGTTGTCCAACACTGGGTACTGAGCTAACGGTGATTGAATATTTTACTGTAATTCTCCATGCGTGTTGAGTTCAAATAACTTCGGTATTTTGTTTTATTTTACGGACCTAATTGTTTTGCCGTTATAATGTCTATTTTTGCTTTGGCAATGTGCATGTTGACACTCAACGTATTAGTGTGAGACTTGAGTTACGAATGTGGATTCGATTCGTCAGCCAGTAATATATTTTATTTTCTATCTTTGTCGTTCTTTCATTTTTATACGTAGTTGAGTAGTGTATTTTTTCTTTGTGGACTTTGAATTTTATTAAGCGTAACGTAACTATTCATAACCTGAAAGTCGGTTTTATACTAATATTTTTCAAGTGATTTACCACTTCCTAATTAACTTCAGTGTTTGGCATTTTTTTCTAAATGCGTGGTGAATAAGTGTTTCCTGCATTTCGCAGTTTCGTTCCTTCACAACGACTAACGTAAGATCCTCTCGGATCGTGTTGTTGTTGGTTCCTTCTGAATAGCTGTTTGGGTGATGCACGTTTAGCATTGGGTTTATTTTATCACTTAAGGGTGTCATGAAATGACAAATACATGGTGGAATTTTGTTTCAATTGTGAATGCTGCTGTTAACTTGTAGTGTACACCATGCTTTCCAATAATATTTCGCAATCAATGTAAAGCAACTGATAGTCAATTTGGTTCGACTAAGGGTCCATTCGGCGGGTGTTCCGTATCCGAAAGGGTATTCGACTGGTGGATAACCTTAATTTAGTGTAAATCAGGCGTTCTACTTGTTGAAGGTCAGATTTTCCACGGATCATGTGGATTAACTCTCCGTTATCGTTTGGATTAATAGGTGCCCGATTTTTCAGGTTTTCCTTTCACTTTTTCAGTTTCGCCGTCCACTAATTTATGATATTCCTACTTTCACCGAAGCAAATTCTTGGATATTGTAAAAGAAAATATAGACGCTATGCAATGTGACTGCGTTGAAACATTTCATAATTAATAATTAATTGTTGATCAAGGATTTATATAAATAATTTTCTTGTGCCATTAAGAGTTTAACAAAAGTTAGTAAGCACATATTTGCTACTCGTTTCAAGTAGTTAGGCTCTCTTCGGAATCCCAGCGTTTGGTTAAGATCGTGACCGAAACATTCCCGCAACGACCCCAAGATTTAACAGTTCAATATTGCTTTACTGTAGCAGCTGTTGCCGACCAACGATGGAATGGTAAGTGAAGGGTTCAATATTGTGATTTTTCCTACTTTTAAAGACACTACTCAAACTTATTCGTCTACAAATTTCGTTCATCAACATCTCTCCACTGACAGCTCGGAACATACCATTTGGTCGAGCAGCACCTCCCCTTTCTCCCAAGTCTTCCCAGCCCAAACATTGCAACAATTTTGTAACGCTACCCTTTTGTCACAACAAAATGAGCTGCTTTTCTTTGGAGTCCCGCTCCATGACTAAATGGTAAGGTCATTGGTCTTTGGTCACAGGGGTCCCGGGATCGATTCCCGGCATGGTCTGGAATTTTAACCATAATTGTTTAATTTCGCTGACACAGCTGTGTGTATGTGTCACCTCCATCGTCATTTCATCCTGATTACGACGCTCAGGTCTTCTACGGGAGTTAAATCAAAAGACCAGTATCTGGGGATCCGAACTTTTTCTCGGACACTCGCGGCACTAAAAGTTATACGCTATTTATTTTTACGCTCCGATAATTTTTTAATTCTTGAATTAAGTCATGTTTGTGAGGGTACCATACACTGGAACCATACTCTACTTGGGGTCTTGTCAGAAACTTATGTGCCCACCCCTTTACATCCTTACTTGAACCCCTAAACGCTCTCATAACCATGTGCAGGGATCAGGACCCTTTATTTACAATCCCATTTATATGATAACCCAATGAAGATGTTTCGTTATATTAACACATAGGTAGTTACAATGATCTCCAAGACGACCTTTCACCCCATCAACGCAGTAATTAACACTGAGAGGACATTTCTTATTTGTGTAACTCACAACCTTTCTTTTAACCCCATTCATCATCTACCATTGCCTACCGTCCATCTCACAACATTATCGAGGTCAATTTTCAGTTGCTCACAATCTTGTAACTGATTTATTACACTGTGCATGATATCGTCATCCGAAGAAAGCCTCATCTCTGATTCCACTTCCTTACTCATATAATTTTTATATAATAAAACATAAAGGTCGAATAATACTGTCTTGAGGAATTCCCCTCTTAATTATTATAAAATCAGATAAAGCTTCACCTACTGCAATTCTTTGAGTTCTATTTTCTTGAAATGTAGCCACCTATTCAGTCACTCTTTTGTGTAGTCCAACTGAACTCATTTTTGCCAGTATCTCTCTCGATCTACCCTATCAGCTGCCTTAGATCGGTGGATTGCGAGACACTTCATTTGACCTCCTTAATCCATGATATCTGCTACATTTTCCTGGAATCCTACAAGATGAGCTTCAGTGGAGTAACCTTTCCTTAACCCGAACTACCTTCCATCGAACCAGTTATGATTTTCGCCAACTAGTCAAATCTGATCAGAACGAATGCTTTACCGAAGCTTAAATGCAATGCATGTCAAACTGATTGGCCTGTAATTTTCAGTTGTATGTCTATCATCCTATAATGAAGATGTATGCCTGTATGTACTCTATGTATGTATGTCTATCACCCTTTACTTTACACACAAAGGAAGCAGTTCCAATTTCCTACAGATAAATGGTAAATGTTCTCGATATAGTACTATCTCGAACTATGAGAACCTAAAAGCTGAAGGTACTATGTCCAGTTACGACGCGATATAAGGACACAACTCCCGGTGTAAATGCATAAATACCTGTTCTTCAGAAATAAATGCCCCATTGTAATGCGCTGTTCCTCGAGTGCAGCAGAGTTTCGATGACACGTTACGTATCATTCTACGATAATTTCCACGTGGTCGTGTGTGTGGCCACATTCTAAACATTTGTGCCAGTTTCAGATCTCATCAAGACCAGAAAGGAGAGGACCTTTACATACTCAATTATCTTCACCAGGAAGTCTCAACTATCTTCTGAACGAGCGACCTACGAGAATCTAGAAATGGACTATGCTGTCAACATTCAGTGTTTAAATGTAGGTACTGACTGACATGGGGGAGATAACGACTGGATGCAGATTGCCATGCAAGCAGATCACCATGTGAGCCGAATCATTCATCGATGGCGAGATCCAGTTTCATCAGAAATGTAATTACATTTTGATAAACAAATTCCTATTCATTTTTGCATAAATGCTACTAGCTTATTCATTGATGGTAGTATTTCTGTTATATTCGAGCATTTTGACAATATTTCCAGTTTTCTTTCCTATGGGAATGGTAGTGTTGTTACGTTTTGAGTGAATGATTTGTTTCACCCTATTAGCGTAGTTAATCAGTGAGTGTCTTCCGACATTCTTCTAAATGTCCTTCCGAATGATTAGGATGCTATTTAAGAATCATAGGCCTCTCCGATAAAAATAATTTTATGTGAGATTAACTTCAAATGTGTGAGCTCGTGTGGGGCAAAATTACGTCATATTTGACATACTGAATTTCAGAATATATTACACCTTAGGCATTTCATTGGATTAATGCAAGGTAGTGACAGCATACTCAGTGTGGAATTCAGATTTTTGGTGAAGTTAATAGTCAGCATTATTATTAGTAATAGTAATAATCATAATGGGAAGAATAAGAATAATAAGAAGAGGAAACACACGTGGTGGAATGATAACTGAGAGAAGACCTTAGGGGATCGTCTGAATGCCTGGGAAAAGTATTACACCTAGAAAAAAAAGAAGATTGGAAGATGCACAAACCACAACAAGCACAAACAGCAAAAATAATACGCAGTGAGAAACGCAAGTATGAAAAGGAACTGCTGGACAAGATTAAGCAAGACTTTCATAGCGGTGAGACCCGTGAATATTTCAGAAATTGTTAACGACCTTCTACACTGTGAAAAACCAGCCAACCCCATCCTTACAAACAAACCAGTGAGCCAGAACATTCCATCATTTCCACAAAATAGCGATGAAATCAAACGCCACATAAAGAGACTGAAAGTTAACAAGGCTCCTGGTGAAGACTCCGGAACTGTGGAACATACCCCGGAAGAAGCAATTGACATCCTACACCGAACCATCGTCAATAAATACTGATTTGCGTTTAGGGCAGTCGCCCAGGTGGCAGATTCCTTATCTGTTGCTTTCCTAGCCTTTTCCTAAATGATTTCAAAGAAATTGGAAATTTATTGAACATCTCCCTTGGTAAGTTATTCCAATACCTAACTCCCCTTCCTATAAATGAATATTTGCCCCAGTTTGTCCTCTTGAATTCCAACCTTATCTTCATATTGTGATCTTTCCTACTTTTACAAACGCCATTCTAACTTATTCGTCTACTAATGTCATTCCACGCCATCTCTCCGCTGACAGCTCTTAACATACCACTTAGTCGAGCATCTCTTCTTCTTTCTCTCAATTCTTTCCAACCCAAACATTGCAACATTTTTGTAACGCTACTCTTTTGTTGGAAATCACCCAGAACAAATCGAGCTGCTTTTCTTTGGATTTTTTCCAATTCTTGAATCAGGTAATCCTGGTGCGGGTCCCATACACTGGAACCATACTCTACTTGGAGTCTTACCAGAGACTTATATGCACTCTCCTTTACGTCCTTACTACAACCCGCAAAACACCCTTATAACCATGTGCAGAGATCTGTACCCTTTATTTACAATCCCATTTATGTGATTACCCCAATGAAGTTCTTTCCATATATTAACACCTAGATACTTACAATGAACCCCAAAAGGAACTTTCACCCCCATCAACGCAGTAATTAAAACTGAGAGGACGTTTCCTATTTGTGAAACTCACAACCTGACTTTTATCCCCGTTTATCAACATACCATTGCCTGCTGTCCATCTCACAACATTTTCGATGTCACGTTGCTGTTGCTCAGAATCTTGTAACTTATTTATCACTCTATAGAGAATAACATCATCCGCATAAAGCCTTACCTCCGATTCCACTCCTTTACTCATATCATTTATATATATAAGAAAACATAAAGCTCCGATAATACTGCCTTGAGGGATTCCCCCCTTAATTAATACAGGGTCAGATAAAGCTTCACCTACTGTAATTCTCTGAGATCTATTTTCTAGAAATATAGCAACCCATTCAGTCACTCTTTTGTCTAGTCCAATTGCACTCATTTTTGCCAGTAGTCTGCCATGATCCACCCTATCAAATGCTTTATTGTAGATAAATGGTAAAAATAACATCTACCAGAGGACTGGAAACTAGCATTGATCCATCTTTTACACAAGAAAGGAAATATAAGAGATGTGAACAATTACCGTGGAATTTCTCTTCTGTCGGTAGCCCACAAGTTCCTCTCACTATCCATCCTTGAAAGACTAGAGTAGGAAGTTGAATACAAACTCGGGGAATACCAACGGCGATCAAGTGCAGAACAAATACTTAACCTAAAACCATAATATGATACCATATGCTGAGAGGTCGAACCTATGTATCTACATTTGTAGACTTCAGAAGAGCATACGACTCCATCGACCGTGATGTGCTGCTTAACATCCTTGCAGAAATGGGAGTCTATGAGAAACTGCTGGCGATAATAAGGGCAACACTAACTAATACCAAATCCAAAGTCAAATTCCAAGGATGTCTCTCTGAACCCTTTGAGATCAAGACAGGCGTTCGACAGGGAGATGGGCTGTCACCTCTTTTGTTCAACTACGTACTTGAGAAGGTAATAAAGGAGTGTCGAAAGAAGTTAAAAGAAAGAAACCTTTACAAGCCCGTAAGGATTGGGACAAAGTAGAATGGAGTGGAAATAGATTGCTTAGCGTTCGCTGATGATATAGTCCTTATGACACAAAATTTCGAAAGTGCAACAGAACAGATCAATGTGTTGAAGTAATTAGCAGAACGAACAGGTTTACAAATTTCCTTTCAAAAGACAGACGTAATGTCAAATATCAAAGATGATACGGCACAACTAAACACGAAATATGGAACGATAAACCGTGTTAGTAAATTTAAATACCTAGGGGAATGGATTCAGCAAAATGGACTATACAAAGTGGCCATAGCAGCATGAATCAAGAAAATGGAAGTCACTTTCCAAACCACCCGCAACATATACAACGAAAAGTGCTTTTCCCTGAACACAAAAATTCGTCACTACAACACTGTAATCAAACCAGTATCGCTGTATGCATCTGAATGCCTTATCCTGTCTGAGAAATGTTTGCTTGCGGATTTAGAGAGGAAGGAAAGAAAGAAAGAAACATTCTACACACCATACTTGGTCGAAACTACAAAAATGGCATCTATATTAGGAAATCCAGGCAAGAGATATACTCTATGATAGACAAGATCACGGACACAATGCGTAAAGGCAGAGTTCGCTTCTATGGTCATATAAGACGGATGATCGACTCTCGATGGACGAAATGTATCTTCACTATATTTGACTCGAAACCAAAAACGGCAATGCCATGGTACGTTAATGTCAAGAAAGAACTGGGCCTACAAACAGAAGATGCACAAGACCGAAATCTTTTCAGAGCATCCATAAGACTGTTGGGACATTCCGGGACGAAAAACGGGCAACTGCTGCTAAATGGACAGAAGATCGTCGTGCTAAACACAGTGAACTAATGAAGAAGATATGTATCCAGCGAAAAATGAACAAATGCCAGAGTGTAAACTGAAGCCTATCGTGGTCCCTAGTTAGCCGATTAGCGAAATTGCTTGAATGAATAATAATGTTGAAGGTCGGGTTAAACCGAAATTTAATGGTCATGAGTGGTAAATGTCATTTGCTATTATTGTGTTATGTTTGATGTGTGCTCTATTAGTGGATTATGAGCCTGGAATTGGACAGATCCTGAGGGATTAATTGTGTAATTTTATTTGGGATGTATGCGTCTAGAGAACCATGACTTCTGCAATTTTGGAGCACGTGTTAAATAATATAGATGAGTTTTGGGAATAATAATAATTTATCGCGACTCATGAACCACATATGCGATGATATTAATGCTTAACCAATATTTATGTGCGTGTTATTAATCGACAAATTCCTCTGAATACTGGATCGCTGAATTTGTCGACGATCAACGTTGTGATAACCCTGTTATTTCCTTTGCAAGCGATTGCAAAGATTTAATCACATTTCTATGAGTGTCATGTGTTACTATTTATCCGATACCGTCATCTGAAGATTCAGCTTCAGCGCTATTTAGCGGATACGGATCGCAGGAACCGGGAGGCTATTGCGAGCTTACAGGCAAGTTTAGGGCAGAAATTCAGTGAAAATCAGGCTAAGTTGAAACAAGTTTTGAGTGAAAATCAGGCTAGTTTAAAACAGGATCTTAGTGAAAGTCAGGCGACTTTGAAACAAGGACTTAGAACAAACCAAGTTAGTTTTGAAGAAACATTTAATGAAGGTCAGAGTAGATTGAAAGAGAAACTTACTAGTACCTTAGAAGGAGTGCAAACACGAACTGACGAAAGCATCGGGAAACTCCATGCTGACCTTAAACTGTTCAATGAAAAATTGGCATTTGTTCAGCGCGAACTGGTGGTATTAAAACAAAGGTTTACCGATCTGAAGTGCTAAATACAGGGAAGCATCACTAAATCGATGTCGGCCAACGTAAAACGAATTTAGGGAGAGGTTGTCACATGTACAGCAAGACATTATGCAAGGTCTTGACAAATACAAGAACGAGGTCGAGAAGAACTTCCAAAACCTTGAAGCTAAAGTAGTTGACAATATTGCAGACCTCGCGGCAACTAAATCCGCATGGGCGAGGAATTTCAGTGTAATTTACGAGAGCGTGAACCAGGTCGAAAAGGGAGTTATCGCTGAAATCAGATTAGGCCAAGCTACCAACACTGAGCGAATACGTTATTTTTATGAGGCATTAGAAGCTAATCAGGAAGACTTCAATACCGTAAAGACCATTCTTACCCAGGAAATCGAGAAGTCTAAAGCAGACTCAAAAACTGAGGCTGAGAACTGCAGAAGAGAATCACCGAGGGAATCCAAGATCTCATACAGTAAATGAAAATGCTCAAACTACAGAGCGAGAGTACTGCTCTAGTTACGGCTTTGCTTCTTGAAAAACAAAACCTGTTGGAAAAACCGATGTCCGGTGAGATTAAATCATCCACTCCGATTATTAATGCAGGACTGAATAAGTTAACCCTGTCTGTACGACTAATCCATTTATCAATTCTGATAATAATAATTCCAACCAACTAAATTCCACAGGGCGAACTCACATCGTGAACATAATCAGGCACCACGAAATACAGGACTATTTTCGATACGCGAAGATTGCGCCTCAATGTCAATTACGTGTTACTGAGCGCTACTTGGAGAATTCAGTACATACATGGTTCAAAGCTCTCAGATTTTCCTTTGATGATTTAAAGGGGCTTCAAACGGGCATTCCTTGAAAAATGCTGGAATTCAGACTCCAAGATAACCTCAAAACCGAGTTATACGCCCGGAAGTACGCTTCATCGACCCAAACTCAATTCTATGATTTATTTTCCAGTGGGCTCTAAAAGTTCACAGAACTGGATGCCCCTCCATCGGAGCCAAAACTGGTGAAGGTTATCATCAGACAGCTGCCAGCTGATATTCAAAGAATTATGATTGCGTCGAACGTACAAACTGCCATACAAGCGGAGGCGATACTCAGGCAGTTAGATATGACAGCTAAGGTACCGACCACACACAATAGACGTTCTGAGCAACAGGTATTTCATATCGCAGCGACAGAACAGAACGAAAGGATCCCAAATAATCAGGGAAGAAATGGAAGAGGAATCCAGGAGGAAAAAGTTCAGCGCGGGACCGATCACCTGTATCCAGACTAAGAAATGGACGAAATTGGGAATATTCTCACGGGAACAACAGAAGAAGGACGTACGATAACCATCGACGAGAATGGAGGAGAGATCCGAACTTCCGCCAACCAAGAAAGAAAGGGGATTGGCGACAGGAAGAAAGATAAAAATAACTACAGAAATCCGCGTAGGATAAGGGTAAATCGAAACGCGCAATCCACGAGCAAGACATCAACCCCAATACTGTAGGAGCAGAAGGCCTGCAATACCTGGAGGCGAAACGGTGCGAATGAAGAGACAGTTACAGCAGTGATGAGCACAACCAAGGTGCTATTAAAAAACCTGCATGAACCAGTAAATGATAGCCTGAATTCTGGAATTTCTACCATCCATGGATGTCAGGAGAGGACAATTTTACAAACAGACCCTTGGATGAATAAGTCTGAAGACCTGGTAGAAACCACATCTCCGATGGAATCCGAAGACCAGGAGGCCGTAGAAGAGATTCAGTAGGCCATACATAACGTACTAGAAGAGGGCGAAAGAAATGCACATTAATTTTACCTCATTTACAACAAGGTCAAACAAGCTTTAGGGTCATAACATGAGCAGAATCAACTCTGAAATTTACTGTTAAAATGTAAGAAGCATTTTGATGCTAAACCAGGCAGGATCCCTGACTTTATGTACTCACTTTTAGTAACAAACTGGCTATAATTTAAGAAGAAGCCATACCCTATCCCAGAAAAAATTCATTCCAGAGTTGGGAAAATTATTGAAGAGATGGAACGGGATGGCATTATCATGAGAGCCAGAACTCTTTTTTAATTTCTCTGGTGGTGGTATCCAAGCCCGATGGTTCCATATGCGTATGTTTGGACGCCGATTCCGTCAATGAAAAGCTTATTCCAGAGATGGAGAGGCTCCTACAATAAAAGACATAATTCGGAAGTTTAATGGGAAGAAGTTCTCTCATCGGTAGATTTCACATCATCCTACTATTATATATTTCTTTAAGAGAAATCCAGATTGCTCACAGGATTTATGTACGACCAGGAGAAGTATATTTTCTGTGCATTACCATTTGGTTTACGTAATGCTGGTGCAGCGCTTGTTCGAGCACTCGAGAGATGTCTGACAGAAGAGGTAAAGAGCTTCACCACTAGGTATATTGATGACCTGTTACTTGCAACGGAAACCCTGGACGAACACCTGATTTATCTCGAATAATTGCTTGATTATCCTGCATGGGCTGGATTTCATGTTAACTTCGCGAAATCTCTCTTCTGTGAACCTGAAATTTTATTTCTGGGACATACCATCGTTGGTGCTGGAATGGAGCCTAACCCACTCAAAATTGAAGCCATCAGCAAGTTTACGAAACCTTTTCGCGTAAAACATGTACGGCAATTTTAGTTATGTGTCAGTTCTTCACGAGTCGCTGTCTACAGTACACCCAAACAGTCGCACCAATTCAGGAATTATTGAAGAAAGGAATTCGTTGGCACTGGAATGCTGAGTGTGACCAGGTGTTTTCAAAAACCAAAGAAATGCTTCTTAATGCCATTAAGCTGGGGTACCCTGACTTCGAGAAACCGTTTATTCTCCTAACGGATGCATCTGGCATTGGTATAGGATCTCTTTTATTTCATGAGGAAGCTGAGAATCCTGAAAAGAAAACCTATTTGGCGTTTGTCAGTTGAAAACTCCGTAGACATGAAAAGCACTACTCTGTCACCGAACTGGAAATGTTGTATATGGATTTGAAGTATTGGCAGAAACTGATTTATGTATTTCCTGTAATTGTTAGGACCGATCATCGAGCTCTAATATTTATGATGAAGACCACTATGGCTTCAGAACGTGTATTCCGGTGGACTCTGTTTGTACAGCAGTTTAATCTTCAATTAGAACATTGCTCCGGGAAAAAACTTATTAGCTGATTGCTTAAGCCGCAATCCTAACGCCAAGACTCTGGATGTTAACCAAATTGAACTGATTCAAGAATATCACGAATATCTGCGTGAGCTCAGTTATCTCAGGCAAGCTCAGAGGCGAGATAAAAAGTTGAGGCCCATATTAAATTTTCTTGAAGGTAATCTCAAACGTGGAGAACCTGGATACCGGAAGATTAAAAGACCAGCTCAAGAAAAATTCACGTGGGAAACTTAGAATTCTGGTCAGAAATGTAGTTAGAAATTGTGACATTTGCCAGAGAGTAAAACCAAGCTCTCATCTGCTACAACAGAACCCTATTCGAATAATATCTTCAGGCCCGAGACAATTATACGCCATGGACTTTTCCGGCCAGATTGCGACGTCTAAAAGGTGTAACCGTCACATCATTGTTACGACTGACGTGTTTTCAAAATATGTCCCACTGTACCCAATCCAAATGGCAAATTCTAAATCTGCACTCGTAATATTGTCCCTCATACGGGTAAGCCTACAGCCTTGTTAACAGACCGTGGATCCCAATTTTCTTCTGTCGAATTTCAGCAGGCCATGTTTTAGTTTTAGATCAAATATGACCTTAATTCATTGCGACACCCGTCCAGTAACCCAGCTGAGAGAGTCATGCAAGAGCTTGCAAAATTTTGTCGTATTTTTGTGGCGAGGCACTTTAGGATGGGTAGATGTACTGCCTCTTATGAACGAATATTCTAATAATACCATTCATAAAGCTACGTCTCAAATTCCACCTGTTCTTCACTTTGACGGATACCATGTGAGACCATGAGACAATATTAGTCAATATCCAGGGAAACATAAGTCCACCTTGAGAGAGAGCACCGAGCAGGCTACTAAGTCAATCCAGTAGCACGCTAAGAGACGTCAAACAAGGATTAACGATACGAAATTTCATCGACCATTGAGATTTATGAGTACGTCTTACTTAAGAAACCGGCCGTATCTGAACCCACTAGTAAGATTTACGCAAAATTTGCACCACTTTTGGCTGGGCCATACAAAATTATTACATTCTTTGGAAATAATATCTACAAAATTCAGAGTTTGGATAAGACTTATGAAGCCATCCACAACGCGAGTAATATAACTGGACAGTCCTGCGGGCTCCACCTCCACCGGGCCTCCGCAGAGGCCTCCTCCACCACCTCCGCCACACGCTCTCGGGAGAGGCCTTTTCGTCACGCTGGCTAAGAGCGCGACCCTAACCTCACATCCGCCATCGTGGAGGGGCTTAACCTAACTGTTTATGCGAAAGAGAGCTAGCCTAACCTCACGGAGGGCTCAGCCTCAGTTATACAGCCGGATGCCCTTCCTGAAGCCTAAGAGCGCGACCCTAACATCACATTCGCTATCTTGGAGGGGCTTAACCTAACTTTTTATGCGTAAGGGTGCTAGCCAAACCTCACGGAAGGGCCTAACCTCAGTTTTACGGCCATTTGCCCTTCCCGACGTCAATTGCACCAGATGGCGGCTATACATGAATCCTTATGAAACGGCTTAAGGGTGCTTGCACAAGATGGCTGCTGCTCTTATGAGACGCCCTAAGGATGGTTGCGCAAGAGGGCGGACACAAGATGGCGGCTATACACGGCTCCTTATGAGACTCATTAAGGGTGCTTGCGCAAGATGGCTGCTGCTCTTATCAAGAAAGCTAGCATAGAGGCTAACGTGCCGTGCTGGTCCGATTCATAATATTTGGAGCTTAAATGCAAAATGTTAAATATCTCGTAAACGGTGCGTCGTAGAGCAAAACGGACAAAATTTTTCCGCCTAATACTCGGGTTCGCAGTATAAGGAACATGATAGAATAAGAAAAAGTAGTCTGATGATGAGATCAACGGTTCGGTTCTTACTTAGGTCCTTTGGGATTGGCAGCAATCTATTTCTATAAGATGGCGGCTGCTCTTATGAGATGGCTTAATTGTGCTTGCACAAGATGGCTGCTGCCCTTACGAGGCTCCCTAGGGATGCTTGCGCAAGATGGCGGACACAAAATGGCGGCTATAAATAGCTCCTTATGAGACGGTTTAAGAGCGCTTGTACAAGATGGCTGCTGCTCTTATGAGACACCGTATGGATGCTCGCACAAGATATCAGCGACAAGATGGCGGCTATACACAGCTCCTTGTGAGACGGGAGACGGCCTAGGGATGCTCGCACAAGACGGCGGCTGCTTTTATGAAGAAAGCTAGCTTAGAGGCGACTGCGCAAGATAGGAGCAGCCGTTAAGCATGCGGTTGAGGGCAATTTGAAATTCCACGTAATTTTCAAAGCTACGTGCTTTATGACAGCGGCCATCTTTAATCAACTGGGCATCGTGCTGCCATCTTTAGCTACTACCTTTGAAATGTGGTGGCGGCAATGTCCACGTGACAGCTGTCATCAACCATCTTTAATTAACAGAGCACCGTGCTGCCATCTTTAGCTACTACCTCTGAAATGTGGTGGTGGCAATTTGAAAAATTCTACGTGGTTTTATGGCTGTCAGCCTCCATCTTTAAACAACAACGCATCGTGCAGCTATCTTTACGGCACTAAACCTCATCGAGGTGGAGGGTGATTAAAAAAATCCACGTGCATTTTTGACAGCTTCCACCTTTAATCAACAGGGCATCGTGCTGCTATCTTTACAGCACTAAACATAATACCTTTGAAATGTGATGGTGGGTAATTTAATAATTCCGTTAGCTGTTATCTTTAAACAGTAAAACTTCAGTGCATTCGCGAACCTAACCTCTCATCTACCATCTCGTAAGAGACTATCCTTAGTTTACGACAAAATGCCCTTCCCAACCCCAATTAGCACTTAGAGGTTACTACACAAGATGCTGGCTGCTGTTATGACCTTCTCCTCAGTTTAGGTGCAAGTTTAAACATGCACCGCGAAGGATAGAGTGAGCACGTGCTGCAGTGATGACGTCATTGTGCATGTTTAGACTTGATCGTTTTCTCAAGAGTAAGAAGGCAAAGAGATACAATAAGTATGTATCATGAAAGCAAGAGTTTACATGTGCTCCAGCAATGACGTCATCATAGTTGTGCATGTTTAGATTTGCAGATTACAAAAGAAGTGAATGAAACATAACAAAACTAGAATTGAACACTGTACTCGATGTCGTTAACTTCAACAAACGTTCAGAACATTGTTGGGTGTGTTTAGATCACTAAATATAAAAACACGACTAGAATCGAACACTGTGCTCGACACAACATGTGTTTAGAACATGTCGGGGATACCTTTGTTCTAAGAAGATCAGATTGCCGCACATTACTTGTAGGGCTAAAAGGCTAATAGGCTAAAGGGCAAAAGGGATAAAGGGATAATGGTCTAAAAGCCTAATTAGGGTGCCTCTCCTCTCTTTATCCGGGCTTGAGACCTGCTCTACATCTAGAGGTGGAGTTAACACCCTAAGGAAGGGAGAATGCTGGAAAATAATCTATACGAATATAGCTACACGATCGATTATATACTACAGAAGGAGGAATTAGGTGAGAGTAAGCCCTGGGATATTAGGAAGATGTTTAAGCTGTTGTACAGTCGAGAGGGACCTATTACTTAATAATACCTACGCGACTTAATTCTTGCTCAATTTCAAAAATATCTGCTTTGTACTCTGTATAACCAGCATCATGATAGGCTCTTAGCAGTTGCAAACGTTTTACGAGTACGTTGGGGTCTTTACAGTACCTTATGTCTGCATAGGGTAACAGAGGCTTGTTGTGAACTTTGAGCCTATATGCAGACAGTTGATGTGTAGGGACCTGTTTTGATGTAATACGTGTTTCAGCAATAGCGTTTCCAGGTACAAACTTAACTTGTTTCGATAGCAATAAAGCGTTGAAATTTTCTTCTTCTTCATCTTGCATCCCTTCTTGAGATATGTGCACTGCGACGGAAAGTGTAGTAGGCTTAGAAAATGAAGTAAAATCTTCAAGCTGTAATGGCAATGAAACATTGCGAACTTCGTTTTCTTCTTCCTCTACGGACATGCACACTGCTGCCATCTTCACGGCGCTAAACCTCAAGGCTGCCACCTTATGCATGTCGTAGCGCGGAATTTAAAATCCACCAACAGAACATCGCTAACCTCACCGATGCCATCTTGACGGGGTTAAACCTCACTCTTGCTACCTTGGGTGTACGCTTTTGTGTTATTTTAAAGTTAATCGCTAAGCTGTTCGCATCATCGAAGTAGCGAATAATAAGTGTCTAGCATATTTAAAGAAGAATCTGTTATCAGAAGATCAAAGTCCGTCATAAAAAACTATTTCTAGGTATATTTGCAAAGGGTGTGGAAAAGCTTTTTCCCGAAGCTATCACAAGAGACGTCATGAGATATCACGTAGGACAATTTTTCAATGCAAACATTGTAGAAGAGAGTTCAAGAAAGCATACAACGCTCAACGTCATGAAGCTGAGTGTAATGTAGCTTCATCGAGAAGAAAATACAAATAGTTCAACCGTAGTCAAGCGAACACTGATTTATTTTTAAAAAGTACACCTCTGCGAGAGATTTTTAATTCTCCCTTGTTGTCTTGGCCTGCTACAAGTTCTGTTACTAAGCACGAACTTCAAGTTAAAGAGAGGCAAGATCAAGATTATGATAATAAGGATAATGATATTGAAGTAAAGGGAAAGTAGAAGAAGAAAACGAACATCTCAATGTTTCATTGCCATTACAGCTTGATGATTTTACTTCATTTTCTAAGCCTACTACACGTTCTGTCGCAGTGCAAACATCTCAAGAAGAGATGCAAGATGAAGAAGTAGAAAATTTCAACGCTTCATAGCTATAGAAACAAGTTAAGTTTGATTCTTGAAACGCTATTGCTGAAACACGTATTACATCAAAACATGTCCCTACACATCAACTGTCTGCAAATAGGCTCAAAGTTCACAACAAGCCCCTGTGACCCTATGTAGACATAAGATACTCTAAAGACACAAACGTACTCGTAAAACGTTTGCAACTGCTAAGAGCCTATCATGATGCTGGTTACACAGAGTACAAAGCAGATATTTTTTAAATAGAGCAAGAATTAAGTCGCGTTGCTATTATTAAGTAATAACTCTCTTTTTTCTCTCGACAATACAACAGCTTAAGCATCTTCCTACAATCCCAGCGCTTACTCTCACCTAAGTCATCCTTCTGTAGTATATAGTCGATGAGAAGCTATATTTGAATATATTATTTTCCAACATTCTCCCTTCCTTAGGGTGTTAACTCCGCCTCTAGATGTAGAGCCGGTCTCAAGCCCGGATAAAGAGAGGAAAGGCACCCTAGCCCATTAGGCCTATAGCCCATTAGCCCGTTAGCCCATTAGCCCCTTAGCCCTATAGCAATTTTGCCAATTAGCCCTTTAGCCTATTAGCCTTTTAGCCCTACAAGGAATGTGCGGTAATCTGATCTTCTTAGAACAAAGGTATCCCTGACATCTCCTAAACACATGTTGTGTCGAGTACAGTGTTCGATTCTAGTCTTGTTATTACTTATTAGTGATCTGAACACATCAAACAATGTTCTAAACGCATGTTGAAGTTAATGACATCGAATACAGTGTTCGATTCAAGTTTTGTTATGTTTCATTCACTTCTTTTGTAATCTGCAAATCTCAACATGCACATTTATGATGACGTCATCGCTGCAGCACATGCACACTGTTGCTTTCATGATGCATACTTATTGTATCTCTTTGCATCCTTACTCTTGAGAAAACGGTCAAGTTTAAACATGCACAATAACGTCATCACTGCAGCACGTGCTCACACTAGCCTTCGCGATGCATGTTTAAACTTGTACCTTAAAAGAGGAGAAGCTCATAAGAGCAGCCACCATCTTGTGTAGTAACCTCTAAGTGCTAATAAGCCTCGGGAAGGGCATCTTGTCGTAAACTAAGGATAGCCTCATTCAAAATGGTAGATGAGAGGTTAGGTTCGCAAATGCACTAAACTTTTACTGTTTAAAGATAATAGCTAACGGAATTTTTATATTAACCACCACCACATTTCAGAGGTATGAAGTTTATCGCTGTAAAGGTAGCAGCACGATGCTCTGTTGATTAAGGATGGGAGCTGTCTAAAATGCACGTAGAATGTTATAAATTACCCTCCACCACTACGAGGTTTAGTGCCGTAAAGATAGCTATACGATGCGTTGTTGTTGAAAGACGGCGGCTGACAAATATCAGAACCACGTAGAATTATTCAAATTGCCGCCACTACTTTTCAAAGGTAGTAGCTAAAGATGGCACCACGGTGTTCTGTTAATTAAGGATGATGGATGACTGCTGTCACGTGGATATTGCCGCCACCACATTTCAAAGGTAGTAGCTAAAGTTGGCAGCACGATGCTCTGTTGATTAAAGATGGCCGCTGTCAAAAAGAACGTAGCTTTGAAAAGCACGTGGGATTTCAAATTGCCCTCCACCGCATGCATAACAGCAGCCACCATCTTGCGCAGTAGCCTCTAAGCTAGCTTTCTTCCTAAGAGCCTGTGTATAACTGCCATATTGTGTGAGCACCCATAGGCCGTCTCAAGAGGAGCTGTGTATAGCCGCCATCTTGTAGATGCCATCTTGCGCAAGTACCCCTAGGGTGTCTCATAAAAGCAGCAGCCATCTTGTGCAAGCACCCTTAGGCAGTCTCATAATGAGCTAGGTATAGCCGCCATCCTGTAGAATTAGATAGCTGTCACTTCAAAGGGCTTAAGTCGGAACCGATCTCAACATTAGACTACTTTTTTCTTATGCTATCATGTTCCTGATACTGCGAACCTGGGTATTTGGCAGAAAAATTTTGTCCGTGTTGCTCTACGATGCACCGTTTTCGAGATACATAACATTTGCATTTAAGCACCAAATTTAATAAATCGAACCAGCACTGTACGTTATACTCTCTACCATAGCAAGACCTGATCAAGTTACGAAAACTTACATCAATACAAGCAAAAACAGACCAAATGCCAAAGGGCCTAAGTAGGAACCAAACCGTTGATCTCATCATTAGACTATTTTGTCTTATGGTATCATGTTCCTGATACTGCGAACCCGAGTATTAGGCGAAAATTTTGTCCGTTTTGCTCTACGACGCACCGTTTTCGAGATATTTAACATTTTGCATTTAAGCCCCAAATTTAATGAATCGAACCAGCACGGCACGTTAGTCTCTAAGCAAGCTTTCTTGATAAGGGAAGGAGCCATCTTGCACAAGCACCCTTAAGGCGTCTCATAAGGAGCCGTGTATAGCCGAAAATCTTGTGTCAGTCATCCTGCGCAAGCATCCTTAGGGAGTCTCATAAGAGCAGCAGCCATTTCGTGCAAGCACCCTTAAGCCGTCTCATAAGAGCAGCAGCCATCTTGCGCAAGCACCATTAAGGCGTCTCATAAGGAGTCATACATAGCCGCCATCTTCTGCAATTGGCGTCGAGAGGGGCATCTGAGGTTAGGTCCTTATATGGGGTTAGGCTTGCTGTCTTGCATGTAAAAAGTTCTTGCGCAAGCACCCCTAAGGCGTCTCATAAAGAGTCATGTATAGTCGCCATCTTGTGCAATTGACGCCAGTAAGGGCATCCGGCCGTAGAACTGAGGTTATGTCATTCCGTGAGGTAAGGCTAGCTTTCTTACGCATAAAAAGTTAGGTTAAGCCTCTCCAAGATAGCGAATGTGAGGTTAGGGTTGCGCTCTTAGGCGTCAGGAAGGGCATCCGGCTGTATAACTGAGTTTAAGGCCCTTCATGATGTTAGGCTAGCTCTCTTACGCATAAAAAGTTAGGTTAATCCCCTCCAAGGTGGCGGATGTGAGGTTTAGTGTCGCGCTCTTAGCCAGCGTGAGGAGGAGGTCTCTCCCGAGAGCGTGTGGAGGAGGAGGTGGAGGAGGCCTCTGCGAAGGGCCGGTGGAGGTGGAGGCCGCAGAAATGTCCACTTTTATACTACTAATGCGGCTAATTTGCAAATTTGAAAATTTATTATCATCAAAGACAGGCAACAGCCGTTCAATTGAACCTCACTGACGAAGAATATTCGTCGACGGAGGAAAATGAGGTTCCGACACACCATCATGTAGCAACACAAGTGGATATGCCAGAAGAAACATGTAAGGAGTGTCAAGATCTACAGGCCACCTTAGTACGGAAACTCCGTTTGCTATGTGCTGCTTTTGAAGTAGATAATACCAGGCTGCGTGCAGGACAAGCTCGCCGGTTACAGGAAAGAAATACTGTGATTCCAGGTAAGTGAATGCAAATTTTGAGGAACATTCCTATACTGAAATAGTGTAAATTATGATTTAATCTGCCAAATAAGTTATTTCCAACCAAGACGATGTTCCCTTCAAATTTGACCTCTAATGAATATTTTATTGTATGTGGCAGAGGGAAGTTATCATTCTTTCATTAAGGGTGGCATGTTACAAGTTCATTTCAACTCAGTCGTGTTTTAGTGCAGAGAACCACTTTGAATAAGTAGGGTGGACAGAGTATTGATTTTTCAATCGAACGGCCAGCTGTAGTCATGTGACCTACTTGGAATTTCTAAATCCACTCCGATTGATAGCGCGTGGCGAATGTTCTCGATATAGTACTCTCTCGAACTACGAGAACCTATCAGCTGAAGGTGCGATGTCCAATTACGACGCGATATAAGGACACACCTCCCGGTGTAAATGCATAAATACATGTGCTTCAGAAATAAACGCCCTTTCTATTGCGATGTTTTTAGAGTGCAGCAGATTTTCGAGGAGAAGTTACGTATCATTCTACGATAATTCCCACGTGGTCGTGTGTGTTCACATTCAAAAACTTGTGTGTCAGTTTCAGCTCTCATCAAGACAAGAAAGAAGAGGACCTTTACATATGCAATTATCTTCACCAGGATGTCTCATCCATTTTCTGAAAGAGCGGTCTACGAGAATATGGAAATGGGCTTTGCTGTCAACATGCAGTGTTAAAATGTAGGCACTGTCTGACATGGGGGAGTTAACGACCTGGATGCAGAATGCCATGTAAGCAGACCTGATTCATTCATCGATGGCGAGATCCAATTTCATCAGAAATTTAAGTACCTTTCGTGTTCATCTTTGTTGAAATAGTACTAGCTTATTCATTGATGGTGGTATTTCTGTTAGATTAGAGCTTTTTGACAATATTTCAAATCTTCTTTCCTATGGGTAATGGCAGTGTTGTTACGTTTTGTGTGAATTATTTGCTGGACCCTATTAGCGTAGTCAGTCAGTGAGTGTCTTCTGATATTGTTCTAAACGTCCCTCCGAATAAGTAGGATGCTATTTAAAAGTCATCAACCTCTCTGATAAAAGACAATTTTATGTGAGATTAACTTCAAATGTGTGAACTCGAGTGGGACAAAATTACGTCATATTTGACATGTTGAATTTCAGAGTATATTTCACCTTAAGCATTCCATTGGATTAATGCAAGGTAGTGTCATCAGACTCAGTGTCAAATTCAGAAGTTTGGTGAATTTAATAGTCAGCAATAATTATAATAATAATAATAATAATAATAATAATAATAATAATAATAATAATAATAAAGTTGAAGGTCGGGTTAATCTGAAATTTATTGGTCATGAGTGGTAAATGAAATTTGCTATTATTGTGTTATGTTCGGTGTGTGCTCTATTGGGGGATTATGAGCCTGGAATACGGCGGATCCTGAAGGATTAATTGTGTAATTTTATTTGGGAAGTATGTGTCTTCTGCGAATTTTGGAGCATGTGTGAAATAACGTAGATGAGATTTAGGAGTAATAATATTTTATCGCGACTCATGAACCATATATCCGATTATATTGATGCTTAACCAATATTTATGTGCGTGTTGTTAGTCGACCAATTCGTCTGAATATTGAATCGCTGATTTTCTCGATGATCAATGTTGTGATAACTCTGTTATCTTCTTTACAAGTGATGGCTCAGATTTAATCACATTTCCATGAGTGTCGTGTGTTACTATTTATCCGATACCGTCATCTGAATATTCTATGATTAGGAGAATAAAATTCCTAAGTTAATATTCAAATTCCAGAATTCCATTGAAAAATATGCAAATAATAATCGCGTATCATTTGTGTGATGTGGAATGAGTCCAGTAGTTAGTAACATTTTATGTGACTTATTGAAATGTGGTTCTGACCTGGCCACGTATTCATCATGTTGGACCCAGATTATTCCGGCGTTGTTTGTGATGACTTATTTTGAGATGATTAACACCTTCAGTAAATTGTATTTGAATTTTACGCAACGTTGACGGCAAGGTACCAGCCAAAAATGAATATGTGCGTATCATTTCAAAATCGTATGAGCAAACAATAAAAATTGTAAATATTGTGAAATTCATTTCCAAGGCGTCGAGTAACATGAGTTAAGCCATGTTCGATATTATTCCAGCAGTTTAGAAGTATTTTCGTGGAAATAATAATTCTTGTGAATGTAATTAATTTTGGTAAGGTCTTGAATAGACATGATTCAGTAAAATTACGTAGTGGAAATATTTTCAAGAAGGTAGTCCAGCTGAATTCATACCAGAAAGACGAAACCGTCTTAAATTAATTTATCTACGAAGAGGAAAGGTAATGATGTAATAATTACGATGATTTTTCCAAGGTTTAATTACGCCATTATTAATTAACTTTCTTCACTAAATTTAATTTTTTTTATTTTTTCTCTGTAAAGGTGGACGCTATCACGATATCCTAGGATAGTTTATGAAACCTGGAATAACTTACTGTGGTTAATTTTTTATTTGCTGATACTCCAGCCAGTGTTATGAGGAGGTTCTCCCACAATAATTTTCATTTTTATTCAAGCCAGATGTGGGTTAATGGTTATTTGTTTTATATTACAGTAAAATACAACCATCGGTATGGTTCGATGATGAAGGTATAGCGTATCAGACAATTTTTGGAGAAGAAGGTGAGTCAAAGTCATAAAGATTAATTTGTTAAATTTTGTTGTTTTGTGTTATATGAAGTGCTAGTTGTAATAAATGTCAAACCTATTGTTTAAATGTTTTTTAATGTCGTCAGTCCTTAAGCCTTACCAGCCCTTTTAAGGTAAGCAAAACCTGACAGCGAACGGTCCACGTCTGGAACTCTCGCTCTCCGGCTCAGCCGACCGGGCATTAATGGGGCAATACCTTCAAAACTATGGCAATGTACTAGCATCTAAAATGCTGCTTTTGTAGGCAGATAAGAATACTATCACGCAGACATCATGTTTTTACAACTTGAGCGGTATTAATGCTCATTAATTCCATTTGATAATAAACGTGCGTGAAATAGTGATTCTCTTACGAGTGTACCATGGGGGCACAACAACATATAGCTGTTTGTCATGCCATGATTCTTTAAATGGATGTGATATTCATAAAACTTTTATTACTGTAACTATTATATTTATGTGCAGACATGGGGAAAGATTATCTACAAAAATATTATTATGACAATAATAATGGATAGTAAAAAACAAAGATAGTATATTGTTTTACTTTTTCAAAATAGATTTTCATTACTCATCTATTCCTTTTTCCTTTGTCCATCTATTTATAATTTCTTAGAGAAACCTGTTATGAATAAGTAAAACTTGAAAAGGTAAAAAGTAAAACCTATCCTTTCCAGTTTACGAAATAACGTAAGTATATCTGCACCAAATAGGTAAAAAAAAGTAATATCGATAAATATGTAACTAACCATACCCGTCAAGATGACAGCTGTCAAAAGCACGTGAATTTTAAATTCCCGCACCCTATACGGCGTTAGGATAGCTGCAGTGAGGTTAGGGACTGTCAAGTTGGCAACAGTGAGATAAGCTACGTTCACTTGTTCAAAAATCCGCGCCTACATAGTTAGGACCTGTCAAGATGGCAGCTGTCTAAAGCACGTGGATTTTTAATTCCGCGCCCCACGTTATTAGGATGGCAGCAGTAAGGTTATGCCCTGTTAAACTGGCAGCAGTGAGGTTATCGACGTTGACTTGTTCAAAATTCCCTGCTCACGTGGTTACGACCCGTCAAGATGACCGCTGTCAGAAGCACGTGTATTTTAAATTCCTCGCCCTCTACTTCGTTAACCTGCCTGCATTGAGTTTAGGTTATGTTAAGATGGTAGCAGTGGGGTTAGCGACGTTCACTTGTTCAAAATTCCGTGCCCACGTGGTTAGGAACTGTCAAGATGGCAGTTGTCAAACGCATGTGGATCTTAAATTCCGCGCCCCTACGTCGTTAAGATGGCAGCAGTGAGGTTATCCACGTTCACTTGTTCAACAAATGCACGTGGTTACGACCTGTCAAGATGGCAACTGTCAAACGCACGTGGATTTTAAATTCCGTGCCTCTACGTCGTTAAGACGGCAAGAGTGATGTTAGGGTCTGTCAATATGGCAGCAGTGAAGTTAGCGACGATCACTTTTTCAACAAGTGCACATGGTGTCAAGATGGCAGCTGTCACCTTGACAGCTGTCAAAAGCACGTGGCTTTGTTTACAAACAATAGCACGTGGCCGTGAAGTCATGACCACGTGACCGTGGTCAATGACATTTGGCCGGTGTCAATGACCTCGGGTGCTCACTCAGCAGAAAAATACTGACGCCAGTGTTTTAGAACCGGCCTAGCCCTACTACTTAGTATTTATACATTTTACATTTCACTCACTTTTATTTACTCGTTGGTCTAACGAACCGTAAAACAGTGTTCTCAGGCAATATGCTCTTCCTATAATTTCTATTCTCTTCTTTTTTACGCCAGAGTGAGATATTCTTTCAAGCATTATGCTGCTGAAGTAGTAGAATAACAAGTAACCCTCTGTTATATGTAGAATGGATTTTCACGTGAATACGTGTGTTAATGCATTACCTTTAAATCTATCTTTCTTATGCAATATATAGCATGTTAAAAGTAACACTTGTAGACAACGCTCTTTATACTACTTCCCTTTACCTCCTTATTTCACATACCAGAATATCCTCCTCCTCCTAAAAGAGAGTTCTATTCTCCTTACAGTACTAGTAGCTTATAATTACCTCTTCATCCTCTTCCTCATAGACTTACTCCTCCTCATCCTTATTTTCTTCCCCTCATAGAGTTAGTAGATCTATAAGAAGGAGGGACGAGTAAGCCGGAGTCTATGTGGAGGTAGTGGTAAACTACTAGTTCCATTAGGACGATAGAACTCTCTGTTAGGAGATTCAAGATTCAAGATACCCGTCTCCCTTAGTCTCGAAAATCATAGATTAGGGAAAGGGTATTGTTTATTGTAATCGTTTCATAATTTCATAATTTGTGATACATGCCGTATACAAAATTAGAAGGAGTAAACTTAAATAACTATTGTGAATAGTGTTAATAATTGGTACATGCGATGAATGTTCATATAAATCAGGTGCATATAAATTGAACAGAGAAAGAATACTATAAACTGAATGTTGGAGTTCCATTCATATATAGTATTATGGCAGAAAAAGAAACATCTATTTATAGTGATATCTTTTCAGATTATCAAAGATAATATTGACTTTGCAGGCTGTTAAGAAAAGAGAGAAAACGGAAATTATTATTAGACAATACATAAAACTAGTAGAACTAATGTAACGAGGTAGTTCCATGCTAACCCTTAAGCCTATGTACCTAATGGCTCTAGACTTCAACGGAGTTATATTGTCTAGTTTACCTTAGACACAATTCGGTTCCTGGCTGACATGTATCACATCCTTTCCTTCCTTCAATTTCCTGCTCCACCTTCCCCTAATAATGTTAAATAATTTTGCAATTCTATCCAGGTGCATCCATTCTCTGTTCAATAACTTTACAATTGTATACAATTGATTTTCGTTCTCAATTTTCTTTACATCCTCATCGTCTATGAATTTTTCTCGTATTTCCTTTGTCATAGGGCAATCTTTTATAAGGTGTGTCCATCCCATCTCTTCAGAGCATATTAAACATTTATTTTCATCCCTGCTCCTTCTATATGCTTTATTTTTATGTATCCCCATTAACCACCATATTATACCCCTCATTCTCTTTTTGTTATAAACTCTACATTTATTCTCATTCTCCCACATATATTACAAAATTCTTCTAATGACCTCTTATTTCTACATTGTGTATCAATGTCTTGTTTTTCAATATCCTTAATTCTTAGAACTATTTTTTTTACATATTTTCCATTTCTCTATACATTCTTTTTCCCAGTAACATCCCATTCCAATCGTTTCTAAAATATTCCGTATCCCATCCACCCAGTATCCTTGGTTCTGATGTTTCATTTGGTGTTGATATGCTATCTGTAGAATTTCGCCCCTTCTCGCAACTTCATTCTCAACCAATACTTTATTATCCTTTTAATAATGTCCACTCGCAGACTTATATCTTTGCACATCATTCTCACTCCACAATTAGCTGTACAGCTGGGTAGACCCATAATTATTTTCCCAAATCTACTCGTAATTGTATCAAGTGAGTCAACCCTTTCTTCAACTCCCCAAATTTCCGCTCCGTACAACACTCTAGATTCAACTACTGCATTAAAAACATTTTTATGCACTCTGTAGTCTGTGTTGGGCATCTTCTTCTCCAGTATGCTAATAGCTGACAGTGCACTCATGCTTTTTAGCTTTGATCTATTTATTTGCTTTGACCACTTTCCGTTTCCACTTAAAATCATACCCAAGTATTCTGCTTTATTGACAAATTCTAACCTCGTCTCGCCCATCCACCATTTTTCATTCTTTGATAATTTATCACCTTTTTTACACACCATTACCTTAGTTTTCTGTACATTGATTTTTAAGTTCCATTCTTGACAGTAATTTACCACCACATTTATACTACCTTGCATACTATTGGGTGTCAAAGTGAGCAGAAAGATGTCGTCAGCAAAAATGAGGCCCGGAATATCCCGGTTCTCAAGACTTGGGTAAACCCCTGCCTCGAAGCCTTTCGATTGAAAGATATCATTTATAAAGAGAAGAAACAGTACTGTTGACAATTTACAACCCTGTTTTAATCCTACATTAGAGAATATTTCTCCAAATACTACGCCCTCCTTAGTTTTTATTGCACACCTTACTTCTGCATATATATTTTCAACTGCTGTTATCATCTTCTGGGACACCCCTATCACTCTCATCTTGGCCACGACCGCCCCTCTGCTCACAGAATCAAATGCTTTCTCCAAATCAATTGTAGTAATGTATACTTTTCCTCCTTTCTTTTTTACATACTTATCTATTATTGTTTTCACTACAAAAATATTATCTGTTGTCCTCATCCTTTCTCTAAAACCTGCTTGTAGCCTCTCCAGAATCGATTCCCCCTCTGCCCACTTCATTATCCTTTTTGCTAACACCCCTGTATATATTTTACTTAATGTATCTAGCAACGTTATACCCCTGTAGTTGTTAGGGTTATTGTTATCTCTCTTCTTCTTATAGATTGGGCAGATCACTCCCTCTTGCCAAGATTTTGGGAACTCACCTCCTTCAAATATTTTGTTAAATAGTTTCGCCATACTTTCTAGGATATCCTTATTTTGCGCCAGCTGCTTCCAAAATTCGTTAGTGATACCCGATATCGCTCCTGATTTGCCTTTCCTGGCTTTCCCTAGTACCTCCCTTATTTCTTCTTTCGATATTTCCTTATCTAATGCCGGCACAGTACACCCTAGCCCTACCGATATACCGGTATCGTTTAATCTCGGTCTCCACCTATCTTCAGCCTCTAATAGTTTCTTATAGTGCTCCACCCAGATAGCCTGACTTATTACCGTCTGCCGCGGCAGCTTCCGTATTCCACAAATCCCCTTAATTGTACTCCAAACTTTTCTACTATCATTCTGTTTTGCATTACTATTTAATTCGACAACTCTCTGCTCCTGCCATTCAGACTTAGTTGCATACAGTAATTCCCTATATTCTTTTCTCAAGTTACAGAATCCCATCCTATGGTTTTCTCCCCCATGCTTCCGAAACTCTTTCAATGCTTTCATCACTTCATACTTTTTATGCCTACATTCGTCATTGTACCAGCCTTTTCCCATTATATTCTGTCCCTCCTTTATCGTCATCTTCTCCCCTGCCATCTTTACAGAATTTTCAATTATTTTAACTGCTGTACTCGTTTGGTTACTCTCGATCATTGAATCTATTCCAGCTTTCACTATCTGTCCTATTTCTCCATCATAATAATTCATAAACTCGTTTTTTAGCTCGTCTCTCCACCTATATTTAGTGACTATAGTTTCCTTGTATTTTATCATATTGCTTTTTGGTGTCTTACCATCTCTAATTTTTATTCTGACAATAATTGGGAGATGATGTGACTCACCCCATTCCTTAACCTCCATACTTTTAATCACAGGCAACGCATTCCTGGAGCATAACGCCAAGTCTATGCTACTACCCCCTGTTTCCATAATGTTTGTCAGGTTCCCTGATTCGTCGCCATGCCACCATCCATTCAAAATATATAGTTCTATCGTACCACATAGCTCTAGCAACTTTACTCCATTTTTATTACAACCCTTATCCTGGCTCACTCTCGTTTTTACATAAACAGCTTCTGTCTCCTTGTCGTATACCGGCTTCTGGTCTGCAACACTCGCATTGAAATCCCCCATTATTAGAATGCCTGTATCCTCAAAAATATTTTGTACTCTATTGATTTCTAATGCCAACTCATCAAAGAAAACCATTTTCGCAAATGGCGAGGTTTCAGGAGGGTTGTAGACAAAACCAATACATAAGTCTGACTCATTTTCATCATACATCTTTATTCTGACCCACATCATTTCCTCCATTTCTGATTCTATCTGAATTATTCTAGCTTGCAAATCCTCCCTAACCATCACCATTATCCCACCCGGGTATCTGCCCCTTTCGGTTCGTCTCTCTTTTGACTTATAATAGACTGTGAACTCTCCTATTTCTATAATAGTTTTCGGTGGAATCCAGGTTTCCACATATGCGAGAATGTGCAAGCTATCTAACAACTCTTTAAAAGCTTCATTCTGTAACTTACTCCTAAGGCCTTCAATGTTTATACACCCTACTCTTATCTCTAGTTATGTATTTCTCCCTTGTCCCTCACTCTGGCTGATCTTCATGGACCTCGTAATCCTTGTTACACCTAGATCATCAGTGTTCTCATCTATAGTGCTAACACCTTCTCTATAAAGGCTACCCTCATTTGCATTACCTTTTCTGAGCAAGAAGTCCTTGATACGCGTCTGCGTTTCGGTGTTGCTTCTTTCAAAGAGTCTGCACTCAGCTGCCTCTGAAGGTCGCCTGGACTGCCTTCGCTATTCGTTGTCTCAGCATCTGTTACTTCCTCTTTCTGTCCTTGTTGCATCGCTGGCTGGTTGTCCCTGGCTGCTCCGCATTCTGCTGTTCTCAGCTGCCTCGTACGTTCACCTTCCTCCTCGGCCAATGTACTCGCTGTATTGTACATATTCTTTAACTGCTCTATTCCCCAGGTCCTCGTCTAGTTACTGTCTCCCACCACTAATTTGTTGCGCCTTATGTAGGCCCTTAATCCTTCACGTCTAGCTTTCCCTAGGTGAAACTGTAGCATTTCCTGGTTCCTGAGGGCTTATTCTTCCATCTCCTGTTTGACCCATATGTTCTCACCTTTCAACCGACTTGTACTATGCAGAATCTTTCTCACTAGTAGGTTTGATACAAATCTCACTCTCACTGGTCTATTGCCTTTTGTTTTCCCCATTCTCTGTAGTTCTTCTATATCGGCCTCTCTCCAGCTAATCTTCATCTTCTCGTTAATTAGCTCCAGCACTTTGAATACCAGGACTTCATTATTGTTCTCTGGTAGCCCATATATAAAAATATGTTTCTTTCGGGTTTCCTCTTGTCTTTTTTTCTCCTGCCATCTCAACACTTTTATCTCTTCCTCCATTCTCCTCACCTTATCCCTCAAACTTGATATTTCTTTATTATTTTGGACCGCCCTTTCCGTCACTTTTCCTATCTCCTCTTTCACCATTTCTCGTAGATCACTAGATTGCTCTCGTAATAGCTCTCTCATTTGTTCAGTTTGGGCCTTACCAAATTCCCTTATCTTCTCCATGTCTTCCCAACCAACCACATTCTCATGATCAGGTCCAGGGTTCATCTCGACCCCTCCAATAACCAACAACACTGCCATCACTGATGCAGCCATCAAAATTGAAACCAAACTCACCTGCTGTCCGGTTCTGCCACTCATATTGCGCCTCGTATTCCTGCCTCTACCGTGCCAACGACCTATCGTCGCCCGGTACAATTCTATTGAAATCCCCATGTCGGCACTCACTCACTCAACAACCTTCCTCTTCGCATGCACGATTACAACTGCCTCTCTGTTAGGAGGAGGAGGAGGATATTCACTTAGCTGAGAAAAGGAAGTAGAAGGAAATAGCATTAAGAGCGTTAAGTACGAAGGTTACTTGCAATATGCTATTCCTTGCATAAGAGAGATATACTTCAAGGAAAATGCGTTAATACTAGTAACGTATGGCAACTTTTAATCCTACTCCTCATTGACTTCCTTCTCTTTCCCCTTATAGACTTAGTTCTATAAGGAGGGAGGTAGACCTCATTCTCATCCTCCTGATAAACATAGTAGCGTATTACAACCTTTCTTTCCTCCTCATAGTCTTCCTAACTTGTCCCCTCATAGACTTTATTATATAACGAGGGAGGAGGAAGACTATGAGGAGTAGGTTCCGACTCCAGTGAAAACACACGATTTTCAAACATTTGCTTTATATTGCTTTTTTTAACAGTAAATGTTTTGGAAATTAATATTTCATATGTACGTTTGAAGCTTATGCTCTAGTTCGAAATTTATCAATGACGTAAGTTTAACAGACCTGTCAGTGTTAAAAGAAGAGCAACCAGATTGGTAAGTGCTTTTTGTGCATAAGTTTAATAATTTAATTCTTGTAGGCTTCAGCTACTTCTGCTGCAAGGCAGGGTGATAGGTGACCTGGAAGTAAGGTAAACACGTGTGTTTACCTAACCTCGCACACAAGCACTTAACCGTCTGCTCTTAGAAAAGCGCAAACAGTTTGATGACGTCTTGTTGTGGATATAATGGAGTTATGATATTATAACCTAACTTTGTTAATAGAAACGCTAACCTAACCTCTTACGCGATCATTTTTTATTCCCCTTGAAGGAGTTGAATACGTAAGGTAACTCATAGGTGAGGACAATACGTGTGTTAACCTTGCCTATAAACGCTAACCTAACCACATCTTCTCTTTTCCAAAGTGTCTCCAATTACTGTCCACTCTTAGAAGTGTCAAACTGGTAAGTTTCGTTCACCGAAATTAAACATGTAGATGATCTTTTCTAGTTAGAACACACGAGATTATATGCTTGCTTTTCAAAAAAATTCGTTCATCACCAAATACGTCTAGATTTGAAATTTATGATAAAGGCAAGGTAACATCCGAAACTGCATGTTCTAAACACAAAATGTCGGTTGCGTGCATTCAAAATTGACAGACATGCCACCATCTTGTTCAATTCCGCTATTCAGTAGAGAACGCATGCTGTCCGTTCCCTCTCCAAGCACACCTCTCTTCTCTTACGAACAAGGTAACATAAAATCAGGGAATGCGCGTGATTAAAACACAAAAGCGGGTGCCAGCCATCTTGCCCGCAATCACTGTCAAGCGGTAAACAGTGAACTAACCGCTGGTGTGCGTACTGTGAACCATCTTAGCAACTAAATTCTAGGCAGCGCTTCTTCTTAGCTTCTTCAGGGCGCTCTGTTATACCTCTAGCTCAAACGGATAGTCATTTGTTTAGAGTAAGTCGCGAAGTCGCGGCGAGCGAACTGATATGTCTCTGGCGGGATCTGATAGACATTTTCTACTGTAGCTCACGAAATCGCAACGAGAGCGCACTGTTATTTCTTTAGCGGGATCTGATAACCATTTATTTAAAGTAACTCGCGATGTCGCCACGAAGACTGCACTTTAGTCTCCTCTCCGCACTGTGAGATGTTCGTAACTCCTTTACTAAATTAAAAATATATAAATTGCATTTTAAATGAAAATTATGAAAATTAATATTCATTAAATAAAATACTTAATCGTTGGACCTTGTACTCACACTTAGTTCATACCCCATTACTTACACATTCATTATTTGAAAGCGCCAGCTACAACACAGTGCAACAATAAGAGAATGAGATTCTTGAATATCTCTAGAGTGTGGGGTAATAAGCTTACTTTTGAAAACATACCATATAAGTTCTGGGAAAAGGATATTGGCGTTCGGTTTCCTCATTAAATTTGAGGTTATATGATTCCACTCTAAAAATGAAACAATAAATAAATTTGATAGAACAAAATATATTCTTGAAATAATTTCAATAAAAATCGTGAAAACTGCTGTGATTAAAACAGATGAGAATATGAAATTATGACATTGCAACTGAAAGAAAGTAGCACGAATTTGAATTCTTCTTGACCGGACATTAAACAATTACACACGAAATTTATCCCTCAGTGGTTCACTTGACTGTACCTTCAACACTTTGAGTGTAATTACGACATATTCCTTTGAATTGGTATTTGCTGTAGATGTATCAAGCCTAATTTGGTGATGTATCATTTTGTTTCACTGACGAATAAGTATCCATCTGATGACTTCTTGAAAAGCGGCTGGAATTGATCAGATTTCTGGGGATATACTAAAGACAATGGGTTGGGATATAGTACCATATCTGAGGTACTTATTTGATTATTGTTTGGTCGGCGGAGCTATACCAGATGAATGGAGAGTTGCTATTGTAGCCCCTGTGTATAAAGGCAAGGGTGATAGACATAAAGCTGAAAATTACAGGCCAGTAAGTTTGACATGCGTTGTATGTAAGCTTTGGGAAGGCATTCTTTCTGATTATATTAGACATGTTTGTGAAATTAATAACTGGTTCGATAGAAGGCAGTTCGGTTTTAGGAAAGGTTATTCCACTGAATCTCAACTTGTAGGATTCCAGCAAGATATAGCAGATATCTTGGATTCTGTAGGTCGAATGGACTGTATCGCGATTGACCTGTCTAAAGCATTTGATAGGATGGATCATGGGAGACTACTGACAAAGATGAGTGCAATTGGACTAGATAAAAGCGTGACTGAATGGGTTGCTATATTTCTAGAAAATAGATCTCAGAGAATTACAGTAGGTGAAGCTTTATCTGACCCTGTAATAATTAAGAGGGGAATTCCTCAAGGCAGTATTATCGGACCTTTATATTTTCTTATATATATATAAATGATATGAGTAAAGGAGTGGAATAGGAGGTAAGGCTTTTTGCGAATGATGTTATTTTGTATAGAGTAATAAATAATTTACAAGATTCTGAGCAACTGCAACGTGACCTCGATAATGTTGTGAGATGGACAGCAGGCAATGGTATGTTGATAAACGGGGTTAAAAGTCAGGTTGTGAGTTTCACAAATAGGAAAAGTCCTCTCAGTTTTAATTACTGCATTGATGGGGTGAAAGTTCCTGTTGGGGATCATTGTAAGTATCTAGGTGTTAATATAAGGAAAGATCTTCATTGGGGTAATCACATAATTGGGATTGTAAATAAAGGGTACAGATCTCTGCACATGGTTGTAAGGGTATTTAGGGGTTGTAGTAAGGATGTAAATGCGAGGGCATATAAGTCTCTGGTAAGACCCCAACTAGAGTATGGTTCCAGTGTATGGGACCCTCACCAGGATTACCTGATTCATGAATTGGAAAAAATCCAAAGAAAAGCAGCTCGATTTGTTCTGGGCGATTTCCGACAAAAGAGTAGTGTTACAAAAATGTTGCAAAGATTGGGTTGGGAAGAACTAACAGAAAGAAGAGCTGCTCGACTAAGTGGTATGTTCCGAGCTGTCAGCGGAGAGATGGCGTGGAATGACATTAGTAGACGAGTAAGTTTGAATGGCGTTTATAAAAGTAGGAAAGATCACAATATGAAGATAAAGTTGGAATTCAAGAGGACAAACTGGGGCAAATATTCATTTATAGGAAGGGGAGTTAGGGATTGGAATAACTTACCAAGGGAGACGTTTAATCAATTTCCAATTTCTTTGAAATCATTTAGGAAAAGGCTAGGAAAGCAACAGATAAGGAATCTGCCACCTGGGCGACTGCCCTAAATGCAGATCAGTATTTATTGATTGAACGGTCTATCCTTCTATGACTTCGTGGTAAGCCTTCCCGTCCGTATCTTCAACTATGTGACCGACCAACTGTGGCTTCACTCTCTGAGTGACCAATGACTAATGACTCACTGAGTCATCTCCTTCCCGTAGACTCCCGTTGACTTAATGACCGACTGAGGCCTGTCCATCTCGTTCACTCTCCGACAAACTGTGGCCTCTGCTTCCAACTGAATAATGACTGACGCTACAATATACAGCCACCTTATATAGACTTTTGTTGACACACCTACGCAATCTCCAGGAATACCTATGATCTACTCCCACCTCGCGACAAATGTTACACCCTATGGCGAAACCGCCGGCGGCATCCTGCTTATCTCAAAGAAAGTGAGCTCACCGCTAAATGCTCACGATGACGTTGCGATGACTTGGCAGTAACGCCAGCAGTGTTTCGCAATGTTACAATGTCACAAGTTATTGCACATACTACATCCACATCTGATATACAGCAACTCTTACTGTACATGTTTTTAGTGTTATTCCACACACACATATATATAAGTACAATCACGCAAGCGGCAAGCATTGCAGAATTGAATAATAATTGTTACGGAGTTCTCCGTGGTAGTTAGAGGTGAAAGAAGGTGCTGGGATGAACAGGTCTCTCAACTTACGAAATTAAAGTTAATTTAAAATTCAACAAGGTTATATTTTCTTTTCAAGATCAAGAAATAACCAGTACAACAGGAACTTGGTTAAATAGCAACAAAATAAGAATGTACAATTACAGTTTATTAATGTATATTGGGCTTGGAGTTCTAGAAACACAATCCCTGAGCAATGAGCCTAACTTTACTTATACACGAGGTTTAACAAAGGGGCAGAAAACCCTAATTATGCCTAGGAGCACTCGCTCCCTATTACTCAGTAAAGCTTGCTCGAGGCACACAGAAACTAAATATAAGAAAGAGCAACTCGCTCTCAAAGTTCAAGCCTATCAAAGGCTACACTAAACTCTACCTTCAAGCTGTCCTCTAAGCAATGAAAACAGGGGTAAAAATACCTAACCTTCTGAGGCCTACTCAATAAAGAAACAGGACAATTCCTAAAATACTAACTTGAGAGGAGGCGTAACTGCACTCCTAATACACTTCTTTAAAACCTATTTGGCACTAGGCTACGTATGCAAGGGCTAATCCTATACTACGGAGGTGACACGATTGAAAAATGTTATGACATTACGAGTAGAAGGGAAACTGTTATGAAAATGTAGTTACCTCAACACAAAATGAATGGGAGCTCGAGAGGGTTAGGCACTCTCTATCCTAATTTGTAGTTAAGAAAACAGAATTTATACCAAGTGTCTTTTACATTTTAAATATAGTTTACATGAGGAAAGTTTCGAACCCGCCCCGAGGGTTAAACTGCTGAGCTAGCAAGAAAATAAGTTATAAAACGGCTATTACCTGATGGTTGAACTGCTGCCCGAAGAAAAAGGCGCTTCCCGCCCACTGCTACATAATCACACAAGGAAAGATGTTACTGAAGTGGCGAGGAGACTAGAAAATCAGCAGTTTATATACCCTCGCGGAAGATTCGAGACGTTTCATGAATGATTACAACCCGCCTACAAAATTTTATTGGATAACAGCAAAAACTAATACACTAGACGAAGAAGAAACACCTTATTGGTGGAAAATTAATTACAGAAATTCCTGATTGGCTACATACAAAATAGGCGGAAAGAAAGGATTATATTGCTAACTCTCAAACTACAGAACAAAATTTAGCAAAAACAAAACTTATGAATGTTAAATTTCTTCCGGATTGTTCATTCCTTTACACTAGAGAGCGTTAATAGTTTTGGTAGAGACATCTGTTAGAGAATGTTCAAAGTTCATGCTATGGAGCAGACAAACACGAATCGAAATTGACATAGTTCAGAACACTTCAAAATTTACAGTAGAGACATCTTCTGAGAAACTTTAGAATTAACATGGTTGTTAAAGTTCAGGCTTCCTCTAGTAGAGGAGTTCTAACAGGCGCAATGTTTGAATTAGTGGCGCGGAGGTGTACCGCCCGGTACAGACCTCCCCTCCTAAAGGACTCTCTAAGGGGTAACCTAGAAGAACATCAGATTCTGTTTTAAAACAAGGTCTAAGTTATGATGTTGATATAGAAATTAATTGCAGGAGGATTTACAAACAAGTTTCTTAAATTGGTTGGATCTAGTTATAAAATTCTTTGTAGTAACTTTGATGTAATGTCTTCATGCTTGTAGTAGTTGAATTTATAATGAAAACTTTTAATTCTTGAAAGGAATTTTTTTAAGGCTACTAAATGTTGCAATTGAATTCTAAAAATGTAGTAATTGTTGATATGAAATGTCTGTGTGGCTGATTGAGTACATTTAATGTTGATTAAGTTTGGCGGCTAGACTAGCCGCCGCTGCTTGTGTCTAGAGGAGGCCGCTCGGACCCCTTAAGTACCCTGAGATACCGCTCGCCCGCACTATGAGAGGGGTAGTGGTGATGAAGCACGCCGCACACGCGGCGAATGTTTACCGACCGCGGGCAAGAAGCAGGTAGTGCGCCGCACATCAGCCTTGGCCGGGAGGAGGGCTCCGGCTCGCCGTACACTGGTTGTCCTTACTGAAGTAGATCGGGCCCGTGCTCTACTCTAGGAGAGGCACGGCGCCGCGCGGCTGCGGGGGCACTGAAACATGAATATCTCGGCGGCATAATTTGTTGGACTATAATGATTTTCGGGTACAGTACTTGTGGTGGAGCTGAGGGGCTAGCGGCCTGGAAATATTTATTTCATTTTAAATAGCTACTGTGTGTTGTTGAGCAGGAGACGGGAGCATGGTAATGGCTATGGTAAGGACAGGATAGCAGTTTAGCTGGTCGGGGCAGGTTGTACAATGGACATTAGGAAACAAAGAACGTAATTCTAAGGGCAGAAGGCCTCAAACTGAAACTAAAATATAACTAGATTTCTTCTAAAATGTAATAAAAAATAAAACAAGCTAAGTTAGTGCGGAAATTACACAGGTTTCACCTGGGACAGGTGAACACAAAATATCCTCTCAGTGGCTGGATTGCTTAGCAACAACGTGACCGGCGTGATAAAATCTACAATTATGCACGGCTTATGAAATCTGGGAGCAAGCTTGCCCGTGGGAACAAAGTTCTTGACTATTAACTGGTCACCTACCTTCAAATGGGTGGGTCTCCGTCTACGATCATATCTTTCCCTAACCTTTTTATGAGACACTTTAAGATTGGCTTTAGCCTTCTTCTAAAAATCTTTAATATTATCTGGATCTATTGTCTTAGGTAGAATATTACTAAGAGACTAACAGTTAGAGAGCGGCGTGTTGGGAACAAATTTGAACATCAAGGAAGCTGGAGTAAACTTATGAGATTCATGAACCGCTGAATTCAAAGCAAAAGCTAACTAATGCAAGGACGTGTCCTACCTAGAATGATCATCGTGATGATAGGCAATAAGGGCCGACCTCAGATTGCGATTGACCCGTTCAGCTAGAGATGGTTGAGGATAAT
Source organism: Anabrus simplex (assembly GCF_040414725.1). Taxonomy (NCBI): domain Eukaryota; kingdom Metazoa; phylum Arthropoda; class Insecta; order Orthoptera; family Tettigoniidae; genus Anabrus; species Anabrus simplex. The sequence goes on from NC_090266.1 coordinate 366,419, forward strand.
AAGCCGAAGTAGTCACATGCGATATGGACAGATCAAACCAGAATTTACGAAAGAGATTGGATGTGAAAGCTTTAGCATTATCAGACACAATGTATTGACACGGACTAAAAGAAGCAAAAATGTAATTTAAACAAGAAATGGTGGACTGAGCGGTAGCTAGCTTAGTCGGGAATAACTAAGAAAATCTAGTAAAACTATCTACACATACAAAGATGAACTTGTTAGCGTTCCCCTTTGACTGGGGAAAGGGTCCTACGTAATCGATGTAGAGACGTTCTATAGGGCGCGACGCCTGCTGAGAAGACAATAGACCTACCTTGGTGGACATAGTGGGTTTACTAAGCTAACATGATTTACAAGATTTTACTAATTCACGGATTTCTCCGTCTATACCCTTCTAGATGAACATTTTCCGAATCTTTTTACGGGTTTTGAAGATGCCTAAATGCCCCCTAATGGGGTCTCATGATAATACTTGAAAATTATTGGTACTAGAACAGCTGGAACAACAACTTTCATTTTTTGATCATGCCTCGACGGTCAACATAAAACACTATTCCTCAAAACACAAGGGACGACATGTTCCCTAGAAGAAAGGGTTTCTATGATCGAAGCTAGCGTCGGATCTTTACGTTGATATTTCTCAATATCCCTAAATAGCATGGGAGCATCTGTTAAGATGGCATTAACCTCAGATAGTATGGACACGGGAGGTGAAGAACTATCATCTAGATCAGGCGTCTCTACATCATTAGAAAACATACGGCTTAGTCCGTTAGCAACTACGTTTTTAGTACCTCTGATATGCCTAACATCAAATTGGAAGGCCGAAATTCGGATGGCCTACCGGGCTATACGACTAGTACGACGCGGCTTACCTAAGACCTAACTTAAGGCTTGGTTATCGGTCTCTAAGTCAAATTTGACATGTTCTAGATAGAGACGGAACTTTTGTAAGGCAAATAAGACTGCTAAACCTTCGAGCTTATAGATGGAATACTTGGCTTCTTGAGCCGATAGAGTCCTAGAGGCATAGGCGATGGGGCGCCTCCCTAGTTCAGTCTCTTGAAGAAGGACTGCAGCTACCGCCGACGACGACGCGTCAGTTTGGACGATGAATTTCTTGGAGAAATCGGGCATGGCTAGAACAGGGGCATTACACAGAGCTAATTTGAGATCTTCAAAAGTGGCTTGTTGAGAAGGTCCCTACTCAAATTTGACGCCTTTCCTACGGAGTAAGTTCAAGAGCGCCGCTCTATTGGCGAAATTTGGAATAAATTTCCTAAAGAAATTCACTATACTAATGAACCTAGCAATACCTTTGATGTCCTTGGGAGGCTTGAAATTACGGATGGCCTGTGTTCTAGAGTGATCGACGGCGACACTATCGGGCGACACAATATGCCCTAGGAATGACATGGAGGGCTTAGCGAAAGCAACCTTGGACAACTTTACAGTTAACCTAGCCTTACGGAGGCGATTGAGAACTTCTTTCAAATGATCTAGATGTTCCTCGAAGGTCTCCGAAAATACGACGACATTATCAAGATAGTGGTACAAGCACTCGAATTTGATGTCGGAGAAGACTCTATCTAGCAGTCTAGTGAGTACAGCTTCTCCCGTGGGGAGCCTAAAAGGCACGCGGTTGTATTCATACAAATTCTAATCCGTGGCAAACGCTGTCAGGTGTTTAGATTCCTCTGCTAACGGTATCTGATTATAAGCCTGGTTAAGATCTAGGATAGTAAAGAACATAGCCTTACGAAGCTATGAAAAACACGAGTGAAGGTCTGGAAGGGGCACAGATTGTAACACTACCTTCCGATTGAGAGCCCTATAATCAATCACAGGCCTGAAGCTACCTTGGGGTTTCGGGACTAGAAAAATAGGCGAAGAATAGGCCGACTTAGAGGGCCGAATAATACCGCCCTTCACCATCTGATCAATGATTTCTTTCAGCGCCTTCATTTTGGGCGGAGATAGCCTATACGGTGGAAATCGGACACGAATCGAATCCGTAACCTCAATCTTGTATTCGATAAGGTCAGTAACACTAAGAGTATCAGAGAACACCTCTGGAAACGACTGACACAGCTTACGAATACTATTAGCCTGCTCCTCAGGTAGATGTCTAAGATCTAACAACATCTCATCCTGGGTAGGCGAAACCGATGAACATGACACGGAACTACATTTAAGTAAAGGGATTTTACAATTAGAAGCAAATTTGAATGTGCACGACTTGCTCTTAAGATCGAGCACTAGACCAGCATGGGACATGAAGTCGGCTCCTAATATAATGGGGCAAGACAAGTGTTTTGCTACGAACAATTTAACTTTCTAAGTAAATTTAGAAATACGGATTTTGGCATTAAAAAACCTAAAATTTCTAAAGGAGAAGAATTAGCCGAAACATATTGAACTAAAGTCGAACAAAAATCAGGAAATTTGCAAACTGTTTTCAATTTAGAGTACTATTTAGCCGAAATAATGGAACAAACACTGCTAGAATCTAATAGAGCCGTTACAGGCTCATTATTCAATTCAATCTTAAGAAATGGAACAGGTGCGGGGGTATCCGCCGCAATCCTAAGACATTCTTTAGGGCCTTCAAAAGATACATTTGAAGACTGAGTTTTCCCTGAAATGTCGACATGTTTACTTGGAAGTTGCACGAGAAGTTGAGCAGGAGGGGCTGCTGTTAGCATTAGGGCAATTCTTGGCGATATGGGAAAACGCGCCGCATTTAAAACAACCTTGAGACGACCCTGCTCCGTTCCTTGTCCTACTAGCTTTAATTAAAGGGCACTTACCGCGGAGATGGTCGGGCGACCTACAAACACAACATTTACGGGCAGTGACGGTTCGGCGAGGTGGAGGCCGAAAATTACTAGAGTAGGGAGGGGGTTCTTTCGCGACACGCAAGGTATCGGCGTATCTAACTCCTTCGGCTGAGACAGCTATGGCCTCTAACTCAACGAAAGTTTGCGGACGCGACGCAAAACACAAGTATGATCTGTACGATGGGGAAATGCCTTCTACAATGGCTTGTACAATTTGATCTTCGGGAAAATGAAGGGCAAATACCCTAGTGTAAAACTTAATGTCTTGGATGAAGTCTGCTAAATTTTCATCTAGTCGCTGCACTCTATAATAATACTTCTGAATCAGAAATGACCTAGCTGAAGCTGGAATAAAATTTGCAAGGAGGTGTGCATGAAAGTCTTCAATCGATGACTGTTCAGCTATTGCCCTAACAATTTTGTCCGAGAGGACACCTATGGCATACGGATATATAATTTGAAGAATTTGCGAAGCAGAGAGGGAGAACACTAGAGCATGATCTTGAAACTCAACTAAAAACCTTAAGAAAGAAATTACGTCACTGGTAGAGTTAACAGAAAACTTCGAAATACCTCTGAGCAACATTGCTAAAGGATGGGGCAAACTGCTGAAACCGGAGACGTAGTAGGCAGGGGCCTAAGTGGCGGAGAAGCAGATTCGGAAGGAGCATTATTTAACACGAAGGGTGGAATGGACTTGCGACGATCGGACATCGTTTCTGATGGGGCAGATGTACGTTGGGTAGTCGCCTCAGTACTACGTCCTTCCTCTTTAGAGGAATCCTCCCTACTAACAATATTTACTACCATAGGTTGGTCAACTTCAGGGATGGCAGGTCTAGATAACAACTGACTAACTTTACTAGATATTTGGGACACGTTTTCGGCAAGGGCACTAGCTTCCTTACCCTGAAGGTCATTTACCTTCAGAGACAATAGATCACACACCCTATTATAAAAGTGGTACAGCCTAGCCTGTACTCTTTTGAGTTGATAAGGTGATGGATCACTTACTTCAAAAAACCTAACTACAGATGCTAGCTCAGTAGTATTGTTATTGATCGTGGAGAGAGCATCGTCAATCTCTTTTTCTCCCAAAGTCGGGAAGGTAATAGGCAAATCAAGGGAATCTTTTAGCTTATTGGAGTCGACTGCAACCGTGCCTCCAGATTGAACGTTTCGGATAGATAGTTCATAAATTAATTCCTCTTTACGCAAATAGAAAGGATGGAGAACCTCACGAGGGCCGGACATGATGACAAAATGTTTTGAGAAAGAACTATAAACAAAACATTCCAGCAACTGAGAAAATTGTTAGAGTTCGAATCAAACCAATGTTTAGCCGTCAAAATGGGCTAAATTGAGACCTATTCAACCACGCTCTGCTACCACTTGTTACGGAGTTCTCCGTAGTAGTTAGAGGTGAAAGAAGGTGCTGGGATGAACAGGTCTCAACTTACGAAATTAAAGTTAATTTAAAATTCAACAAGGTTATATTTTCTTTTCAAGATCAAGAAATAACAAGTACAACGGGAACTTGGTTAAATAGCAACAAAATAAGAATGTACAATTACAGTTTATTAATGTACACTGACTGACAGAGCAAATGCAACACCAAGAAGGAGTGGTTCGAAAGGGATGAAAGTTGGGGAAAAAACAGAGACGGCACGGACGAATAATTGATGTTTATTTCAAACCGATATGCAGGTTACACAATGCGCACGGCATCGACTCAGTAGGATGTAGGACCACCGCGAGCGGCGATGCACGCAGAAACACGTCGAGGTACAGAGTCAATAAGAGTGCGGAGGGTGTCCTGAAGGATGGTTCTCCATTCTCTGACAACCATTTGCCACAGTTGGTCGTCCGTACGAGGCTGGGGCAGAGTTTGCAAACGGCGTCCAATGAGAACCCACACGTGTTCGATTGGTGATAGATCCGGAGAGTACGCTGGCCACGGAAGCATCTGTACACCTCGTGGAGCTTGTTGGGAGATGCGAGCAGTGTGTGGGCGGGCATTATCCTGCTGAAACAGAGCATTGGGCAGCCCCTGAAGGTACGGGAGTGCCACCGGCCGCAGCACATGCTGCACGTAGCGATGGGCATTTAACGTGCCTTGAATACGCACTAGAGGTGACGTGGAATCATACGCAATAGCGCCCCAAACCATGATGCCGCGTTGTCTAGCGGTAGGGCGCTCCACAGTTACTGCCGGATTTGACCTTTCTCCACGCCGACGCCACACTCGTCTGCGGTGACTGTCACTGACAGAACAGAAGCGTGACTCATCGGAGAACACGACGTTCCACCATTCCCTCATCCAAGTCGCTCTAGCCCGGCACCATGCCAGGCGTGCACGTCTATGCTGTGGAGTCAATGGTAGTCTTCTGAGCGGACGCCGGGAGTGCAGGCCTCCTTCAACCAATCGACGGGAAATTGTTCTGGTCGATATTGGAACAGCCAGGGTGTCTTGCACATGCTGAAGAATGGCGGTTGACGTGGCGTGCGGGGCTGCCGCTGCTTGGCGGCGGATGCGCCGATCCTCGCGTGCTGACGTCACTCGGGCTGCGCCTGGACCCCTCGCACGTGCCACATGTCCCTGCGCCAACCATCTTCGCCACAGGCGCTGCACCGTGGACACATCCCTATGGGTATCGGCTGCGATTTGACGAAGCGACCAACCTCCCCTTCTCAGCCCGATCACCATACCCCTCGTAAAGTCGTCTGTCTGCTGGAAATGCCTCCGTTGACGGCGGCCTGGCATTCTTAGCTATACACGTGTCCTGTGGCACACGACAACACGTTCTACAATGACTGTCGGCTGAGAAATCACGGTACGAAGTGGGCCATTCGCCAACTCCGTGTCCCATTTATCGTTCGCTACGTGCGCAGCACAGCGGCGCATTTCACATCATGACCTCAGTGACGTCAGTCTACCCTGCAATTGGCATAAAGTTCTGACCACGCCTTCTTGGTGTTGCATTTGCTCTGTCAGTGAGTGTATATTGGGCTTCGAGTTCTAGAAACACAATCCCTGAGCAATGAGCCTAACTTTACTTATACACGACGTTTAACAAAGGGGCAGAAAACCCTAAATATGCCCAGGAGCATTCGCTCCCTATTACTCAGTACAGCCTGCTCGAGGCACACAAAAACTAAGTATAAGAAAGAGCAACCCGCTCTCAAAGTTCAAGCCTATCAAAGGCCACACCAAACTCTACCTTCAAGCTGTCCTCCAAGCACATGAAAACAGGGGTAAAAATACCTAACCTACTGAGGCCTACTCAATAAAGAAACAGGGCAATTCCTAAAATACTAACTTGAGAGGAGGTGTAACTGCACTCCTAATACACTTCTTTAAAACCTATTCGGCACTAGGCTACGTATGCAAGGCCTAATCCTATACTACGGAGGTGACACGATTGAAAAATGTTATGACATTACGAGTAGAGGGGAAACTGTTATAAAAATGTAGTCACCTCAACACAAAATGAATGGGAGCTCGAGGGGGTTAGGCACTCTCTATCCCAATTTGTAGTTAAGAAAACAGAATTTATACCAAGTGTCTTTTACATTTTAAATATAGTTTACATGAGGAAAGTTTCGAACCCGCCCCGAGGGTTAAACTGCTGAGCTAGCAAGATAATAAGTTATAAAACGGCTATTACCTGATGGTTGAAGTGCTGCCCGAAGAAAAAGGCGCTTCCCGCCCACTGCTACATAATCACACAAGGAAAGATGTTACTGAAGTGGCGAGGAAACTAGAAAATCAGCAGTTTATATACCCTCGCGGAAGATTCGAGACGTTCCATGAATGATTACAACCCGCCTACAAAATTTTATTGGATAACAGCAAAAACTAATACACTAGACGAAGAAGAAACACCTTATTGGTGGAAAATTAATTACAGAAATTCCTGATTGGCTACATACAAAACAGGCGGAAAGAAAGGATTATATTGCTAACTCTCAAACTACAGAACAAAATTTAGCAAAAACATAACTTATGAATGTTAAATTTCTTCCGGATTGTTCATTCCTTTACACTAGAGAGCGTTAATAGTTTTGGTAGAGACATCTGTTAGAGAATGTTCAAAGTTCATGCTATGGAGCAGACAAACACGAATCGAAATTGACATAGTTCAGAACACTTCAAAATTTACAGTAGAGACATCTTCTGAGAAACTTTAGAATTAACATGGTTGTTAAAGTTCAGGCTTCCTCCAGTAGAGGAGTTCCAACAGGCGCAATGTTTGAATTAGTGGCGCGGAGGTGTACCGCCCGGTACAATAATAATAATAATAATAATAATAATAATAATAATAATAATAATAATAATAATAATAATAATAATAATAATAATAATAATAATAATAATAATCATAATCATAATCATAATAATAATAATAATAATAATAATAATAATAATAATAATAATAATAATAATAATCTCGCAGATAAAATAATAATAATAATAATAATAATAATAATAATAATAATAATACAGATATCACCTTGTAACGGTATTTGAACCGTTAGAGCACTAGCAGGGAGCGCTCTGAGTAGTATCTGATAGTCATTTATTCAGAGTAACTCTCCAAGTAGCCGATAGAAAGCGTTTACTGCGCAGGCGCACTAGCATTCCCCCCACGCTCCTGTCACATCCCCACCCGCACGACGACGCTATAAATGCCAGTGCGGAGAAGAGATCAGGCACACTTTCCGCAGAGAAGATGGCCATGCCTCGTTAAGAAGCCGGCATTATTATTGGACGAGGAACGGGAGGTAGTCCACTGGGAGAGAGAGAGAGCAATCTATCTAGGTAGAGGGCTAGGGGTCAATGACCTCGCCAGCATCACAATGTTTAGCTGACTCAGCAAAAATTCAAATTTCCCGACAAATGCGTGGGAAAATGCTGGCGATACACCAATTGTTTCAGAACAGACACGGCTCATCTACTTCCGCAAACAGATCCTAAACATCTCCAGCTATGTTAGAACCATTTCGTGCTTGCCTTACGTCGTTAGTACCAACATGGAAAATTACCGTCTTTCCCTTGCCCTCCTCCCTCCCTTCTATTTTCCTCAACATTTCCCTTAACCTGATTCATGGATAACACTCTACCCTGGTTCCTTTCCCTCCACACACACTTTCCCCACATACCTGAAAATTGAGTCACCCATGATGAGAGCCCCAATCCCACACTCATTAGATCCCCTCCATTCCGGTCTACCTTAAAAATTCCCTGACGCCTGCAGAACTCCCTTCAGGTATCAAACCGTTGAAGAAGATCATTAGTGCTATTGTAAAGTGAAATATGTATGTTGTAAATGATGGACACTGAAGTTGGGATTTCCTGCTGGATTTCGAATGTTAAACTAGTAGTACTTCTTGTATTATTTTTCCGTGGATTTGTTTCTTGTACTCCTGCTTCATGAATTTATCGAACTCAGAACATTTTAAGCAAGCCTCGCACCTATGGGAGTAACGCAGTCCCACTCCCATTTGAAGGCGAGGGACTCCTTGGAAACAACTTGGCGAACGAAATGGAATTCGATGGGGAGCTATCAATATTAATGGGGCTTATGGAAGAAAGAAAGTAGAACTGGCTGAGTCAGCAATGAGGATGCATCTGAATGTGCTAGGAGTAAGTGATATTCGGGTAAGGGGAGATAACAAGGAAGAGATAGGAGATTAAAAAATGTATTTGACGGGTGTTAGAAAGGGAAGGGCAGAATCTGGGGTAGGGCTCTTTATCAGGAATACAACTGCACGCAACATATTTTCTGTTAGGCACGTAAATGAGCGAATGATGTGGGTAGATTTGGCAGTTGGAGAAATTAGGACTTGAATTGTCTCCGTGTATTCACCATGTGAGGGTGCGGATTAGGATGAATTTGACAAGTTTTATGAAGCATTGAGTGACATCGTGGTCAGGGTCAACAGCAAGGATAGAATAGTGCCAATGGGCGACTTCAATGCGAGAGTTGGAAATAGAACTGAAGGATACGAAAGGGTGATTGGTAAATGTGGGGAAGAAATGGAAGCTAATGGGAAAGGGAAGCGTTTGCTGGACTTATGTGCTACTGTGGGTTTACCAGTTACGAATACATTCTTCAAGCATGAGGCTATTCACCGCTACATGTGGGAGGCTAGGGGTACCAGATCCATAATAGACTATATCTTAACCGACTTCGAATTCAGGAAATCGGTTACGAGTGCACGAGTTTTCCGGGGATTTTTCGATGCTACAGACCACTATCTGAACTGTAGTGAACTAACTATATCTAGGCCTAGAGTTGAGAAAGTGAAATATGTCTGCAAACGAATAAGGGTCGAAAATCTCCAGGACGAGGAAATTAGACAGAAGTACGTGGATATGATTAGTGAGAAGTTTCGAAGAGTAGACAGTAATCAGGTTCAGGATATAGAAAGTGAATGGGTGGCATACAGGGATGCTGTAGTAGAAACAGCAAGGGAATGTCTAGGAACAACTGTGTGTAAAGATGGGAAAAGGCGAACATCTTGGTGGAATGATGAAGTGAAAGCAGCTTGTAAACGTAAAAAGAAGGTTTATCAAATGGCTCAAAGCAAGGGCCGAGGCAGACAGGGATTTGTACGTAAATGAAAGAAACAGAGAGAAACAAATAGTTGTTGAATCCAAAAAGAAGTCGTGGGAAGATTTTGGTAATAACCTGGGAAGGCTAGGTTAAGCAGCAGGGAAACCTTTCTGGACAGTAATAAAGAACCTTAGGACGGAAGGGAAAAAGGAAATGAACAGTGTTTTGAGTAATTAAGGTGAGCTCATAATAGATATTAGGGAATCACTTGAGAGGTGATGGGATTATTTTGAAAATCTTCTTAATGTAAAAGGAAAGCATCCTGGTGGTGTTGTGAACAACCAACCTCATGGGGAGGAGGAAAATGAAGTTGGTGAAATTACGCTTGAGGAAGTGTAAAGGATGGTAAATAAACTCCATTGTCATAAAGCGGCAGGAACAGATGAAATTCGACCTGAAATGGTGAAGTATAGTGGGAAGGCAGGGATGAAGTGGCTTCTTAGAGTAGCAAGATTAGCATGGAGTGTTGGTGAGGTACCATCAGATTGAACAAACCAGTAATAGCACCTATCTATAAGCAAAGGAACAGGATTGATTGCAACAACTATCGAGGTATCAAATTGATTAGTATACCAGGCAAACTATTCACTGGCATCTTGGAAGGGAGGGTGCGATCAGTCGTTGAGAGGAAGTTGGATGAAAACCAGTGTGGTTTCAGACCACAGAGAGGCTATCAGTATCAGATTTTCAGTATGCGCCAGGTAATTGAAAAATGCTACGAAAGGATTAGGCAGTTGTGTTTATGTTTCGTAGATCTAGAGAAAGCATATGACAGGGTACCGGTGGAAAAGGTATTCGCTATACTGGGGGACTATGGAATTAAATAGAGATTATTAAAATCAATCAAAGGCATTTATGTTGAGAATTGGTGGTAGAATGAGTTCTTGGTTCAGGGTACTTACAGGAGTTAGACAAGGCTGTAATCTTTCACCCTTGCTGGTCGTAGTCTACATGGATCATCTGCTTAAAGGTATGAAATGCCAGGGAGGGATTCAGTTCGGTGGAAATGTAGTAAGCATTCTGGCCTATGCTGATGACTTAGTCTTAATGGTAGATTGAGCCGAAAGTCTGCAGTGTAATATCTTGGAACATGAAAATAGGTTCAATGAGTATGGTATGAATACTAGCCTCCCGAAGACTAAATTGATGTCAGTAGGTAAGAAATTCAACAGAAATGAATGTCAGATTGGTGATACAAAGCTAGAACAGGCCGATAATTTCAAGTATTTAGGTTGTGTGTTATCCCAGGATGGTAATATAGTAAGTGAGCCTGCATCAAGGTGTCGTAAAGCTAATGCAGTGTGCTTGCAGTTGCGATCAACAGTATTCTGTAAGAAGGAAGTCAGCTCCCAGACGAAACTATCTTTACATCTGTTGTTCTCAGACCTACTTTGCTTTACGGGAGCGAAAGCTGTATGGACTCAGGATATCTCATTCATAAGTTAGAAGTAACAGACATTGACAGTAGCGAGAATGATTGCTGGTACACACAGGTGGGAACAATAGCAGGAGAGTACCCGGAATGAGGAGATAAAGGCTAATTTAGGAATGAACTCGATGGATGAAGCTGTACGCATAAACCTGCTTCAGTGGTGGGGTCATATGAGGCGAATGGAGGAGGACAGGTTACCTAGGAGAAAAATGGGCTCTGCTATGGAGGGTAAGAGACGTAGAGGTAGACCAAGGTGACGATGGTTAGACTCAGTTTCTAACGATTTAAAGATAAGGGGTATAGGACTAAATGAGGCCACAACGCTAGTTGCAAATCGAGGATTGTGGCGAAGTTTAGTAAATTCACAGAGGCTTGCAGACTGAACGCTGAAAGGCATAACAGTCTATAATGATCTTGTATGCATGTATGTAATGTATTAAAAATTCTTGCAGTTACCCGGGGCTTTACTCGCGTGGATTTTGCAATTTTTTACAAGCAATCGTTCTCCGGTACTGTGTTAAGACATCTGAAAATCTCTGAAGTATGAAAACTCACCAAAAAACTGGGTTTCATTTGCCCTAGAAACACTTTGTAAACCACGTTTTCAGTATTGCCTTTTAGGGCCAAGATGATCATGCGACATAGAACTGTACACGTGAGAAACACCTTTCTCTCAAGTCCAATAAAAGGTTCTTTATTTTTAAATGTGATTCCAAAACTTATTTTCACGTTTGTAACATCTTCAGTTTTTTGAGGCATCAGTATCTACATAACAGGAATTCAACCGCTTTATCAGCCTTTCCGCCAAACCACCTACGTGGATTTTCCAAAAAATAAAGTACATGTTTTTTAATTTTTAAATGAAATTCCAAATTTTGAATTTTACCCCTGTAAAATCATCAGTTTTTAGGATATAAGTATCCTCATAAAAATTGAATTATTTTTTCTCCTCTTTTCTCCCACATTAAGTGCCTTTTCCGAACAAAGATGTGCTTTCTGTATATCAAGTTCAAGGTCTGCAACATGATAAGATTTGGACATAAACTGTAGATATACTGGTACTCATTTTAAAAATTTGTCCGCTTTTTCAGATGTTCTCACCGCTTAAGTCGATTTTCCGAAAACAGGAAAAGCGTGTTTGTTTGTTTGTTCTTAGAGGAGATTCCAAACAGCAGTTTTCACGTTTGAAACATCTTCAGTTTTTGAGATATAAGTTTCCTCATAAAAGGAATTTAATTTCTTCTTCACTCCTCATCAGCCCTGTAACCCCTTAATTGGACATTCCGAAAACAATAAATACGTGTTTCTTTATATTTAAAGGAAATTTTAAACTATCGACTTTCACGTCTATATTAGAAGAGAAGGAATCTGAAATATAATAGCTCATGTTACCGAGTCAGAATTTCTTCCAAGTCGAGAGGAACTAAACATTGAGAAAGTGAAGAAAGCTGGGATACCTGTGTATCCTCAAACACAGAATTCAACTCTTTTTGTCGCATAATTTCACCCCCCACTAAGTCGACATCCCGAAAAAATAATACATGTTCCCTCTTTTTTAAAGGAGATCCCAAATACCAATTTCCGCTTCAGTAACATCTTCATTTTTTAAGAAATAATTATTCGCATACAAACAATTCAACTAGTTCTTCAACTACTTCAGCCACCATCCGCTAATTTTCCGAAAATAAAAGAATACATGTTTTGTTAATTTTATATGAGATTCGAAATGCCAATTTTCACGTCTGAAACCCCTTTAGTTTTGAGATATAAATACCCTAATACAAATATTTGAACATTTTTTTAAAATTCATCCACATCCCCCCGAAGTGATGTTTTACAAAAGAAAATAATGTGCTACTTTACTTCGAAAGAATATTCCAAATACAGATTTTCATGTCAGTAACCTGCAGTTTTAAATATAAAGCACCCTATCGAATGAGTTAAAATTTTTCTACTTCCTTTCACCCTCCCCCTTAAGTGAATTTTCCAAAAGCAAAAAATTCCTGTTTCTTTATTTATAAAGGAGCTTTTAAATACCAATTAGCATATTTCCAATGTTTGAGATACATGTATCCTCATAAAAAGAATTCAATTCTGTTTCATCCTCTCCCCAGTTCAAATCCCCCCCCAAAATGCGTATTTATTTATTTTTAAAAGAGATTCCAAACACCAATTTTCACGTGTTTAACATCTTTTGTTTTCTAGATATAAGTATAATTCAACTAGGACAAACCTTTCCAGTCCGTCAAACACACACGATTTCAATAAAAATTATAACACTGTAAATATAGCTATAAACAATACACATTATTACACAAAGAATGACATGTTTCGTTCTACAGGAACATCCTCAGTTTCTGTCAAATCACTTAAAACATGAGTAAATATGTACAGTGCAGTTTACGTTGCGTAAACTTGTCAATGATAGATAGTTTGGTGACAATATGGACAAGTATTAACAAATGGTGATTTTATAAGTACTCAACCAACACCCTATAACACGTGAAATTGATCTAATTCAGAGTGAATATGAAAAAGCGTTCTTTTTATACACTAGCAACAGAATTCAGTTACAACCTATACTTACGAGAAAAATAACAGTTTCCATAAAATGGTGACTGAACGCTTCTTAAATCTGAGGGCAGTAACAATTGAAATCACAGGCCTGCAGATATAGGCCTACTAATTCTAATAAGTGTTCTTCCTATCATTGATGAAATGTATGGATATAATATTTTATGTAAGAAAATCCTAAAAAATTCACCTTCTCTACGTTCATCAAACTTTATCGCTCATGCTCATAAAAATGAGAAAGGCAGATGATTCTGAAATTGACATTGGTCCTGAGCATACAACAGGTACTTCCAGTCCAGGCCTATCAAATCCGAATTGGTGAGAATTTAATTTGACCAAAGATGTAATACTTAAATTGCTTTTAATTTGGGTAGTGATTTCTTTTTTGATTGTGTTCATGGCAATTGTTGGAGTGAGGTAAGTTATCCAGGACCACACAGAGTCTGTTATCTATCTCGAAATACACGTATTAGTATTAGGAGTGTTTGGAGTTTCGTAAGTAAATGGTTTCGATATATGGAGCTAGGTCGAATGTATTGGTGACCCCGACGAAATGGATGCAGTATGCTTACTCCTATCTTAGAAGAGAAGGAATTTGAAATATAATAGATCATGGTACTCAGTCAATATTTATTCCAAGCGGAGAAGGACTAAATATTGAGAAAGTGAAGAAAGCTGAGATACCTGTGAGAAAACGTTTCGCAAGGAAGATAAACGAAATAAAGGGAACTTTTGCTGCAGGTAAGGAGCCATTACTGAAGTGCTCATTTAATTAGTCATCTCTTCGAACCTATAAAGAAGATTTCATTTTATTAAGTTCTAGTAACTGGCCGAGAACATCTACCTTCGACAGCCCATACTGCAATTTCTGCAGGGAAGTTGGAGCTCGGATATATTTGCTCGCCAGCTAAGTTTAGAAGGAGAAATTTCGACATGATGTACACAAAGCTGAAGAAGGAAACAATAGAACACTTACGGCCAGACTAACGGGAAACATTGCGGAGGCCCGGCGAGTGGCTACAGGGTCTGGAAATATACGTTTGAAGTAACAATTGTAACGGACTCCTCACTTCACCGGCAACTACTGTTATGAACCTCGCCACGCACATAACCTTTTTCTACTATTAATATGGACTTACCCTCATCATGATATAAACCGCATTTTCTCTCCTACTGGAACTTACATACTTATGTGAATTTGCACCTTGCATGAACTCTGCTCTATCCACCTTTACGATCTACGATAAACTAACTTCCTTTTCGCCGCCTGACGTCATGTGACATCGCCTGCTTTGTCACGCATGCTCCACTAACCTCTGGAATCTTCCAGACATATTTCTCATTATTCCACACTATAAATACCCGGCCTTCCTCTGAATGTGTTGAGATGGACTTTGGCCTGTGTGGAGGGAGGAACCTTTAACGTCATCTTCGTCCTTAGCGACATGTGCCCTGGACTCTCCATTTTCGGGCAGAACTACTTGGTTCAAGATGAGGTATGACAAACTGATAATGTCCTTATTGTAAATACTTTTATGTTGCATTTGGAGCTATTTTCTTTGCATATTCTAACTGGGAGCAGTGCATTTCCAGGCCGAGATTTCACTTGTATTTTCAATATCTAAGCCTCTATTGACTAACTAGTGACAATTTTCTTTCCAAATGTGCGTGTGGTATATCGGCAACTCTGCGACTCCTATACACACTTGTGCTTAATCAGTGTTTCGCCATTTATGTTTTTGCATACTTCGAAACTGTTTCATTGTAGTATACAGTGACTTACCCCTGCATGACAATGTTCATTTGTGCCTATTCGGGTGATACTTGAAGAGGTGGTGACTTTCATATTACATTTGGACTTTTGCTTAGATGACTTCATGCTGGTATACTCCAATCTTGTAACTGTGTACATCCTTTTCTTATTCTCGTTGTTCGACATTTCTCTTTGTACCGTATTCATCCTTTTCTTGTCTATCCCTTTCCACTCCAGGCTTATTCTCTTATTTGCTTTCATTCTCTTGGATATTTTATTCTTGGTGTAACAAATTTGTATTATATGTGGTTGGGAAAATTCCGTATTTGTACAGACTTCTATTCATGTAATATTGTAAGAGCTTGATTTAATTCTTCTAATATATCTATTTCCAAATTTTATCTTGGTTTCTCATCTATTTTCACCCGTCATGTCCCTTATTTCTCCTCCCATTCTCTTTTAATTTTCTAATATTATCTAGCATGCTTTCCACTGCGCTATCTGAGGTTATTCTGGAATGCTTATTGGAGATCCTTTTTTTTACCACGGCCTCCATTCTCAATTTGGCGTTTTACTCGCTGCATAGTATTACTACCTACCGTTTGAGAGTACCCGGTGTCACCGATACTTTGATTCCCTCGGCAGTATTATTATAAATAAATATATATATGCATATACCCCCATAAAGGGTTATACATGGTAGCAGAGTACGAAGTCGCAGTTTACTACCACTCTAAATCTTCACCCTGTTACTGCCTTAGTTCTTGTATTTCTTTCTTCTGAGGTTTAGTGTTTCTCCTCGCTAGACTTTGCCTTTCTTTTTGTCATCTCTTTCAACATGGCTTATTTTTCTGATAATTTTTCTCCTTATCCTTCGGACACTTCTGACATTTCGTTTGATCCCCATTTCAATTTTTCTGATCCAAATCCTTTTACTAATGTGTCTTATAATCCTTTTCTCACTTGTAATTCTGATCTTACTTCCACGTCTAGTACTCTTACTACTACTGTTTCTTCTAGTTCATCCTCGGAACCTTTACCAACCCCTCCTCAACCTAACACCCCTCTCTATCCTGATCTTTTTCTTTTAACTGCTGACCCAAACTTCCACTTAATCAGGCACCTCCTCCTTCTCCCAATAAAACTCAATCAGCACAGCATTACTCTCCCGATTTGCGAACTCCACCACCATCCCCTTCTCAGCAATATTCTTATGAATCTCCATATCATCACACCCCTTCTTCACATCAACCACTTAATTTCCATATTTTGACTAAATGTCTTGACCAGGTACCCCTCATTCAGTCTACTGACCCTGATACTTTGACACAATGGCTTTTTTTAGTTCGCAAATTTCTACAGACTGACTTGGCTCTATTTTCCCAATTGCTTTCGTTGCTTTACCCAAAAACCTCTGGTCATCTTAGTAATTTTTGGCTCCAGTATATGAAGTCTTCTCATGATTTGGCTCATTTTCGCTCGGTTTTTCACACTTATTTTCTGCCTTATGAAATTCGACAACAGCTGAGTAACAAATATATCAGACGTCATCAACGTCCAGATGAATCGGCTTATGATTATCTTGACGCTATTATCGGCTATTCTGATGTGTTAGTTATTGCTCAACATCCCCAGGAAATTATTTCTCTTATTCGATTTTATGCCTCTCCAGCTTTCCGTCAAATCATCAATCCCTTTACGCCACCCACTACTATTCCTCGGCTTTACCACATTGCTCAACTAGATATTCTAAATACCCGTAGTAATTTTTCTTATTATTCTTCTACTCCACCTCCCCAGTTTAACACTTCAACAACTCGCATGCTTTCTACCACTCGTCCACCTTCTCAGAGTGATATCTCTCGTCTTCGCTGTTATCGGTGTCAGGCTATGGGGCACTTAGCACGAAATTGTACCAATTCTACCTTGGGAAACATCAAATCCCGTCGTCAGTAGGCAGCTCACGACCTCTTGGGCAAAATCAGCTTTATGTTTCCTCACCTTTCTAGCCTGTTACTAAATCACAGTCGTATACTCTTGTACAGTTACATAACACTCCCTCCTTAGCTTTATTAGATTCAGGTTCTGCAATTTCCCCGATCAGTTTCTCCTTTTTTCAGCAACTTTTACAAACGCATCCGCATCTTCAATTGCGCCCTTCTACCCTCAGATGTCTTTCCATATCTCAACACACTCTTAAAATCATGGGTCAACTAAAACTTAATGTTAAAATTTCCCAATTTTCTTGGCCGTTTGAATTTCAAGTGGTTAATAATTGCCCACTTCCTGTTATTCTGGGGTATGATTTTTTTGCTCATACTGGCCTTATTTATAATACTGCCATGGCCTCTATCTCCTTTTTTTCAATCCGCACGTTCAAATTCCTTTGGTAGATCCCCTCGATTTCCCTATGAACCACGTATCCAGTCAACAGCATATTTATGCCACTGCTCCCCAACTAGATGCAATTGAGGCCTTGAAATCCGAATTTTCCGATGTTATCACAGATACTTTAGGCTCTTTTGTAAATTATCAGGCTCACATTGATTTACTTGATGAAACACCAGTTCGTTCGCCTCCTTACCATCTGAGCCCTCCTCGGATGGCCAAAATGGATGACATTATTGACAAAATGCTTCTGGATGGTACCATTGTCCCATCTTCTTCCAATTACGCATCTCCGGCTATTTTTAGTCGATAAGCCTGATGGTTCTTCGCGCCTAGTCATTGATTATAGAAAATTGAACTCCAAAATACTCTATGATTCTTACCCTATTCCTAAAATGCAAAACGCCTTTCACTTTTTTTCTAAAGCTAAATATTTTTCTCTCTTGGATCTTAATTCTGCTTACTACCAAAACCCCTTGGACTCTCGTAGTAGCAGGCTTACTGCATTTATCACCCCAAATGGCCTTTTTCAGTTTACAAAAGTTCCTTTTGGATTAAACTTGGGCTCGCAAATTATGCAGAGATTAGTTTATTCTCTATTTTCAGATTTTAAGTATAAATTTCTCTATCCTTATATCAACGATCTTTTAATATTTAGCCCAAATTTTGAGTCCCACATGTCTCATCTCCACCAAGTTCTTTCCAAATTACGTTCCCTTGGGCTCACAGTTAACCCCTCTAAAATTTCCCTAGCTCAAACTTCTATAAAATTCATAGGTCACATTGTGTCATCTCATGGAGTAGCTGTCGATCCCGAACGTACTTCTGCTATTTCTACCATTCCACCTCCCAAAAATCTCAAGCAAACGCGTACCTTTTTAGGCATGGTTTCTTTCTACCACCGGTTCATTCCTAACTTTTCTCACATTGCTGAGCCTCTCAATTATCTGAAACGTAAAAACGTTCCTTTCATTTGGACTCAATCTCAACAGGACGCCTTTCTTCAGCTTAAGTCTCTTTTGATGCATGCTCCCATTCTTTAATTTCCTGATTTCTCCCTACCTTTTGAAATACATACTGATGCATCCAATGTTGCTGTTGCTGGTGTTCTAACTCAGGTTGTTAATGATGTTCCTCTACCTATCGCCTATTTCAGTCGACTTCTTTCTCATACTGAGAGGAAATATTCTATCTTTGAGTGTGAAGCCCTGGCTTTATTAAATTCCATTGAACACTTTGCTGAATATTTGGAGCATAAAGAATTCCTTGTCAAGACAGATAATCAGGCAATCTCATGGTTGTTACATAATGCACCTAAGATTGGTAGAACTGGCCGATGGCTCATGCGATTGCCCAGATTCAAGTTTTCCCTTAAGTTCATTTCTAGCACTGAGAATTCTGTAGCTGACGCTCTTAGTCGCTTATTTGACACTTCCACTCCTCAGTCAAGTACAACTGACGATTTACCCCCGGATGTCTCTATGATGCCTTCATCTTCCTCCATTAATGCTGTTTTTTCGTTAACAGACTTTCCTCTTTCATTTCAATCCTGTCAGTCGCATCAGCTCACCGATCAGTTCTGCATCCAACTCAAACAATCCATCTCTGATCCCTCTTATCAGGGTCCCTTTACCATTTTTAAAGATCTCTTGGTTTACAAACCCACTAAGAAAGCTTCTCCTAAAGTGGTGCTTCCACAGGCTCTTCAAACCATTATCTTGCAATATTATCATTCCTCCCCTGTGGGCGGGCATCTAGGCATCACTAAAACGTACAACCGTATAGCCTCTCTTTTCTTTTGGCCTCAAATGCGCAAGTCTATTCGCAACTTTGTTCAAACTTGTGAATTGTGTCAAAAATCTAAACCTTTAAACATAAAGTCTGCTGGTCTTCATTCTGCCCTTCCACCCACTCATCCTGCCCAAACCTTTTTCATTGATCTAGTTGGTCCCATAGTTCGTTCTTCTCGTGGCAACTTGTATATTTTTACCTTGTTGGATGCCTTCTCAAAATTTCTAGTCCTTCGACCCTTACGGAAAATTTCTACTAAGATCATCATTAATTTACTCACTGAACAAATCTTTCCTATTACCGGTTTGCCTGCTAATATTGCTTCTGATAATGCTTCTATTTTTACTTCAAGTGTTTTTTTAATATGTGCTTTCAACTGGGTATCAAACGTATTTTGACTTCTGCCTACCACCCTCAGTTCAACACCGTGGAAAGGTATCACCGTAATCTCAAAGTTGCTTTATCTATATTTCATAGTTCTTTCCAGAAAGACTGGGATTCTCATCTTTCTTCTTTGGCGTTAGCCTTTAATTCCAGTATCAATAGTTCTACTGCTCAAACTCCGGCTAAGCTCTTCCTTGGTCGTGATCTTCAAACTCCTCTTTCCCTAACCTGGGATCTGCACAACCTCCTTGAATCTTCTGATCAGCCATCCTCTTCATCACTCAGGGAAGACGCCTTTGATCAATAGCTAAAAGCCCAACAGGTCCACAAAAAAGCTTATAATGCACGTCATAAGCCATTCAATTTTAAAATTGGTGATTTAGTCCTCGTTGCTAATCATCCACACAGCTCGGCAATTAATGCCACCTCTGCCAAACTTGCTCCTCGATGGCTTGGACCATACCGTATTTTGTCTTTCCCTACTCCTGTCACTGTATGTTTGCAATCTACTACTGATTTGTTTGACACTAAAAAACTTCATCTGAATCAGCTCGAGCGATTTCATCCTTAAAAACTCTCACATCTTGATCATTTTTCTTTTGCCCTGTGTTTTCCTTTTCTTGTTATTACCTCCTCTTCTTTCTGATTTTTTTCTCTCTATTCTCCATCTAGTCTGGAAATGTCTATTGCTCCCAGTGTTACTTACTTTTTTGTTCTTTTCTTTTTCTTTGTTGTTTGTCTACCTCATCCCCCCATTCTTTTCTCTCCCTTTATGGAATTTCTTTTTTTATCCCTCCACAGAGGTTTCTCCAGTCTCCCTCCCAGCCCAATTGGCACAGGTTGTAATGGGAGTGTACATACATCTTCCCAACCATATTCTTTTTCTCTTTTGTAATTGTTCTTAATTTTTATTGTCGTTTGTGATGTTTATATATATATATATATATATTTCTATGTTAATTTATAACTACCTTTCTCTCCTTACCCTTTCCCTTTGCTAACGCGTTAGCCCTTTTCTTTTTTCCCTTCCTCCTCTACCTTTTTGTATTTTCTATTTCTCTATTTAGGCATGTTTATTGTGTTTGGACATTTTTCTGCCGCCTTTTGTTTTGTTTTGCAGTATTTTTGCTCTTTGATATACCGTTGTGGCTGCTATCGACCGCCGCTCCAGCTCATGGAAGGGCCCTCCCTTGCTGTTCCTGGGGCGGCCTCGCCGTCGCCACTCAACTGTATCTTCCGCTTTTCGTCTCCCACCAGCAGTCTTCATTTAACTCCAACTGCTTCAACAACAACAACAACAACAACAACAACAACAACAAGAATAACAACGACAACAACAACAAAAATCCTTCGGATTTTTTTCTGGTGCCCGGCGGATAATGTAACGGACTCCTCACTTCACCGGCAACTACTGTTATGAACCTCGCCACGCACATAACCTTTTTCTACTATCAATATGGACTTACCCTCATCATGATATAAACCGCATTTTCTCTCCTACTGGAACTTACATACTTATGTGAATTTGCACCTTGCATGAACTTGCTCTATCCACCTTTACGATCTACGATAAACTAACTTCCTTTTCGCCGCCTGACGTCATGTGACATCGCCTGCTTTGTCACGCATGCTCCACTAACCTCTGGAATCTTCCGGACATATTTCTCATTATTCCACGCTATAAATATCCGGCCTTCCTCTGAATGTGTTGAGATGGACTTTGGCCTGTGCGGAGGCAGGAACCTTTAACGTCATCTCCGTCCTTAGCGACATGTGCCCTGGACTCTCCATTTTCGGGCAGAACTACTTGGTTCAAGATGAGGTATGACAAACTGATAATGTCCTTATTGTAAATACTTTTATGTTGCATTTGGAGCTATTTTCTTTGCATATTCTAACTGGGAGCAGTGCATTTCCAGGCCGAGATTTCACTTGTATTTTCAATATCTAAGCCTCTATTGACTAACTAGTGACAATTTTCTTTCCAAATGTGCGTGTGGTATATCGGCAACTCTGCGACTCCTATACACACTTGTGCTTAATCAGTGTTTCGCCATTTATGTTTTTGCATACTTCGAAACTGTTTCATTGTAGTATACAGTGACTTACCCCTGCATGACAATGTTCATTTGTGCCTATTCGGGTGATACTTGAAGAGGTGGTGACTTTCATATTACATTTGGACTTTTGCTTAGATGACTTCATGCTGGTATACTCCAATCTTGTAACTGTGTACATTCTTTTCTTATTCTCGTTGTTCGACATTTCTCTTTGTACCGTATTCATCCTTTTCTTGTCTACCCCTTTCCCCTCCAGGCCTATTCTCTTATTTGCTTTCATTCTCTTGGATATTTTATTCTTGGTGTAACAAATTTGTATTATATGTGGTTGGGAAAATTCCGTATTTGTACAGAATTCTATCCATGTAATATTGTAAGAGCTTGATTTAATTCTTCTAATATATCTATTTCCAAATTTTATCTTGGTTTCTCATCTATTTTCACCCGTCATGTCCCTTATTTCTCCTCCCATTCTCTTTTAATTTTCTAATATTATCTAGCATGCTTTCCACTGTGCTATCTGAGGTTATTCTGGAATGCTTATTGGAGATCTTTTTTTACCACGGCGTTTTACTCGCTGCATAATATTACTACCTACCGCTTGAGAGTACTCGGTGTCACCGATACTTTGATTCCCTCGGCAGTATTATTATAAATAAATATATATATGCATATACCCCCATAAAGGGTTATACAATCAAGAGCGCGATGTGCTGGACAAATGATTTGATAGCGTTACCTTCATTTTGGCTAGGCATTTCTGTATGAGAGTGATGGCCCCGATCGAGGATACAACAGCGCCTAAGGGGACGAATTAATAAAAGCGATGAGCGTGCGGCCTAGCTACCCTATTATTCGGCGAGATTCTGTGCAGGTTACATCAAGAGGAGTATTATTTACGCGAGTGCGTGGCAGAATTTATGTTCGCTGATCACGTGGGGACTTGAATTTTGGTTTATTAAATTTTATTTTTTCATATGAACAGCAACTAAACTTTCAGAAAATATTGTTGTGTGATTAAAATTCGATTAGAAACATATATATTTTTCATGATCAGTTCTTATTTTAATATTTCGTCTATTTCTCATTATTTCCATTGTTTTACCGAAGACGGAATTATTCATTAATTTACAGAGATCTTTTCAAGATCATTAGTTGCCTTTGTTCTCATTCCTGTATTCAATTCTATATGTTTTTATAACCAATTGGATTTTTAAATGCTAAAACTCTGTGGATTTTTGTTTATTATTTAAAATTGTTAATAGCTTGTTTCCTCCTTCGGGTCCTGAGGTAAATCTTTATGTAAATCGTGAAATTTTTCTGTGTATTCTAAATCAACTTCATATATAAAACCATGTTTATAATTATCAGGTATTTCACATACTTTTGCTATTAAAATGAAACGATTCTATCCATTCAAATCAGCCATAGGGTAAATATTGTGACAAAGCCCAACCATATAAATTATTAACATCTAAATAGGCCAAATAATTTGACTCTTTTTAGGATCTTAATTTTCTAAATATTTATTATTAGCTTTTGCACATAGTTTAATACTTTGCGACATAACGCCTCTAATTCCTTTTTCAACCATTAATACCATATCATCATCGTTTAATAAATCTAGTCCTACTTTGTTCATTTTTAAAATAGCATCCCAAGCTAAACTAGGAGCAGTAAAATACCAAGTAGGATCTATTTTATACGCTTTAACACAAGTTCTTTAAAATTTTCAAATATATCTGCTAATATTTGTTAGATAATTTATTATATAATCTCGTATATTATTCCAGGTTTCTAATATCAAATTTCTTCCAAACTTGTTTTGCATGAAGATATTCTTCAGTAAGTATATGAGATTTATAAAGTTTGGAATAAAATATTATTTGTTAGATAATTTTGCTTTTTTTTAAACTCTTCTTCACAATTGAAAAATAATGAGGATAAACACACTTTTTAATCTTTAAATATAATAGTTCACATTTAAAATATTTTCCTCTTTCCCTAAATTGTTCCTCCGTTAGATTAGATGATAATTTATCTAGACTAGAAGCCACACATTTAAATATATCTAAGAATCGTAATGTTAATCCATTTGTTCTTACTAAATGATATACATTTTTCTTCAATATTTGCTATAGCAATCATATAAGTTTTATCAATTGCTAATTCTTTTATGATTAAATGAACATCATAATTTTGCTACATTAGTACTTAAACAGGTAGAAAGGATTGAATTTTATAATTAATACTAGCTGTAGTACCCGGCGTTGCCCGGATAGTTTTTGAATGTTTACCTTTAATATTTGTATTACCAGTTAGTTGAGTGTGAAGTGACTGCTTATAGAGTCCCTTTTGAGATGTTGATTTTACGACTTATCATGTAGTTTTATAGTTATTTAGATGTATCTGATTTCAAGTTTTAGATTATTTAATTTTCGAGTAGACACTAATCTCGGTCATTTTATACTATTTACTTTTAAGCCCTTCTCAGCTCCTACCTCGATGGAGGCTGAACGTGGACTTAAACGCTATCCTCAGCATCACAGTTCGTATCAGCGACACATAAACAATGGATTTCGACATTAATATTGGTTATTTTCCTTATTTTTGCAAGTCAGCCCCTCTCATTCTCCAACACCAGAGGGGGCTAAGTGTATCTGACCCCCACAGTAATGTTTTCTATATAGTAAGTCATGTGTATACCAAGATTGATTGAGAGATATGCTAAAACATACACACATCCTTAAACTCTGTCCCTTTGGACGTTTTCAGTTTTTGCCAGTTCTCATCCGCCTGCCGAGTAGGACCGAGCTTTATCTTAAACAGCATCCAGAGTGTTACAGTTACTCTCAGCGACCCCGAAAACTATGGATTAGACACAAATTTTGGTCATTTTCGGTTAATATTTACATTTCGCCCCTACTTTAGAGGCTAGGAGTCTCTTACCCCTAGCGTATATTTCTCCAGACAGTAGGTCCAGTATACACACATGCATCCATTCTCTCGGTCATTTTCGAAATTTTGTTTTTCACTTTTTCTCACCGCTATGCGAAAGGAGGCAGAAATTTGACTTCTAAAAAAATTGGAACGTTACTATTCATCTCAGCGACCCCGAAAAGAATGGATTCGACACTATTTTCGGTTATTTCTACATCTCATCCCGTCGTAGGTGTGCTAGGGTTGTCATACCTCCACGCACTTTGTCTCCTGATAATAAGTCATAAGTGTCCAAGTTTGTTTGAAATTGTTCCCGTAGTCCCGAAACGTATGGATTCAACACTAATATCGGTCATTTCCAGTCTTAATTACATTTCGTACCCTTATCTAAGGCTTCAAGGGGTGTCTTTCCCCCTTAGTATTTTTTCAGGTAGTAGGTAAAATTTGCATTAAGTTCTGCTGACAGTTATACTGGAACGTACAAAAAACATCCCTAATCTCGGTCATTTGGATATTTTCTGTTCTTGACTCTTTCTCACCCGCCTGGCAATTGGGGATCAACTTGGACTTAAACGACAACCGGAGCGTCACTCCTCATTTAAGCGACACCTAAAACCATGGATGTGACACTATTTTCGATTATTTTATATCTAACTCCCTTCCTAACCACTCACCACAAAAGGGGCCTTAATTTGGACTTTAAATGTCCAGAGTGCCACTATTCACCTCAGCGACCCTAAAAACTGTGGATTCGACACTAATTACGATTATTTTTATATATCACTCCCCCTTGCCCCCCACCCTAAAGGGGGCTGAACTTGAAATTAAGAATTTCCTGGGATGTCACTGTTCATCTAAGCGACCCCGAAAAATATGGATTCGACACTATTTTCGTTTATTTTTATATATGACCCCCCTTTGCCCCCCGCCCCTAATGGTTCCTGGGGTGTCTTATCCCCACGTGGTTTGTCTCCTGATACTAAAAATCCGGAGTTTCGCTATTCACTTTGGCGACCCCGAAAACTACGTATTCGACACAATTTTCGATTACATGTATATATCACTTCCCCCTCGCCCCCACGCCAAAGGGTCTGAACTTGGATTTAAAAAAATTGGAGTGTCACTATTCATCTCAGCAACCCCAAAAAGTATGTATTCGACACTACTTTGATGATTTTCATATCTCAAGCCCCCGCCCCCCAACCCTAATGGTTTCTGGGGTGTCTTATTCCCACGTGGTTTGTCTCCCGATATTAAAATTCCGGAGTGTTACTATTCACCTCGGCGACCCCGAAAACTGTATATTTGACACTAAATACTATTATTTTTATATCTCACCCCCCTTGCTCCCCGCACCAAAGGGGGATTAACTTGGACTTAAAAAAATCCCGGGGGGTCACTATTCATCTAACCGACCTGAAAAGTATGCATTCGACACTACTTTCGATGATTTTTATATCTCACCCCTTCGCCCCCGCCCCTATGGGTTCCTGGGGTGCCCTAACCCAAGTGGTTTGTCTCCTGATAGTAAAACTCCGGAGTGTCAGTATTCATCTCAGCGACCCCGAAGAGTACTCGACATTCTTTTCGATTATTTTTATACATCACTCCCCCCTTGTCCCCCACCCTAAAGGGGGTTGAACTTGGAATTTAAAAAATCCCGGGATGTCACTATTCACCTAAGCGACCACGAAAAGTATGGACTCGACACTATTTTCTATTATGTGTATATATCACTCCCCCCTCGCCCCCACCCTAAAAGGAGGCTGAACTTGGACTTTTAAAAATACCGGAGTGTCACTATTCATCTCAGCGACCCCGAAAAGTATGGATTCGACACTATTTTCATTTACTTATATATATGACCCCCCTCGCCCCCCGCTGCTAAGGGTTCCTGGGGTGTCTTACCCCCACGTGATTTTTCTCCTGATACAAAAAATCCAGAGTGTCGCTATTCACTTTGGCGACCCCGAAAACTATGTATTTGACACTATTTTCGATTATTTGTATATATCACTCCCCCGTCGCCCCCACCCCAAGGGGGCTGAACTTGGACTTTTAAAAATATCGGAGTGTCACTATTCATCTCAGCGACCCCGAAAAGTGTGGATTCGACACTATTTTCGTTTATTTTTATTTATGACCCCCCTCGCCCCCCGACCCTAAGGGTTCCTGGCGTGTCTTACCCCCACGTGGTTTGTCTCCTGATACTGAAAATCCGGAGTGTCGCTATTCACTTTGGCGACCCCGAAAACTATGTATTCGACATTATTTTCGATTATTTGTATATATCACTTCCCCCACGCCCCCACCCTAAAGGGGGGCTGAACTTGGACTTTAAAAATATTGGAGTGTCACTATTCATCTCAGCAACCCCGAAAAGTATGGATTCGACACTATTTTCATTTATTTTTATATATGACCCCCCTCGCCCCCCCGCCCCCAGGGGTGTTTGGGATGTCTTACCCCCACGCGGTTTGTCTCCTGATACCAAGTCATAAGTGTATCAAATTTGGTTGAAATCGTTCCAATGGTTTGGGAGGAGATGTGGTACAAACCCACCCACCCACTCACATACATACAATGACTTTTATATATATATAGATTATAACTTTCATTGGCCGCTCCTCAAATTTTCCTGTTAAATGATCATGGTCTCTTACTTTCTTTTCTCTAACATCGAATTTTTCTTCACAGATAAATCATTTTTTTTAAATTTATTTATTTATTTATTTATTTATTTATTTATTTATTAGATACAGCCTATGGAGGGCCATTTTACACTAATAGTAATAATAAGTTTAAATACGTATAAAAGATAACAAAGGTATAAACAACAATATTAAGTAACAACAATAAATTAACAATCTTAACAGTAACAATGTAACAACAATGACAACGGTAACTGGCAAGTGTCGGTTACTGAAATTAGAAAGAAGAAAGGTCGAGGGTTGGAGGGACGGAAGAAAGTGAAAACCTGGGGAGGACTTAGAGGAATCTTCAAATTTTTTGTGTGAAGGATGCGAAAGGTGTGAATATGTCAATATCGGGTAGTGAGTTACCAACAGTAGGGAGACGGTGGAAGATAGAGCGTTGTTGTAAAGTTAGGCGCGGATGGGGCACATGATGAGTGCGCCGGTTGCGTGTAGGGAGGGGAGGATCTTGTATAGGTAAGTACGCCGGAAGAGTATTACATTTGGTGTAGCCATTGATTATTTTGTGAAGGTAACATAGATCAGAGAACGGTAAACGGTTTCTCAGGTCAAGTATACCCAGATAGTTCATAATGTCAGATTTAGTTTTGTTCTTAAAAACAGGATTGCGAGTCTTAACAATGAAAGTGAAAAACTTAAAAATGCTATTTAGTTGAGATATGTTTGTGATAGCAGATGAGGACCAAATAGGGGAACAAAAGTCAATAATGGGGAGAACATACGAGACAAAGTATAATTTTAAGGCGTTAACATCATTAATTTCAGTAAACCTGTAAAGAATGTCTAGAGTACGCATAGCACGGGATTTTATGGAGTGAATGTGAGCAGAGAAGGTTAGTTTACAGTCTATTATAACACCTAGGTCTCATACCTGAGAAGCCGATTGGAATGTATTTCCCTGGATGGTATATGCAGTGTTCATTCTTTGCTTTAGCAATGAAAAGGAGATTGTATTGCACTTCTTAACATTGGGAGAAAAATTCCATTTCTTAAACCAGTCACCACACGAATTGAGAACAGTCTGTAATTCATCACAGTCATCAGGCGTAGACACTTACCTTAGGACTTTCAGGTCGTCAGGGTACAAGAGGAGGGAACACTGACTATTTTGGGTGCAAAGAATTATGTCATCGATATAGAGAACAATGAGTAGGGGTCCTAGGATACTGCCCTGAGATACACCTGATAACACAGATAACCATGATGGGGCAGATTCAGGGAGTACCACTCTTTGTTTTCTGCCGGAGAGGAAACATGTTATCAATGACAAGACGGGGCCATGGATATTAAATCTGGTGTCGATCTTATGAAGAAGAAGTGCATGATCCACTGAGTCGAATGCCTTGGCCAGATCTATATAGATTACATCTAACTGAGATTTATTTTCCATGCTGTATTGATGTGGTGATTGAGAACAGTGAGGTTAGTGCGGCATGATTTTTCGGGAGTCAATCCGTGTTGTTCTTCAGAGAGGTACGGCTGTGTGAAAAAGAGGAGTCGGTGGTGGATCATTCTTTCAAGGACAGAGGATAGTATTGAAACGATAGACATTGGGCGGTATGATGAGATGTCATGTTTGTTGCCAGATTTGAAAATAGGTGTGATATCAGCTTGTTTTCAGCTGTCGGGGAACGTACCAGTAGCCATACACATGTTTAAAATTGTAGATAACGGTGCACAGAGAGATGCAGAAGTATTTTTGAGGAATATAGGGCTAATATCATTGGGCCCCGCTGGAGCGGTTTGTTGGGAGACTACTGAGAATATTTTGAACTTCGTTAGGGGTCGTTGAAATTTGCGACAGAGAGTAACTGCGAACACTATTGATCTGTGGTACTTCTGTGAGAGGTGCAGGAGGGGTAAAGGTGGAGTGAAAGTACTCATTGAATTTTTGAGACCTTAATTTTTTTATTTTTTATTTTTTGCTAGGGGCTTTACGTCGCACCGACACAGATAGGTCTTATGGCGACGATGGGATAGGAAAGGCTTAGGAGTTGGAAGGAAGCGGCCGTGGCCTTAATTAAGGTACAGCCCCAGCATTTGCCTGGTGTGAAAATGGGAAACCACGGAAAACCATTTTCAGGGCTGCCGATAGTGGGATTCGAACCTACTATCTCCCGGATGCATGAGACCTTAATTCTG
Organism: Anabrus simplex; assembly: GCF_040414725.1. Taxonomy (NCBI): domain Eukaryota; kingdom Metazoa; phylum Arthropoda; class Insecta; order Orthoptera; family Tettigoniidae; genus Anabrus; species Anabrus simplex. Next base: position 396,060 of record NC_090266.1, read on the forward strand.
TTGGAACATCATCACTATGTATTTCAAGATTCAGTGGTATCCGGGGTGACTTTCTATGTGATAAAATGAGGGTCCAGAATTTTTAGGGTCGTTTTTAAGGTTTCCAGTTATAGAAGTGATGTGTCGGTTGTAGTCATTTTTAAGATGCGATTTTGAAATTGTCCTGAGGTGTTTAAAAGTATTATACGTGTGTGAATTGGGGATGGACTTCCAGAGTGACCACGCACGGGTTTTGTTCTTTAGTAGCAATTTAGTTTCGGCACTCAGCCAGGGGGGATATTTGCGTGTTCTGGGTTTGGAGAAAGGTACATGCTGTTTAATGGTAGTAAATATTAAATCCTCAAACAGGAAAACCGCACTGTTGCAGTCATATTCAGCTGATAACCAGCACCAAGGGAGTAATGACAAGTCCTGGTTGACGACCGTTTATGAAATTAGACAAAATACAAAATAAATGAGTCCACAGGGTCGGTTACTGTTCCAGTGGTTGTAGATTTCCGTGAAACATAAGATATCAAACTCGTTAAATTCAGGTTCACTGAGTACACAGTTAGTTAGTTTTCTTTTGTCATTATTATTGGTTTATTTTATTTATGTAATTCATAAATGTATTGTGATTCTTTTATAAACATTTCTACAAGTTTTTAAGAGCATTTTACCAACATATCCAGTTGGATATTTATGATCACTATTAGCTTTTTATGTAATAACTAAAAGAAATGGGCTTATGGTTTTGATATTTATTAGTATTTATTAGTGTTAGTATACACTCAAAATCAGCACTAATTACAAATGGTACTCTAAGCGAATTATTGCAAATTTTAAATCTTATTTTTTCATCTTTCTTAGGCATATATTTTCACTTCATTTTGTTCTTTGCAATATAATTAATTTTTTCTTGCGATTAATAAAATCTTAAACATCTATCACAAGTATAAATTTTAGATTTATGTTTGTTTATTTCATTTGAAACTAATCTAGATAAATCTCTAATCCAACAATAATGTGAGTTGTTTCATTTTTAATCAAAAGCAAATTAGCATGTTTTTCTTGTTTATTTTTAGTATGATAAAATGGATATACAACCTAATTTTTATTTTCATTATTAGTATATACATTGTCTGATATATTTGATTCCTTCTCAAATTCGCTTTTATTTGTTGTTTCTACTTGAATCTCAATTTTTTTCACAAATTTTATCTAATTCTGGAAATTCATTCTGGTTGATATAAATGTGATTTATTGCTAATAGAAAACATTTTTTATCATTTTTACATTAATTATAGCTTTCGTATCCTTATATTTTTAAATGTAAATCAATACATGAAGAACCATAAATTGGGTTATGTTTATTAATACATAATTACAAATTATTTATAGAATATAAAGTCCATTCAGATTGTCTTCATTTCTAGTATTTCCATTAATAATTTTTCTCCAGATCTTTGATAATATTCTTCTAAATCATTTGACCGTAATATAACTTCGTTTTCTGTTTTAAACTTCAAATCTAGTATTTCTTCATGCCTTATAATACTACAATAAAATATAATATTAACTTTTAAAGATCCTTCGGGTATTAACACAATTTTAATTTTATGAATAACAATATCTTAAATTTGATTTAAAAATGATACTGGTTCTACAATATTATAAGCTTCCAATGGTCTCCGGAATAGAACTGTTAAAAGCCATTGAGGGTTACGTGAAATAAGCAGCTACGGAAATCATATGGGAAGTTTACATCCAATACGAATACGTCCAATCAGGCTTATAAGTTACTTATTTTGCTCAAATTGAATAACAGAAAGAATTAAGCTTAGACATGCGGATAAATTGTCAAGCTCGAGACCTCATGGTAGTTGAATAATGGTACTATTTTAATTGATATAAGTAATATGAATATATTATATGAATGTGAATGTCAGTATAATGGCGGAAAGGTGAAATATGTCAACAACGTTGATATACGAGTTTAGCAAGTCACATACTGGCACGGCCATGGAATAGCTTAAAGTGAAATATTGCTGTGGTCTAGCAGGAACGCAATAATCGATTATAAACAGCTTTGGAAGATAAAATATTCTATGAAGCTTATCCCTTTACTTTCAGTCTCGATGTTTATAACCTAGCTATATGTAACTCTCAAATGACAGAAATGTAATGAAAAGATGTTATAACATGTATATTTACGCAGATCACGAAACAGCAGGCTTGCATATTCTTGTCAAATAATGGTATGTTATCGTCTGTCGCAACTGTCTGGACTGAATATTGTAAAGGACGTGTTAAAAAGCCAAGAAGCGGAATTGTAAAAGTTACAGATCCAATTGCATCTTAGGTGGATAATTGTTTTAGAATACGGTATTAACCAAATGTCGCGTATAAGATTGTCGGAAAGAGAAAAGGCGAGTGTCTTACTAAAATAGCAAGAATACAAATACTTGTATGGTTCTTTGTTAATTGTCATTTCTAAGGTTCAGGTAATGGAGTTAACGGTGTTCCAGTATAATTCGAAGGATGTGTTTAAGATAATCAAGATGCAAGCATAAACATGACAGGGTGTCCTGAAAGACATGGAAGTGATGAAGGAGCAAAACGGGCCAACAAACTCAGTAAAACCGAGGATGAGCTGATATGCTGTCCAGCAAAATGATAAGTAAAAATCGATATGATATCCTATCTATTCTATTTAGTAGCTGAATAGTGTAGAGTAGACCTCAATTTCAACAACTTGATTAATATCAATAGTTACGATGAAGTGTTATACCGTTGCAGTATAGTGATAGGTCGGTCGTTTATTTTGATTAGATACTTCCAGTTAATATGCGTTTTCCATGTCGTGTGTGTTCATTTAATTATAATCTTACGGAATTTTGTTGACTTAGTCCGTTGTGTTGTGAAATTCGATCTTCTGTTTATACGGTGCACTATAATGAATAATATTATGGCGGTAGTTGATGATATTCATGTATTGAGAATAATATTTCGATTTTAGAATCAAGGCATTCTGCATATTATCTCTGTAGAATGACGACGCAATGGTATGACATATGATTACTTTCGCATGTGTAAGTGTGATGATATGACTCACTATTGTGTAGCTTGTGTGTTTTGAATGATGTGGTGTTGAGTATAATTGCACGTTAAGGGTATCGATCCTTCGTGAACATATTATAATATTGAATGCGGTTGATGATAATTGGAGTTTGGAGTATTATGTGCGCAATGTGCCTTCGAAGTGATAATTATTATGGAATGGTTGCTTGGTATTTGGTTTATCACAAATTACGAATAATTTGGTGCTAAGCTTCCTTGAATAAAGTCAATTTGGAGAATAGTGACCAGACATGCGGATGGTCGTCAGAAACGAGTTCGTAGAGATAAGATGGATTAGACTGCAGATAAATAGTAGGGATCCTCAGACATGAAACGAAAGTACAAGTATACGGGAATGTCCTATTCGTGACGTGACAGAGTCATTTAATAAATAAGCCACAACTCTTAATTTGTTGCGTAGATGCTTGTAGATGCTAGATTTTGATAGATAGGAATTGGATCTCATCCTTTCAGAAGGTTTACGGACGGAGGTGGAAACCAGTACATTATTTGAACATCTGTAGATTGATATGTAGTAAATGGTGTATTTATTTCAGCTACAATCGTAATGGAAGTACGATGCTGACCTGTTGCAGGGAATGTTTCCTTATAATGATAATTTTGGGTTGCTATATTTTGAGATCGATGTCATGATTGGTATACCATGCACCTTAGATACTAATGATAATCAAGTTGCAAGATAGGCAGCTATTAGGACGACGAGGAGAAAAGATAGTCTAGCGTGAGATACGATTTTCGATAAAACCACCGGATATATAAGAAAGAAAGCGTGTGAAATGATGAATTATAACTGGAATTAATTTTAATAACTCTCCAGCACTTGTTATGTTCGGATTTTGTAAATAATAGTTTTGGAGACAAGAGTAAGTTAGGCACCAATAAAACCATGTATTTTCACAGAAGCCAACGAAACTCATGTTTTAATAATTATGAATAGTTTTTCTTCATTTGCATGTCAGTCACGTTGATGATGAGTAATTTTATCATTTTAACGATCACATTAATTGATTGAACGAGGATTATCTTTCCAAAGAAGCTCAAATTTGTACGTTGTCATTTCTAACTGTAAATCGTAGCGATAGCCTCACTAGTCAATAAGATGTTAGTATTTAAACATGACGAATACATGGCCTATGATATAGAAAAGTAACTGATTGCTCGTCGATACGCCACGCACCTGAGTGGAATTTCGTGTACTCCGATTGATTAACAGTCGGTAGCCCAACAAAATATCCGAACATAGAGAACATCAACACCTACGAACCATTACAATATTATCAACATCATTAATATCAAATGTTTGTATCCTTTATTCGAATGCTGTTGCTTTTCTCTTAATTCTTGTATTTCTATTACTGAAATCATAATCCTGAAAATTTTTAATAAATCTATCTTGTCCTTTTTTTATCTTCTAAATGATATTGTTCATTACTGATTTTCAAAAATGAAGGTTTTGTTTCAATTTCATCTAAAATGTATTCGAACAAATCTGATTTTGTAAGTTTAAGATAGACCTTTATATGTTTTACATGATGTGGTTTATCAATATTTTATCTGTTATGACTTTAATCAAATCAAACTTTCGTTAGTGAGAGTACTTTTCTCGAAGTTAAGCTTCCATTTATGAGGAACGAACTTTTCAAAATCCTGCAAAATTTTCCATTATAAAATGTCAAAAAATATTTAAACATTTCTATAAAATCTTCAGTATTATGGACGTCTCTTCCGCACTACGTCCAAGAAATGTTAATTCTTAACAAGAAATCAACAGTTCCATTTTAGGACTACCTTACATCATCTGAAACTGATTCAAAATATATTTTTATTCAGTTATTATTTTCAATTATCTCTAGAGGTTTCAGCTCTAAAAATTCATTCTAAAATCAATACTTCTTTGAAAGTTCATAACATTAATATTATTCTGAATGTGTAATACAGCTATTTTTGCAATAAAATCTTTTAATGTAAAGAATTATTTCTATAAGACTCATTGAAACTTTCAAGTACTTCTTCAGTTTTAATTCTATCACAAGCATTATCTATTAAATCTAACAAGTGTTTATGACGTTTTGCATATAATTATATTTGTTATGAGGATTTACTTTTGGTGGATAACAAATATAACATCGAATATCTAATATACTTGATCTTCCACAGATCTGACAATGTTCAATCAATCAGATGGCAGATACCCTATCTGTTGTTTTCCTAGCCTTTTCTTAAATGATCGCAAAGAAATTGGAAAAGTATTGAACATTTCCCTTGGTAAGTTATTCCGATCCCTAACTCCCCTTCCTATAAAGGAATATTTGCCCCAATTTGTCCCCTTGAATTCCAACTTTATCTTTATATTGTGATCTTTCCTACTTTTAAAGACACCACTCAAACTTATTTGTCTACTGATGTCCTCCCACGCCATCTCTCCATTGACATCTCGGAGCATACCAATTATTCGAGCAGCTCGTCTCCTTTCTCCCAGGTCTTCCCAGACCAAATTTTGTAACATTTTTGTAACGCTACTCTTTTGTCGGAAATCACCCAGACCAAATCGAGCTGCTTTTCTTTTTTTTCAGTTCCTGAATCTAGTATTCCTGGCGAGGGTCCCATACACCGGAACCATACTCTGTTTGGGGTCTTACCAGAGACTTATATGCCCTCTCCTTTACATCCTTACTACAACCCCGAAATACCTCATAACCATGTGCAGAGATCTGTACCCTTTATTAACAATTTTTGGTCAACCAATGTTTCAAATTTCTTTTTTTAATTTTTGTCTCCCTTACTTTGTACTTCTGACACGATAAATAAATAAATAAATAATTATGTGATTACCGCAATGAAGGTCTTTTCTTATATTAACACCTAGGTACTTACAATGATCCCTAAAAGAAACTTTCACCCCATCAACACAGTAATTCAAACTGACAGGACTTTTCCTATTTGTGAAACGCACAACCTGACTTTTAACCCCGTTGATAGACATACCATTGCCTGCTGTCCATCTCACGACATTATCGAGGTCACGTTGCAGTTGCTCACAATCTTTCAAATCGTTCAAAATCGTTATCCATTTATTAAGAACGAACTTTTCAAAACCCTGCAATTTTTCTCATCTGTCTCATCGGACTTAAAATGTTTTCATGAAATCGTCTTTCCATTTCAATTTTTCCTATAAAGTCATTCCATATTTTAGTATTCCTTTTAGTTTCCTTGATATGAATACTATTCATTATTTTTAAATAATCAGCTATCTATTTAATAAAAAATTTATCAGGTACTGATTTTCCTTTATAATTATTCTTAAAGGTAGAAAATAATCGTTCAATTTTATTTCTTTTATTAGCACCTTTGATTGAATTTAAGAAATGTTTATGAAAACGATTTTGTCTATACGGTATTGTATTATGCTTACTATTTTATATATCCGGTTCGCAGGTAAAACATCTATTATTTCATATGGTATTGTTTCCACAGATATCACATAATTCTTGAAATTCTTCTTGTTCTTCTTCCTCCTCTTCTTGTTATATTTGTGGAGGTTCTCTTATTTTGTCTTCTATTGCGTTAACGAGGTCAGATTTTTTCATGTTCATTTTTTCACTTTATATTGACTTCCCAAACATCTTGATACTCTTATTTCTTATCACTTATTTGTTCTTCTGTTTGATCAGATTTTTGTAATATTAGATTAATTAATTCACTCTTTCTCAACTTAGAAAACCCTTTGTTTTCCTTTTTTACAAATCTTTTGTAATTCGGAGACTGTCTTTCGGTTTAGTTCAGCTTCCATTTATATATGAATTTTTATCAACATAAATTGAAAAACACATCGGTAAGGAAAGGGTGTTTGCCAGACGCTTTTAAGAGGTAATGAAAATATTGCAGGATTTTTGAAAGTTCATCTCTAATAAATGGAAGAGTCGATAGCAAAATTAGTTAGAAATATATACCATTAAGAAATCTGATAAATTTATTCTATGACCTTCAGGTTCGAGAGGTTATTAGAAGTGGAATAAAAAGACGCAATCGCAAATATATTTCTGGTAAAAATAAAACGTCAGAAGGTGTTATGAGTGAATTACAAGATAAAATTGATAGGCGTCATATTTCAGAAAATCAGAAATAATCTGAATTTTTTATGCGTGATTTCAAAGACAAGATTAGTTGGGGTTATGTTACTGAATATCAACAGTTATCAGAAGATTTGATAAGAGAATTTAAAGATAACATTAATTCGCGTGATATGTCTCAATATCAAAAATTATCAGAATATTTTGTAAGAGAATTTAAAGATAAAGTTAATTGGAATTGTATATCTGTAGTTCATAAATTATCAGAAGATTTTATTAGAGAATTTCAAGATAAAGTTTTCACCGGGAGGTACACCTCAACCCCACACATTTAAAAGAAGCGCCTTAAAAACGCTATCTCTCATGCAAATCTTGGAACAGCTACAACATTAAGTTGGGACATTCACCAGAAAATGTCACCATTGAATTATGGAGTAATTGTGTTATTGTGAAGTTGCCTAAACTGTCTGTATTTATTGGTTTTGTTGTGGTTTACGTCAAGAAGTGTGAAATTTATTCCATAGATGTCGTTAAATAAACGGAGGTAATGCAGTCTGGTGCAAGGTGAAAGAATTAATGATTTAAATAAGTATTGTGTTATGTTGTCTCCACTAAATAACTTTCATTTATTTTGTTATTTCCAGGTCTGCAAGACTTCGTTCTCATTCCGCCAGTTTTTGAATCTGGCCAATCACTAATTTTCTGTTAATTTTTTTCAGACAATCACTGGATTCTCGTAGGTTTTTGGTTTACCCAATAAAAATGAGAGGGTGTGTCCCAGAACACTCTTGAAACGTCCCCTCGGGTATATAAGTTCAGGCCTATCTGGCTGTCTTGTCTTTTGATCGCCGAAATTCTGAGAGTGTGTGCGTTAAACCAGGAGGCGGGCCACCTCATTCTTCGCCAGGCAATTCATCGGCCAAGGCAATGGCCACCAGTCATATCTCTCTGTAGCTACCTCCGCAGGCTTATTATAACTATGTAATCACCTGTTTTCTAAAATGTAAATTTTCTTTCGGCTAATGTAAAAATTTCATAAAGTCTTAAACTGTAAATCGGGGATAGAGAGTGCGTTACCCTCTCGAGTTCCCCTTCAACTTAGTTTGAGGTGACTACGATTTTGTGACTGTTTCTCTTTTCTGTAAAGCTTTTAATTAACCTTAATTCTAGTCACCTCAGTAGCTTGGGATTAGCCTCTGCATCTACGGGCCGAGAGCCCAATTAGGGTTTTACATTTAATTTTCTAAGGGCGCAAGGGTACGCCTCCATTCATTTTGCGTTCGGTCCAGTAATTTAACCTGCTTTTTCCACGAAGGCCCAGTAGTTTAGGTACTATTTACCCCTGTGTGTTAAATTGTAAAATTGCAAGATGGGCCTAGAGATGTCAGGAATTTGTAAGATTTTTGTAAGAAATTGGGAGCGAAGTCTCCTTATGTTGGAGGGCATATAAGGTCTTCTCTGAGATTGCTGTAATATTGAGGAGTACCTTTGGAAGGCCGTATTTGTAACATTTGGAGCAAGGTGCTCTTGTTTTGGGAGATTTCTCCTTGTCTATGTAAACGCCAATTGGTGATATTTTAAAGTTGGAAATTTGAAGCTTGAAGCCCAAATCGGTTGAATTCCCTATTTCTGGGTTTTCCAGTTCTAGTATCAAGATTGTTATTGTACCTGATCTTTCTTTTCTTCACCTGGTGAAGAAGCATGTTAAGTTTGAAATTTGGACAGAAATATAACCTTCATTTTTAAGGTTTTAAGTTAATCATTGATATAGCTGATAGACCCATTCCACCCAGCACCTTCTTTCACCTCTTTCTGCTCCACGAAAACACGGTAACAAGTGGTAGCAAAGCGTGGTTGAATGGGTCCAGATTAAGCCCTTTTGACGGCTAAACGTTGGATCAGTTCGCAACTCTAAGATTTTCTCGGTTGCTGGGAATTTTTTCAAACTAGTAACTTTCTGTCAACATGTCAGGTCCTCGCGAAGTCCTCGCTCCCGGGTACTTGCGCAAGGAGGAATTGATTTATGAGTTACTCATTAGAAAATTCCAATCTGAAGGCACGGTTGTGACAGATATTGCCAAACTTAAAGAATGCTACTTGTACCCCAGTCTTTGATTGATGAGGCTCTGTCCACTATCACTGAGAACACCACCGAGCAAGCGTCTGTAGTTAGTTTTTTAAGTAAGCGATGCATCTGCTAATCAACTTAAGAGAGTACAGGCTAGACTGTTTCATTTCGATAACAGGTACAATGAACGGGCAATATCCTACAAAGCCAAACTTAAAAACTACAATGTTGTTGTAAAACCAGAGGGGCTGTACGGTTCAGAATGCCTTACCTTAAATAAAAAAGGGGAACTGAAAAAATCGAGAAGAAGGAAAGGAAAATTCTGAGAAAAATTCTTGGTCCTCAGAAAATGACGGATGGTACAGGGAGGAAAAGGAGAAATGAGGATCTCGACAAGTATTCCGGAAAGATCACGGACACAATGCGAAAACAAAGACTGAAATTTTACGGACATCTCGTCAGAATGAATTACAACCACCTAACTAAAAGGATATTTAAATATATAATTGGATTGAGGAGGACAACAAAATGGGTGGAGGAGGTTAATAAGGACGTAGAAGAAATTAAAATAACACCAGAATTGATCCTCCACAGAAAGTAATTCAGAACTCGAGTAGATGAACACAAATTCCATGAAAAGCAGCAGAAGAACAGACTCAAATTTGTAATATCTGAGGAGCAAAGAAAAATAAGGATTGAACGAACGAAGAAGTTCTGGGAAGGGAAAATAAGAAGACTGGCCAGAAAGCATTAAGTTTCACGCGGTCCACAGTTGGCCAAAGTCGGAAGCAAGAATAAGGGCTAGGGAACTATTGTCGCTCAAATTAAAGGAGGCTCATGCTAAGGAGGCTAGTAATCTCGTTGAACATCTCTCAGATATGTCCAATAGAGTTAGTCAATTGTTGACTGGGGCAGCTGCTCCCTAAACGGACCAAGTCCGTTTGATAAACTTGCCTACTGAGGAGGATTCTTGTAAAGACGTCGAAAGTAGGAAATCTGTGGCAATTTAACGAAGAAGTTCTGCACAATTGGAAACTTAGCCTGATCATCCTAGACAAATTCCACATTTCTTTTTATATAATGCTGTGTTAGAGACCTCTTAACCTTCTATGCCTTCACCAATTAGGTCAGCCGGTTTCAGTAGTCTGCCTCATACATTGGCTATGTTGCTGAAGGGCATTTCAAAATTTTCAGTCAACTAAACTAATGAAGTTATTTCCTTTCTAAGGTTTTAGTTGAATTTCAAGATCACGTCCTAGTGTCTTCCCTCTCTCATTCTCAAATACTTCAAATTATGTATCCATATTCCGCAGGCGCCCTTTCAGACAAAATAGTTGAAGCTATAGCCGATAGATTATCCACAGAAGACTTCCACGCAGACCTTCTGGCAAATTTCATTCCGGCGAGAGCTATGTAATCTTTGACACAAAAGTTTTATTTCAGAGTGCAGCGATTGGATGAGAATCTTGCAGACTTCATCCAAGACATTAAATGTTACACCATAGTGTTCGCACTCCATTTCTCTGAAGACCAAATAGTGCAAACTGTTTTCGTAGGTAACTCTCCGCCATATAGGTCTTACCTATGTTTCGCGTCTCGTCCTCAAACCGTTTCATAGTTAGAGGCTATGGCTGTATCAGCCGAAGGAGTAAGTTATGCCGACACCTAACGAGTCGCTAAGGAGACCCCCTCCTGCTCAACTTCTGGTGCAACATCCGCGAACTCTAACAATATAAAATGACCAGTGCTATCGGCTGAGTCAGCATGTTCTCCTTCCCGAGGCTCAGCCCCTGTTGAACCCAGTAAAAGTTCTAGTAAGGGTAAAGTGTCTTCTAATTCATCATTTGAAGGCCCCAGATAATGCCTCAGAATTGCGGCAGAGACCCTCGCATGTGTGCCATTCCTTAAAATTGAAGTGAACTGTGAACCCGTCACTGCTGTATTAGACTCAGGGAGTGTGATTTCCATTATTTCGGTTGAATGGTATTCTAAATTAAAAATCTTTTGCAGGTTTCAGGACCATACGACATCTTCTGTAAAGCGTGTTTCGGCTAACTCTTCCCCATTAGAAATTGTAGGTTTCATTTTTGCTTTTACGATTTCTCTAATTTCACCGTCCCTACCATTCAAAATGAATAATTCTCGGATTTTTCCCGAGTTCTGAAGATGCCTAAATGCTCCCCTAATGGGGTCTCATGATAGTACATGAAGATCATAGGCACAAGCACGGCTGGAATCACTACTTTCATCTTTTGATCATACCTCGAAGGGCAACACAAAACCCCGTTTCTCCAACATAAGGGACGACATGTTACCCAGAGGAAAGGGTCTCCATAATAGGAGCCGGCACAGGATCTCCATGTTGATATTTCTCAATATCCCAAAATAACACAGGGGCATCAGTTAGAATAACATTAATACACGAAGGTATGGGCGTGGGAAGAGAAGAACTATCTTCCTGTTAAGTCGTCTCCACTTCATGAGAAAACATGCGCCTTAGTCCATCCCCAACCACATTTTCGGATCCTCTAATATGCCTAATATGAAATTGGAAAGCAGTAATCCTGATGGCCCACAGAGAAGCTGTCAGGATCAGATTTTCAGTATGCGGCAGGTGATTGAAAAATGCTACGAGAGGAATTGGCAGTTGTGTTTATGTTTCGTAGATCTAGAGAAAGCATATGTCAGGGTACGGAGGGAAATGATGTTCGCTATACTGGGGGACTATGGAATTAAAGGTAGATTATTAAATCAATCAAAGGCATTTATGTTGACAATTGGGCTTCAGTGAGAATTGATGGTAGAATGAGTTCTTGGTTCAGGGTACTTACAGGGGTTAGACAAGGCTGTAATCATTCACCTTTGCTGTTCGTAGTTTACATGGATCATCTGATGAAAGGTATAAAATGGCAGGGAGGGATTCAGTTAGGTGGAAATGTAGTAAGCAGTCTGGCCTATGCTGACGACTTGGTCTTAACGCCAGATTGTGCCGAAAGCCTGCAGTCTAATATCTTGGAACTTGAAAATAGGTGCAATGAGTATGGTATGAAAATTAGCCTCTCGACGATTAAACTGATGTCAGTAGGTAAGAAATTCAACAGAAATGAATGTCAAATTGGTGACACAAAGCCAGAACAGGTCGATAATTTCAAGTATTTAGGTTGTGTGTTCCCCAAGGATGGTAATATAGTAAGTGAGATTGAGTCAGGGTGTCATAAAGCTAATGCAGTGAGCTCGCAGTTGCGATCAACCGTATTCTGTAAGAAGGAAGACAGCTCCCAGACGAAACTATCTTTACATCGGTCTGTTTTCAGACCAACTTTGCTTTACGGGAGCGAAATCTGGGTGGACTCAAGATATCGTATTCATAAGTTAGAAGTAACAGACATGAAAGTAGCAAGAATGACTGCTGGTAAAAACAGGCGGGAACAATGGCAGGAGGGTACTCGGAATGCGAATATATAGACTAATTTAGGAATGAACTCGATGGATGAAGCTGTACGCATAAACCGGCTTTGATGGTGGGGTCATGTGAGGCGAATGGAGGAGGATAGGTTACCTAGGAGAATAATGGACTCTGTTATGGAGGATAAGAGAAGTAGAGGTAGACCAAGACGACGATGGTTAGACTCTGTTTCTAACGATTTAAAGAGGTATAGAACTAAATGAGGCCACAACACTATTTGCAAATCGAGGATTGTGGCGACGTTTAGTAAATTCAGAGGCTTGCAGACTGAACGCTGAAAGGCATAACAGTCTATAATGATAATGTATGTATGTATGTATGTATGTATGTATGTATGTATGTATGTATGTATGTATGTATGTATGTATGTATGTATGTATGTATGTATGTATGTATGTATGGATGTATGTATGTATGTATGTATGTATGGCAAACGATTCCCTAACTAAAGGTACAGTACTAAACTGATTTTTAACATAGTAAATAATTACTGAAACACAAAAACACTTATAGTATGATAAATTACACCCCTAAATATTATTTCCCTTTTTATTTCCCGGAAAGGCTATGATGGTTTGTATTAGAATATCACTCCTTTTACAGTACATTAGAGGACTATAGAAATGGCAACATTATGACACACGGTAATACCAAATACTGCATACGTCTAGAAGCTGGTAGCAGCGTTCTTATTCAAGTTAAATTATTATGTTAATCAAAATATTCTCATTGAGTACTGTCACAGATCTTTAGGTTGGAACATGAAGGTAGTGGATACTGTTTAACCATGACATATGTAAAATTCTTCGTCGTCAATATTTCAGTACTTGTTTAAAAATAGCGATCGAGTTAATTTTCCACATGCTCTTTTCCGGTCACGTAATAGTTGAACATATTCACACTAAAATCTCATCTGTAAATAAGCACATTTCTTAGGTCATTTTGAGCTGATATTCTTTACTGCACAACCAATTCCATTGCTCCGTGGGTCACAGGCGGATAAAAAATCTACAGAGAAGTAGTCAAATCACTGTATTAGGAATAATTTCTCACCTGTTAATTCCATTGAGAACAGGGGAATACCGTTTTGACAATATGAGACTTCCGCCCCAGCATGCCTGTAATGTAACAAGAAAGATTGGCATTGTTTGAACAATGTTTTATAAAGGCAAATATAATATATTATTATGAGAAAATAGTCTACACAGGAATAAAAGTGGTGAAAGAATGAAGGAAATTATTTTAAACATTCGAATTTTTGCTGAACGTAGATTTCGACTGCATAACACGAAACAATTTAGGAATTTCTGGAGTGAAAAGTTTTACCAATCAGAAGAACCTTTGAGATCTATGATCCTGAGGGCCGAACGCATAATGTGATCTCACTGGGTCCACTGAAATACTACTCCAAACTGTGCTATAATCATTGGACATTTTCTGGAACGTTGTGCTGTCAACTTCAGTAATAAAATAACTCAAATGTAATCAGTTAACATAATCTTCATATAAATGATATAAATAAATACGGAGAGGGAAAAGAAAACAAAGTGACGTACAAAAACTTGTTCTGTCCACATTTCCTTCCCCGTACAGTAGTCATACCATATTACAATGATATCAAATGATGTATGCAGATGCTCGTAATACACTGACTGACAGTGAGAATGCAACACCAAGGAGGAGTGGTTCGAAAGGGATGAAAGTTGGGGAAAAAACAGAGACAGCACGGATGAATAATTGATGTTTATTTCAAACCGATATGCAGGTTACACAATGCGCACGGCATCGACTCAGTAGGATGTAGGATTACCGCGAGCGGCGATGCACGCAGAAACACGTCGAGGTACAGAGTCAATAAGAGTGCGGAGGGTGTCCTGAAGGATGGTTCTCCATTCTCTGTCAACCATTTGCCACAGTCGGTCGTCCGTACGAGGCTGGGGCAGAGTTTGCAAACGGCGTCCAATGAGATCCCACACGTGTTCGATTGGTGAGAGATCCGGAGAGTACGCTGGCCACGGAAGCATCTGTACACCTCGTGGAGCCTGTTGGGAGATGCGAGCAGTGTGTGGGCGGGCATTATCCTGCTGAAACAGAGCATTGGGCAGCCCCTGAAGGTACGGGAGTGCCACCGGCCGCAGCACATGCTGCACGTAGCGGTGGGCATTTAACGTGCCTTGAATACGCACTAGAGGTGACGTGGAATCATACGCAATAGCGCCCCAAACCATGATGCCGCGTTGTCTAGCGGTAGGGCGCTCCACAGTTACTGCCGGATTTGACCTTTCTCCACGCCGACGCCACACTCGTCTGCGGGGACTATCACTGACAGAACACAAGCGTGACTCATCGGAGAACACGACGTTCCGCCATGCCATTCCCTCATCCAATTCGCTCTAGCCCGGCACCATGCCAGGCGTGCACGTCTATGCTGTGGAGTCAATGGTAGTCTTCTGAGCGGACGCCGGGAGTGCAGGCCTCCTTCAACCAATCGACGGGAAATTGTTCTGGTCGATATTGGAACAGCCAGGGTGTCTTGCACATGCTGAAGAATGGCGGTTGACGTGGCGTGCGGGGCTGCCACCGCTTGGCGGCGGATGCGCCGATCCTCACGTGCTGACGTCACTCGGGCTGCGCCTGGACCCCTCGCACGTGCCACATGTCCCTGCGCCAACCATCTTCGCCACAGGCGCTGCACCGTGGACACATCCCTATGGGTATCGGCTGCGATTTGACGAAGCGACCAACCTGCCCTTCTCAGCCCGATCACCATACCCCTCGTAAAGTCGTCTGTATGCTGGAAATGCCTCCGTGGACGGCGGCCTGGCATTCTTAGCTATACACGTGTCCTGTGGCACACGACAACACGTTCTACAATGACTGTCGACTGAGAAATCACGGTACGAAGTGGGCCATTCGCCAACTCCGTGTCCCATTTATCATTCGCTACGTGCGCAGCACAGCGGCGCATTTCACATCATGAGCATACCTCAGTGACGTCAGTCTACCCAGTTCTGACCACTCCTTCTTGGTGTTGCATTTGCTCTGTCAGTCAGTATATAACCGTTTGTAAGATCAATACACTACCTCGTCGTGTTCGGTTCGCTTGGTCAGTATTTGATTCACCATCCTGACATGAAGAAAGAACTTCGTTGTAAGACTGTGATTGGGTGTAAAACCATCAGTGAACAGTTGGGAAGGAAAGTCAAGTCATATCCCATTTTCACTATATTGAACTTGATAAGTTTAAAGAATATATCAATAGTCATGAAATACAGTTAAATTCGAAACGATTTTCTTTCGCGATTTACGTATTCGTCCGCCTCTGTGGTGTAGTGGTTAGTGTGATTAGCTGCCAACCCGGCTCTGCCACGAAATTTGAAAAGTGGTACAAGGGCTGGAACGGGGTCCACTCAGCCTCGAGAGGTCAACTGAGTAGAGCGGGGTTCGATTCCCTCCTCGGACATCCTCGAAGTGGTTTTCCGTGGTTTTCCACTTCTCCTCCAGGCAAATGCCGGGATGGTACCCAACTTAAGCCCATGGCCGCTTCCTTCCCTCTTCCTTGTCTATCCTTTCCTGTCTTCCCATCCTCTCACAAGGCCCCCGTTCAGCATAGCAGGTGAGGCTGCCTGGGCGAGGTACTGATCCTCCTCCCCAGTTTTCTCAAGCTCCAGGACACTGCCCTTGAGGCGGTAGTGTTGGGAACCCTCGCTGAGTCCGAACGACAAACCAACCCTGCAGGGTAAACGGACTAAGAAGAAGAGGAAGAAGATTTAGTTATTCACTTGTGTACTTCATATTTTATTTATTTATTTACTAAGTAATTAATTCAGCTTTTTATTTCGTTCAAAGACACTGTTCTGTCCGACCATAGCTTCTTTTGCATTAACGATATTACTCTATTATTTTCTGTCAACCGAGCTCGATAGCTGCAGTCGCTTAAGTGCGGCCAGTATCCAGTATTCGGGAGATAGTAGGTTCGAACCATACTATCGGCAGCTCTGAAGATGGTTTTCCGTGGTTTCCCATTTTCACACCAGGAAAATGCTGGGACTGTACCTTAATTAAGACCACGGCCGCTTCCTCCCACTCCTAGCCCTTTCCTGTTCCATCGTCGCCATAAGACCTATCTGTGTCGGTGCGACGTAAAGCAACTAGCAAAAAAAAAAAAAAAAAAGGAAAATTCTGTCAAGATTTTTATTCCCCCTACAATAGCCATACCACATTACAATAATTTAAAATAATGTTTCGACTGTATGCAAATGCTCGTAATACAACCTTTGGTGGGAATATTCAGATGAGTATACATCAAGACATCTAAAGTGTCTTTCCATAGTAAATCACTGAAATCACGGACATTACAGAAAGTCACCAGAAACTTGCCACTGCTATGACAATGGATGCAGTGTTGAAGTGAGTGACATGTCCAGCATCACCATTTGCCTTTTCTTTACAGATTTCAATATGTCATAATATTCTTATATTATCATGCCAATGCTTACACCCATTAACTGAGACGACTCTAGCTTAACTCGTAAATATAAGATCAAGACGCTACCTCCCCGTGTTCCGATTAAATGTTCATTCGCTTGGTCAGTAGTGGGTTCACCGTTCTGACACGAATTAAGAACTTCGTTGTAAGACTGAGGTTGGCTGTACAACCATCCACTAAACGGCTGAGAAGGAAAATATTTGTTTATTTATTTGTTTACTTTTCTGGAGGACACTGTTCTGTCAGGCCATACATTATGCTGCATTCAATACATTACTCCCTTTTTACCTGTCAACATTTTATTCCCCGTACAGTAGCCACGTGACTCCACTTCTAAATGCATCATCTCACTTAATATAAAGTACGAAGTAACCACCGAGATTCAATCTTCACTTATCACACCGATTTGGTCCGACTCGTTGGCTGAACGGTCAGCGTACTGGCCTTCGGTTCAGAGGGTCCCGGTTTCGATTCCCGGCTGGGTCGGGGATTTTAACCGTAATTGGTTAATTCCAATGGCACGGGGGCTGGGTGTATGTGTCGTCTTCATCATCATTTCATCCTCATCACGACGCGCAGGTCACCTACGGGTGTCAAATAGAAAGACCTGCACCTGGCGAGCCGAATCCGTCATGGGATATCCCGGCACTAAAAGCCATACGACATTTCATTCCATTTCACACCGATTTGGATTCCATGTAAGAAAGAATATTTCTTAATGCACATGTGTGTATCTATACAGTTTATCATACCGGTGTGAAATCCGTGTAAGAAAAGGTACTTCTTAGTTCACATGTGTGTATTTATTCTCGTGAAAGAAAAACATGTAAACTAGGGAAAACGTTAAGGATGAGGATCATGAAATTCTAGGTGCAGGTGGAAGTAGCTCTAATGTACAACCATTTTATAATTAACTGGTTTTGACTAGAACAAAACAAAACATTGGAATAAATATATTATATTCATTTGCCACTTAATTTAATATGCACATTATTTGAACTTTTATTTATTAGACTAATAAAGATTTGAAATCCATGTAAGAAAAGAACATTTATGAATTCACATGTGTGTGGAATACACGGTATAGCTGAAGCTTTCCAATCATAAAAATTCAACACCCACTTCAACTTGCTCGCCTTTTACAGGCTCGTTGGGGTCGGCACAATATGTAGATTAAGCCTAATTTCACGGCACCAACACTATTTGGAGGTATGCATGTTTCTGTGGTGGTTCGGGGCACGATATTTCGTATGTTTATGAGGATAAATATTAAGACGAACTCAGACACCCAGTTCTCAAGATAGAAGAATTTACTTGGCGTTTTTAAAATCTGCGGGCCGGCCGGGAACCGAACCCGGTGCCATCTGAACCGATGGCCAATACGCTAACCTTACAGTCAAGGAAATGCGTATTCTTCAGTACATTCAAGTCCGACTCGTTGGCTGAACGGTCACAGTACTGGCCTTCGGTTCAGAGGGTCCCGGGTTCGATTCCCGGCCGGGTCGGGGATTTTAACCTTCACTGGATAATTTCAATGGCCCGAGGCTGGGTGTTTGTACTGTCCCCAACATCCCTGAAACTCACACACCACACATAACACTATCCTCCACCACAATAACACGCAGTTACCTACACATGGCAGATGCCGCCCACCCTAATCGGAGAGTCTGCCTTACAAGGGCTGCACCCGGGTAGAAAAAGGCACACGAAATTATTATTAGTATATTCAAGACAATTCTAGGATCTATGGAACCACTGAGTTTCAGTTTGGTTTTAGGCCAGGTGCCTTTCTTGGAGACAAGTGGGTTTTCAGGGGAAAATTCTGAAATAATTTCGACTGGGATTCGAAACTCAGCTGTCCAGACGGAATGCTAGCAGCTACGTCATTGCACCATTTTTGCACCACTACCACGTACATTATCTCAATTATCATAAAATAGGAAGTAACCACCGAGATACACTCTCCAGTTATCATGGTGAACACTACTACTAGTTAATTTTGTAAGACGACTTGCATTTGTCTTCATGTGCTACGCGGCGACGAATTATAAATGTTTATAGATGAAAATACGGTACCACTGCGGTATAGGCGAAAGTAGTTACTGTAGTGCACGTACTAAACAGCGTGATTCAGCCGCCCCTTTCAGTGTAGTTTCATGCAACCCACAATATTCATTCCGTCCTGAAAACATCTGCCCTTCCGGTATGCTCAGACAACACAACCGGACATTTTGGTATTTACCGCCTCACCGTGATAGGACGCCGTAATGTTATACTCGTATTAAACACTGCGTATGCCTTCTAAATCGTATGAACCTGACACGTAGGCGAAGCACTGAATTGATATTGTGAACGCAGTAAACCTAATACTTGCTATAGGCTGGGCATTGTGCCGTACGGAACCATAGTGTAGTTGGTGAAGGCATAACGGAGCGGGCTTGCACGTCAGGTGAGTGGTACGAGTCCAGGATGAAGGTTACAAATTTTTGAAATATTTGTTTCGTATGTACCGCACGCAATGCAAGTTCATTGCCCGCTTTAATGCAAATTGTGTGTGAATGAATGTGTTTGTGGCCTAAGAAAGGCCAATTAGTTAGCAGGCCGGACACGTACAGGCCGCAAATAATAGGAACAAAACTGCTCTGTCAGTGTTTCATCGTAGCGAAAACTCGATGTGGTGACCGTTTTGGTTTGTGCACATCCGGGCCCGGTGTCCAATAGATCGTCTTGTGCGCTGAAACATTCCAGGTGTGACTGCTCGGCAGGCGTCCGTGGTGAGTTGCCGGAGGTGATCGGGTTTTCCGGCGCTTGAGTGTAAAAGATGTTCCTCAAATGTCCCCGCAAAAAGAAATCTAACGATGTTAAATCCGGTGATCTGGTGGGCAAGGAAACAGGCCCTCCTAGTCCTATCCATTTCCCTGGCAGTTCCCCGTTCAGATGGTTACGAACGGGAGTAGTATAATAGGCGGGTTCTGCGGCCGCCTCCGCCTCAGGGCTCCCAGAGGTGCCCTCCGCCTCCGCCTCACGGGTGGCCCTCCCAGAGGCCTCCTCCACCACCACCACAGCCAGAGGCCTCCCAGAGGCCTCCTCCGCCTCCCGCGGGAAATTTGAATTGGTAAACAAAGCCACGTGCTTTTTGACAGCTGTCATCGACAACAACGCATCGCTAACCTCACTGCTGCCATCTTGATGGGCCTAAACCTCAGTAGTACCAACTTAACCTAACTAGCGTGAGATAAACAAGTCCACGTGTTTTTTGACAGCCACGTGCTTTTTGACAGACAAAAACGCATCTCTAACCTCAGTACTGCCATCTTGACGGGTCTAAACCTCAGAGTTCTACCTTGATGGCTGACGGACGTGCGTGAGATCAGCTCCTCAGTCAAAGTGAATTAGTAGGTGTTATTTCCTAGTAACATATATCAAACGTTGTGTTAAAGTGTGCAAACATAGTTTGAAAGTGTTTAAAGTGAAAGTGTCTCCCTGTTGTGGTCATATTTTTATCAGTTCATTAAAATATTCCATTGTAAAACAAGATGACCAGGAGTAACAAGCGCAACAGCAAGGAAGCGAACGGTAGTGCCAACCTCGTGGAAGAGACCGTCACGAGGATCCTGAATGAGACTCTCAGCTCGGGTAAGTTTCTGGACAGAATTATAGAGGCGATATCGGAGCGAGTGACCACACTTGTCGTTAAGGAACTAGAGAAATCTCTCCAGTTCAATGCTGAACTTGTAGCGGATTTAAAGAAGAAACTTGAGTGTAGGGACAAGGAAATCCAGGCACTTAGGTCAGAATTCGAAGCTAGAAGCGACTCTCTCGAACAATATAGTAGGAGAAATAACCTTAGAATATTTGGAGTGCAGGAGAGCTCACAAGAAAATACTGACGAACTTGCTGTAAACGTCTTCAGAGATATAGGCGTGAATATAAACATCAATGATATTGATAGAAGTCACCGTGTTGGGCCTAAATCAGTAGGGAAAACTCGGCCTATCATTGTCAAGTTTACTTCCTATCGTACACGACAAGAAGTATTCCGTAACAAAAGGAGACTAAAAGGCACTCATGTTACCATCCGCGAAGATCTCACGTCCGCTAGACTCTCCATACTGAAGGCTGCCATTCACCGTTTCCATGTAGCGAACTGTTGGACTGCAGACGGCGATATCATCATTAAGAAACCCGATGGGGGCAAAGTGCGCATTAACCGGCTGTGTGACTTACCGGAGGACAGAGATAGCAACTAAACGGACAATTCACTTGACTGTTCTGATCTCTATTTACTATATTTCATTTTATTTAAATACCACCTTAGTGTAATTTAATTAGATTAGCTCACTGTACTTAGATTATTTCATTCACATAATTATTAATTTTTCATAAGGTAATTAGATTAGCTCACTTTAGTTAGATTATCTCATTCGCATAATTATTACTTTTTCATAAGGTGGCAACGAGCACTAATGGGTTACTCTCCTCTGACAGTACCGGACATTCCTTCCCAGCCACAATCCCGTTCAAGGCCTCACTCACCCCTCCACTCTCCACAAACAGAACACGACCTTGTGACAACTGTCCACTGACCCCTCCTGGAATTACCCCCCTTCCTTCTCACTCAACTAGAGACCTGCTACTACCTAAAGTTTCCTCTTTCCCGAAAGGTCTCCATATAGCCCATCTAAATGTACATTCATTGTCTGCCCATTTCCACGAACTTAAAGAACTTGTCCCGGACGTATTTGATGTTTGCCTTCTCACTGAAACCTGGCTTCATGATCTGATCCCTTCGAAGACTTTCAACATACCTGGCTACTGTTTATTTCGGAACGACAGAGCTGGAAAGAGGGGAGGAAGTGTAGCAGTGATAGTTAAAACCAGTTTAAAGCCTACGATAATTGCATGTTCAGATAGCGAATACAATAGAAGACCGGAGTTCCTGCTCTTGGAAATAATCGTAGCCCATCAGAAATGTGCTGTCTGTGTGGTGTACAAGCCACCTGCGATTGGACATTTGGAGGACGTAGAAAATGCTTTGTCACGCGTACTACCGCAATATGAACATGTAATTGTCATGGGCGACTTTAACACAGACACCGGAAACAACAATGCCGAATGTCGGCAGCTTTTAAACATGACTACATCTTGCGATATGAGCATTTTGCAAACACTCCCTACTCACCACACCGCCACGTCACACACGACAATCGACTTAATGATTGTCAAGAATACAGACAAAGTACAACAACACGGACAGACATCTGTACCAGGAATTTCAGCTCATGACCTAATATACTGTACCCGCTCAAAGCCTGAGTCCCAACCAGCATTAATCTCAGGGAGTGTTACGGTCCGAATCCATCGCAACTACTACTCAATAAAAATATAATGTTTTGAGATATAAGATCTCAAACTAAATGTAAGGGCGCCATCCAATCAGTACTACAGGGTTGAACGGGACACTCTAATCTTTATCTTTAAGGCTCATCATAAAACACACAAATTTATATATATATATTCAGATCAAAGGGAAATTATGAAGGCTCCGTCCTAGGAATGGGGGCGGATATTTAAACGGTCACCAAGGGTTTACTACTCTACAAGAACAAGAACCTGGAGCTGTTTCCTTGCAAATGCTAAAGGAGCATTTTATTTAAGTAATCAAATGAAATTTTACACACAATCAAAATCTGTTGACCCTTGATTTGCCGGTAATTTGGCAAATTATTCCTGAAAATTGATTACATAATATTTGTCACTTTTGACCACCCTTCCATTTTGGTGGTAGAACCGTTGATATCTGAAGGTATCAGATTTACCTTCGTTAACACCATGACCATATTTGATCATGGACCGAGAACCTGTTGGCTAAGTAGGCGCGATCACATGGACCATGTTATCGCCTCTACTTTAATTGAGATGAGACCAACCCGGGAAACTACAAACTCTCCCGGGTTCCTAACCAAGATATGCTAATCGTTAGTTGAAGGAATACGACAAAGGGACTCTAACCTAATGGTCCAGATGTAGGGATTTGCCTTCATTTACACATATTAACTTAACTTATTGTTTACAACCAATTGACATTATTCCGTTAATTCGCCAGCTGACTTCCCTAGTATCATCCATCATCAGCCTCCGAAATAATAAGAAAAATAAATAAAATAAAATAAATATTTTATTAAATATTATTTTTATTATTATTATTATTATTATTATTATTATTATTATTATTATTATTATTATTATCTGTGGAGATCATGATTATCGTAACCCGTAATCATCCTCGGACTAATATTTCAACTTTTCGCGATTTTATTTTATTTTTATCTGAAATAAATAAAAGTACCTTCATCGATTATTCTTCTTCTCCTTCTTCAAATATTCTCATTATTATTATTATTATTATTAGTTAAAAATCTCAAATTTTTCATTTCAACTCCCAACATCATAATTATGTCCAAATTTAAAAAAAAATTTAATTCATCTTCAAAAAAAAGTACTTTTTTATTTTATTATTATTATTATTATTTTTAAAAAAATTTAATTTCGCCTGTTACACGGTAGTCCACTCTTAATATGTTTAACGCATAACCCCTTTTACAATTCCTTTTTATTTTGGCACTAATCAATCCAGATATGATTTACTTGGAATATTATTATTATTATTATTACTTCTTTCGAGAATCTTTATTTTTATTCCCCATCTTTATAATTTGGTCACATACGTTCTCTCCCAAACAGACATCACCAAGATCCGAATTCACATCGGTCAGGACATACTAGTGTTCGAATCCGCCACCTCATTTTCGTACTGCCGTTAATTCATGGAGACCATATGCTCCTAAGACAATTCTCAAATCCCATAACACCTCGCAGTTGGGCAAATACCTCCAATCTCTGCACGTGTTAAATTATTCCTTCCTTTTTCCATTTTTGAAGTCCATTTATCCATTGGAACTCTTCAAAACATTTTCACCAATTAACCCTCGGTGTGTGGACTCTATTCTACCACTCAATACACCGGTATATAAATACAACCTCTATGTGGGCCTTAAGATCCATCTATTTCTTCATCAACACCAGTACAATTCACTTTCATTTCGGGGCCGGATTTCTGTCCCATAAAACTCCAAATCTCAACCTTTGGCTCAAATCCCTCTGGATCTCAAACATAGCGTGACCATATTATAACAGTGCCTATCTCGTTTCTACCAAAATTATTTATGGTTATTATGGAGTCCAAAAAAACGTTAAATCAAACATTTAGTGTTAAAACCGGATTCACTGCACAAATTATAATTATTCACGGCACAGGTGATCTCCACATTTAAATTACTTTAATTTGCAATCATACTATCCCACTAGGCCCGTGCCTTTATTCTCAAAGATTATTATTAAACACGCCTTTACACATTACCAAATTCTAATGTCCTACTTCGACACTTGTACAGACTATTATTATTTTGTCCACTGGCGAACTTCGCGATATTTACACACATATCAATGGACTTCATTCCGTCCCACAACAATTTAAATCACTTGGCAATCCTACCTCTGGATTATCTTAACAACATGCCTTAATATCTATCAAAGTTCCGATAACGGAAACCCACTTTGGAAGCACTTCTAAATGAATATTTACATTATCTTTATGTGAAACGTGCTCCATATTATAGCAAATAACTCAAGCACTTGAATGAACAACTCAACCCTACTATACTCTATTTAATAATCAAAATTATGGTGAGTGCTTGATCTACTCTACATATTAATTTGTCCCTTTGTCTATCTATCTTTGAATTTATACGAGCCGTAACGGCTCGTTTCACAATCAAGTTACCATGATAAAATATGATTTCCTCCCCCTAACGATAGCTATCTATTAATACATTAAAAGGTACTCAACTCTGCCATTGTAGTCTGCTAAAACCGGACGAGAAGCCATAGCCCCTCCGGTTTTTAGCAATGCATCTCGCTGGTATTCATGCCAGCTTGAAGAATTAATCCTTGACCCTTTCCAACTTTACACATTCTGAATAAAAACAAATAAATTAACTGTTGCACTTTGGAATAATTTCCACCCTAAATTCTATTCACAAATTTTACACTCTCGGCCTTGTATCTAGCCCACTTAATGTAAATTTACATTCTTCATTCCTTTCCCGGACACTAGGAACGTGGGATACCTCGGGATCCCCTTTACAACGGCCCGTGCGCGCACTTGAATTTCCCGTCTCACGTTCGTGTATCTGACCAGGTATCAGTTTAGAATCGACTGTTTACTAGGTGACATAAACACTCGTGACCGTTCTCATGTAACGCACTTCCTAATATGTTGGTAGAATCTCACACTCCGTAAGTTATGCTTTACTGAGTCCTGTCTATTTGAAACACTTCATACTAGTATACTGCTCCATACTGTACTATGAGCTACATCACGTCATGAATCACTGTACTATGTAACAATATAATACTTCGAACTCTACTCCATGAGTAAGTACACACTCGCACCCCTGGCGTAGTCACGGCTCGAACGCTTTGTCAAAAGTAGTCACGTACCACGGGCGTGGTATCCGCCCGAACACTTTGTCAGAAGTACTTTTTGCACACCACTGGCGTGGTCACGGGTCGAACACAATATCGGAAGTACTTTCGCAGCCCTGGCGTGGTGACCGCTCGAACACGATATTAGAAGTACCCTCGTCCTAGTGTACGACCTCATATTTATACTTGTATCCCCTCTCTTCCGAGTTCAACGGAGGTCATCTTGGAACGCACAGTCCCGATATCTTCATACGACAGTTTGCAGTTTGGCCGGTGGCTTATATATATGATCCAATGATGTAATTATGTTCTCAAATGCTCTATACCAATTCTCAACTATTATCGTTCGCTGGTAATGGATATAATCGCGAATTTAGCTGCCGTAACCCGGCTCGGGGTTTCGCGCTCTATTGTGGCGTCCTTTGCCTTCAGCCAATCACCGAATAGCGTCCATGAATTGTCAGAATTACACCATGCAATCTCCCGCAATTATTAACTTTATATCAGTTTTATGGTATAGTAAGGTTCCTAAATTCCACTTTATTGTGAATCGATACTTGACTTTTTTTATAAGTTTAATCCACGGAGTTAGCCTCGCTAGTGCTTCTTACAATACGAAGTTGTCACCTTGCTTTGGTCAAGTGAATTTTTCCATTGGTCCACCTTGACCACGTGACCGGGAAGGCTCACATTTTTTTCTTCTAGTGCCAACCCCGTTTTCCACTCCGGCTAGTTACATGGAGATACCTCGCCATCATTTCTCAGAATTTTGCACACGGCTCCCTGCGCTGTTGCTACTACCAAGACTGCCCCGGGCTAGGAAAACTTTGGCAACAAGCTAGCCTCTCTCTTTCCTTGTTGTGACAAATTCTGAGAAACCTAATTCTGTCCCCCCATTGTGTTTGTTAATCTCACTGGAGACAAGAGTCTGTGGTATGGTGAAACCTGCCATCTCGGCCTGGCCTGTTCTTACTGTCTGTACAGTAAGATACTATTTATTCTGAACATGAAATATATATTCCTCGTTAATTCCTCATAGTTTCAATTGCATGACGCTTATCATACCCCCACCAGGGTGCAATACATATCCTACTCCTTAAAGACCCGAAAGACAAAACCAAGGACTATTACATTCAGAGATCTCTCTAAAATTGACTACAGTTTGTTCACTGAAGACGCACTAGATGTTCCATGGCACCATATACTAACAGTTGACGACATTGACGTTAAAGTAAACATATTTAACGAATATCTGACAGCGCTCTATGATCGACACGCCCCGCCGAAAACAGTACGGGTAACGCGAGCCCCAGCACCGTGGCTAAACTTAGAGCTAAAGGAGTTAATGGCAAGACGAGATGCCGCACATAGAAAGTTTAAGCGACAACCGACACAAGACAATTTTGACGCATTTAAACGGCTACGAAATAAAACATCGCAGTCAGTACGCAACGCTAGAATTAGACATGCACATACCCTGCTAAATAAAAATACTAGACCTGCTATGGCTTGGAAAGAACTAAGACACATGGGAATAGGTAAACAAAGAGACGACCATCCTATTGACGTATTCCTCGACTCCCTCAATACATATTTTACCACTCCCGGACATACCATTGACAGAGAAAGGAAACATAGAACACTATACAGCAATTACAACTGCCCTGCACCTGACAGAGAAAAATTCTACTTTTCACATGTGACACCCTTGCAAGTTAAACAAGCCATATTTAGAATAAAATCGAAGTCCAAAGGGATAGACAACATAGAAATAGAACTTATTAAGACAATAATTGACATAATTTTACCTACTATAACTCACATATTTAACCACTCACTAATGACTGGCACGTATCCCTCCTTATGGAAATCTGCCGTTGTCGTCCCGCTCGCTAAAAAATCACCGCCTGAAGACGTAACTGACTATAGACCTGTGAGCATATTATCGGTCCTTTCAAAAGCCCTAGAATTCATTGTACACCAACAAGTCTCCAACTACTTGCAAATACACGATATTCTTGACGAACACCAGTCTGGTTTTCGACGTAACCACAGCACTACTACTGCACTACTTAAGGTTACAGACGACATTCGCAATGCGATGGACAAAAGACAAGTTACCATACTAGCTCTTCTTGATTTCTCTAAAGCTTTCGACTCTGTTGACATAGACATACTACTTTCCAAACTATTTAAACTCCAGTTCTCGACAAACAGTCTTCAGTGGATGAATTCATACCTCCGTGGTCGTCTGCAATGTGTAAGAAACAACAACAATGAATATTCATCCTGGCGATCCGTAGAGGTTGGTGTTCCACAGGGGTCTGTCCTAGGACCGCTTCTATTTTCTGTCTGTATAAATGATATTACGTCGTCGGTAAACAGCTGCAGACACCACATGTACGCTGACGATATACAATTATACTTGCACGGTGAACCGGAAAGACTAACCGACGAAATTAAAAATTTCAATAGAGACTTACAAGAAATCTGTAACTGGACTGACATGCATGGACTTAGATTAAATAACGTAAAATCTCAAGCTATAATAATTTCACATCCTCGGCTTTGTTCAAAAACTATAAGCAAATTCACTTTACCAAAACTTTACCTACAAAATTCACCCATTAATTTCAGTGAATCTGTCAAAGATCTCGGCGTTATGATAGACGAACATCTTTCTTGGAAGCAGCAGGTTACCAGCATCTCCAGGAAAGTATTTGCGACACTCAACTCACTTAGAAGATTCCGAAACATATTTTCTCGAATATTAAAAGAACGCCTTATTTGCACTCTGGTATTGCCTCACTTCGACTACAGTGACGCCGTGTACAACGACCTGACTACTACTCTTAACGACAAACTACAACGCGCGCAAAACGCCTGTGTTCGCTATATATCTGACCTACGTTACTTTGACCATGTTACACCTGCCTACGATGAACTCGGTTGGCTAAAACTCAAACAGCGCCTTAATCTTCATGCTTTATGCCTTCTTCGTCGAATACTCTCCTCATGCTCACTTCCCTACTTGTACAGTCAATTTCACCACCTCTCATCCAGTCACAGTTTTGGAACACGGTCAAAATCTGATACACTCTTATCTATTCCACCTCACCGCACCACACGATACACAAACTCATTTGTTATTTCTTCGGCACGACAATGGAATGCACTGCCCATCTCTGTCAGAGGAGCTTCGCCTGCTAGTTTTAGGCAACTTTGTCACCGCTACCTACTAAGTAATGCTATGGAGATATTGTAGATTTAGCCTCCCTCAAACTAGAGACTTTATATAATCCCACTGTTATTACCAAGGATAATGGAAATTAGCTAATCATGTCATAATTGTATAAATAATCGTCATCATCATCATCTTCATCATTCTCCTATTTTTTTCCTTTTTTAATCATAATATTGTATTGTTTAGTAGTTGCAAGATGTTTCAATTGTAAGTGTACTTATTTCAATTTTGCACATGTAAAATCTGTCTTTTCTGATTAGATGGAAGAGAGGGCCTAATGGCCTTAATCTTGCCAGACAAAATAAATCTATTGTATTGTATTGTATAGTACCAACGTAACCTAACTAGCGTGAGATAAACAAAGCGACGTGCTTTTTGACAGCCACGTGCTTTTTGACAGCTGTCATCCGCCATCTTTAAACTACAGAGCACCGTGCTGCCCTCTTTATCGTAGTAGATGTAAATTCGTCACCTGTCATCGGTAGTGCCGCCATCTTGGCGGGCCTAAACCTTAGTGCTTCCAACTTAACCTCACTAGCGCGAGATAAACAAATCCACGTGCTTTTTTGACAGGTGTCATCCGCCATCTTTAATCTATACAGCACAGTGCTGCCCTCTTTAGCTACTTACCTTTGAAATGTGGTACGTCACAGCTGTCATCCGCCATCTTGCATCGCAAACCTCAGTGCTGCACTGTTTAGCTAGATACCTTTGAAATGTAGTGGCGGCAATTTGAAAAATTCTTTATGCTCTTGTTTGGAAACAAACCTATGCGCTTTTTTGACAGCTATCATCCGCCATCTTTAATCCAGAGAGCACCGTGCTGCCCTCTTTAGCTACTTACCTTTGAAATGTGGTGGTGGCAAATCTACGCGCTCTTGTTTGGAAACAAACCCATGGCTTTTCTGACAGCTGTCAACCACCATCTTTAATCTAGAGAGCACCGTGCTACCCTCTTTGTACCGGTGGCAAATTCCACGTGCTCTTGTTTGGAAACAAACTCTCGTGCTTTCTGACAGCTGTCATCCGCCATCTTGCATCACAAACCTCAGTGCTGTACTCTTTAGCTAGATACCTTTGAAATGTGGTGGCGGCAAATTCCACGTGCGCTTGTTTGGAAACAAAGCCACGTGCGTTTTTGACAGCTGTCATCCGCCATCTTTAATCAACAGAGCACCGTGCTGCTATCATGCGGGCAATTTCGTCAGCTGTCATCCGCCATCTTTAAACCACAGAACACCGTGCTGCCCTCTTGCGTCAGCTGACATCCGCCATCTTTAAACTACAGAGCACCGTACCGCACTCTTGCGGGCAATTCCGTCAGCTGTCATCCCCCATCTTTAATCAAGAGAGCGCAGTGCCGCACTCTATGTGGTGGTGACAAATTCCACATTCGCCATCTTTAATCTACAGAGCGCCGCGCTGCACTCTGTGGTGTCGGACAATTTGAAAAGCTGCCAAGAGAGCATCGTGTTAGCATCTTTATTCTTTGACATGTGGTGGCGGCAAATTCCACATCCGCCATCTGAGAGCACCGTGCTGCGCTCTTGATCGTAGTAGCGGACAATTTAAAAAGGACATGTCAAGGAATAACTTCGTTCTAAAAGAAAACAAGACTACAGTTCTAAACGGCTTGCGTAAGATAGCGATTGTTATAACCTCCTTTTCCCTGCTCTGTTAAGGTATAGCTTTATCGAATACTTGAAGATTATATTACAAAATAAGTGATTACTCTACTCGGTACAACATATGATCAGAACATTGAATGATGTGTTTGGGGTGAACCTTCGTTCTAAGAGAATCGAACCCGAGACTGCCGGGTGAGGGGCAAGCACACTAAACCAAACCGTAGGAGCCGGCAATTGTCTTTCTATATAATAATTTCGTGTGGCTATTTCTAGCCAAGTGCAGTCTAAAAATAAATCCTAGTCTTGTTGCATCAGGAAGGGTAACTGGCTAAATCCTGGACTTTCAGCGTCAGGAAGGGCAATCGGCTGTAAAACAGATTCTTGCTATTAAAACTCTTGCGTCAGGAGGGGTCACTCGGCTGTAAAACACATTTTTAATCCCGAGAGAATCGAACCCTAGACTGCCGGGTGAGAGGCAAGCACACTAAACTAAAACTGTAGGAGCCGGCAATTCTCTTTCTATATAATAATTTCGTGTAGCTATTTCTAGCCAAGTGCAGTCTAAAAATAAATCCTAGTCTTGTTACATCAGGAAGGGTAACTGGCTAAATCCTGGTTTTTCAGCGTCAGGAAGGGCAACCGGCCGTTAACAGATTCTTGCGATTTAAAATCTCATGTTAGGAAGGGGGCACTCGGCTGCAAAACATATTTTTAATCCCGGCCCTGTTACGTTAGGAACCATATCTAGCTGTAAAAAAGGAGCTCCAAATATTTACGGTGTTAAGCTTTAGTAGCAGGCTATGTGCTCTCACACCGGGTTACATTTTTGTTCCACTGCTTTTTTGTTCCACAGTCTTTGAAGTTGTATCGGCGCAGTCAGTCAGAGCGACGTTAGGAATGCATGCGTTGACTGAAATTGCACACTCGGCTTCCGGCTGTAGTAACCTTGAACGAGGACACTGCGTGCTGATAAGCCACTTGTAACTCACGGAACGTTTTCTTAGCCGTGTAGCATTTAGCTGGTGTAAGTTCCTCATATAAAATATTATGATTGTACGGAGAGGTTTAAACACAGTGCCAGCACATAGCCTACCCCTATCGAAAGAGCCTGCACGGCGCCGGCATATAGGCTACTCCTGTTGAAGGAGTCTGTAAAATGTTTAACACCCCCATCAACAGCCCTTACTTAATGCCGGCTTTTTTGCAAACCCTCAAAACTGCCTAAGAATATAATATACTACAGTAGGAAGAGGGTAAAACCCGGTGCCGGCACATAGCATACTCCTACCGAAGAAGCCTTGACACAGTTTATCACCTCCATCCGACAGATGAATCACCATCAACATCTTATACTCACAATCATTTTCGAAGGAGTCTGCACAAGGTTTAACGCCCCCATCAACAGCCCTTTCTTAATGCTGGCTTTTTGCACGCCCTCGAAACTACCTAAGAATGTAATATACAACGGTATTGAGAGGGTAAAACCCAGTGCCGGTACATAGCCTACTCCTACCGATGAAGCCTGCACACAGCTTATCGCCACCATCCGACAGACGAATCACCATCAACATCTTGTACTCACAATCATTTTCGAAGGAGCCTGTACAAGGTTTAACGTCCCCATCAACAGCCCTTACTTAATGCTGGCTTTTTGCACCCCCTCGAAACTACCTAAGAATGATATATACTACAGTAGGGAGAGGGTAAAACCCGGTGCCGGCACATAGCCTACTCCTGCCGAAAGAGCCTGCACAAGGGTTATCGCATCCTTCCGACTGATGAATCACCATCAACATCTTCTACACACAATCATTTTCGAAGGAGTCTCCACAAGGTTTAACGTCCCCATCAACAGCCCTTACTTAGTACTGGCTTTTTGCACGCCCTCGAAACTACCTACGAATGTAATATACTACAGTAGGGAGAGGGTGAACCCCGGTGCCAGCACATAGCCTACTCCTGCCGGAAGAGCCTGCACAAGGGTTATCGCCTCCATCCGACTGATGAATCACCATCAACATCTTGTATTCACAATCATTTTCGAAGGAGTCTGCACAAGGTTTAACGTCCCCATCAACAGCCCTTACTTAAATTTTTTGCACGGGCTCTGGTTATTCGAAACTACCTGAGAATGTAATATGTAACAGTGGGATCGCCTCCTTCCGACAAATGAATCACCCTCAACACTCGTGGGCCCGCAATCATTCTCGCTACTTCGAGAGATAGCGGGTTCGAACCCCTACTGTCGGAAGCCGTAAAAAAGCAAATCCTAGGCGAGGGACCTGCGCGATCGTTATAACGTGTTATTACAAGATCTAGCTAGATGCGGTTTTAGCTCAATACCTTTAAGTGCCTAGAGGTAAGGAATACCGCGGATGTCAGCTTCTTGCTTAGCTTAGTACCCTCCCGTTTAAGTCCAGAGGTCGAGGATCGCGCGCTAACTTTCCAAGGCTCGATCCGCTGCAGAACTCTTAAATTCTGACACCTCGGCAGCAACAGCAGGTTCGATCCCGGCTTAAAAATGTCAGCCTGCAGAACTCAGCGTAAGACTCTCAGGAGAGCTTTTGATGCATAAACATTTCGTTCCAACTGTACTGCAAACGTCTGCAATTCTTGATATCCGCTTGGTAACAAGGAGCATATTTATTCGCTGCAGTCTGAGTGAAGCGCTCACAGTTATTTGTGTGTGTTTATTACGTGCATATCTCCCGTCTAAGTACTGTCTGCTGTGAATATTATTCTTCAGCCTTCAACTTAAGGTAAGCCTGAACTGTTAGTTACTGTTTGCAAAGCAACTTCTACGCTAGGTAATAAACATCTACATTCATATATTTTCTTTTCTTTTTAGGTACAACTAGAATATTATCATTCGAGTTACATGCTTGAAAGTACGCATTTTATTCATCCGAGTAACAGTCTGCAGCGCGAATATTTTAAGGTATGTTTCGAACTTTGAGTTGTAAAGATAGCTAGGCTAGCTGATGTACCCTACACTACATTCATATATGTTTGTTCTTTTTAGGTACGACCAGAAAATTATCATTCCAGTTACAGGCTTGAAAGTACGCATTTTATTCATCCGCGTAACAGTCTGCAGCACGTACATTTTAAGGTATGATTCGAACTTTGAGTTGTAAAGATAGCTAGGCTAGCTGATATACCCTACACTACATTCATATATGTTCGTTCTTTTTAGGTACGACCGGAATATTATCATTCGAGTTTCAGGCTTGAACGCACGCATTTTATTCATCCGAGTAACAGTTTGCAGCGCGAAGATTTTAAGGTATGTCTGACCTTTATACGTTGAAACTTAGTTTCTTCCGATCATCGTAACTTTAAGCTAATCTCTATTGATAAATTGTTGTTCTCTTCAATCCTCATGCTGTAGAAGAGGAAAATCTTATAATTTCAAACTCACAGCAATGTCCGACCTCTATACGCTGAAACTTGGTTTCTTCCGAACATCATATCTTTGGTCTATTGATAAATAGTTATTCTCTTCAATCTGCATGTCATAGAAGAGGTTAATTTTATAATTTCAAACACATATAGCTATGTCTGACCTCTATAGGTTGAAACTTGGTTTCTTCCGAACATCGTAACTTTAGTCTATTGATAAATATATATTTTCTTTAATCTGCACGTCATAGAAGAGGTTAATCTTATAATTTCAAACTCACAGCAATGTCCGAACTCTATAGGTTGAAACTTGGTTTCTTCCGAACATCGTAACTTTTGTCTATTGATAAATAGTTGTTCTCTTCAATCCTCATGCTATAGAAGATGTTAATCTTATAATTTCAAACTCACAGCCATGTCTGACCTCTATAGGTTGAAACTTGGTTTCTTCCGAACATCGCAACTTTAGTCTATTGATAAATAGTTGTTCTCTTCAATCCACATGCTGTAGAATAGGTTAATCTTTTAGTGGTGTAAATTGGACAGTTCGGCGGCCTCCTCCTTCTCCCGCGGCGCGGGAAATTTGAATTTAGGCGGGAAATTGAATTCTGGTGGGAAATTTGAATTCTGGCGGGAAATTTGAATTTTGGCGCGAGATTTGAATTTGTAAACAAAGCCACGTGCTTTTTGACACCTGTCATCGACAACAACGCATCGCTAACCTCACTGCTGCCATCTTGACGGGCCTAAACCTCAGTGGTACCAACTTAACCTAACTAGCGCGAGGTAAACAAAGCCACGTGTTTTTTGACAGCCACGTGCTTTTTGACAGACATCAACGCATCGCTAACCTCAGTACTGCCATCTTGCCGGGCCTAAACCTTAGTGGTACCAACTTAACCTAACTAGCGCATGGTAAACAAAGCCACGTGCTTTTTGAGAGCCACGTGCTTTTTGACAGCTGTCATCCGCCATCTTTAAACTACAGAGCACTGTGCTGCCCTCTTTACCGTAGTAGTTGTAAAATTCGTCACCTGTCATCGGCAGTGCTGCCATCTTGGCGGGCCTAAACCTTAGTGCTACCAACTTAACCTCACTAGCGTGAGATAAACAAAGCTACGTGCAGCTGTCATCAGCCATCTTTAATCTATAGAGCGCACTGCTGCCCTCTATGTGGTGGCGGATAATTTGAAAAATGCTTTCTTGACAGCAGCCGTCTTTAATCACCGTGCTGCCCTCTATGGGGCGGCGGTAAATTCCACGTGCTTTAAAAACCTATATGCTTTTCTGACAGCTGTCATCCGCCATCTTTAATCCAGAGAGAACAGTGCTGCCCTCTATGTGGTGGCGGCAAATTCCACGTGCTCTTGTTTGTAAACAAATCAACATGCTTTTTTGACAGCTGTCATCCGCCATCTTTAATCACCGTGCTGGCCCCTCTTTAGCTACTTACCTTTGAAATGTGGTGGTGGTAAATTCCACGTGCTTTACAAACCTATATGCTTTTCTGACAGCTGTCATCCGCCTAGCAATTCTCTTTCTATATAATAATTTCGTGTGGCTATTTCCAGCCAAGTGCAGTCTAAAAAAATAAATCCTAGTCTTGTTGTATCAGGAAGGGTAACTGGCTAAATCCCGGTCTTTAAGCATCAGGAACGGCAACCAGCCATACCGTGAAACAATAGTGTATGATGTAAGAGGCTAAATACTGCTTTGAGCATCTAGCTGTAAAACCCCGATTCTCGTGTTAGAAGTTGTAAAACAGATTCTTAATCCCAGTTATTGGACGTCAGGAAGGGCAACCAGTCGAAAACAATAGTGTATGATGTAAGAGGCTAGACACTGCTAGGTTTGTATCAGGAAGGGCAACTAGTCTTAAAAGTAATTCTTGCGATTAAAAATCCTAGTTTTTCGTCAGGAAGGGCATCCGGCTGTAAAACAATAGTTCGTGATACAGCGATTTAAAATCTAAGAAGAGCATCTAGCTGTAAATCCCCGATTCTCGTGTTAGAAGTTGTAAAACAGATTCTTAATCCGAGTTATTTGACGTCAGGAAGGGCAACCGGTCGAAAACAATAGTGTATGATGTAAGAGGCTAGATACTGCCAGTTTTGAGTCAGGAAGGGTAAATAGTCTTAAAACAAATTCTTGCGATTTAAAATCTTAGTTTTGCGTCAGGAAGGGCATCCGGCTGTAAAACAATAGTTCGTGATACAGCGATTTAAAATCTAAGAAGAGCATCTAGCTGTAAATCCCCGATTCTCTTGTTAGAAGTTGTAAAACAGATTCTTAATCCGAGTTCTTTGACGTCAGGAAGGGCAACCGGTCGAAAACAATAGTGTATGATGTAAGAGCTTAGATACTGCCAGTTTTGCGTCAGGAAGGACAACTAGTCTTAAAACAAAACAGATTCTTAATCCTAGTTCTTTGACGTCAGGAAGGGCAACCGGTCGAAAACCATAGCGTATGATGTAAGAGGCTAGATACTGCTAGTTTTGCGTCAGGAAGGGTAACTAGTCCTAAAACAAATTCTTGCTATTTAAAATCTGTAAAACACATTTTTATTCCCAAGAGAATCGAACCCGAGACTGCCGGGTGAGAGGCATGCACACTAAACTAAACTGTAGGCTATGGGTTACATTTTTTTGTTCTACAGTCTTTGAAGTTCTATCGGCGCAGTCATTCAGAGCGAGGCGCGGAATGCATGTGTTGGCTGAAATTGTACACGTATCTTCCGGCTGTAGTAGTAACCTTGAACGAAGACACGGTGTGCTGATAAGCGACTTGTAACTCACGAACGTCTTCTTAGCCGAGTAGCATTCAGCCCATGTAAGCTCCTAACATATTATGATTGTACGGAGAGGTTAAAACACAGTACCAATTAAGGTTGTAAAATATTCTGTTCTGTAAAACTGAAATAGTCCTCCTCTGTGGTGTAGTAGTTAGTGTGATTAGCTGCTACCCCCGGAGGTCCGAGTTCGATTCCCGGCTCTGCCACGGAATGTGTAGCATTTAGCCTATGTAAGTTCCTAACGTTAAATATCATGATTGTACGGAGAGGTTAAAACACACAGTGCCAGCATATAGCCCACTCCTATTGAAAGAGCCTGCACGGTGCCGGCATGTAGGCTTCTCCTGATGAAGGAGCCTGCACAAGGTTTAACGCCCCCTATCAACAGCCCTTACTTAATGCTGGCTTTTTGCACACCCAGCCTCTTAGATCATACACCATAGTTTTACGACCGGTTGCCCTTCCTGACTAGGATTTTAAATCGCAATATACGCGATAAATTTGTTGTAGCGGGTTTTATAACTAGATATCCCGGTACCGGCACATAGCCTACTCCTACCGAAGAAGCCAGCACAAGGCTTATTGCCTCCATCCGACAGATGAAGCACCATCAACGTCTTGTACTCAAAATCATATTCGAAGGAGTCTGCACTAGGTTTAACACCCCCTATCAACAGCCCTTACTTATTGCTGGCTTTTTTGCACACCCCGCCTCTTAGATCATACACCATAGTTTTACGACCGGTTGCCCTTCCTGACTAGGATTTTAAATCGCAGTATACGCGATAAATTTGTTATAGCGGGTTTTATAACTAGATTTCCCAGTGCCGGCACATAGCCTACTCCTACCGAAGAAGTCTACACAAGGCTTATTGCCTCCATTCGACAGATGAATCACCATCAACGTCTTGTACTCAAAATCATTTTCGAAGGAGTCAGAACAAGGTTTAACGCCCCCTATCAACAGCCCTTTCTTATTGCTGGATTTTGTTTTGCACACCCCACCTCTGAGATCATACAATATAGTTTTACAACCGGTTGCCCTTCCTGACTAGGATTTTAAATCGCAGTATACGCGATAAATTTGTTGCAGCCGGTTTTATAACTAGAAGTCCCGGTACCGGCACATAGCCTTCTCCTACCGAAGAAGCCTGCACACAGCTTAACGCCTCCATCCGACAAATGAATCACCCTCAACACTCTTCAATCATTCTCCCTACTTCGGAAGATAGCGGGTTCGAACTGGAAGCCGTAAAAAATAGCAAATGCTAGGCGAGGGGCCTGCGCGATCGTCATTACATGATCTAGCTAAATGTAGTTTTAGCTCAATACCATTAAGTACCTACAGGTAAGGAATACCGCGGATGTAGCTTAGTACCCACCCGTTTAAGTCAGAAGTCGAGGATCGCGCGCTAACTTTATAAGGCTCGATCCGCTGCAGAACTCTTAAATTCTGACACCTCGGCATCAACAGGAGGTTCGATTCCGGCTTAAATACGCCAGCCTGCGGGACTTCAGG
Organism: Anabrus simplex; assembly: GCF_040414725.1. NCBI lineage: Eukaryota > Metazoa > Arthropoda > Insecta > Orthoptera > Tettigoniidae > Anabrus > Anabrus simplex. Next base: position 434,404 of record NC_090266.1, read on the forward strand.
AGAGCTCTTGTTGCTTAAACACTTCGTTCCGACTGTACTGCAGTTGTCAGCGATTTTCACATCCGCTTGGTAACAAGCAGCATATTGACTCGCTGCAGTCTGCGTGAAGCGCTCACAGTTCTCTGTATGCGTTTATTACGTACACACATATACCGTCTAAGTACTGTTTGCTGTGAATATTATTCTTCAGCCTTTATCTTAAGGTAAGGTAGAACTGTTAGTTACTTTTTGCAAAGCAACTTCTACGCTAGGTAATAGATATCTACATTCATATATGTTCTTTTCTTTTTTAGGTACCGTTCGAGTTACAGGCTTGAAAATACGCATTTTATTCATCCGAGTAACAGTCTGCAGCACGTGCATTTTAAGGTATGTTTTCGAACTTTGAGTTGTAAAAATAGCTAGGTTAACTGATGTACCCTACACTACATTCATATATGTTTGTTCTTTTCTTTTAGGTACCATTCGAGTTACAGGCTTGAAAGTACGCATTTTATTTATCCGAGTAACTGTCTGCAGCACGTGCATTTTCAAGGTATGTTTTCGAACTTTGAGTTGTAAAGATAGTTAGTTTAACTGATGTACCCTACACTACATTCATATATGTTTGTCCTTTTCTTTTAGGCACGACCAGAATATTATCATTCGAGGTACAGGCTTGAAAGTACGCATTTTATTCATCCGAGTAACAGTCTGCAGTGCGAAGATTTTAAGGTATGTCTGACCTCTATTCGTTGAAACTTGGTTTCTTCCGAACATCGTAACTTTAAGCTAATCATAAATAGTTGTTCTCTTCAATCCTCATGCTATAGACGAGGTTAATCTTATAATTTCCAACACGCACACATAACTATGTCTGTCCTCAACAGGCTGAAACTTGGTTTCTTCTAAAACATCGTAACTTTAAGCTGATCATAAATAGTTGTTCTCTTCAATCCTCATGCTATAGACGAGGTTAATCTTATAATTTCAAACACGCACACATAGCTATGTCTGTCCTCAACAGGCTGAAACTTGGTTTCTTCTAAAACATCGTAACTTTAAGCTAATCATAAATAGTTGTTCTCTTCAATCCTCATGCTATAGACGAGGTTAATGTTATAATTTCAAACACGCACACATAGCTATGTCTGTCCTCAACAGGCTGAAACTTGGTTTCTTCTAAAACATCGTAACTTTAGTCTATTGATAAATAGTCATTCTCTTCAATCCTCATGCTATAGACGAGGTTAATCTTATAATTTCAAACACGTACACATAACTATGTCTGCCCTCAACAGGCTGAAACTTGGTTTCTTCTAAAACATCGTAACTTTAGACTATTGATAAATAGTCGTTCTCTTCAATCCTCATACTATAGACGAGGTTAATCTTATAATTTCAAACACGCACACATAGCTATGTCTGTCCTCAACAGGCTGAAACTTGGTTTCTTCTAAAACATCGTAACTTTAAGCTAATCATAAATAGTTGTTCTCTTCAATCCTCATGCTATAGACGAGGTTAGTCTTATAATTTCAAACACGCACACATAGCTATGTCTGTCCTCAACAGGCTGAAACTTGGTTTCTTCTAAAACATCGTAACTTTAAGCTAATCATAAATAGTTGTTCTCTTCAATCCTCATGCTATAGACGAGGTTACTTTTATAATTTCAAACCCGCACACATAGCTATGTCTGCCCTCAACAGGCTGAAACTTGGTTTCTTCTAAAACATCGCAACTTTAAGCTAATCATAAATAGTTGTTCTCTTCAATACGCATACTATAGACGAGGTTAATTTTATAATTTCAAACACGCGCACATAGCTATGTCTGTCCTCAACAGGCTGAAACTTGGTTTCTTCTAAAACATCGTAACTTTGATCAAATGATAAATAGTTGTTCTCTTCAATCCTCATGCTATAGATGAGGTTAATCATATAATTTCAAACACGCACACATAGCTATGTCTGCCCTCAACAGGCTGAACTTGGTTTCTTCTAAAACATCGTAACTTTAAGCTAATCATAAACAGTTGTTCTCTTCAATCCTCATGCTATAGACGAGGTTAACTTTATAATTTCAAACACACACATAGCTATGTCTGACCTCAACAGGTTGAAACTTGGTTTCTTCTAAAACATCATAACTTTAGTCTATTGATAAATAGTTATTTTCTTTAATCTGCATGTCATAGAAGAGGTTAATCTTATAATTTCAAACTCATAGCAATGTCCGACCTCTATACATTGAAACTTGGTTTATTCCGAACATCTTAACTTTAAGCTAATCATAAATAGTTGTTCTCTTCAATCCTCATGCTATAGACGAGGTTAATCTTATAATTTCAAACTCACAGCAATGTCCGACCTCTATACATTGAACCTTGGTTTCTTCCGAACATCGTAACTTTAGTCTATTGATAAATAGTCGTTCTCTTCAATCCTCATGCTATAGACGAGGTTAATTTTATAATTTCAAACACGCGCATAGCTATGTCTGTCCTCAACAGGCTGAAACTTGGTTTCTTCTAAAACATCGTAACTTAAGTCTTTTCATAAATAGTCGTTCTCTTCAATCCTCATGCTATAGAAGAGGTTAATCTTATAATTTCAAACTCACAGCCATGTCCGACCTCTATACGTTGAAACTTGGTTTCTTCCGTAACTTCCACCTAATCTCTATTGGTCGTTCTCTTTTCAGATGTTCCCCTGCTGTGAGGAATGTAATGTAACGTTTACAAGGCGTGATAACTTCATGCGCCATATGAAATCAAAACACCGTAGCATAACATCTGCTTTATGTAAAGTTTGTAGTGTGTATTTCGCTAACGTAGAGCGATACGAGGCTCACTTAGTAGAGGTACACCAAATATCTACTTGCCCTCAGGTAGTAGTAGGGAAAAAGCGTGCAGCTACAGATGTAGCTGTAGAAAGTACTAGTAGTAAAAAACCTAGAAAAAATCATGAACTTCAAACTATTCACTGCGAGCACTGTAACACTGATGCACCATCTTCACATTTTCAGGGACACTTACGGAGTAATGATTATAAAAATAATGCGTGTAGAAGTGGTAGTAACGCAAACATCTAGGAAATTAATACAGCACTTAAAAGTAGGATTTCTAGTTACAGAATTCACACCGGTCAAAAGTTTCAGAGCACTTCAAACTTTTTAAATTGCGTTCAACCGGATGTACAACAGCTTCTTGCTAAATCTTTGTCCAATCATAATTTATTTAAAGTTAATTTTGAACTTTTCGCCTTGTACATTAAAAGCACGGATGAATCCGAAATAACGGACATTAAATCATTTAATACGAAGAATTATGTCATAAGTCAGTCGACTAATTTTGGTGATGTACTTAGGGATGTCTCTAACATTATTTCAACTAAGAACGAGGAATTTCAGGAAAAGGAATCAGGGTGGGCTTTAGTTGAAATAATGTATCTAGAAGTTAACATCAATAAGTACAATCCCATGCGAGGTTCATCGTACATCGAGCTGCCGACATGGATTCAGCGAAAAGAAGCTGTTGTAAACATCCAAAACAATGACGAAGCATGTTTTGCATGGGCGGTGATGTCGGCTTTAAATCCTGCGAAATCAGACGTAGCTAAGAGAGCATCATCGTATCCACACTATTCAACGCAGCTGAATTTCGATAGTATAGAATTTCCTGTGCTGATAAAGGATATTAAGCGCTTTGAGGAACTAAATAACATTAGCATTAATGTGTATGGTGTAGAGAAAACGTCTGTAGTAGGTCCTCTGTATTATACATGTCATAAGAAGAGTACTCATGTTAATTTACCCTATATTGAAAACAGTGTGAATAGCCACTTTTGCTGGATTAAAAATCTGAGTAGACTTGTTAGCAGTCAGTTGTCAAAACATGATGGTAAAAAGTGGCTATGTGATGGATGCTTGCAGTATTTTAGAACTGAAGATCAGTTAACGGAGCATTCCAAGAATGACTGCAATCATGTACGTACAGAGATACCTACTACAGGCAATAATGTTTTAAAATTTACAAATTTTCACAAGCAGATGTGGGTACCGTTCGTGATTTATGCAGACTTTGAAGCCATCCTCACGCCATGCAACACATGCTCACCTAATCCTCACAACTCTTTCACTAATACTACGCACATGCATGTCCCGTATAGTTTCGCGTATTACATCAAGTGTAGTTACGATAGTACGCTTAACAAGTTAGAGCTGTATCGAGGACATGATGCTGCTAAAGTATTTTTAGAAAGACATGAAAGTGATGCAGTTCGTCTTGGTTGTATTCTAAATAGTAATATTCCTATGAAGCCACTAACCGAAATTCAGTTAAATGATCATGAACGTGCTACAAAGTGTAGCATTTGTGATGGGGAATTTTCCGAAAATGACCCTAAAGTTTTTGATCATGATCATTTAACTGGTTTCTACAGATGTGCCGCTCATTATAGCTGTAATCTTAAGTATAGAGTTCCTAAATTTATCCCTGTAATTTTTCATAACTTATCTGGTTACGACTCTCATTTCATCATTTCACAATTTGGAGCTTCAGATGAAAAAGTAGATATAATCCCTCAGAATAAAGAGCGGTACATTGCGTTTGCAAAGTCTGTAAAAGTAGATGCTGAGCATTCTATAAAACTGAGATTCCTTGACTCGTTTCGCTTTATGGCGAGTAGCCTCGATAAACTTTCTAGTCATTTACAACCTGAACAATTTACGGAAATTCGACGCGTTTTTCCCGAAGAAGCGCAGTTTAATTTACTTCGGCGTAAGGGTGTTTTTTGTTATGAATATCTCGACTGCTTAGAACGCCTCGAAGAACGTGCCTTACCATCGAAACAATCCTTTTACAGCTCGCTGAATTCAGCAGATATTAGTTATGATGACTATTTACATGCACAACATATCTGGGAGCAGTTCCACATTCAAACGCTAGGTGAATACTCCGATTTATATTTAAAGACAGATGTACTTTTGTTAGCTGATGTTTTTGAAAATTTTCGCTGTGTTTGCAAGAAAACCTACAGCCTTGACCCATGTCAGTATTTTACTGCGCCTGGGTTAAGTTGGGACGCGATGTTAAAATACACGCAGGTGAATTTGGAACTGCTATCTGATATTGATATGGTGCACTTTATAAAATCATCTATTCGAGGCGGTCTAAGTCAGTGCAGCGGGCGGTATTCCAAGGCAAATAATACGTACATGCTGAGTTTCGATTCTAGTCAGGAATCTCAGTATATCGTTTACCTCGATGCTAATAATCAGTATGGGTGGGCGATGAGTCAGCATCTACCGGTGAGTGGTTTCCGCTGGCTAACGCAGTGCGAAATTGATGCTTTACAGCTGCACGCCCTAGGCGATGAAGCTGATAAAGGCTATTTCCTCGAAGTTGACTTACAGTATCCTAAAGAGTTACACACTCCTCATAATGACTTACCGTTCTGCCCTGAAAATATGAAGCCCCCGTACATCGCATCAACGACGAAAATGCTCATTGCTAATTTATGCGATAAATCTAAGTATATCATTCATTACCGAAATTTAAAACAGTGTTTGCAGCATGGTTTGAAGTTATCCAAAATTCACCGCGTACTAGAATTTAATCAGTCACCGTGGCTAAAGCCATATATCGATCTGAACAATAATTTAAGAACGAATGCGGTTAGCGAGTTTGAAAAAGATTTCTACAAGCTCATGAATAACAGTGTGTTTGGTAAGACTATGGAAAATGTTGACAAACGCGTTGATGTAAAATTGATTACAAACTGGGGGAATATTAAGAAAAGGTATGGTGCTAACTATTTAATAAGTAAACCAAATTTCCCCAGCTGCACCATCATACATGAGAATTTAGTTATACAGATGAATCGTGTTGAGGTTAAGTATGACAAACCTACCTACGTCGGCTTCGCAGTACTTGAAATGGCTAAAACACTCATGTATGAATTCCATTACAATTATATGATGAAGAAGTACGCGCATAATGCGCAATTGCTCTACACAGATACCGATTCGTTTATTTATCAAATCAAAACTGATGACTATTACAATGATATAAAGCCAGACTTGGGTAGGTTTGATACAAGTAACTATCCTGCAAATAATCAATATCATCTTCCACTAGTGAACAAAGAGGTTCTAGGTAAAATGAAAGATGAATGTGCTGGGAATATTATCGATTCATTTGTAGGTACTAAATCCAAGTCATATTGCATAAAACTCTTAAATGAATTACAAATAAAGAGATTGAAGGGGGTTAAAAAGAATGTCATTCAGAATCAGCTAAGTTTTGAAAACTATAACAATTGCATTAAAAGTAATCCACCTGTTTTGCATAAGCAAATGTCTGTCATTAGAAGCAAGAAGCACCAGTTGTACACTCATTTAATTAGTAAGGTTGCCCTTAATAGCGATGATTGTAAACGGTTTGTCATTCCAAATTCTACCAACACGCTAGCCTGGGGGCATAGTAGTATTGATAGGTACTACTTTACATAAAGCAGATGTGTGTGTAAACATTATGTTAGAGGTGTGTACTTACGTTACGCTGTCTTACATCACAATTCACTGTACATATTGTAGGGAGAGGTACGCTGAGAGAGTAGTACGGCAAGTTTAAACTTGTACATTCAAGAATTGCGTCGAGAAGTACGCAAACATCACTAGGGTAAAATGATTCGAGATAAAACTTGTACATACAAGATGTAAATAAATAATGTAGAATTGGCATATTCTTTTATTTTAGGTTAAGTATTACCTTTCTCTCGCTCCTTATTTGCAAGATAGTGTTTTTGTTTATTACTCAAAGAAGAAAAGCAAGAAAGAAGGTGTTGAGCAGATTCGTAAGTATGTTATTGTCTAGCTCATGTTGAGAAGAGATTTTTTTTTCTAAACAGTGTTTGATTGCAATGCAGTGCCAAACAAGAGCACGTGGAATTTGCCGCCACCACATAGAGGGCAGCACTGTTCTCTCTGGATTAAAGATGGCGGATGACAGCTGTCAAAGGTAAGTAGCTAAAGAGGGCAGCACGGTGAGTAAAGATGGCGGTTGACAGCTGTCAAAAAAAAGCACATGGCTTTGTTTCCAAACAAGAGCACGTGGAATTTGCCGCCACCACATAGAGGGCAGTACTGTTCTCTCTGTATTAAAGATAGCGGATGACAGCTGACAAAGGTAAGTAGCTAAAGAGGGCAGCACGGTGATTAAAGATGGCGGGTGACAGCTGTCAAAAAAGCATGTTGATTTGTTTCCAAACAGGAGCACGTGGAATTTGCCGCCACCACATAGAGGGCAGCACTGTTCTCTCTGGATTAAAGATGGCGAATGACAGCTGTCAAAGGTAAGTAGCTAAAGAGGGGGCAGCACGGTGATTAAAGATGGCGGATGACAGCTGTCAAAAGAGCACATGGCTTTGTTTCCAAACAAGAGCACTTGGAATTTGCCGCCACCACATAGAGGGCAGCACTGTTCTCTCTGGATTAAAGATGGCGGATGACAGCTGTCAGAAAAGCATATAGGTTTGTAAAGCACGTGGAATTTGCCGCCGCCACATAGAGGGCAGCACGGTGATTAAAGATGGCTGCTGTGAAAAAAGCATTTTTCAAATTATCCGCCACCACATAGAGGGCAGCAGTGCGCTCTATAGATTAAAGATGGCTGGTGACAGCTGCACGTAGCTTTGTTTATCTCACGCTAGTGAGGTTAAGTTGGTAGCACTAAGGTTTAGGCCCGCCAAGATGGCAGCACTGCCGATGACAGGTGACGAATTTTACATCTACTACGATAAAGAGGGCAGCACAGTGCTCTGTAGTTTAAGAATGGCGGATGACTGCAGTCAGAAAAGCACGTGGCTGTCAAAAAGCACGTGGCTTTGTTTACCACGCGCTAGTTAGGTTAAGTTGGTACCACTAAGGTTTAGGCCCGTCAAGATGGCAGTACTGAGGTTAGCGATGCGTTGATGTCTGTCAAAAAGCACGTGGCTGTCAAAGAACACGTGGCTTTGTTTACCTCGCCCTAGTTAGGTTAAGTTGGTACCACTGAGGTTTAGGCCCGTCAAGATGGCAGCAGTGAGGTTAGCGATGCGTTGTTGTCTGTCAAAAAGCACGTGGCTGTCAAAACATACGTGGCTTTGTTTACCTCACGTTAGTTAGGTTAAGTCGGCACTACTGAGGTTTAGGCCCGTCAAGACGGCAGCAGTGAGGTTAGCGATGCGTTGTTGTCGATGACAGCTGTCAAAAAGCACGTGGCTTTGTTTACAAATTCAAATGACGCGCCAAAATTCAAATCTCCCGCCAAAATTGAAATTTCCCGCCAGAATTCAAATTTCCCGCGCCGCGGGAGGAGGAGGAGGCCGCCGAACTGTCCAATTTACACTACTTCTTATAATTTCAAACTCACAGCCATGTCCGACCTCTATACGTTGAAACTTGGTTTCTTCCGAACATGGCAACTTTAGTCTATTGATAAATAGTTGTTCTCTTCAATCTACATGCTGTAGAAGAGGTTAATCTTATAATTTCAAACTCACAACCATGTCTGATCTCTATAGGTTGAAACTTGGTTTCTTCCGAACATCGCAACTTTAGTCTATTGATAAATAGTTGTTCTCTTTAATCCTCATGCTATAGAAGAGGTTAGTCTTACAATTTCAAACTTACAGCCATGTCCGACCTCTATACGTTGAACATCGCAACTTTAGGCTAATCTCTATTGGTTGTTCTCTTTTCAGATGTTTCCCTGCTCGCAGTGTAATGAAACGTTCAGAAGACGTGACATCCTCACACGTCATGTAAAATCGAAACATCGTGATGCGTCTGATACGTTTTCCCGCTTACAGTGCAACGTTACTTTCGCAAGGCGAGATAACTTTATGCGCCATATAAAATCAAAACACCCTAGCATAACATCTGCTTTATGTGAAGTTTGTGGTGTGTATTTCGCTAACGTAGAGCGATGCGAGGCTCACTTAGTAGAAGCACATCAGGTATCTACTTGCCCTCAGGTAATAAGAGAAAAGCGTAAAAAACGGATGTAGCTGTAGAAAGTACTAGTAGTAAAAAACCTAGAAAAAATCATGAACTTCAAACTATTCACTGCGAGCACTGTAACACTGATGTACCATCTTCACATTTTCAGGGACACTTACGGAGTAATGAGCATAAAAATAATGCGTGTAGATGTGGTAGTAACGCAAACATCGAGGAAATTAATACAGCACTTAAAAGTAGGATTTCTAGTTACAGAATTCACACCGGTCAAAAGTTTCAGAGCACTTCAAACTTTTTAAATTGCGTTCAACCGGATGTACAACAGCTTCTTGCTAAATCTTTGTCCAATCATAATTTATTTAAAGTTAATTTTGAACTTTTCGCCTTGTACATTAAAAGCACGGATGAATCCGAAATAACGGACATTAAATCATTTAATACGAAGAATTTTGTCATAAGTCAGTCGACTAATTTTGGTGATGTACTTAGGGATGTCTCTAACATTATTTCAACTAAGAGCGAGGAATTTCAGGAAAAGGAATCAGGGTGGGCTTTAGTTGAAATAATGTATCTAGAAGTTAACATCAATAAGTACAATCCCATGCGAGGTTCATCGTACATCGAGCTGCCGACATGGATTCAGCGAAAAGAAGCTGTTGTAAACATCCAAAACAATGACGAAGCATGTTTTGCATGGGCGGTGATGTCGGCTTTAAATCCTGCGAAATCAGACGTAGCTAAGAGAGCATCATCGTATCCACACTATTCAACGCAGCTGAATTTCGATAGTATAGAATTTCCTGTGCAGATAAAGGATATTAAGCGCTTTGAGGAACTAAATAACATTAGCATTAATGTGTATGGTGTAGAGAAAAAGTCTGTAGTAGGTCCTCTGTATTATACATGTCATAAGAAGAGTACTCATGTTAATTTACCCTATATTGAAAACAGTGTGAATAGCCACTTTTGCTGGATTAAAAATCTGAGTAGACTTGTTAGCAGTCAGTTGTCAAAACATGATGGTAAAAAGTGGCTATGTGATGGATGCTTGCAGTATTTTAGAACTGAAGATCAGTTAACGGAACATTCCAAGAATGACTGCAATCATGTACGTACAGAGATACCTACTACAGGCAATAATGTTTTAAAATTTACAAATTTTCACAAGCAGATGTGGGTACCGTTCGAGATTTATGCAGACTTTGAAGCCATCCTCAAGCCATGCAGCACATGCTCACCTAATCCTGACAACTCTTTCACTAATACTACGCACATGCATGTCCCGTATAGCTTCGCGTATTACATCAAGTGTAGTTATGATAGTACGCTTAACAAGTTAGAGCTGTATCGAGGACCTGATGCTGCTAAAGTATTTTTAGAAAGACTTGAAAGTGATGCAGTACGTCTTGGTCGTATTCTAATTAGTAATATTCCTATGAGGCCACTCACAGAAATTCAGTTAAATGATCATGAACGTGCTACAAAGTGTAGCATTTGTGATGGGGAATTTTCCGAAAATGACCCTAAAGTTTTTTATCATAATCATTTAACTGTTTTCTACAGATGTGCTGCTCATTATAGCTGTAATCTTAAGTACAGAGTTCCTAAATTTATCCCTGTAATTTTTCATAACTTATCTGGTTACGACTCACATTTCATCATTTCACAATTTGCAGTTTCAGATGAAAAAGTAGATATAATCCCTCAGAATAAAGAGCGGTACATTGCGTTTGCAAAGTCTGTAAAAGTAGATGCGGAGCATTCTATAAAACTGAGATTCCTTGACTCGTTTCGCTTTATGGCGAGTAGCCTCGATAAACTTTCTAGTCATTTACAGCCAGAACAATTTACGGAAATTCGACGCGTTTTTTCTGAAGAAGCGCAGTTTAATTTACTTCGGCGTAAGGGTGTTTTGTTATGAATATCTTGACTGCTTAGAATGCCTCGAAGAACGTGCCTTACCATCGAAACAATCCTTTTACAGCTCGCTGAATTCAGCGGATATTAGCGATGATGACTATTTACACGCACAACATATCTGGGAGCAGTCCCACATTCAAACGCTAGGTACATCCGACTTATATTTAAAGACGGATGTACTTTTGTTAGCTGATGTTTTTGAAAATTTTCGCTGTGTTTGCAAGGAAACCTACAGCCTTGACCCATGTCAGTATTTTACTGCGCCTGGGTTAAGTTGGGATGCGATATTAAAATACACGCAGGTGAATTTGGAACTGCTAACCGATATTGATATGGTGCACTTTATAAAATCGTCTATTCAAGGCGGTCTAAGTCAGTGCAGTGGGCGGTATTCCAAGGCAAATAATAAGTACATGCCGAGTTTCGATTCTAGTCAGGAATCTCAGTATATCGTTTACTTCGATGCTAATAATCAGTATGGGTGGGCGATGAGTCAGCATCTACCGGTGAGTGGTTTCCGCTGGCTAACGCAGTGCGAAATTGATGCTTTGCAGCTGCACGCCCTAGGCGATGAAGCTGATAAAGGCTATTTCCTCGAAGTTGACTTACAGTATCCTAAAGAGTTACCCACTTCTCATAATGACTTACCGTTCTGCCCTGAAAATGTGAAGTCCCCATACATTGCATCAACGACGAAAATGCTAATTGCTAATGTGTGTGATAAATCTAAGTGTATCATTCATTACCGAAATTTAAAACAGTGTTTGCAGCATGGTTTGAAGTTATCCAAAATTCATCGCGTACTAGTATTTAATCAGTCACCGTGGCTAAAGCCATATATCGATCTGAACAATAATTTAAGAACGAATGCGGTTAACGAGTTTGAAAAAGACTTCTACATGCTCATGAATAACAGTGTGTTTGGTAAGACTATGGAAAATGTTGACAAACGCGTTGATGTAAAATTGATTACAAACTTGGAAAATATTAAGAAAAGGTATGGTGCTAACTATTTAATAAGTAAACCAAATTTCCACAGCTGCACCATCATACATGAGAATTTAGTTATTATACAGATGAATCGTGTTAAGGTTAAGTACGAGAAACCTACCTACGTCGGCTTTGCAGTACTTGAATTGGCTAAAACACTCATGTATGAATTCCATTACAATTATATGATGAAGAAGTACGCGCATAATGCGCAATTGCTCTACACAGATACCGATTCGTTTATTTATCAAATCAAAACTGATGACTATTACAATGATATAAAGCCAGACTTGGGTAGGTTTGATACAAGTAACTATCCTGCAAATAATCAATATCATCTACAGCTAGTGAACAAAAAGGTTCTAGGTAAAATGAAAGATGAAAGTGCTGGAAATATTATCGATTCATTTGTAGGTACTAAATCCAAGTCATATTGCATAAAACTCTTAAATGAACTACAAATAAAGAGATTGAAGGAGGTTAAAAAGAATGTCATTCAGAATCAGCTAAGTTTTGAAAACTATAACAATTGCATTAAAAGTAATCCACCTATTTTGCATAAGCAAATGTCTGTCATTAGAAGCAAGAAGCACCAGTTGTACACTCATTTAATTAGTATGGTAGCCCTTAATAATGATGATTGCAAACAGTTTGTCATTCCAAATTCTACCAACACTCTAGCCTAGGGGCATAGTAGTATTGATAGGTACTACTTTACGTAAAGCAGATGTGTATAAACATTATGCTAGCGGTGTGTACTTTGTAAAATATATACGTTAAGCTGTCTTACATCACAATTCACTGTACATATTGTATAAAGATAGGGAGAGGTACGCTGAGAGCGTAGTACGGCACGTTTAATCTTTATATTCAAGAATTGTCTCGAGAATGGGAGAAGTACGTAAACATCACTACGGTAAAATGATTCGAGATAAAACTTGTACATACAAGATGTAAATAAATAATGTAGAATTGGCATATACTTTTATTTTAGGTTAGGTATTACCTTCCTCCCGCTCCTTATTTGCAAGATAGTTTTGTTTATTACTCAAAGAAGAAAAGCAAGAAAAAAGGTGATGAGCAGATTCGTAAGTATGTTATTGTCTAGCTCATGTGGAGAAGAGAATTTTTTCTTTTTCTAAACAGTGTTTGATTGCAATGCAGTGTTCAACAACATCGAACTATAAACGGTAGTATGTGTTCAAGTCTAAACTTGCACACTCTTGCTTTTGCAATGCACGTTCGATAGAGATGTAGCTTGATAGAGGAGAAAGAGCAGGTTAGTAAGTATGTTGAGAAGATAATTTTTTTCTCTCTAAATAGTGCTCGATTCTAGTCATGCAATGCAGTGTTCAACAACGTCGAACTCTAAGCAGTATTATGTGTTCAAGTCTAAACTTGCAGGTACGCGATATGCATGCTGTCTTATGTGTAAGATCGCGTTGTATGTTCGATAAAGCTATGCCTTAACAGAGCAGGAAAAAGGAGGTTATAACAATCGCTATCTTACGCAAGCCGTTCAGAACTGTAGTCTTTTCTTCTCCTAGAACAAAGGTATTCCTTGACATGTTCTTTTTAAATTCTCCGCTACTACGATCAAGAGCGCAACACGGTGCTCTCAGATGGCGGATGTGGAATTTGCCGCCACCACATGTCAAAGAATAAAGATGCCAACACGATGCTCTCGTAGCAGCTTTTGAAATTGTCCGCCACCACAGAGTGCACCGCGGCGCTCTGTAGATTAAAGATGGCGGATGACAGCTGACGGAATTGCCCGCAAGAGTGCGGTACGGTGCTATGTAGTTTAATGATGGCGGATGACAGCTGACGCAAGAGTGCGGCACGGTGCTCTGTAGTTTAAAGATGGCGGATGACAGCTGACGCAAGAGGGCAGCACGATGTTCTGTGGTTTAAAGATGGTGGATGACAGCGCATAGGTTGGTTTCCAAACAAGAGAATGTAGAATTTTTCAAATTGCCGCCACCACATTTCAAAGGTATCTAACTAAAGAGTGCAGCACTGAGGTTTGTGATGCAAGATGGAGGATGACAGCTGTCAGAAAAAAGCACGTGAGTTTGTAGCGTACGTGGAATTTGCCGCCACCACGAAGAGGGCAGCACTGTGCTCAAATATGGCTGCTGTCACGTGGAATTGTCTGCCACCACATTTCAAAGGTATCTAGCTAAAGAGGGCAGCACTGAGGTTTGCGATGCAAGATGGCTGCTGTCAGAAAGCATTTTTCAAATTATCCGCCACCACATTTCAAAGGTAAGTAGCTAAAGAGGGCAGCACTGTGCTCTGTTGATAAAAGATGGCGGATGTCAGCTGTCAAAAAGCACGTGGATTTGTTTATCTCGCGCTAGTGAGGTTAAGTTCGTAGCACTAAGGTTTAGGCCCGCCAAGAAGGCAGCACTGCCAATACAGGTGACGAATTTACAGCTACTGCGATAAAGAGGGCAGCACGGTGCTCTGTAGTTTAAAGATGGCGGATGACACCTGTCAAAAAGCACGCGGCTTTGTTTATCTCGCGCTTGTGAGGTTATGTTGGTACTTTTGAGGTTTAGGCCCGTCAAGATGGCAGTACTGAGGTTAGCGATGCGTTGTTGTCTGTCAAAAAGCACGTGGCTGTCAGAAAACACGTGGATTTGTTTACCTATTCAAATCTCGCGCTAGTTAGTTTAAGTTGGTACCACTGAGGTTTAGGCCCGTCAAGATGGCAGCAGTGAGGTTAGCGATGCGTTGTTGTCGATGACAGCTGTCAAAAAGCACGTGGCTTTGTTTACCAATTCAAATTTCCCGCGGGAGGCGGAGGAGGCCTCTGGGAAAGCCCCTAGGGAGGCGGAGGCGGGGAGGCCTCTGGGAGGGCCACGCGTGAGGTGGAGGCGGAGGGGGCCTCTGGGAGCCCTGAGGCGGAGGCGGCCGCAGAACCCGCCTATTATACTACTAACGGGCAAATTCGAATGTTGGTTGAGCTCCATCCTGTTACAAGCACATTATCAAGCGATCGTGCAAGTGCCCATCCTCCAGCATCAGTGAGAGTTTCTGACGCAGAAAGTGCAGGTAGCGTGGGCCGGTCCAATGGCCCTCAAAGAAATGAAATCCAATCAGGCGATATCCCAAGATTCCACACAAGACATTCACCCTGTGAGGATTGTCCGGACTCCAATAGTGAATGTTGTAGCCATTGACGTTCCCATTATTGCGGACGTGCAATTCGTCCGAGAACAAGTAATGCGATACGAATGCTGCATCATTGTCCAGCCTCTTCTGTTTCACCCGACATAACGGGCCTGTCGCGGACTGGTGGCTGTTTTTAAATCACGCCTGTTGTCCTTAGGCGTCTTTCAACACGGCGGAAGGTAGCAGCAGCCGGTTGTCGCCTGTCGGGATACCGTTTCTGGAACCGACGTAGTGCCTCGCACGCGTTTTGTCCCGCTTGCCCATCAATGAGGAGTTTGTCAACGTGTTCCTCTTTGGAAAACATGCCGAATGCCAGCACAGATTACAGTACATTAAGGCCCAAAACAGCGGAGTATGCGCAGGGCACAATATGAATAACAGCGGAGTATGCGCAGGGCACAATATGAATAACAGCGGAGTATGCGCAGGGCACAATGTGAATAACAGCGGAGTATGCGCAGGGCACAATGTGAATAACAGCGGAGTATGCGCAGGGCACAATATGACTAACAGCGGAGTATGCGCAGGGCACAATATGACTAACAGCGGAGTATGCGCAGGGCACAATGTGAATAACAGCGGAGTATGCGCAGGGCACAATGTGAATAACAGCGGAGTATGCGCAGGGCACAATATCTATAACAGCGGAGTATGCGCAGGGCACAATATGACTAACAGCGGAGTATGCGCAGGGCACAATATCTATAACAGCGGAGTATGCGCAGGGCACAATATGACTAACAGCGGAGTATGCGCAGGGCACAATATGACTAACAGCGGAGTATGCGCAGGGCACAATGTGAATAACAGCGGAGTATGCGCAGGGCACAATATCTATAACAGCGGCATTTTACTGTTTGAATGTGGCGAACGTGGGACAGTGTTTACGTATTCAAACATCACACAGATGCAACAATATTTGAACGACGCAGGATTCAAACCGCCGCTGGCGCATTCGGTCTATTGCTAGGCGAACGCTTAACCACATCCGCTACGCTACACTGCTCAAAACATACTGGTAGTACGAGGAGAGCAGAGTACATACGCCATCCGGTTCGGTGTTTAAGGCATTAATTACTGCACTGTCACCTAGTTTTGTGCACTGATTCACCTCTTCGTTACACCCGGTCACGAGGCAGGACATATTAACATAGTTACATGATAAATGGAGGTTGCTACAGGATTTCATGGCTTCATGTTTTGCGAAGGGATGATATAACGTTTCGCTAGGTTTCAGAATCGTGTGCAAAATGTGCTCACTGAATATTAGTACCGTACAGTAGGCCTGCAGGGGAATATCACCCCTATAACCACGTGCGCGTTAGTTGGACTCCAGCAAACGATATTTGAAGGGGCTGCTGAATCACACTGCATAGTTAATCTAAATCTACACTGAGGTTGATCCATTTCTACCGATTAATAAACTATAACCTGTTTGATGTGTTCCTAATTCTTCTTCTTAATCTGTTTACCTTCCAGGGTGGGTTTTTTCCCTCCGACTCAGCGAGGGATCCCACCTCTACCGCCTCAAGTGCAGTGTCCTGGAGTGTGAGACATTGGGTTTGGGGATACAACTGGGAGGACGACCTGTACCTCGCCCAGGCGGCCTCACCTGCTATGCTGAACAGGGGCCTGGTAAGATTGGAAGAGATAGACAAGGAAGAGGGATGGGCTGGGCTGAGTGGCTCAGACGGTTGAGGCACTTGCTTTCTGACTCCAACGTGGCAGGTTCGAACCTGGCTCAGTCCGGTGGTATTTGAAGGTGCTCAAATACGTCAGCCTCGTATCAGTAGATTTACTGGCAAGTAAAAGAACTCCTGCGGGACTAAATTCCGGCACTTTGGCGCCTCCGAAGACCGTAAAAGTAGTTAGTGGGACGTAAAGCAAATAACATTATTATTATTATTATTATTATTATTATTATTATTATTATTATTATTATTATTATTATTATTATTAAGACGGGTCGAAGTGGCCGTAGCCGTACGTTAGGTACAATCACCTCTACTCAATTGACCTCCCGAGGCTGAGTGGACCCGATTCCAGCCCTCGTACCACTTTTCAAATTTCGCGGCAGAACCGGGAATTGAACCCGGGCCTCCCGTGGTGGCAGCTAATCACACTAACCACTACAGCACGGAGGCGGACGTGTTCCTAATTACAACTGGTATATACAATAATTTAAGAAGACATGTACATTTTGATCTGGACTTAGAACAGGAAACCATTTGTAATCGGCTGTGAGCTTACAACCGGGATATAGTGGTTTCGAATCCCACAGTCGGCAGCCCCGAAGATGGTTCTCCGTGGTTCCTCTTTTTCATACCAGGCAAATTCTGGGGCTGTACCTTAATGAAGACCACGGCCGCTTCCTTCCCACGCCTAGCCCTTTCCTATCCCATTGTCACCGTAAGTCCTATTTGTGTCGCTCCGACGTAAAGCTAATTTAAAAAAATATTTAATTTTCAGGACTGCCGACAGTGGGATTCGGAAACACTAAATCTCGGGTGCAAGCTCAGTGCTGCGCCCCCCTAACACCACGGTCAGCTCGCCCGGTACAATTAAATAGCTGTACGGCATGATTACGCAATTAAAATCATTTAGTATTTGAATACACACTAAGAAATTAACGGACACTAAAGACACTGCCAGACTGGGGAATGAGCGTGGCAAGCGGGTAATTATACCTCCACGTCCTTGGAAAAAAGATATGTACTCCTACTACCCTTCCTCACATCACATGCATAGTCTCCAGTACTTGCCGTAATGCTATACAAATCGGTTAGCAGCGACGAACAGCATTTTGTGCGTATTTCCAACAATAATTATGTTAATAATTAAAGAAAAGAAATAATTAGAAGATAAGACAAAAAGGCTTGTACAAATAGCTTTTTAAAATAATTTCTAGTTCCAGCTGGCTAAATTGGAATGAAATTGTAATGTTTACTCCACAAAGTGGGGGGAGGCGACTGTCCCTCCTCCCCCCACACCTTATCGCTGCTACTGTGTGTAAGCACGTCAAATATTCAGAAAAGACAATTTAATAACATTAATGCATACAGCTGCAGACATTCTACCCTATAAAAACTTGTTTGTGTGAAACAAATCCATACTTATTTCTATAGCTTCATAGGTGAGAAAATTAGAATGTCACTCATGGATCTACGAGAAAGTTTCCTTCTACAACTACTCATAATAGATATGCTCAAAAACATGTCCCTGGTGGTGCAGTAAATGCTGAACACGTCTCGCAGTGTCTGCGCGGTCACATCTCAACATTTCAGGTGTCACTGCAGCACAGGCCTCAAGAATTCTTCGTTTTAATTGTTAAGCATTTTCCGGCTCAGTTTCGGATACTTTCGATTTGATATACCTCATAGAAAAATCCAGAGGGGTGAGATCCGGCGATTGTGGCGGCCACTGCCATGATTCATCCCGAAATATCCACCGTTCAGGATATCGTGCATCCAGATATTTCTTTTCGGCTTGACAGTAGTGAGGTGGTGCACCATCATGCTGAAACCAATGTCACAATACTAGTTGCAGTGGAATGTGTTCTAGAATATTTTCCATTGAAAATTCGTCTCTAAAAGTTCCAGATAAAGCCTACCAGTAAGCCTAGGTACTATAAAGCAAGCCCAATGATGTAGTGTTCCAGAATACCGCACCACACATTAACCACCATTGGAGTTGCATATGTTGTGCTGGAACCCAGTGAGGGTTTGCTGTAGCCCAATGGAGACTGTGAGTGTTGATGATGGAATCATTCGTAAAGTAACATTTATCGCTCCACAGGATATTCCTGATAAAATGTGGATCTTGCTGTGATGCTGCTTCAATTCTTCTGCAATATGTTTGCACCGCTCACCCTCTGAGTCATAGACTAACATTAATCTCAGGGGTGTCCGGTTCATTAATAAATTTTTAATAAAAATCTGAACTATAAATATAGGCGCTCGAATAAACACAGGGATGAACGGGGCAAGCAAAATTTTATAAGGTGGAGAAGGCTCACTCATATATACAAATTTCAGGATTTCACAATAGGACTGGGAAGTGACAAATGAATATCAATGGGTACAATTGACTAACTATAATAAAAATATGAAAACTGTTTCCTTTTGAAATCGCAATAAGGAGCAATTTATTAACTTCATTTCGCAAATTTCAATTAATGACAATGTACCGGGAGGTACTACTACAACTACTACAACTGGAAATTGGAACTTTAACTAGAAGATGTCACCACCGAAATATTATGTACTTTTGTTATTGTACAGTTTCCTAAACTGAGTGAATTTCTCCTTGTTTTGTTTGCCATTCATCAAGAAGTTTTGACATTCTCCCATAGATGACACTACAAAAAATTTATGATCATGCCATCTGCTGCAAAGTGAAAGGACCTATAATTTAAAGAAGTTTCGTACTTCTAGGTTTTTGTAACTGATTGATGTTCATTTATTTTTGAGTTGGCAATATTTACCTTTTTTCCGCCAGTTTTGAATCTAGCCAATCCCATATTTCTGTAATTAATTTTCAACCTACCACAGGCTTCTTGCTCTATTCTGAGTGTAACTTTGAATTTGACCAATTAAATTGAGAGGGTGTGGCTGGTTTAGTCTTTGAATGATATCGAACCTTCCCTGAGGGTTTATAAAGTGCAGTTTTTCCCGTTTCTTGGTCAGTTGATCGATGTCTATCTGATTGTGTGTGTTAAGCAGGAGGCGGGCGGCCTCTTTCGTCGGCAGCTAGAACATCTACAAGGTAATGGCCACATAACCTCATTCCTTCTTGCTACCTCCGCAGTTTAACCCGAGGGAAAGGTCCAACTCTTTAGTTATGTAACAAGCTTTTCTAAAATGTAACTTTCTTCCGGCTAATGTAAAACATTCATAAAATATTTAACTGTAAATTGCGGATAGAGAGTGAATTACCCTTTCGAGCTCCCCTTCATCTTGGTTTGGGGTGACTACGTTTTTCTCTAACTGTTTTTCCTACTGTAATGTGTTAATGCAATTTCTATACACGAGTCACCTCAGTAGTTTGGGAATAGCCCCCGCTTCATCGGCCTAGAGCCCTTTAGTTTATTTGGTGTTCATTATCTTGGAGCGCAGTACGCCTCCATTCAGTTTGTGATTCGGGCCATTTACTTAACCTGTTCTTTTCCGCAAAGGCCCTATAGGTTGGGTACAAAATACCCCTGTTTCATATTGTAAGTTGGGCCATGGAAGGCCAGAGAGTGTAAGATTTTTTCATGTTCCCTCGAGGAGGCTGAAAGAAACGGAGAGCCTGTTAGCTCTTTTTTAATTTTGTAACTGTAAAGAGTGCCTCTGGAAGACCGGATACTGTATTTAGGGAGCAGGTGCTCTGTGAATTAGGGGATTTCTGCCCTAGAATAAATTTATGCTCTTTTGTAAATTTGAGCTGGGAACTCAAGAATTGTAAAACGAGGGGCTTGAAGCCCAAAATCTGTCACGTTGACTAATCTCGTATTTTTCCTTGACTTGTTTTAAGATTGTCCTTGTACCTGATGCTTCATTATTATAAAAAATTGTTAAGTTTGAAATTCTGAAAATATAACCTTCAATTTAAGTTTTAAATTAATTTTGACATTGTAGTTAGACCCACTCAAGCCCGCACCTTCTTTCACCTCTTTATGCTCCACGGGTAATCCCGTAACAGACAATATTATTTCAGCTTACAATTTTCATCCTGGAAAAGTGTAGGCCTACATAAATTTTGCTCCACACTTCTACTCTGGTAGTGTGGATAACATTTTATGAGTTTGACCCGCTGATCCCTTGAGATCGTACTTACATACGTATGAGTAGACATTTCACCACTGAAAATCATATTCGGAGACGTGAGCACGAGATTAAACTTGATTTACCATCGTCTCCTTGTGATGAGTCACCTCCGGGTATTTACATTCAGGGTGGCCGGATCCCCAATATCAATCAATCAATCAATACTGATCTGCATTTAGGGCAGTCGCCCAGGTGGCAGATTCCCTATCTGTTGATTTCCTAGCCTTTTCCGAAATGATTTCAAAGAAATTGGAAATTTATTGAACATCTCCCTTGGTAAGTTTTTCCAATCCCTAACTCCCCTTCCTATAAATGAAATGCTATCGTATCTAAAACGGGAACTAATTTGACGGACGGACCCTAGCCTTCATAACCAGATTTACGAGCATGCTAAGAATAGCTCATCAACTCAGAGCTCCATTCAATGTTTACGTCTGTCAATACGACAATAACATACGGTAACGTTAAACACTATGCTCTCATAATTATGACAGGTGTCGTTCGTGGTCATTCGCACATACTGCCAGTAAGCTAACAACTGGAACGCAATTTACGGGTCCGAAACAATCCGACGCACGGCAATTGTCTCTAT
This sequence comes from Anabrus simplex, assembly GCF_040414725.1. Taxonomy (NCBI): domain Eukaryota; kingdom Metazoa; phylum Arthropoda; class Insecta; order Orthoptera; family Tettigoniidae; genus Anabrus; species Anabrus simplex. The sequence continues at coordinate 455,878 of NC_090266.1, forward strand.
TATTATTATTATTATTATTATTATTATTATTATTATTATTATTATTATTATTATTATTATTATTATTATTATTATTATTATTACCATCTATCACTCGGGATATCAGTTGCTCACGTTCGCCGGCGTTTCAAATACAGGATCAATGTTTCCTCGTAATTAATCTGCACGAATTATTATTATTGGTCTAAATTACTTTTATTGTGACGATCATGATTTATCATATGGCCCTTTCATTCGTGTGGACATCAATCTGTATGATCTCTGGGGTCAAAATGCTTCAGCAGCTCAACATGCAGCTATATCTTACTCGTACGAGTTGTAGAGCTGTGGTGATTCTAAATCCGCTGAGTCAGTACTTTTTTCTGAGTAAGCACACGAGGTCTAGTAGTGTAGCTATGCCGGCTCCAATGTGTGGTCATTGACCCGTACTATAGTAGGTGAGCAATGTCGATTTATGGATTTTGCAGAAGAGAGGGAGCCTAACCTCACAGTCCCTATATTGAGGGGAATAACCTTACTTAGAGGCTAGTTGCCCTTCCCGACACCTAAGAGAGAGAGCCTAAACTTACATCCGCCATCTTGAGGGGATTATTGTTATTCTTACGGCAAGATGCCCTTCCCGACGCCAATTGCAGAAGATGGCGGCTATAAACAGCTCTTACGAGAAGGCTTAGGGGCGCTTGCGCAAGGTGGCTGATGTATATGGGCACTTATGGGACAGCTTAAGGGCCGCTTGCGCAAGATGGCGGCTATACAAAGACGGACTAAGGACACTTACGCAAGATGGCTCTTATGAGACGGTCTAGGGGTGCTTGATCAAGATGGCGGCTGACCTTATGAGACGGCCTGGGAGCGCTTGAGCAAGATGGCGCCTATAAACGGCTTCTTATGGAGAAAGATATAGGGCAAGGGCGATTGTATAAGATGGCGGCTATACATGGGCTCTTATGGAGAAAGATGACGGTTAAGGGCGATTGCGCATGATGGCGTCTACAGATAGGCACTTATGGAGAACGTTGCCGGACGTGGGCGATTGCACAAGATGGCGGCTATACATGGGCTCTTATGGAGAAAAGCTTGCCCAGAGGCCTACTGCGCAAGATGAAGGCTGTACACAGGCTTATATCGAGAAAGCTAGCTTAAGGGCGCTTGCGGAATATGGCGGCTATACACAGATTCTTATGGAGAAAGTTGGCTGAGGAGGCCTACTGCGTAAGATGGCGGCTATACACAGGCTTATATGGAGAAAGCTAGCTAAGAGGCTACTGCGAAAGATGGCGGCCATATATAGGATCATATGAGACCCCTTCAGAGCGCTTGAGCAAGATAGCGGCTACACTCAGGCTCTAACAAGTTTAAACATGAATGAGTATAAAGACGACATCCTTTGCTTAAGGCTTTACGCATTACAGTAGTGTGAACGTGCTATTATTCTGTTTTTAACCTGCGGCGATGACGTCACCAATGCAGGTTGAGACATGTTCATTATGAATGTTACTTACTGACTTAAGGCTTTATAGATAATATGAGTGAGAGTTTCTTTTTAGTCTCCGAGATACAGTGATAGAGAGTAGAGCGCTTTATTCTGATATGACGGGAACATTAATAGTTGATGTACAAGGCTTCAAAGTAAACGGCAACGAATTTGTGTTCAAAGAGGTGCCTGTGTTAGATTGCAGTGCGCTGTGAGCACCAAAACTTGTTAATTTAGTATTTAGTCCACCTTTCTCTTACTGTTTGCAAACAGATGAAGACAAAGAGCATACTCAATGGACAGAAAAATTTAGGTTTTGCAGTGGGAAGGAAAAGGAATACCTTATCGTTTTCTATCTTTAATGATGAACACACATTTGTCAATAGCAGATCTTGTTCTTTAAAGAGTTGTGAAAAGAAGGAACGGTTGCGTATCTACCATCGTCATGTGAAATTGCCGACATGCATGAATTAGGGTGTCCATCATTCAAAACTCTTCTGAAGGAGCAGTGTGGAGAAACAAGTAAACAGTCTTTACAACATGTGTGCATGCTCTGTGAATGGTTGTGTTGCAGTGCATGCCGTGAGGTGAACAACATATGTAAATTGCAGTGTCGAAATAACGTTAGTGTGAAGGAAACATTTGTAAAGACATTATGTCATTTCTATATGACACAAAGTATAACGCAGTTTAAAAGGCAATCGTAAATTTTTATGCGTGCAAAAAGAAACTGAACACATTTACTGAAGAAGATTTGAATGCATTACCAAAGGTATTTTTGGTTAATGTGGCTGCGAGTGCTGTAAAGGACATCTGGGATAAAGTGCCTTGTGAGTGGACTCAAGATCCTGTTCTGTAAGAGCTTCAAATGTGTAGTTTATACAATAGAATAGAATAGAATAGAGTAGAATAGAATAGAATATATTTATTTATCACCTACAGGATGTCCCAATTACAGATGATGTAATAGAAAATTAAATAAAAAGTTAAATTAAATTAAATAATTAAGTTAATTAAAAAATTAAATTAAATTAAATAATATATATAAACATATATATATATATATCTTCACATGTTTTCAACAGGTTATTTACATAATTTACAAAGTTTTCACGTTCCACCCAAGAGAAGAACTTTCCGAATTGCAGTGGAAGGGAGGTAACAAATGTCCAGTGGCCCTTCCAGCTGATTTATAGTCCTAAGGGCTTGCATGAACCAAGAATTTTCATGTGCAACCGTCCTACATTTGGGCAGGTGGAATGTACATATCTGCCTTCTTCGTCTGCTTGGAACATGATGTGGGATCAACCACGCTATAGTCGGTCAGTCCACTTTACTCTTCAAGCATTTAATCGCTAATATTGCATTCGCACATTTTCGGCGCGTTGCCAGCGTATTCATTCCAAGAATGTTTACAAATTCTTCATACCTGCTTGAAGAGAGTGGCATGCCCAGGAATCCAAAACTAATCCACTTCATGAACCTTATCAGTACTCTCTCAAGATGGTGTATGTGGCGTTTCTGATACGGGAGCCACACATCACAATCATACTCGAGACAGGGTCTCACCAGGGAACACATGCAATATTACTGAAATCTCTACAATTCATTTTGACAAACCCCAGTAGTCTGAAAGATTTCTTTATAATACCATCGATGTGTTTCTCAAAGGATAAGCCATTCCTGTTACTAAGAATTACACCTAGATAATTAAACTCCTCCACGCGATTTAAACTTTCTCCACTGATTTTATATCTGTAAAATACAGGTGTTAATTTCCCAGTATATGACATGACACCACACTTGAATATATTCACCTTAAGGGACCACTTATCACAACACTCGTATATTTGCTTCAGATCCTCTTGTAGATAATCGCATCACTGTCTTCTTCTATGACTTTGTATAGTTTCAAGTCATCAGCGTACAACAGACATTCACTGCTCTGAACGACTGTAGTAATATCATTTAGAAACAAAACAAATGGAAAAGGCCGTAAAAGTGACCCCTGTGGGACTCCAGATGTAGGTTGATAGGGGTTAGGGATCAAACCCTCGGACTTGAAAAAACATATTCGCTTTATCAAGTAGCTCTTTAGCCAGTCGAAAATACTCCCGGACACACCATACGTTGACAACTTTCTCAACAAGGCTTCGTGTTGTAAAGAGTCGAAGGCTTTGGAGAAATCAGTATATATCACATCAACCTGTTTACCATTGTCCAATGCATCGGAAATTGAAGATAAATAAACTGCCAGGTTGATAACAGTTGACCATCCTTTAACAAATCCATGCTGTGATGGGTCTATGTACTGCCTAAAAGAGTCATATAGGCGATTGTATATGATTTTCTCCGCCACCTTCGATAAAAGTGAGAGCAGCACTAATGGTCTACAATTATCGAACAACACCTTACCAAATTTCTTAAAGATAGGGATTACGTAACACTCAGCTGGAAAACACCCACAATTAAATAATTTATTTATAATTTCATATAGTGGAATTGCCAGTTAGGAAGCACTTTCACGGAGAACGATGCCAGGTATCTCGTCAGGTCCACATGATTTGTTGATATCCACCGATGACAGGATCCGTGTCACTTCTAATACAGAAGTTTGAATAGACAAAGGATATATTGAGAATGGGGGAGGAAAAGGTGCATTGCAGGGCTCGGAAGGAGAATGGTACTTCGCGAAAGTTTGCGCAAATGTGTTTAGAATTTTGACCTGATCTTTTGTATTTCCTTCTCGCCCTTTTTCCTTCAGTTTCAGTATTAGTTCTGAGTCGTACGAAGAAGAATATTTTCTGATGGTAATCTTTCGAAATGGTACGATGTCTTTATGACCGCATATAGTAAGTCATAAAAAGTGCTCGTACCTTCGTCCACAGAGTGGGATTCTTTAATCATATCCCAGGGGCACAGGGATAAAAGGTGTCTCATTAAAGAAAAATCAGCTTTCTTCCATGCAAATAAGACTTTGTTTTGCGCTTTGAAGCGAAATGTCCTTGGCATAGACAGGAAGATTTCGATGGCTTAGTGATCAGAGTGAATTACATTTTCAGTTTTGACGCACTCTCCACTCCGAAGTAATTCGTTTGCTACTAAAATTAAGTCTATAAAATTATCATTCCTAGTAGGAAAATCACAAATCCGACTGAGATCGAATTCATTAATAATTTCTAGAAATAAGAATAGCTCCTCGCTTCTCTGTTTGATAATGTGTTGTACTTTCGACGACTTATGAGGTTTACAAGCTAATTGGCTCAAGTTAAAATCACCGCACACAATAACAGTGTCCCGTGAGTTGAGAACAGAAGTAATGTTTCCCAATGTTTGACGTAGGTCGCTAAGCCGGTCGTTCACTTCATCTGGAGGCAGGTAGCAACACACAATGAAGACAACACTACCGGGTTGAGGATTGACTTTCACTACTTGACACTCGAAATTCCCAGCAAGCTCAGGCTTCGGCACTGGTCCAAGGTCAGGCTTCACAACTAGTAGCACACCTTCACCATCCAGTATTGAAGTGTTCACGGAATTTCTGTCCTTATGAAATACAATGTAACTGTCCGTCAATACTTCGGTATTAACTAAAGTTTCGTTAAGCCAACGTTCGCTGATACAAATACAGTCATAGTACACTTCGCTCAGTCCAGAATTAAAGTCAGCAAGCCAGTTACGCATACTCCTCACATTTTGAGAGAAAAAAATCACGAACACGTGAGTTTCGGGAGGAGACCTTCAGTGAGACAGTTTCATACATGTCAACTCATTAATTTTATCACGGACCCAAAACTAACGAGTTTTCAGCGCTAATAAACACTTATCATGGATGCGAAAAGAGTAAACAAATTGTTACAGAAAATGGTGAAGAAACGAGCCGGGGAAAATGTGAGGAAGCATGCTGGTCATGGGCTCAAAAATAAGGTGATTGTTCTAGAGACTTCGAGCTTCATCTTCCTAGTTACTAGTACTGCTGCCCTAGAACACGACTTGACGTCTGCTTGGCACATAGTGATCCTAGTATTAGTATGTTAGATGCTGCCTGCAAAGAGCGTGACATTGCTTATCGACAAAACAATCCTGAACTACGACGTGTAGCTGATGAAAATCTGCTTCGTAAAGCTATGCTGCGTATGTCGTCACCTAGTTCTTCAGTTGCTGAGAAGATAACAGCACTTGTCGCTGCCGGTGCAATAAAAAGAAACTGTTACTAGGTAGTGGCATTAAACAGCGAAGACAGTAAAATAAAGAAAGGATCAAACAGACTTACTTGATGACAAAAATGTATATATTCTAAAAAATATGAATTGCATAACACCCTGCAGGTGTTGTTTAATATTAATCCTACAGCATGTCCTATATTTTCTAGTAGTAATAATGTTAATGTGTATTGACTCAGAAGAAAGGTGAGGTAGAGGTTCGAGAATATAAAAAACCACAACGTTTAAAGTACATCCTCTTTATTAATCCATGAATTGAAGCTGTTATTAAAACCAAGACATTTAAAATACAGTTTATTTCCACGACGTCGAATAACACGTTCAATAAAATAGCAGTCAGGATATTTTGTTTTTGCAGTTCTTCGATGTAGAGTCCGCCTTCAATAAGCTGTCCTCTGAGATCGGGAAGTAAGTACGTAACTGGATTAGTAAGCTTAACACTACTAACTTAAAAATTTTCAGTGCTCCAGTTGGAGGTGTATCTTTTGCAAAGATAGACTTGTGTTTGCTGATGCGAACGAAATAACCCTTCTTTAAAGCGATGGCGGCGCGAATCAGCTGTTTTAATTTAAAGACGAATAGCACCTAGGCGAGGTTTATTTCTTGTAAGGAGACGAGGCTTCGCCCTGATAGTGCGATGAGGTGTATCGTTGTAGGTAGACACAAGTCTAGGTAGCATATTAATCCAAAGGTATGAACCTTGTGCTGTAAATTCTCGCCGCATCTTTGTTTTGAGTGTACGATTAAAGCTTTCTACAACACTTGTCCTGAGATTGCTGAACGTAGAGTAGTGTTGAATGACAAATAAATTGAGATAAGGAGAAAAAATTTAGTTTATAACTCTTTACCTTGATCGGTTTGAAGAATCCTTGGGCAGCGATTCGATTCTTCAACAATATGTTTAAATACGTCTTTGACTTGAGCTGCTGTCTTAGAACGCACAGGTTGTGCAAAAGCAAACTTCGAGTAAACATCGATAACAGTAAGTACACACTTATAACCTTTACTGCCAGAGGCACATCGAATCACTTCTACTAAGTCTGCTTGCCAGAGATTATATTTTCCACTTGTAATAACGCGTCTGCGACAATAGGTGCGACGTGCTGGTTTATGTAACTCTTGTGCGCTGTTTAACATTACTTTTGAGATCTTATCTTGAGGAGCCATTACAAAATAATACCGGCATGTCGTACTTCTCTGTCTATCTCTAGAATTTCTGATTCGTGGCCTCTGTGACCAGCATCTTGCAATGCTCTTAGAAGTTGTAATCATTCAACGAGTAAGTTTGGGTCATTCCAGTACCTTACGTCTACATACGCAACAAAGGCTTGTAGATAACATAAAGACCACGTACATTTGGAAACAGCTTGTAAATAAACTCACAGTACTTGTAACTCTTATTTGCATTTACAGCTTCTGTTCTTTTGTAATTACGTCGTGTTGCGTCAGTAGCAAAAAGTATTGCTTTATATTTTTAAGATCATTTTGTAAATGTATATCCTTGTCAGGTATTCGTGAGAAAAGAAGTTCTAAGAGTCCTTTCGTAGGTTTATGGGTAATGCCTTTTACAGTACGTTTGTTGCTATTAATCTGAACATTTGAATTTCCTATCCAGAAACAGTCGTCTTCATATCGATTACCGTAAGTGGTGGTGTCAGTTAGTCCTGCAAAGGGTTTTTCCTTATAATGTGCAAAGAGAGATCCACAGGTATCTTGAATAGAAGTTCTAAACTGATTACGATACTCTGGCGTGATCATAACTTCAGATAAAGGTGATAGATCTTGTGTTGATGTAGTAAGTGTTTCAGCAACAACATCTGTAGTTAAAAACTGAATACGTTTAGATGGTGAAATATCGTTAAGTTTTTCTTTCTCATCCTCTTCTTGATCCATATCTTGATTCTTCTCTAACATATCCTGCTTCTCTTCTTCTATAAGCTTTTATTGTTTATGCTCCTCTTCTTCATGCTTCTCTTTATCATATGATGTTTGCATAGAAACAAAACTTGAAGTAGACTGCGGCAATGAAGTAGAATTAAACATTTCTTTGAGTGGTGTACCTAGTTGCGATTTTTTAAATATATGCGTATCTGCTTGAATACGTTTAAGCTCTTTAAATTTCCGTCGAATATTGTTTCGAGCATGGATTATATATTTTTAATCTCCTTGCTAGATATTAACATGATGATGGTTTTTGATCAAGTAGTCACTGTAATTCTGTGTTTATGCATATAAAATAATCGACACCTATGCGATATCGTCTATGCTGAACATCACCTCCTTTATCAATAACTAAAAAGCTGTAATGATGTGATGCCCAACATGTAGCATACATACGTTTAAAGACATTGAATGTCATATCAGTGTTAAGATGATCGTAATACACATGTCGCATGTTGCGCTCATCTTGCCGAAAAAGCACAATAACATTTGCGTTGTCGCGAATTAACTGCTTAGGCACACGAGAATATGTTTGGCATAAATAAATGCAATCAACATATTTATGTCGTCCCATACTAAAGAATGCACGAATAACCTTTTGCTGTTCTGTTGCGACATGGTCAAAAATCATAAGAGAATTACGAAGCACATCGTCCGGTGGAAGTACTTGCTCGTGTGAATTAAATCCAAAATACTTCATTCCATATTTAACGAGATCGTGCATTACAGTTCGTAGAAAAGTATATAGCGGTTGATAGAGTGACTTTGCGAAAACGTAAATATTCTCGAAGCGTATACCATTTGAAGAAGTAATGAGTGTAAGTAAAAGATTTGTTTTCCCGCGTGCCGTTGGGCCTGATATAATACATCGAACAGTAAAAGGAAACAACGTTCCATGACGTTTTTTGTAGTTGTACTAGAACTAGGTAAGAGATGTGGCAAAATGTCACTAACAAGTAGTGTATATTGCTGCCTTATAATCTTCATGATAACTGAATAATAAAGTAGGCAAGAGTAATATAATACATATATATTAAACGAAACAAGAGGTAGCAGTTAGTTTTTAATTTGCTCTTGACGAGAAAGTCGTGTACAGCATGGTGAAACGATACCCAAACGATATGAAGAAGAAGAAGAAGAAAACTGTGGGATGGAACTATGTTATAAAGGCGGCACAGAAAACTATTCGAGTGGAACACAATCCGCGTGTAGCTATTACTAAGGCACTTAGCGCAGAAATAGCGAGAATTTCTCCAAAGTGCAGAGCAATGTTTAGTAAACGTGCACGAATTATTCCTGTACCAAAACGAGGAGGATTTCTTCCAGCGCCGTTTGCTGCACTAGCAGCGTTAGGATCATTACTGGGGGTGCTAGTGATGTAGCAAGAATTGTTAAGGCTGAAGAAGAAGCGAAACAAGAGTTGAAAGAGAGTGAATGTCATAACAACACGATGGAGGCAATTGAATTACGGGGCAAAGGTGTACACATGAAGCTAGCACCATACAAAAGAGGACTTGGCATCTACATACCTCCAAAAAATGTCTACTGAATGCACTGCCACATCGAGCTCTGACGCACGAAGAAGGTTTTCCTTTGCTAAACAACCAGGAATTCGTCATTTTAGAGGTGTGTATATGCGCGATCAACTATCAGCGTGCCCACGTGAACGTGAAAGTGCTATAATTAACTTAGACAACCGTCGTGGACCTGGTACTCATTACGTTGCTTATGTAAAACGTAAATCTAAAGTGTGGTATTTCGATAGCTATGGAGACTTACCTTCTCCCTTTGATCTCATGCGTCATTTCGGAAGCAGTGCAGACGTTGTTTACAATATAAACTGTGTACAAAAATTCAATAAACGCTTGTGCGGACGATTATGCCTTATGTTCTTATATCAAACGCAGATAGTAGAGAAAGAGCATTAGTGTGCACGTGATGACTAACAGTGAAAGAACGTTTGCTGTAAGTGGAAATGGACCTGGAACAACCGTCAATTTTAATCCACCGATCGAACTTGGCTATCAGCTACATAGTCTTGGACTAGTATCGTTTAAAGCTAAAATCTATAATGTGCGTGATGGTGTAAACAAGTCATATTACGATGAGTATGTGCTAACGCTATCATCAGGCAGTTATTCAGTAGACGACATTCGTGACTATATTGAAAGTACGTTAATTGATCAGTTTGGAGAAGAGAGTTTTAGTAAACATAATTAAAAGTTCTCAATGACTGTTAGCAACATTACACATAAATGTTTTTGAATCATCATTTAAGATTGACTTCAAATCACAACCTGATTCGAGTTTTCAATTGCTTGGATTTTAGCCAAGGGAGCTCCTACCGTACGAGTCTGATCAATCTATAACACACTTTGATGATCATCATGCGAACATTACTTGTAATATTATTACAGACTTGAATAGTAATCAACAACATTCGCACATCCCGCACGAATTTATTATTACAGAGGAACATGGATATACTATTTGTGAGAACCGGCAGTAGTTCTTAAACATCCTGTGTCTGTAAAAACATTAATAACATCACTCATAGGCAATGATTCTACATGCCTCTAACAATAAAGGGTGTAAGTATCTACTTACGGTTATCGATGTGTACTGGAAGTTTGCTTTTGCACAGTCTGTGCTTACTAAGACAGCAACTCAAGTCAAAGAAGGATTTAAACATATTGTTGAAGAATCGAAAGGCTGCCAAACACTACTTCAGACTGATCAAGGTAAAGAGTTTTAAACTAGGATTTTTCTTCTTACCTCAAGATACCTGGCATTCAACATTACTCTACGTTCAGCAATCTCAAGGCAAGTGTTGTAGAACGCTTTAATCGTACACTCAAAACGGTGATGTGGCGAGAATTTACAGCACAAGGTTCATATCATTGGATTTATCTGCTACCTAGACTTGTATCTACCTACAACGATGCGCCTCCTCGCACTATCGCAACAAATTCACGTCTTGTTACAAGGAGTACACCTCGCAAAGATGCTATTCATCTTGTAATTAAAACAGCTGATCGCTTTAAAGAAGGTGATTTTGTTCGCATCAGCAAACACAAGTCTATTTTTGCAAAAAGATTCACTCCCAACTGGAGCACTGAAATTTTCCATACCAGTACAGTTAGTCTTACAAATCCAGTTACGTATTTACTTCGCGACCTCAGAGGACAGCCTATTGAAGGAGGATTCTACATCGAAGAACTGCAGAAAACAATTGAACGTCGTGGGAATAAACTGTATGTTAAATGGCTTGGTTTTAATGACAGCTTTAACTCAAGGATTAATAAAGAGGATGTACTTCAAATCTTGTGTGTGTTTTTAATTCTCGATCCTCTAACTACTTTCTTCTAAGGTAATACACATCCACATTATTATCAGAACATGCTGTAGGATTAATATTAAACAACACCTGTAAAATGTTTTGACAATTCATATTTATTTCAGAATATATACATTTTTTCTTCAAGAAAACATGTTTTATCCTCCCTTTATTTTACTGTCTTTTCCACTACCTAGTCACAGTTCTCCTTTTATTGCACCGACAACGACAAGTGCTGCTATCTTCTCAGCAAGTGAAGCACTAAGAGACGACGCACGCAGCATAGCTTTACGAAGCAGATTTTCATCAGCTACACGTCTTAGTTCAGGATTGTTCTGACGAAAAGCCAGGTAGCATTTAACATATTGAAACCAGGAACAATACGTACCATGCGAACGTTAATTCGTATTCTAGGGCCGCAGTAGTCGTAACTAGGAAGATAAAGCTCGAAGGGAAGAAGATCAATTACTTTATTGATGAGCCCATACCCAGCATGCTTCCTCACATTTCTCCCAGCACGTTTCTTAACCTTTTTCTTATTTACTCTTTTAGCAGCCATGATAAGTGTTTATTAGCGAAGACAACTCGTTAGTTTTAGGTCTATGATACAGTTTAATCAGTTGACATGTACGACACTGTCTCGCAGAAGGTCTCCTACCTAAACTCACTTGTTCATGATGTAAACTGCACGTTTGAAGCTCTGACAAAACAGGATCTTGAATCCACTCACGAGGCACTTTACCCCAAATTTTCCTTACAGCATTCGCAGCTACAGTAACCAAAAATGCCATTGGTAATGCATTTAAGTTTTCTTCAGTAAAAGTGTTTAGTTTCTTTATGTCTGCATAAAACTTTACGATGGCCTTTTCAACAGCGTTACACTTAGTATCATTTAGAAATGACATGATGTCTTTACTCTACAAATGTTTCTTTCACACTAACATTATTCCGACACTGCAATTTACACATGCTGTTCACCTCCCGGAGTGCACTACAACACAACCAATCAAAGACCATGCATACATGTTATAAAAGCTGCTTACTTGTTTCTCCACACTGCTCCTTCAGACGAGTTTTAAATGATGGACACCCTAATTCATGCGTGTCGATAATTTCACACGATGATGGTAGATACTCTCGCAACCATTCCTTCTTTTCACAACCGTTTAAAAGAACAAGATCTGCTCTTGACAAATGTGCGTTCATCATTAAAGATAGAAAACGATAAGGTATTCCTTTTTCTTCCCACTGCAAACCTAAATATTTTTCAATCCATTGTGTCTGCTTTTTATCTTCATCTATTTGCAAACAGTAAAGGACAGGTGGACTAAATACTTAACTAGGAAGTTCTGGTGCCCAAAACACACTGCAATCCAACACAGCCACCTCTTTAAACACAAATTTGTTGCCGTTTACTTTGAAGCCTTGTACATCAATCTTTAATGTTCTCGTCGTGTTTGAATAAAGCACTACACTCTTTCTTGCTAGGTGCTTTACGTCGCACCGACACAGATAGGTCTTATGGCGACAATGGGACAGGAAAGGGCTAGGAGTGGGAAGGAAGCGGCCGTGGCCTTAATTAAGGTACAGCCCCAGCATTTGCCTGGTGTGAAAATGGGAAACCACGGAAAACCATTTTCAGGGCTGCCGAGAGTGGGGTTCGAACCTACTATCTACCGAATACTGGATACTGGCCGCACTTAAGCGACTGCAGCTATCGAGCTCGGTACAACACTCTTTATCAGTGTACCTCGAAAAAGAAAAATTCTCACACATATTATGTATAAAGCCTTCAGTAAGTAAGTAACATTTATTACGATCAAGTCTATACATGTGCAACTATGATGACGTCATGGCTTTAAGTTAAGAAAGAATAGTAACTCGTGCTCACTCTTGCTTTAAGCGTAAGATCGCGTCGTTATAGTGAGGACGAGGAAGAAGAGGAGGAGGTAGATGAAGAAGAGGTCATAACAAGCAATGTAGAGCCGCTATCTTGCGCAAGCGCCCTTAAACCGTCCCATAAGAGCCAAGGAAAGTGATGAGGAGGAGGCTATAACAACCTGTGTATAGCCGCCATCTTGCGCAATAGGCCCCCTCGGCGCCGCTTTCTTCATAAGTGTAGCCACCATCTTGCGCAATCGCGTCTAGGCCGTCTCACGAGGGCAGCCGCCATCTTGCGCAAGCGATCATAGCCGCCATCTTTCTCTGTAAGGAGCCGTGTATAGCCATCATCTTGCGCAAGCGCCCCCGGACCGTCTCATAGGGTGCTCTGTATAGCCGCCATCATGTGCAATTGGCGTCGGGAAGGTCATCTGTCGTAAAACTAAGAATAGCCCCCTCAAGTTGAAGGATGTGAGGTTAGGCTCGCTCTCTTAGGCGTCGGGAAAGCACTGAAGTTTGCGATCGTCTGTTGTTTAAAGATGACCGCTGACAGCTGCCAAAAAGCACGCGGAATTTCAAATTGCCCGCTACTACGTGTCTAAGGTAGTAGCCATGATGTTTAGTGCCGTCAAGTTGGCAGCACTGGAGTTAGCCATGCGTTCTTGTTTAAGGATGGCCGCTGAGAGCTGTCAAAGGGCACGTGGAATTTCAAATTGCCCGCTACTACATGTCTAAGGTAGTAGCTATGAGGTTTAATGCCGTCAAGATGGCAGCACTGGAGTTAGCGATGCGTTCTTGTTCAAAGATGGCAGCTGACAGCTGTCAATAAAGCACGTGGTTTTGTTTACGAACAAGAGCACGTGATCATGACGTCACGTGGTCATGACGTCACGGTGTCAATGACTTTTGGCCGTGGGTCAATGACCCCGGGTGCAGACGCAGCAGGAAAAGTGCTGACTCAGCGAATTTAGAACTGGCACTGTACCACTGCTGAGACTTTCTATGAAGAATTAAAAGATATCTGGAACTGGATAGACACGGATGGACGTATAAAGTAAATGACACAAAAATCTCAATTAATCATAATTTGGTACACACAAATTCGCTTCCTCTTCAGAAACAATTTTGGTTATAATAACGTGAATTGGTCGGGGATCTAGGGATAATCCTATATAAACAGCAGCACATTATGAGTATTTCCAGAACCGTAATTTCAGCTTTAAACTCGATAAGAAGATTTCTCGGGTGTTGAAAGAGCGACTTGTCTGTACGTTATTGTTACATCGATTTGACTACTGTGATGTAGTTTACAATGACCTGACTACCACTCCGGCTGACAAATTCCAAGGCGCTCGAAATGCTTGCGTTCCATATTGAGGTGACCTGTCACCGATGCCTATGGCGAACTAGCCTGGTTAATACTAAAACAGCGTCGTAATCTTTGTGTCCTACGCCTTAATCACCTATTTCTCTCTGTGTCCTCTCCATCTCTTACATTCTTACATCCACACAGAATTATGGAACGCGCTCAAAAGCTGACACACACTTATATATACCACCCAATCATACAACACCTTACACAAAACTCTTTTGTCCTCTGTGGAATAAGCTACCTAGCTCTGTCAGAGAAGCCACCCCTGCCAGTCTCAGGAAACAGTGTCAGCAATATCTTCTTAACAACACCTAAATTTCTTAAATTTTAAATTGTTAGCAGTAGCTATTCTCCGTAGTCATCTGATTATTTGCTGTAAGGATTCAGTTTCATACATTAATATATTTGTTTACTACTTCGTGATTACATCATTCACATCATCATCTCCTACCAGTTCATTATTATCATTATCCGATTTTGTATTCCATTGAGCTATAATGGTAAATAATATTTATATATTGGTGTAATTGTATATGCATCGTATCTTATCGTCTGGTTAGATGGAAGAGAGCCAAATGGCCCTAACCTTGCCACAGTAATAAATCGGATATAATCCAATCGAATCTAATCAAATCGGACCTCATATGTGACATAACGGAACAATTATGGATATAAATATCAAAAAATTAGTCGAACGAATTATGCAGAGAACATATGAAGTAGCAATCGTATTTTACCCACACCGTGAAACTAAAGGTCATGATAACCGTCGTGAAGCTTTTGAATCCGCCTTCAGGCAAGGAATAAAGTAATGGAATGTCACTGAATTGTGAAATATAGTATTCTAACCTAGAACATACTATAATGAAGATATTCTAAGATCCTCAGGCACAATGAACCACGTCTTTTGACCCCATATCATCATTCTGTGTTAATCACATCCGTACTGGAAATGACGTGAAATTTATTCCGTCTTCGAGGAATACCATTATACAATCTGACGCTTTTTCCAATCGTCTAATGCGATTGCTAGGCATCCCAGAAGACGTTGTATAATATAAGTTTTGGGGATAACATGAGGTGAATGTAGATAGCGCGATCTGTGTACGGAGAAAAATCTTTAACCTAGTAAACAATACGTAGTACATGATGCAATAAGTGAAGTAATTTATAATACTTACGCCGTGTATCATTACATGGGTTATAAATTGTAACCATCGATTTCAGGAGGACCGTGCCAATGATAGACGAAGCGCTGATCGGCTGGTGAATGTATGATGTCACAGGCGGGAGATTTTAAAAGTGTGCAGGCGATGTTCGTGTGACATCACTTGGAGGGGGATTTGAGAAGTATGTTATTGGCTGCACGAGGGAGTATATGTTTAAAGGCATAGATTCGACTTCAGGCTTAACCTCATAGGGTTGCTAACCTAAAAGGACCACGATTGACGGCCGGCCTAAGTACATGAGCTTTGGCAATGGATTCATATGGTACGTTTCCGATGTAATTTATCAACTTTCCTGTTTTTCCGATAATTTCTTCAGATTCTAGAGGCCTAAATTTAACCTATGTATTTCTCGTGCCTGAAATGGCATTGCTTATTTCACTATCCGTATAAAATACAAGATTACTACTTACACAAACACATTCAAGTGGTCTTCTTACAAGTGGTTAGTGGGACGTAAAAGCAATAACACCATTACATTCAAGCGGTACGTTTCGAAGCCAGTATTTCGACTTTCATGTTTATCAGATAATTTTTTCAGTTGCTATAAGCCCAAATGTAACCTATGTATTTCTTATGGCAGAAGCGACTTTGCTTATTTCTCATCCCCGTTATCTACAAGCTTATAGTATGTGTCAACAGATTCAAGGGGTATGTTTCTGATCCAATATTTCAACTTTCATGCTTAACCGATAATTTGTTCAGTTGCTACAGGCCTGTATATAACCTATGCCTTTCTTATGGCAATTAAGACTGCTTATTTCATTATAAGCACTAGCTACATTCTTGTAAATTATACCAACAGATTCAATGGCATGATTCCCATCTTCGACCGTCATGATTATCAGATAATTTGTTCCAGTCTAGAAGCCTAATTGTAACCTACCTAATTCTTATGGCAGAACTGGCATTGCTTGTTTCCTTATTTACATGAGCTACAAGATTATAACTTATGCCAAGTGATTCAAATGGTATTTTCCCGATTCACTAGTTCAACTTTCATGTTTATTTGAAAATTTATTCTGTTGCTAGGGACTAGTCATCGTATTCCTTATTGTAGAAATACTTCACAGCATAACTAATAAAAATGTTAAGTAAAAATCAATTCCAATGTTGAAAAACAGTCTCGGATTTTACTTTAAATTATTTGCAAATTAAAAAATACATTGGGGTAAAAAGCATCCCGTAACTTAAGAATTCATTATCATTTAACAGGTAGTCTCTAGAAAACTGTTTTCAGCTTAAAATTCGTAAAGAAATCCGTAAACCGTTAATATATAACAACTGACCCCTGGCCCACCTGGTGGCCATGATAGTTATATTGGTCTTAAACCGTGGTAAGCCGGTTCGAGTCATGTTGGTGGAAACATTTTTAACCACCACAATGTTGTCTGGTAGGGAAGAAGAGGTGGTGATATGAACTTTCTAACCAGTAGATTGCATCCAAACGCCTCAATTAAATTCCAAACCTCTACGCAGTGTTCAAATGGAATGAGGCCACATGACGCTGTTGATGGTGATTCGTCCATAGGACGGGGCTATAAACCTTTGTTCGGTGTTATCTGAGAGGGGTAGTCTACGTGATGATACCAGATTTCACCCTCTTCGTTCCTCATTACCATTATACATTCAGCAACCCAGGTCAACCAAGGAAAGATCTGAAACCCGGCGAGCCGAACATGTCCTCGGACACTTCTGGCACCAAAAGCCATATAAATAAGCAAAACCCATCTCAAACAATCTGTTTCCAAAATTCCGGTTCAAAAACCGCCAGCATTAAAAACACGGTCACGTGTTACACTTCATGTCACTTTTAGAGTAAAAGCAGCTCTTAAATTAAAAATTCATCATCCACCAAACCAGAAAACCTACAAAGCTGTTTTTATCTTAAAATGTGTCATTTTGCATGTTCAACACCTTCGCAAAATGTTTCTGCACTTAATCCGTATATTTGCAAAAATATGGGATATACGACACAGTAGTATAAGTCAGGGATTCGGCAGCCGCCGCCTCCGCAGGCCCCTCCGCAGAGGACCCCGCCACCTCCACCTCCACATGCCCCTCCGCCTTGGCCACCATCGCCTCCACCTCTACAAGTCCCTCCACAGAGGCCTTCCCCGCAAGCCACGTGCTCTTCTTTGTAAACAAAGCCACGTGCATTTTTAATAGCCACGTGCTTCTTCGACAGCTGTCATCCCCCATCGTTAAACAACAACGCATCGCCAACCTCAGTGCCGCTATTTTGACGGGGCTAAACCTCATAAAAACCACGTGCTTTCTTGATAGCCACGTGCTTTTTTGACAGCTGTCATCCGCCATCTTGCATCGCTAATCTCAGTGCTGACGGGGCTAAACCTTATTATTACCAACTTAGGCACGTGGTGGCGGGTAATTTGAAAAATTCCACATGCTTTACAAAGCCACGTGCTTTTTTGACAGCTGTCATCCGCCATCTTGCATCGCTTACTTGGGTTTTGTTATCTTTAGGACACTAAACCTCATCGTGGTAGTGGGTAATTTAAAATCCACGTGCTTTTTTGGCAGCTGTCATCTGCCATCTTGCATCGCTAACCTTAGTGCTGCCCTCTTTATGGCACTACCTTTGAATGTGGTGGCGGCTATTACCACGTGCGTTTTTGGAAATCTGCCATCTTTAATCAACAGAGTAACGTACTGCCATCTCTACGGCACTAAAACTCATCGTTATGCATGCGGTGGAGGCAAATTCAAAATTCCACGTGATTTTGACAGCTGTCATCCACCATCTTGCATCCATAATCTCAGTGCTGCCTACTTTACGGTACAACCATTGATGTGTGGTGACGGCAATTTCTACGTGCTTTTTTGACAAGCTACCATCCGTAATCAACAGAGCACCGTGCTACCATCTTTAGCTACTACTGTTGAAATGCGGTAGCAGGCAATTCCTACGAGCTTTCTTGACTGCGGCCATCTTTAATCAACAAAGCACAGTGCTGCTATCTTTACGGCTACTACCTTGAGCAGGTGGTGACGAGCAATTTGAAAAACTCCGTTAGCTATCATCATTAAACAACAAAAACTTTAATGCAATCGCGAATCTGACCTCTCATTTACCATCTTGAAGGGAATATCCGTAGTTCTCGACAATATCCTTCCCGATGCTAATTACACAAGATAGCGCTTAGAGGCTACTAAACAAGATGGTGGTGGCTGTTATGTACTCCTCCTCCTCCGCCTGCTCCTCTTCCTCCTCCTCCTCTGTCAATGCAAAGCAATATCGAACATGCATCGCCAAGGCAAGAATGTGCACGTGTTGCAGCGATAACATTATTGTGCAAGTTTAGTCTTGCAGATCACAAAGGACGTGATTGAAACATAAGAAGACTAGAATCAAACACTGTACTCGATGTCATTAACTTCACCATGCGTTCAGAACATTGTTTGATGTGTTCAGATCACGAAATAAGTAATAACAAGACTAGAATCGAACACTGTACTCGATAAACATGTGTTTAGAACATGTCAGGGGATACCTTTGCTCTATGAAGATCAGATTACAAAAGAAGTGATTGAAACATAGCAGGACTAGAATCGAACACTGTACACGATGTCGATAACTTCAACATGCGTTCAGAACATTGTTTGATGTGTTCAGATCACTAAAATAAGTGATTAAAACACAACAAGACTAGAATCGGAACACTGTACTCGATGTCGTTAACTTCAACATGGGTTCAAAACATTGCTTGATGTGTTCAGATCACTAATAAGGGATTAAAACATAACAAGCTAGAATCGAACACTGTACACGATAGAACAAGTGTTTAGAACATGCCAGGGGATACTTTTGTTCTAAGAAGATCATATTACGAATGAAGTGATTGAAACATAATAGAACTAGAATCGAACACTGTACTCGATGTCGTTAACTTCAACATGTGTTCAGAACATTGTTTGATGTCTTCAGATCACTAATAAGTGATTAAAACACAACAAGACTAGAACAGAACACGATACATGATACAACATGACAGGGGTACCTTTGTTCTAAGAGAATAATAAGACTAGAATTCTGAACAGCTTGGGCAAGATAGCGGCTGTTGTAACCTCCTTCTACTCTTCCTGCTCTGTCAAGGCATAGCTTTATATCTTTATCGAACATAAAAGGCGATTTTATGCATAAGGCAGTGCACATATCGCGTAGCCATCTCGCTCAGTAAACGATAATATGAATATAGCAAAAGTACAAGTTCAATGATTTGCCTAGTGTGAAAATCAAAATCTACGGAAACACACTGTGCACATATCGCGTAGCTAAATATCTTAGTAAACGATAATATGAGTACAGCAAAAGTACTACTTCAATGATTTGCCCAGAACGAAAGCAAATCTACGAAGAAACCATACTGCGTAGCCAACTCGCTCAGTAAACGATAATATGAATATATAAACATTAAACTTCAAAGGATCTGCCTTGCCTTGTGCGACAATAAAAAGCTAGAAAAACCACACGGCGTAGCTAAATCGCTCGGTCACACATACCGCACTTTTAAGACGCTCAGTGATTACAAATACATCATAACACGGATTATCAACTAGAACACTGATATATGTATACACGTCATGCGAAAATCAAAAACCATACTGAGTAGCCAACTCTCTCGGTCACACATAACGCACAGCTATCACGTTCAGTGATTGCAAATACATCAAACACGGGTTATCGTCCAGAACACTGATGTACTCATCCAGTTTTAAAACCCGATACAAAATATGTATATTACTTTATATCGCGTATACTGCAAATTAAAATCCCGGTCCTTAGACTTTTTAGTGTCAGCAGGTGCATCCGGCTGTAAAACAACAACAATAAGCTTCAACTATTCTTGTGCGGCAACTGTAAGAACGTATTATTTTAGACCTGAACTCTAAGTCAAACATGATGCGAGAAGTATGCATGTAGAATAAGTCATATGTAGTCTGCTCTTTGCTACTGCTTGTAAAAAATGCACATGACGTTGTTCGTGAAGTAAGACAGTGGATTCAGCGATTTAAAATCCCATTCTTTCCGTCAAGAAGAGCACCCGGCCGTAAAACAGATTCTTGCTAGTTAGAATCCCGCTCCTTAGACCTGTATCGTCAGGAAGGGCATCCGGTCGTAAAACGGATTCTTAAGAAGAAATGGCTAAGAGTGGGGAAGCGGTCATCCGCCTCCTAGCATTTACAGTGTAGTTCGAACCCTGCAATTTAGGCGTTAAGGTTTGGGAGTAGGCTATGTGCCAGCATCAGGTTTCAAATGAGTACTTGAGCAGATCCTGGTGTTCCGACACCGGGTTAGAGATGCGTAAGCCCCCAGGGCAAGAACAATATCGGATATGTGTTTTACAGAAACGTTGTATGAATATTTTTAGTGTGAGCTTCAAGCTGCTGCAAGAGTCGGCCAGCACGAGTGCACACTCGCAGGAATGCGATGTATCAGCAAGTTTCGTCCGGTACGAAGTCCACTGCTCGCTTACAAACAGTACAATAAGTAGCAGCAGTAGAGAGCTCTAGAATGACTTTAGGTCCGAAAGTGTTGGTCTCTCTTGCCGGGCTGAGTAGCTTAGACGGTTTAGGCGCTGGCCTTCTAACGTAGCAGGTTCGATCCTGGCTCAGTCGGAAGGTGCACGGTACATTTACAGAGAACTTTTCAGGGACAACATTCCGGCACCTCAGCGTCTTGTGTTGTTGGCTTAGTCCGGTGGTATTTGAAGCTACTCGGTAGAACTCCTGGGGGACAAACTCCCGGCACCTCGTTGTCTCCGAAAACAGCAAGTTCGATCCTAGCTCAGTCCGGTAGTATTTAGAGGTGCTCGGTAAATTTACAAAGAAATCCCGAGGGACCAAGTTCCGGCACCTCGACGTCTCCGAAAACAGCAGGTCCGATCCGGGCTCAGTTCGGAGGTATTTGAAGGTGCTCTGCCTAATGTCGGTAGATTTAAAAAGAACTCCTGAGGGCCCGGCAGGGGATACCGTAGTTGTTGCTCCCTCTCCTTATGCTGAGCTCAGTGTTCTTCAAACACACAGGACTCAGCTTAGCGCCCCGTTTACGCTCCTCAAGATAACAGGCAGGGGATACCATAGATGTTGGCTCCTCTTTTTGCTCAGCTCAGTGTTCTTCCAATATATAAAATCCAGCTCAGCGCCCCGAAAACGCTCCCTGAGTACAGGCAGGGGTTACCATAGATGTCGGCTGAGCTCAGCGCCCCGAGGATCGCTTCTACAAAAAAACTCAGTACAGCGCACCGTCTACGCTCCCCAAGTTCAGAGTTCGAGGATCGTGCGCTGGCCTTCTGACACCAACATAGCAGGTTCGATCCTGGCTCAGTCCGTTGGTTCAGCCTCGTGTCGGTAGATTTACTGGCAGATTTCCTAAGGAACTGAATTCCGGCACCTCGGCGTCTCATGTGTCAACGTAGCAGGTTCGATCCTAGTTCAGTCCGGTAGTGCACAAATACGTCCGTTTCGTGTCGGTAGAACTCTTGAGGGACTAAATTCCGACACTTCGACGTCTTGTGTTGTTAACATAACACGTTCGATCCTGGCTTAGTCCGATGGTATTTGAAGATGCTCTAAAACGGCAGCTTCATGTTGGTATATTTACTAGCAGAACTTCCTTGGGGGAAAGTTCGGTCACCTCAGCATCTCAGAAAACCGCGTAAGTAACATAAAGACAATGATTCTGGCTCAGGAGCTTAGGTTTGTTTCTGTTCGATAGTAATTACATTGTAGGGTTTGTGTCAGGAAGGGCATTCGGGTGTATGGTCGAAGATATACAGCGTTAGCTTGGAAAGGCCCTTGTTCCACACTCGCCCATTAGAGTGCACTGTAAGAATTGCGCTCCACATTCCCCCTCCTCACATCGGGCACCATTTCCTCTACGAGCATAATCTTCTCTTCAGTTCAGAACACAAGAGATTGTGAGAGGACTGTTCGAAACTTTCTTGTCCATTACAAAATACGTCTAGATTTGAAATGTATGGATGAAGTAAGATAACAACCGACCGAGTTTGTTCCAGTGGTGGCGCGTGACTTTCGGCACTGGGGGTTCAACGGAAGGAAAAATTCCCCTTCAATATCTCCTCTCCCCCCTGTCACCTGTGCTATGACTAAGTTCAGAGAATGGGCATAACGGTGCACATAATGTGCATGCCTAAAATCTTCCCTGATGAGAACTTCTACCCTGAATGGTGACCAATCATTACATTTGCTCCATCGTAACCTTGTGAAATCAACTTATATTTATTATCCACAACTTCGCTCAAAGAAAATTTTAAACACTCTGCTATTGTCTTAGCATCATGACTAGAGGGTAGAGAAAACCCCAGAATCTTTCAAGTGGCTTACCGTTGGGAACCACGATAACAAATTGTGCTGTAGTTGATATATCGGTGGTCTCATCTGCGATTACCGAAATGAAGTGCGCTGTAGTGATTTCTTTATCACAACAGATTTCATACATGCACGAAAGCAAATCATTCTGAATGTCTTTCGAGGTGCCTTTGAAAACAGTAGCTTTAGACAGACGGTCTCTTAATGCAACGTCAATTTGAGAACTAAAATTGACAAGGCCTCGAAATATGCCAGGATTCGATGATTCACTTGTTTCGTCATGCCCACGCAATGCCATCTCAAACGCGCCGCAGAACGTTACACAGCACATAACGATTTTTCCGTACTTGGTCGTTGTCTCTTTCCACAGACTACCTGTAAGCACAGTCAAATTACTGACGGTTATCGTGTCTTCCCAGGAGATCGAACTGTAACTGGGCAAGCATATGAGATTTAGAACTTCTGTGTTTCTTTATTATTATTTTTTTGGGTGGGGGAGGGACAAATATCCTATATCTACCACTCCGACTTTGGTCCAAGTTCTTTCGCTTTCATCACTCATGAATCATAAAAAAGGAAAACAAATCAAAATGTTAGTAATTTCGCACCCACAGATCCACTCGATTCTTTTATACGGTATAAATCCATTCAGAATTTACGCACGATTTCCTTACTTTTACTTTTAGGATGCCTCGTTATATCAAGATCAGGCATTGGGCGTCCGGCATCCTTAATCTTTTTCTTAAGTTTACGCTCAAGAGAGAGAGAGAGAGAAGAAAAGTTTGTGTTCTTAAGTATCATATCACTGTTCAAACTCATTATGTAGCTCCTTACCTTTCCCGGGAACAAAAATTATGGACGCAACTACAGTGTACAAAAATACACACACGGAGAAAGTATTGTAACTTCTTTATGTCCTAAAAATTAACTTTCTGAACGGCACAACAGTGCAGAAAAACAATCACACGCTTGCACAGCGTACAATAATATTACGAATTATGATAACTGTTGCAAACTGTTGTAAACGCTAGCATCACACTTGAAAACAGAGTAAACATTAGGGATGTATATTCGCATTGTTGGTAACTTAATTTTAAGAACTCCTGTGGCTAGGCAGTTAGCGTTTCCTTGGTATTACATTCCCGCTACTCTTTGCCTCGGTGATTTTTAAGTTAATTTTCGCTCCAAAAAGTAATTATTCCAAAGAAGGCAAATGTAGAGAATGTTTAGTAAATATTGATTTATTTGGGAAAAGACATCAAATAGAATTTGGCAGGTTAATGTGACTGCTGGCAGTAATGATGCTCTTCAACACTAGCGCTAATTATGTGCACTATTTTCTGCTGCGTAGGGGCAACAGATGGCAGGCACATACTTACCCCAACACAAGGTCAGTTTAGACAGACCTTGCCCCAACACCCCCGACAACACGACTAGAGAGAGTGGCATATTGCGCATGCGTAAACCAAGGATATCTGTTTCTGCGATATCCTGGTCTTGTCTACGTGCCGGCCGATGTCCCCCCGCACCTCGCCACTCCCTTCGCCCAGGTACTGACGGAGAGATCTTCTTTCAAGGGGGTTCATTCCAGACAAGTATCCAGCCACGGAACGTGCGCATTTCGCATGAATTGAAAGCCAGTACGAGTATATTACGGATAGATGGGCTAAGTAAGAGCTTCGAGATTGACAAGGGAGTTATGAATATTAAGTAGTTGAATAAAATTTGATATAAACTGGAGGTTCATTGCTCCATTGCGCTATACCAGAAACCGCCACTGGTTTGCTCTAAACACATACACAGCTTTAATGTCCATAGGTACCCCAGTGTCTGCGGTTGCATGTTAGGTTAAGACTCCATCGTGAAGTCATAATCTCACCTGCGTGAGAGTAATAGAGCTGTGACAGTTCTAAATCTCTGGCGTCAGCATTTTTTCTGCTGAGTCAGCACCCGAGGTCATTGACCGCTAGTAGTGTAACAATGCCGGTTGCGGACCAAGGTTATTAACCCATAGTAAAGAAGTATGGCTGTGTCCATTCGCGGATTATTGCATAAGAGAGCTAGCCTAACCTCAGATACGCCATCTTGGAGGGGCCTAACCACATATTTACGGCAATTTGCCTTCCAGACGTGGATTTTTCATAAGAGAGCCAACCTTACCTTACGATCACCATTTTGGAGGGGGCTAACCTCTGTTTACGGGCAGTTCTCCTTCCCGACGCGGACAGTCGCCATCTTGAAGGGGTATAACCTCAGTTTTACGGGCAGATGCTCTTCCCTACGTGGATAGTCGCCATCGTGGATGGGCTTAACCTCAGTTTTACGGGCAGATGTCCTTCCCGACGTGGACAGTCGCCATATTGGAGGGATCTAACCTCAGTTTTACGGGAAGATGGCCTTCCTGACGTGGATATTTGCCATCTTGAATGGTCTAACCTCAGTTTTACATGCAAATGTCCTTCCCGACGCGGACAATCGCTATCTTGGATCGACGTAAGTTCCCTCCTCCTCCTCAGAAGGCTGCCCTTCGAGCGTCGGGCCCGTATGGAGAAATTCGGCCCAGAGGCTACCGCGCAAGATATACATACGCTCTTATGGAGAAAGCTGGTCTAAGGGAGACATAGGATTTAAGGAGACAGCATAGGGGCGATTGCGCAAGATGGCGGCTATCTGGCGAGAATTTTAAACAAGTAAACGTGGCTAACAACAGTGCTACCATCTTGGCAAACCCTATCCTCACTGCTGCTACCTTAATCACGTAGGAGCGCGGAATTGAAATTTATGTTGACGGGACTTAGCCACGTTGCGTAAATTGAACGATCGCTAACGGGACATAGAAAGGGGGACTTAACCTTAGAGTTTTAAAGCAAGTTGCCCCGCTAGACGTAAAGCACGCTGCCCTTCTGGACATGGTCCCTTTCCGACACTATTTTTCGAGGTAGGATTATAGTTTTCAATCAAGCTGTCCTTCTCGACATTAGAAATTATAAGTTTGTTAATAACACAATTAAGGAGCTAACTGATGACGATCTCCTAGTCTAGTTTGCAAAGAATAACGGATAAGAGATTTAGTCAAATATTTATCGTTAATATTACCTTTTACCAGATATACTTACATTATGGTATTAACATGGAAAGCATGGTGTAGCGTTGTCCTCTTATTCTTTTTACCTCCTAATATGATGTGACGCGTACGTTTTTACTTAACCTTTTATTCTTTCCGATTGAGGAGGGAGCGGAATGAGGAAGAGGATGCAGTAAGGAGAAGGTAATATCATTTTATCCTCTTCAGTTTTTTATATATTAATATGTTTCTTTTCGACTGCAATAAGCACGCACGCAAAAATATAAAACTGAATGAAGGACAAGCAAATGCTTTATGTCACCATCCGACAAGACAAAACGTATTGACCACCTGTACAGGTTCAATCTTGTTACAGAGAACATACTGCTGTAATCTTACAGTAAAGAATAGCATTCGAACTCTGTTACTTTCTAATCACCATTAGAAAAAAGTCTCTAATACATGCATTATGGGATTCGAACACTAATCTCTTTGTTTAAAACAGGCTATACATGATAGCAAACGCACTTCTTTCAGTTGTATATGCAATCAGCACGCACACAAAAATATAGAATTGAATGAAGTACATGCCAGTGCTGTATATCTTCATCCGACAAGACAAAACTTGTTGACAAGTAGACATTATACATTTCCTATCGTGTTCCAAACAGAAAAATTTACCTTGATTATAACGCAAACACTTTAGTTACCATAGCAGAACAAAAAAGATCGTGGGATTCGAAATATGTTTCCTTTCTACTAATTATTAGAAAAAATAATCTCTAATACATGCATTATGGGAATCGAACACTAATCTCTTTGTTTAAAACAGGCTGGTATAAAGGCAACAAACGCACTTCCTTAAGTTATATATGCAATCACCCACACGCGGAAAAAATAGATTTGATTGTAGGACAGTCATATGCTGTATGTCTCCATCCGACAAGACAAAACATTTTGACCATGTGTACAGGTTCAATCCTGTTAGAGAGGACCGTTGTTATCTTAGAGTAAAGCTTTCAATAGACAGCATACACTTCCTATCGTGTTCTGAACAGAAAAACTTACATTGATTATATGATAGGAGGAGGAGGACACGGTATATTGTTGATTGATGGGATTTTATAAACTAAATATAATCTAGTTTTATATAAAAAGAAGGAAAATGGAGAGGAATAGAAGTGTGATTAGTGTACAGTTGTACTTCCTCCTAAAACAATAATCACAACCACTACGCAGATAAAAATAATTAAAATAATTATACGCTTTCAGTTACTACTTAGCAGGGGATACCATAAAAACGTCTTTGTCCTACCTATAATTCTACATCCTATTTTGTTAAGGAGATGGATTTGCGGGGGATTCGAACACTGGCACATGTAACAGAAAATGTGTATTACAGATATAGATTCGAACTTTCATCTCCTACTAATTTAGTCACCGTAAAAGAAGGAATCCCTAGGCTTCGCCAGGAATCGGCTGCTGAAAACCACCATATTGTGCATTACGCCCTAGGCCGTCAAAGTAGAAAAATACACTTTGAATAAGCCAGAATCTAATATTCTAAGTTGTAGACATATAATATTGTGTTAACGGAATTTTTCTCGAACGTGAACACACATCACAGTACTTACTTGAAAACATAACTAAAATGATATATTGTAAGAATAAAAAATGGTCAAGTACAGTTGCCCCACGAACTTGCCTGAGAAAATGCTGGAACTGTATGTTACAGCACTTAACAATGTTGTTCTGTCTTATTACGCTGATCAGCGGTCGCTTGGTAGACTAAGAACCATGAAGATATAAAGTACACACAGTTTTAGCTACACATCACTAAGTGCGAGGATAATTCGCTCGGCATAGGTGTGTTGCATTGGCATTATGCTACCCGTAGTTTTACATTTTCACTCCAGGCGAATCGAACCTCGGGACTTGCAACACTCTCGATAATAACATACGCTTGTTATTCGATCCCCGATTGTGTCTAGAATTTTAACAAAGCCACACAGCGTGAAAAAGAACACATCCTGACCGCGTAGTCATAACGTTCGGTATAGTCGTGTTGCAATGGCATTGACACATAATGCTACTAGAAATTTACAGTATAAAATATGATTATTATTTCTCTACAACAACGCGAAGCCCCATCATTTGCCTGGTATGAAAATAAGAAACCACAGAAACCCATCTTCAGGGCTGCCGACACTTGGGTTCGGCCCCACTATCCCCGAATGCATTTTGATAGTTACTTGACCCAAACCGTGCGGTGGGAGGGACCGTGGTCTTAATTTAGGTACAGTCCCAGCATTTTCCAGGTGAGAAAATGAGAAACCACGGAAAACCATCATCAGGGCTTCTGACAGTGGGGTACGACCCCGCTACCCCCGAATGCATGCTGATAGCTAGGTGACCCAAACAGCGCAGTTGAAGCGACCGTGGTCTTAATTAAGGTACAGCCCCAGAATTTGCCTGGTGTGAAAATGAGAAACCACGGAAACCCATCATCAGTTCAGCCGACAGTGGGGTTCGACCTCGCTATCCCCGAATGCATGATGATAGCTACGTGACCAAACCGCGCAGCCAGCGACCGCTGCTCTGCCCGACCGCGGTGGTAAATATGTTTCAGCGCCCCAACAATATTAATTATACACCTGAATCGCATTTTTTGTACATACTATATACCTACATATCCATGTTTTAAATGTAATCTCTAATACATGAGTGATGGACTGCATTCAGCAAAAGAATGTGAACATTCTGCCTGCACGTCGCTACTTATGTTCCCAGTCAACTAAATAAGAAACCGTGTATGTTACGTAATTGTTCCTTTTCCCGCTACAAGTCCACCCATCGGTGGGGGCTGCGCTTTCCCTTGTATTCATACGGTTAAGTACTCCATCACAATTGAATCTCGTAGACGTTGGGCACTTTCTGGCTGTCTCGGTACACGGTTATTTGGTGAGGTCTGATATCTATTGCGAACAGTTTTCCGTACCTAATCCAGTGTCATCCAATGTCTGAGAGACATCGAGAAAGCGAGCACGTCCAAATAGAACCTACGTCTAGAGCCACATACTATGATATATAACAACATTTAAATCCTGAGCAGGTTTAGGAAAGCAATTTTCGTTCACGGGAGGTGAATGGTTGCAAGATACGCATGCATGACGGGAAATGTACGTCGTACCGGTCACCCTTTAGTGTGTGTTGACACCGCAGATCGTATAGCAAACAAAATGAATGTCTTTCCCATCACCGTCGAACAGTATAGAATACCGGCCAAATATCAATTTTAAGGTCTGGATTCGGTTTTCAGAAGTTTACCATTGTTCTTTTGTCCTTTACTTCACGTTTTCTTGCCATTGTTTATTTTATTTTCCTTTGAAACCGCTGTCCGCTTGCATTTCTGAAAACAGGATAGACGGGGAAATTGAAGCAGAAAATCACAGCGAACCTGATTGTCTCCACTCAACCGTAAGGCAACACACTCTGCCGACACGTAGTACACTGTACACATTGAAGCAGTCAGCCCATGGCACTACCACAGTACTGTAGCACTGCCCAGACCGGCCTGTATGATGATGTCACGGAAATCTTACTTTAAAGCACATTGCCATCTGTAATCGAAACAGCTCATGGGGTTGGCCACTGTGCAGGATGCTGGTAGATGGGATGAGCTGCATGCACTTTGGTGACAGACAACACCCCGAAAGAAATCGAGAAATTGCTGACAATTTTTCAATACCTGCATACTGGTGACTAAATTCCTCCTAATAATCCGCCGCTTGCATCGAAGCGTTCACAAGCCAAAGTAACAGTAATTATATATATTAATCTGTAGTTTGTCTTACATGTCGCTATGATATACCTTGTTAGGTGTTGGTAACTTCAGCCCATACCTCAGTAATTAATTTATTAATATCTAGCTTTATTATTCTTCACGATATCGCTTAAAGTCGTGGATTTTACCATAATGGATAACATGTTTTAAGAAAGTTTCTTTGACATGCTCTCCAAAGCCAAATTGCAGTGACATCAATTTAACTATTCTCCATTATTCATGGTATTGAATGTAGACTCGGAGTAACCAATAATTTTGCACAAATCTCCTGGCATAGTTCAGATTGTAAGTGGATTGAACGGACATCTCCAAGTGTCAGATTTCCCGCTTTGAAGATGACACGTTGAATGCAGCCTTTCGATGGACAATCTCACACGCATTTAAAAAAATGCCGCGAAATGGCGTCTGTTTCCACTCTGACCACTCTAATTTACACAAGGAATAATCCTGGAAAGTTATTAAACATAATAAGTGAAAATAATGAAATATAGAGGAAAGTTTTTCCATTATGCCTTGATGGGTCAATAATGGTATTGAATTCGTTGTGAAGGGTGTGGGTAATTGAAAATCAGGTTATGGAAATTCGTGATGGGATCAACCAGTAGAGTAGGGGTAATATTAGATGACCAAGGAATGTTCTTAATCAGTTGAGTAATAAATTTATAATGCTGGACGTAGGGTGAAAAATGGAGAAGAGGTTATTTATCATTTTCACATAATAGACTTCGTTTTTAATAAATATTTACTAGTTCGTGTGGGGATATTATAGTTGAAAATATAATAGTTTATAATTGCTAATGAAGTAAGAGCAGCCGAGAACAAAAAGAATAAGAATTATCAGTTTATAGGTACTATTTGAGGAATAAATAAATATTAACTGCGGATATTATAGTTGAAAATATAACAGTTTATAATTGCTAATGAAGTAAGAGCAGCCGAGAACAAAAAGAATAATAATTATCAGCTTATAGGTATTATTTGAGGAATAAAGAAATATAAACTCTTTAATTATTTTAGTATTTAGTATTTTAGCAAAATAAAGCTTAAAGTGAAGATGGTACAAGTGCGGCCATCCCGCAAATTACAGCCTACCAATTCTTTCGTTCAGAGATTTGAATACACCACTCCATTTTATCGTACCACCATCCAATGTCCGTCCCTCCATTAGTGATGCTATAAGTCATTATTATTGTATGTTCCTAATCCTTAGTGAAGAATGAGGATAGAATAGTTCGTGAGAATTACAAAATATTAAATTTGCATAAAAATATAAAGCTCTGCTATTAAATCCCTCTTATAAATTTGAGATGGTTAACGTTTGTGGGTTACTATAGTCACGTCCTAGTTCGTGAACCATGGGCAACGGCTGAGTGGCCTAGTAAGTGGTCCTGAGAGTCGGGATAACAGTTGCTATGGAATGGGAGTGGGAATCTCGGACATATTCTGAGTCGTGGCCCTCCACGTGCTCAGGCGGCTAGGACTATACAATTCACCGGTGGTCCATAACCCGTTAGAGGAGAGATCCTCACTTGGACTATGTGCAAGTATGGTAGCATCCTGCTTCATGACTTTACCGACCTCAGAACATTTTAAGCAAGCCTCGGACCAATGGGAGTAACGGAGTCCCACTCCCATTTGACAGGCAAGGGACTCCTTGGAAACAACTTGGCGAACGAAATGGAATTCGATGGGGAGCTATCAATATTGATGGGGCTTATGGAAGAAAGAAAGTAGAACTGGCTGAGTCAGCAAAGAAGATGTATCTGGATGTGCTAGGTGTAAGTGATATTCGGGTAAGGGGAGATAAAGATTAAGAGATAGGAGATTATAAAGTGTACTTGACGGGAATTAGAAAGGGAAGGGCAGAGTCTGGGGTAGGGCCCTTTATCAGGAATACCATTGCACGCAACATAGTTTCCGTTAGGCACGTAAATGAGCGAATGATGTGGGTAGATTTGTCAGTTGGAGGAATTAGGACTAGATTTGTCTCAGTGTATTCACCATGTGAGGGTGCAGATGAGGATGAAATTGACAAGTTTTATGAAGCATTGAGTGACATCGTGGTCAGGGTCAACAGCAAGGATAGAATAGTGCTAATGGGCGATTTCAATGCGAGAGTTGGGAATAGAACTGAAGGATACGAAAGGGTGATTGGTAAATGTGGGGAAGATATGGAAGCTAATGGGAACGGGAAGCGTTTGCTGAACTTCTGTGCTAATATGGGTTTAGATCTTACGAATACATTCCTCAAGCATAAGGCTATTCACCGCTACACATGGGAGGCTTGGGGTACCAGATCCATAATAGACTATATCTTAACAGACTTCGAATTCAGGAAATCTGTTAGGAATGTACGAATTTTCCACGGATTCTTCAATGATCTGTTCTGTAGTGAACTAAGTATCTCTAGGCATAGGGTAGAGAAAGTGAAATCTGTCTGCAAACGAATAAGGGTAGAAAATCTCCAGGACGAGGAAATTAGACAGAAGTACATGGATATGATTAGTGAGAAGTTTCGAAGAGTAGACAGTAAGCAGGTTCAGGATATAGGAAGTGAATGGGTGGCATACAGGGATGCTGTAGTAGAAACAGCAAGGGAATGCCTAGGAACAACTGTGTGTAAAGATGGGGAAAAGGCGAACATCTTGGTGGAATGATGAAGTGAGAGCAGCTTGTAGACGTAAGAAGAAGGTTTATCAGAAATGGCTCCAAACAATAGCCAAGGCGGACAGGGATTTGTACGTAGCTGACAGAAACAGAGCGAAACAAATAGTTGTTGAATCCAAAAAGAAGTCATGGGAAGATTTTGGTAACAACCTGGAAAGGCTAGGTCAAGCAGCAGGGAAACCTTTCTGGACAGTAATAAAGAATCTTAGGAAGGGAGGGAAAAGGAAATGAACAGTGTTTTGAGTAATTCAGGTAAACTCATAATAGATCCCAGGGAATCACTGGAGAGGTGGAGGGAATATTTTGAACATCTCCTCAATGTAAAAGGAAATCATCCTGGTGGGGTTGTGAACAGCCGAGCTCATGGGGAGGAGGAAAATGATGCTGGTGAAATTACGCTTGAGGAAGTGGAAAGGATGGTAAATAAACTCCATTGTCATAAGGCAGCAGGAATAGATGAAATTAGACCTGAAATGGTGAAGTATAGTGGGAAGGCAGGGATGAAATGGCTTCATAGAGTAGTAAAATTAGCATGGAGTGTTGGTAAGCTACCTTCATATTGGACAAAAGCAGTAATTGCACCTATCTATAAGCAAGGGAACAGGAAGGATTGCAACAACTATCGAGGTATCTAATTGATTAGTATACTAGGCAAACTATTCACTGGCATCTTGGAAGGGAGGGTGCGTGCAGTCGTTGGGAGGAAGTTGGTTGAAAACCAGTGTGGTTTCAGACCACAGAGAGGCTGTCAGGATCAGATTTTCAGTATGAGCCAGGTAATTGAAAAATGCTACGAGAGGAATAGGCAGTTGTGTTTATGTTTCGTAGATGTAGAGAAAGCATATGACAGGGTACCGAGGAAAAAGATGTTCGCCATACTGGGGGACTATGGAAGTAAAAGTAGATTATTAAAATTAATCAAAGGCCTTTATGTTGACAATTGGGCTTCAGTGAGAATTGATGGCAGAATGAGTTCTTGGTTCAGGGTGCTAAGAGGGGTTTACAAGGTTGTAATCTTTCACCTTTGCTGTTCGTAGTTTACATGGATCATCTGCTGAAAGGTATAAAATGGCAGGGAGGGATTCAGTTAGGTGGAAATGTAGTAAGCAGTCTGGCCTATGCTGACGACTTGGTCTTAATGGCAGATTGTGCCGAAAGCCTGCAGTCTAACATCTTGCAACTTGAAAATAGGTGCAATGAGTATGGTATGAAAATTAGCCTCTCGAAGACTAAATTGACGTCAGTAGGTATGAAATTCAACAGAATTGAATGTCAGATTGGTGATACAAAGCTAGAACAGGTCGATAATTTCAAGTATTTAGGCTGTGTGTTCTCCCAGGATGGTAATATAGTAAGTGAGATTGAATCAAGGTGTCGTAAAGCTAATGCAGTGAGCTCGCAGTTGCGATCAACAGTCTTCTGTAAGAAGGAAGTGAGCTCCCAGACGAAACTATCTTTACATCGGTCTGTTTTCAGACCAACTTTGCTTTACGGGAGCGAAAGCTGGGTGGACTCAGGATATCTTATTCGTAAGTTAGAAGTAACAGACATGAAAGTAGCAAGAATGATTGCTGGTACAATCAGGTGGGAACAATGGCAGGAGGGTACTCGGAATAAGGAGATCAAGGCTAATTTAGGAATGAACTCGATGGATGAAGCTGTACGCATAAACCGGCTTCGGTGTTGGGGTCATGTGAGGCGAATGGAGGAGGATAGGTTACCTAGGAGAATAATGGACTCTGCTATTGAGGGTAAGAGAAGTAGAGGTAGACCAAGACGACGATGGTTAGACTCGGTTTCTAACGATTTAAAGATAAGAGGTATAGAACAAAATGAGACCACAACACTAGTTGCAAATCGAGGATTGTGGCGATGTTTAGTAAATTCACAGAGGCTTGCAGACTGAGCGCTGAAAGGCAATACAGTCTATAATGATAATGTATGTATGTAATGTATAAATTTGAGTATTTTGCATATATTAACTTTAAAAATATGTCTGTTAGGTAATCAGCTCGAAGTATGGTTTGATCCTAGAATTGCACCAACAAAGGTTACATGATTATACGGAAACAATACAAACCAATGAGGCGAACTGGGCAAGATGAGGAGTGAGATAGTAACGTATTAAAATATCTACAAATAATATAACATATTTCACACTGATAGCACTGACATGAAAACAGAGAAGCTTAGATCTTAAGGCGAACTGGGCAGGGTGAGGAGTGAGATAGTAACGTATTAAAATATCTACAAATAATATAACATATTTCACACTGATAGCACTGACATGAAAACAAAGAAGCTTAGATCTTACTGAGGACTTTGGATGTTTTGTTTTTCATCAATTCACCAATTTCGTGGTTCGTGAATGATGTTGCCAAAAGCAGTAGGTTTTTGAGATGATGATAACTGAGTAGTGATCATTAAATGATTTTTGACATCTGTCATAACTAAAAATGTCTTTCTCTATTCGTGTGGCGATTCGAACCCACTGTACTATCCCAGAGATAGAGAGTGAGAGAGAGGGTGAGGGGAGGAGAGCGGTGTTCTACTTGGAAAGAACAATTACAAGACTTGTGGGCATATACGAAACAGTTTTTTCAGACAAGTAGTTTTATAAAATATTTAATTAAATTGGTGTAATACGTCATAATTTCGTGTATTACATTTAGAACTTTTGGGTGCCACGAGTGACTCACACTTTGGTTGGCTACCCCTGCGTTAATACATCAGACATAATAGAATATTCAAATATTAATTACATTGACTTGATAACTGTGTGTCTTTATACGCTAAGGCTATGGAGACAAACTGTGCATCCGGAAACCGAGTACCCACGGTAGGCTCTCCCGTAATTGATTTCTTTGGTTTCACATTTTTACTTTCAAGCAAATGCCTGGACAGTTCATGTTCATATGACCTACCAGACTACTTCCATCTCCTTTCGCAATTTTATTCAGTCATTAATTTTTACTTTATTCGCCCATCAATCGGTCAACATTGATCTACAATTAGGGCAGACTCTCTATTTGTTGTATAGCCAGTCCTTTATAATGATTTAAGAACACTTGGAAACTAATCCAACATTCCTCTTAATAAATTATTCCGTCCTAATGACTCCTTCTTTAAATAAATATTTCCCCAAGGTGTCCTATATTCCAAAATTATCTTAAAAACCTCAGCTGAAGTTGGAGATAGGAAGGCTACCAGGCCATAAAAATTCCAAACAATTTAATTTCACCTCATCCCCTACCCCGTATGAAGAAAGAGAACATACTATTAAGCAGATTTGATAACACGGTTTCCGGAGTTGTTGTGTTGGTGGTACCATGCTCGTCATTAGCGGTTAGAAGAACAGAAACTGAGACGTGAGTATTACAATTTTGGAAGGGTAAATTACTATGAAAAAATATCCAATGGACAATTTTAATAACTGACGTGTTGCACCCATCAGATGAGTCTGATTGGCTAAATTTTAATAATTGTATTTAATAATTAATAGTAATAACACGGCGGATTGAAACAAAAGGACAGCAGTAGAAATTTCTAGTAGCCAGTGCGTGAGAACGAAGCTTTGCTAGAAACCCACGCTTCTTTCTCTGCTAAAAATAAATTGATGTCTCTGGAACACCTGTTATTGCATCATCTTTCGAAACTGCGTAATAGGAGTGGAAAAGTACTGGCAGGAGTGACTGAGATGGAGAATCGTGGTCCTAGCTACCTGAATCCCCTTATTCTGAAATGGACCCGTCCATACAGATGAACATCGGAGTATGCGCTCCAATCAGATTACTGCATTTAAATAATTTCAAAATTAGCCCGACCAAATTTTATGTGGCTTATAATTAATCCCTGTCAGTATTTAAGGAAGATTATATCAAGAGGAGATGTCAATAATTATTGTAATAATTCTGGACCAACTTACTGGTTTGTGGGAAATGAATTGGAATATTGTGTACACAGGTGTTTGATATCAACAGCAGTGGGAGCCCCTTGCCAGCGCGGAGAGTGGTTCACCAGCGCGGCAGAAGATATAGTCCAACTAACGCCTACTATATTGTCAGAGTAATTATGAACAATTCAAGAGTCACGGTGCATCATGGCAGTAACAAGAATTTATGCAATGTGTGTGTACAAGGCATTTCATGTTTTTAGTAACTTTGTTTTGGAGCTACCCAGCACTACTTTAGTTGGGATTCTAGGTGGCAAGATTTAGTGTTCCTACGCCGATAAGTGCGCCAACATCCCCGAGCAGTAGCTTCTCACGGGTCAGTCATCATCCAGAGTCTAGTGGCGGTCAGACGTGTCTTAACTTTGCTCCGTATTCAAGTATAAATGTACAGAATTGTGTGTATTTATTACTGCATTGGAGATGGAAATAAGTTTTATAAACAGGAATTGAGTTGGTAAAGTGTTTGAAACCACGTAAGTGAGTGGATTAACAAATTAACAGATTTTACAAGTGTTCAGTCTACGCAGGGTAAAAATGAAACTTTGAATTATGCAGTAGTTGCATCTTATGTGACACATATTCAATAGGTAGCCCGCAGAGCAACGCAGACAGTTTAATATGTATTGGTAAGCCGTAGGAGTGGAAAATATTTGCCTGCTACAGCTGAGCTGTTAGTTGTGTTTGAAACGTTGAGCGGAGAAAATACTTTTACTCTCTATAAGATATTTAGGTCAAGTGAGGGTAGACGCTTTCCCCAGCAGCTTGGTCTACACAAAGGGAGCTGCTGAGCCCACGAAAGACTTCGCTACATTAGAAGCAGCTGTGTGCTAGAGCATAGTACGTGAAATCAGGCCTAAGTTACAAGATATCTGAGTACTGCGTGTGTTGTATATATATTATAGTGTTTAATGTCGAGTGGTACAACAAGTTGTCATATTAATATTATGAGCAGGAAATAAACGTGTGTAAAGTGTTAACAAGAGTGGAAATTAGTAATATAAGCCAATGTCGGATACTGCAAGAATGGTCAACGATATTAATATGTTTGTCATGAATCTGTAAGACAACATGGCTGCCTCAAGTCCTGGTGATCCCGAAATGCCATCAATGTGAGTACAAAACCTCATGTTTAAATTAGAATCTAAAGCTTTCCTTTGATAATGGTATCTTGATGTAAATAGGTATGCGAATGACGATGGTATAACTATAAAACCCGAGTACACAGCCAGAAAATTAGGATAATTCTGTTTATGAGTAGTGTTAATATTATTATTATTATTATTATTATTATTAGTCGCGTGTGTACTAATTTGATCTGTCAGTATCGAACAAATCATATTTTTTGAGGCAATTATAATGAGCAGTTTGCGTATAAATGCACTATTATTATTATTATTAGTAGCATTGTCAGTATTTCATTTAGGCAGAATTTTATTTGTTTGACGCAAGCATAGACACCGTGGTGGATGAGTGATGTAGTCAATTAACGGGAAAACACATATATTAAATAGTTACTGTCGAAAATTCTGGTTGGGCGACAGTAACACTGATACATCTATATATTTTTGTTGCTATGGCAAGTACCATAATTAGACAGTTGGGTGAACAGTGCTAAATAAAAGGATTTTTTTTGGCTCAGGTAAATCGAAGTGTTGTCGAGCAGTAAGAACGATATTGAGTGACGGTAATTTGTTTGAGGTGTTTGAAGGTCCGTAGTTAAGAGTATATGGTAATACATGATGTTATTTACCTGAAGAAAAGTAGGTAGAACAAAGAGTATGGTGAACATATTCTCAAAAATGACTGGAAATGTAGGTATTCAGCGTGATAGCTGAGATGTGATAGAATTTATGCAGAATAAAAATGGTAATGACGTCGTAAATGAATAATGTAAGAAAGAATATAGGCCAGTCAAAGATGGTGTACGAGTTAGAAGGACCAAATGATACGTATAATGGTTTAGCCGTGACACAATATCGTTTTATTCAGAGAAAAGTTATAGTACGCATTTGAGTGACATTTTAAAGTTATGTTGGTAACATGGATCACCCAACTGAGCTGGTGTGAATGCTTGCCAGTAGGAACTACCTTCGTTGGTTTTAACAGATGATTATTATTATTATTATAAATATATTTTTTGCCTCTTATTAGCCATTTTTTAGGTACATTCTTTTATTGTCTGTACATTGTCCGTGTATTCTATTTTGTGGGGACCACAATAATACTTGCACTGGGTCATGGTTATGTTTCAGCGAATTATAATATATTGGGACGCTGAAATAAGCCAGTAATGTGGTATGAGCATATGACAAGGTTCATTTATGTGTATATTAGCGCAAATTTAGGCATTAGGTTAGGATTTCTGGCTGTGTTATCTCGCTTGGTGTACATAGTAGAATAAGTTATAGTATGTTTTATTTTAAGTAGGAGAATTTGTCTTCTCCAGAATAATTTACGGTATCTAAGTAAGGGTCACTCGCATATATATGAAAGCAGAGCTTTAGATTCTTATACAACAACAACCAAGGTCCATTATGTGAGTAAAGGTTACTGAATTCTCAGGTTAAAAATTATTGTTTATTGCACCTGGAAGGAGGACATTGAAATTATAAATTCTACATGGGAAGTCAGTAACAGTTTTGATCAGAGAAATGTTATTATTATTATTAATATTGGTGAGCTTTATTATGAGAATTTTATGGTTACGCCTTTACACAGTGAATCAGGTATTTCATTAAATTATAATCTATCCTGGCAACTATTTGTTCTATTGATGAAGAAAACTCAATAAGCACTGTTAATAAGTTTATATTCCAATGGTGTTAATTATGGTAAATGAATGTTCTAAGGTGACGGACACAAACACGTTATGGTTTATCAGGATGGTGGATCAATAGTACCGTAATTATAGGTCAGGTTAAAATATTATTATTATTATTAATATTATCATTATTTTTTATTAATATTATTATTATTGTTATTATTATTAATACTGGTTCCTATTATTTAACATTTTATCAGTGCATTTCACAGGCTATTAGGGAGTCCTGATGAATATAATATTAATCACTTGTGTCAGGCAATTGTGGATTTATTAATTAATTAAATATTAACATTTTATATTTTTTTATCCAATTTATCTACGATTTGGTTATCAACAGTATTGGATTTTGGTAGGCAAATATTAATTCTTAAGGATTTATTTAATGATATCCAATATAATAATAATAATATTCATTAAATGATATTATTATTATTATTATTATTATTATTATTATTATTATTATTATTATTATTATTATTATTGCAATATTATTATCATCTCAATGCATTGCAAATTCATTTGATATCACTATATTAGAAGATTTGAGTCATAAGATAATGGTTTCCAGTAGTCAATTAGGTAATTAATTATGTAATTAATAAATTTGATTGCAATTAAATTAGTAAAAATTAATTAACTTTTTTATTAATACGGTAACTTCTTGTATGTTTGTTTGTAAACTTATTTTACATATTTGAGGGGGTTATAAATGATATTTCTGAATTTTGATTTACGCAAAATCGTCGTATTATTTCAATTGTTATTATTATTATTATTATTATTATTATTATTACTATTATTATTATTACTATTATTATTATTGCATTACATTTTCAGGTTGTTTTTCCAAACTTTATATATGCCTTTAGGATGCACTGTGGAAACATTTCTGAATCCTTTTAAATAGTTCACAATGCAATTCAGTGATATCAAAGTAATTTTATTAATTAATTAATATCAACATTTTATTTATTTTAATATCTTAGAAGTATCTTATGATTATTTTGACTGATGGCAAGTAGTATTTCGATGAATAACTTGGGTTGGCCACATAAAATTTTATTTACATCGATATTATTATTATTATTATTATTATTATTATTATTATTATTATTATTATTATTAAATATTCTCATTATTATTACTGTTATTCAATTGATCCACCTGGTATATAAGTGCAGTTATCCTAGTAAATGTGTACAGTTACACAGATAGCATGTAATTGGATGAGCAAATATGGAAAATATCATTTGATATAAAATTTAATGATAAATTATAAATATTTTTCTTTATGGATAAACGAGGTGGTCATGTGTGTTATTGTGAGAATTCTAGTTGTACAGTCTCATAAGGTAATGATGTAACATTAACAAAATCTTATTTTACATTTTTTATAATATTTATCTACACTTTTCTCTTCTTTTGATTTTTATCAATAAAATTTTATACACATATTTAAAACTGAAATCAGTCTGTGTCATAAATCATTGTAGTGAATAGTTTACCAAACGCACTATCCCTATGCATCCTGATTCGACGACGGGGACTGATCGCGCCTGAGAAGAGGATCTCACCCACCTTCGGTAAGTATTTTTTTTTTTTAGGGCAGCCGAGGCAACAGTGAAATCCAGTCAACACCGAAGGAGCTCTGCAAGGGTGCAGTATCTAGGCGCTAAATGTACGTAGTACTCAAAATGGCATAATCAAGAATTTACTCATGCTCCTTCCCAAAAAACCATCATAGGAAATTCTCACACAAATATTTCTTCTTATAATTAAAATTGCTTACATCAACGTGGAACCACAGTCCATACTCTGAACAGATATCTGCCAGGGGTTCCAGAGGATCAAATGCTCCAAGTACAGTTGTCCCGGCAGTAGCAGTAACAAAAAATGGCACCTTCCCATTGCTCTGGACTTTAACAATTGATTCTCTCAATTCCTCTGGAATCATACGACCTTCTCTATCTGACTTCACTAGAATCATGTTATCAATGCCCAGTCCTAGCCAGTGAGCAGCTTTCAGTGCGGAGTAGTGACTCTGAAGAAGAAACAAAGAATATTTCAATACTTTCTAGAAATATATCAATAAAACACACGTAGTGAAGTTGTAAATGTGAATGCCGACTTACATCTTGAGAAGCAAAAGCCACTAGAGCGGGTCTGCTAAATAAACCGCTTGATTTAATATCAGGTGCCGTCCGGTGTCTGGCCAGTACCATAGCATACATATTTGAGACACTGCCACCTATAAAATAAGAAAGTTACATTTTATATCCTGGTATGAAAGCAAACAATAATTTTATGGTTATTATTATTATTATTATTATTATTATTATTTATTTTCCTTAAATTGTACATGTACAATTTAGGGGTGGTAGATGGAGAAAGGGCAAGCCCCACATACACGGAAGTGCCTCCATCTCCACATGTGTACATAAACTCTACTGAATATTTACATACAAACTTATGTAGACAATTTTAAATTTACATATTTACACTACAAACACTGTACCCTTAGAATAATAATTATCTTGATTTATCCTGAAAATATTAGAGTAAGAACACCCAGCCATTTATACTCTCACTCAGACCCCTGTATACACACTCATTCACAACCACTCACACACGTGCACGCATACACATTCGCCCACATACACCTGTACTTGCACCCATCCTTCTTGCAATTCTAATTTATACAAGTTATATACATCACATATAGGTTTATATTTACATATACATTTTCTTTACTTCGTGGAGGAAGTGAGGAAGTAGCTTTACCTCAGATGGTATAAGGTTCCACGTACGAGCAGCCCTTGGATAAAACCCATTTAAATATGAGATTGTTCTAGCGAAGGGAGGGACAAGAGTAACTCCTTGGCCTCTTTTAACAGAGCGGTAATTGAGCTGCAGGCGGTGGAAAGGGGAGAGGTGTGTGTTATCTGTCAGGGATTTCCTAAGGAAGGCTACCTCTATTTGTGTACATAACGAGTTCACTGGTGGCAATGACCTGGCTGTGTTTAAGGGGATGTGATTGTTAATTAAACGTTCAGCTCGTCGCTGGATACCTTCTAGTTTCTTCATATTTTCCGTTGTAGTTGGATGCCAGGAAGGAAGGCCATATAATAGTATGGGCCGCACAAGGGAAATATAAGTCGTTCGTAGGGCTTTACTTCTTCCTCCCGAGAGACATCTACGGACGAAACCTAGCGCCCGGTATGCCTTACACCTCACTTCCTCCACGTGTTTATTCCATTTCAGATTGTTCGTAATGTGAATACCGAGCAGTCTGATGGAGTTAGAAGTCGGCAGTTGGATTCCACATAGAGTAGGTTGGTTCTGGAGTGGTTGTTTAGCTCTGCTTAGTCTTATATATTTACACTTCTTAATATTTATATACAATCTATTTACCTCACACCACAGAGCTATACTATCCAGATCCGATTGGAATTGTACAATATCATCACTGTTTTTCATGGCTCTGTAAATGACTGTGTCATCGGCGTACTGGGCCATGGTCGAATTTACACAATCCGGTAAGTCGAGAGCATAAATCGTGCACAGGAGGGGCCCTATCACACTGCCCTGAATTACTCCAGAAGTAATTGTGGTTTGGTCTGATTTGGCTCCTCCGTACACAACACATTTCGTTCGACCCACCAAAAATGACCTCAACCATGACAGCAGTTTACCCTGAATGCCGTAGTTGCTAAGTTTTAATAGAAGTCTTTGATGTGACACCTGGTCAAAAGCTTTGCTCCAGTCCAGAGTCACACAGTCTATTTGTGAGACATCAGTCTGCTCCAAAGAGAACTGCCAGTCATCAATGACTTTTATTAGAA
Organism: Anabrus simplex; assembly: GCF_040414725.1. Classification (NCBI taxonomy): domain Eukaryota; kingdom Metazoa; phylum Arthropoda; class Insecta; order Orthoptera; family Tettigoniidae; genus Anabrus; species Anabrus simplex. Next base: position 498,878 of record NC_090266.1, read on the forward strand.
GTGTTGTGCAGGATTTTCCCGGAATGAAGCCGTGCTGGTTTGAGTTCAGCAGGTTTCTCTCCTTGAGAAAATCCAACATATATTTAGCAACTAGACGTTCCATACATTTACAGACCCCTGATGTTATAGAAACTGGGCGGTAATCATCTACGTTTTCCTTATCTCCATCTTTGAAAACTGGCACTACGTTGGCTTCTTTCCACTCCAAAGGTACAGACGCGGTATTAATGGAATAGTTGAAGAGAGCGCAAAGCGAGGGCGCCAAGGCGACTGCACAATTCTTGAGAATTCTTGCTGGCACTCGGTCCGGCCCGGTCGCGGCATGAGGTCTTGTTTTCAGAAGGCTCTCCTTTACTTCATTCGTTGAGAAATACAGGTTGGTTAGAGGGAAGAGAGGGGTAGATGTTGTCCTTGATTATAGCATGTTCTCTTCCTCAGTAGGGACGGAGAAGTTACTTTTTAATTTCCTGTTGAAGGTGTCTGCAATTTCTTGTGGTGTGGAGACTGCCGTACCGTTATGTTTAAATACAGATGGAGCTCTGTTGCAACCTTTACTTCTGAGAAGAGCCCAGAGTTCCTTGGAGATGGTGTTGAGACTGTGGATGTAAGAATCGTAGGAATCTCTGATTGTTTAGCCTTGTTCCTAGCCAGCCTGTATTTCTCCCACTCATAATCGGTTGGATTTCTTTTCCATTTCTGGTACAGGCGGTCCCTTCTTCGAATTTCTCACACTAACTCCTTGGTAATCCATGGAGATTTCCGTCTGCTGGTTATATTTACTGTTGGTGTGGTTTCTTCTACGCATTGAAAGAAAATTTTCTTCCAATCGTTCCATATCTTGTTTATGTCAGTACTGCCGGTGAAATCTGAGGTGAGAACGGGGAGGCGGTTGGATAGTAAAGTGGATAGATCGTTCCAGTTTGTTCGGGAAAAATTATAAACTGTTCTGGTATGGAGTTTGGGGGATGGTTTTATATGGGTCAGTGTTGCGAGGATTGCCTGATGGTCACAGAATCCAGGAATCGTATTAAGAGATTGGACGGACTGTGGTATGTTACTTAGGAAAAGATCAAGGGTTGAACGTGTTGTTTGCGTAATACGCGTGGCTTCGAACATTAATTGATGAAGGAATAAATCATAGAAAGCGGAAAGGAATTTATTGGCGAGGGGGTTATTTGGAACAGGTGCAGCATTTCTGGAACACGTAATTTCTAATTTGAAATCACCGACAATATAAATGGCATCGTAATTTTGTTGCACAAGTTGCACACGCTCGAGAGAGAGGATTAGTTCATCGTTCATTTCCGGCGATGACTTAGGGGCGCGATAAATTGATCCAATAAGGAATTTGCGTTTGTTGCACGTCACTTCCACCCACAGTGCTGTCTCCAGGTGATGAACTCGAGTTGGATTACATTCTGGCTTGGCTGCAATTAGAACTCCCCCTGCAGAGCGGTGGGTTCGGTCCTTACGGAACAATATCAGCGAGTCAGGGAACACTTCTGAGTCATTAATTTTGCTGGACAACCACGTCTCATTGACACATACGATGGTCGGGTCAAGGCTTTCAAGCGATGCGTGGATATTTTATAACCGTCCAGGTCGCATAATACTGCGCACATTGAAGGCAAAAAGTGATATATTTTTATTTACATATGTACATTTAGAATTATTCACTAAGTCACTGGGCGTATCACTGGTAACTGTAAAGAACGAGTCTGATAACAGCGGCATTTCACACTTCCAGCATAACCATGTACGGGAACCGTTCTTTATTTTTCTGAATTGAGACACTGAGACTTTTGCGCAGGTTCTATGGCCTTTTAGCGAGCAATTATTACAGTGGACAAATAATTGGTTCCTCCTACCACTATTTCCGCAAATTGTGCACTGTTGTGGACCCGGGTTTAGTTCGAGGTCCCCACTTAGGGCAAGTGCCAAGCACAGCAGTGGGTGATTATCTACAGGCAGTCTGACAACACCGTTCCCGTCCCTTCGCCGAGGCCGACCTATGGCTGCCATCCCCAGACTTTCAGCACTGCACCACGTCACACCGTTAAGACTACATTTTTCACTCACCAATAGTTTTTCCAATAGAATTATGTTTTCCAGGTATCCAGGAGGTTTATCTGAAGCGATTGTAGCACTTTTGGAGTATTGCACTGCACTCTTTACCACCAAAAATATAATAATACTGCGCATAACACTCAGCGTCACTTCTGCACACGCCGCCATCTTGTCCGGTTCTATTTTTAATATTTCTTACTCCTGCGCTTCTAAGTAATGCCTATTAATAATACATTATTATGGTTACAACGCTTCGAATATATTTGTGAATAAATGACGTAGAACAAAAGTGAGACCGGTTGAGAATAGAACGTCTTTTACAGACGCTAAGATACTCGTAGGGTAAAATGGTATATTCGGGCGCAGTGGCGGCCACAAGCAACTATCCCTGATACCCTGAGGAAAAAGGATGATGTTATCGGTTTCACTTGCCTTCTCCCAGGGCCCCAAAAGGATATACCGGGACTTGTTTTGAGCAGATAAGGATTTTGTAGATGAGTAGCTTACTTTTCCGGATAATTGGATACTATGTAGCCTACTTTCCTTTAGGAAAGTTGAAAATCTAGCCATTTTAACTGCAACCAATTCTGCAAGCTATTTCGTTCATAACTGTATGAGTTTCTTTTCACAATTTGCTTTATGTCGCTTAGACACAGATGGTTCTTACGGCGACGACGGGGTAGGAATGGTAAGGAAGCGGCCATGGCCTTAGTTAGGGTAGAGCCCCAGCATGTGACTAGTGTGAAAATGGGAAACCATTGAGAACCATCTTCAAGGCTGCCGACAGTGGGGTTCAAAACCACTATCTCCCGGATGCAAGCTAACAGCTGCGCGCCCCAGACCGCACGGCCAACTCGCCCTCTACTGTATGAGTTTCACCCAGTAGATAGGCTACACGGGATCAGACCAACCACAGGAAATTTGAATAGTGAGGGCGGCGATATGAATATTAAGACGGCTGGCTAAATGTGCAGACTTGTACATACTCGGGTTAGACCCCCGCATTAAACTAACTCTACAAGATGGCGGCTATACACTGGGCTTAACTTTAGAGATCTACCTCATGGGCTCACAACTTGTAACTTAGGACCTATTAGCTTTATCGAACTATGTTTTCAGAACTGACGCAAGGCTATTAGGCAAGAGGGTTGCTATACATTGGGACAAGTGGTGACAGTTCAGCGGCTTCTGCTTATTCTTATTCTTAACCGGTTGCTCTTCACTACGTTATCTCGTAGCTCCTGGCGCAAAGACTACTAGGTACGACGGCTGTATATATGACCTATATGGAAGGTTTCATGCTCTTTCATTAACGAACCAACATTTTAAGTTTTTGTTGTTGATTCATTAGGAGCTTTGTAACATCACGGTGATATATATCACTGTGAGTTGGTGGATATTATTGGTTGGAAGATATTTGATAAATATCAGGGGAAATATTAGACTAAAAATCAGTTTTCTCCAAAGATCGGTTGAGGAGATAAGTTATTTTAAGTTTAAGGATTATGTTCATCATGCTCAGTAGCTAGTCGCTGAATTTTTATATGCATGTGATTTTTTTTTGATAACCTGAGCTACTGTAGTAACTATAGATGTGTGTTAAATGTACTCGTGTCAGGTTTGGGTTGAAAACCGCACTTAAATTAAACATTCAATATCTCTCAAACCGATAGTCCTAGAAAAATAACTTTTAGCTTAATATTTATCAAATATTATCTTCCAATCAGTAATATATATCAACCCACCCTCGACTATTTCTGTTTAACATTTGTAGCTAGAAATGACTTCGAACGTTAAAAAAGTTTCGGATGATACTTTAAATGACTTTTGGAGTAAAAACTAAAGGGCTAAACGACACTAAAGCGTACTAAATTGCCAAAGGACACTAAAAGGCTAAAGGATGGTAAAGGGATAACAGGCTAAATGGCTAAAGGGCACTTAAGTGCTAGAAAGCACTAAAGGGTTAACGGGCACTGCCCATTATAGTTAAAATTAAAGAAACAAATGATTTGCAGATGTCCCTCGTCCTTTTTCCAGGCTTGAGACTGTTTCAACAGTTAGAGGAGGAGTTAACACCCTAAGGGGAGGAGGTTAGAGAATAGTTTGTGGCAATATAGCCACTCGATACATCATATGCCACACAAAGAGAGGAAATTTTATTAGACGTTAGGAATGTGTCTAAGGTGTTATATTATGCTAAGGGAGAGATAACGTCATTTGTTCATCAATATAAATATTTTCTACGTAATTACATTCAACACTTCAATGTAGAGACAGCATAGTGTCCATGAGCGTAAGTAGTTATCACATAATCTGCAATTGTTATCTTACCATCAAAGGGCGATAGCGCTATAGTGTTTATTTCAGTGGATGAGATGTTATGTTGTTTTGATTTAATGATGTTCATAGGTGTTCCGTTCACTTTGTTGGTTTTGAGAAAATGAATTAGTAACATTTAGCCGTCCAACCCTTTAGTGTCCTTTATCCCTGTAGCCCATTAATGCACTTTATTCCGTTAGCCCTCTAGTATAATTTAGCTCCTTTTAGATTCTTCACTCTAATTGGCATTTAAAGTATAATCAATTTTTTCCATTCGAGGTTATTTTTTCCCGGAAACTTCGAAAACAAACAATTAGGGGTGACGTAATATATGTACATCACTCGTCGTTGTTGTTGTTGTTTGAGTCATCATTCCATAGACTGATTAGAAACAGCTCACCATACCACCCTATCTTGTGCTAACCTTTTAAATTCTACATAACTACTACTACCTACATCTGCTCTAATCTGCTAGTCATATTCGTATCATGGTCTAAGCCTACCATTTTTACCACCTCCACTTCCCTCAAAAAGCAACTGTACAAATCCTGGGTGTCTTAAGATGTGCTCTATCGTTCTATCCCTTCTTTTGGTCAAATTTAGCCAAATCGATCTCCTCTCACTAATTCGATTCAGTATCCGTTCCTTCGTGATACTATCTAACCACCTCACCTTCAGCATTCTTCTGTAATACGACATACCAAAAGCTTCTATTCTCTTTCTTTCTGAGCTAGATATCGCCAATATTTCACTTCCATACAATGCCACGCTTCAGATGAAATTCTTCTCAAACATATTTCGAATTCCTACATCAATGCTCGAGGTGAACAATTTCTTTTCTTGTGCTAATCTGCATTTTATGTCTTCCTTACTTCTACAACCATTAGTTATTTTACTACACGAGTAACAATATTCATCTACTTCCTATAAAACTTCACTTCGTAACTTAATATTACCTGCATCACCAGACTTCGTTCGACCGCACTCCTAAATTTTTGTTTTGGACTTATTTATTATCATCTTTGTACACCCTCTCAAAAACTCTGTCCATGCCATTCAGCGATTTCTCCAGATCTTTTGCAGAGTCAGATAAAATAACAATATCATCGGCAAATCTCAGGGTTTTGATTTCCTCTCCTTGGACTTTGATTCCCTTTTCAACATCCACTTTGGTTTCTTTTATCGCCTGTTCTATGTAAACATTGAAAAGGAGAGGGGACAAACTGCAGCCTTGCCTTACTCCTTTCAGGATTTCTACTTCTTTTTCAATGTCCTCGATTCTTATCACTGCCGACTGACTTTGTCTAGATCTTAGATAGTTCTCCTTTCTCGGTATCTGATCCCGGTCACCTTCAGAATTTCAAACAGCTTGGTCCAATCAACATAATCGAGTGACTTTTGTAGATCTACGAAAGCCATGTACGTTGCCTTTTCGTTCTTAATTCCTCCAAGATCAGACGTGAAGTCAGGACTGCTTCACGTGTTCCCACGGTGAGATACTAAACTACTGGTGAGGTAGTTTTCACATTTGTCACCACAGGCTTTCTTGGGAACAGGTACAACAAAATTCTGCCAAGAATCGGATGGCACTTCTCCTGTATCATACATCTTACACACTAAACGGAATAACCTTGCCTTGCTGGTTTTTCATAAGGCAGTTAGTAATTCTGAAGGTATGTCATGAATTCTCGGCGCCTTGTTCCTACTTAGGTCTCTCAAAGCTCTGACGAATTATGACCTCAAAATTGGGTCTCCCGTGTCATTATCATGAAGAGACTCTTCTTATTCCAGAACACTATTATCTACTTCTATACCTTGATACAATTGCTGGATATGTTCCTGCCATCTTTATGACTTGCCTTCTTTCCACAGAAGTGGTTTTCCATCTGGGCGTTTATTATTCATACACCTAGTTTTCCTTTCACATAAGGTTCCCTTGATTTTTCTTATGCAGCATCTACTTTTCCTGGGACCATACAACTTTCAACATACTTGCAGTTCTATTTCAATCATTTGTCGTTATTTGTCCTACACTTCCCATCCACTTCATTCGTTATTCGCCTGTATTCCTTCCTGCCTTCCTCATTTATTTGCATTTTTATACTTTCGTCGTTCGTCAGTCAGGTCTAGTATCTCTTGAGTCATCCATTGTTACTTAGTTGATCTTTATTTTTTTCCTATCTTCTCTTCAGCAGCCTTACTGATCTCATTCTTCATGACTCTCCATTATTCTTCTACTGTGTTTCTTTCAGCCCTTTCATTTACTATTTGTGTTACATGCACCTTGAATCAATCCCTCGCACTTTTTCCTTTCATCTTGTCTAGATCCAATATCGTTCCTTTCATCAATTTCTTCAATTTCAGATGGCATTCAATGACCAACAGGTTGTGGTCAGAGTCCACATTTGCTCCTGGGAAAGTCTTGAAATCCAACACCTGGTTTTTGAATCCCTGCCTAATCATAATGAAGTCTATTTGATACCTTCAAATGTCTCCAGGTCTCTTCAGTGTATACAGCCGTCGTTTGTGGTGTTTGAACCAAGTGTTAGCAAGGACTAAATTATGATCGGTGCAGAATTCAACCAGCAGCCTTCTTCCTTCTTTCCTTTGTCCCGATCCGAATTCTCCTACCATGTTACCCCCTCTTCCTAGGCCTACCATTGCATTCCTGTCTCTCATTACAATTATATTCTCGTCACCTTCTACATACTGAATTAAACCTTCTATCTGTTCGTATATTATTCCGATTCCTTCATCATCCGCTAAACTAGTAGGCATATAGACCTGCACTATTGTGGAGGGCATTGGCTTGGTGTCTGTTTTGAAAAAAAATCCTTTCGCTATGCTGGTCGTAATAGCTTACCTGCTGTCCTCTTTTCTTTTTAATTACAAAACTAACTCCTGCATTTCCCCTGTTTGATTTTGTGCTGATGATTCTGTAGTCGCCTGACCAAAAATCCTGCTCTTCCTGCCAACATACTTCACTTATACCAACCACATTTAATTTTAATATATGCATCTCGCTTCTCAGATTTTCTAACCTACCACAATGATTCAAACGAATTTTATTATTGTTTGGTCGGTGGAGCTATACCAGGAATGGAGAGTTGCCATAGTAGCCCCTGTGTATAAAGGAAAGGGTGATAGACATAAAACTGAAAATTACAGGCCAGTAAGTTTGACATGCAAGCACTTGGAAGGCATTCTTTCTGATTATATTGGACATGTTTGTGAAATTAATAACTGGTTCAATAGAAAGCAGTTCGATTTTAGGAAAGGTTATTCCACTGAAGCTCAACTTGTAGGATTACAGCAAGATATAGCAGATATCTTGGGTTCAGGAGGACAAATGGGTCTGTATCGTGTTTGACCTGTCTAAAGCATTTGATAGGCTGCATCATGGGAGACTACTGGCAAAAATGAGTGCAATTGGACTAGACAAAAGAGTGACTGAATGGGTTGCTATATTTCTAGAAAATAGATCTCAGAGAATTAGAGTAGGTGAAGCTTTATCTGACCCTGTAATAATTAAGAGGGGAATTCCTCAAGGCAGTATTATCGGACCTTTATGTTTTCTTATATATATAAATGATATGAGTAAAGGAGTAGAATCGGAAGTAAGGCTTTTTGCGGATGATGTTCTCTATAGAGTAATAAATAAGTTACAAGATTGTGAGAAACTGCAACGTGACTTCGATAATATTGTTAGATGGACAGCAGGCAATGGTATGTTGATAAACGGAGTTAAAAGTCAGATTGTGAGTTTCACAAATAGGAAAAGTCCTCTCAATTTTAATTACTGCGTTGATGGGGTGAAAGTTCCTTTTGGGGACCATTGTAAGTATCTAGGTGTTAATTTAAGGAAAGATCTTCATTGGGGTAATCACATAAATGGGATTGTAAATAAAGGGTACGGATTTTTGCACATGGTTATTAGGGTGTTTAGGGGTTGTAGTAAGGATGTAAAGGAGAGGGCATATGAGTCTCTGGTAAGACCCCAACTGGAGTATGGTTCCAGTGTATGGGACCCTCACCAGGATTACCTGATTCAAGAACTGTAAATAATCCAAAGAAAAGCAGCTCGATTTGTTCTGGGTGATTTCCGACAAAAGAGTAGTGTTACAAAAATGTTGCAAAATTTGGGCTGGGTAGAATTGAGAGAAAGAAGGAGAGCTGCTCTACTAAGTGGTATGATCTCCGAGCTGTCAGCGGAGAGATGGCGTGGAATGACATTAGTAGACGAGTAAGTTTGAATGGCGTTTATAAAAGTAGGAAAGATCACAATATGAAGATAAAGTTGGAATTCAATAGGACAAACTGGGGCAAATATTCATTTATATGTTGGGGAGTTAGGGATTGGAATAACTTACCAAGGGAGATGTTCAATGAATTTCCAATTTCTTTGAAATCATTTAGGAAAAGGCTATGAAAACAACAAATAAGGAATCTGCCACCCGGGTGACTGCCCTAAATGCAGATCAGGATTGATTGATTGATTGATTGATTGATTGATTGATTGATTGATTGATTGATTGATTGATTGATTGATTGATTGATTGATTGATTGATTGATTGATTGATTGATTGATTGATTGATTGATTGATTGATTGATTGATTGATTGATTGATTGATTGATTGATTGACTTCAAACATTCCACCCTCCGACTCGCAGAAGGTCGGTATCCATCTTCCTGATAATTGTCCTCTCTCCTCGGAGATCCGAATTGGGGACTGTTTCACCTCCGGAATATTTTACCCGGGAGAAAGCCATCGTCAGTACATCATTCATACAGAGAGCGAAGCATATCCTCGGGAGTTAGATACGTCTGTATTTTTCCGTTGCTTTGAGCCATGTAGCATATCACCATAGCTAAGCCAAGTTAAGTAATATTACAAGACCATATCAGTTAATCATATAGACTGCCGCCCTTGCATCTTTCGAAAGGCTGGTACCCCCTTTCGATGAACCAATCGTTAGTCTGGTCTCTCGACAGATACCCATCCGATATGGTTGCACCTACGACTCGGCTACCTGCTTCATTGGGACACGCAAGCCTCCCAACCGTGGCATGGTCGCATGGTTCACAGGGAAGGTTTTCACCGGTTAGAGGATATTTTTTGATCAATTTTAAACTTAAAATCAATTTTCAAATATGACTACTTGAATATATATTGCATTTTTGTTTAACGGATGTTCTCAACCTCCACGCATTTTTTACTGTACAAGTCATTAATTTTTCCCCCTCCTAGGGGAAATGTTAGGCTAAAATTCACTTTTCTACGACGACTGTTTCATCATGCTCAGCTGCTAGTGCCTGAGTTAGCGCTCCAACGTTACACAAAGTGTGGAGCCACCATCTTGCACTCTTAGGCATCCTACTCACGTCTGTTAGGTTAAGGACATTAAGCCTGGGATCGAACCCGGCATTCGCACGTAGCTAGGGTTAGGTTATGACGTCTTTTTAGTTTAAGCATGCACTCTTAACCAGCCAACTGCCCTACGTTTCAAATCGCCCGCTCCCGCTTTTGAAATGTTCCGCTCTTTACCACCTCAAAGTCATATGACGGGCATCAGCCTATCAGTAAATTTTCCAGTACTCTTGTAGACTTTGTAATGTCTAGACTCGTTCAAACTCATACAGTTATGGAATAAAAAGCCTACTTTGTTGTTGGTTGTTAAAATTGCTAGGTCATCACCCTTATATAGGAATGTAAGCTAGGTAGCATCTGGTTATTAGAAAAGTAAGCTAATCATCTTCAACATGGTCATCTGGTGAAACCAATTACACCGCATTCTTCTAGGTTCTCGGAGAAGGCAAGCGAAAAGAGTGACGTCATCCTATTGCCTCAGACTATCAGAGGTTGTTGTGCGCAGCAGGTATCTTGCGCATTAGCATTGTACCAGCCTCCCCTATTTTACCCTGCTCATAATCTCAAGACTAGTATGTGGTGATCAATGGCTGGCGTCCGCATCATAACACGATTCCTTCACCAAATTGTTAATGCCAACCAGTACTGCAGACAATGTTTAAGCCATATGTGGATCAACTCCTAGAAGATGAACGACTGTATGGATATTTTCAGCAATACGGAGCAAGAGCACACAGCGCTTTGATAAACTTGTCACTAGTGCGTGTGGTGTTCGGTGAGGAGAGTAGAATAATCAGAGGCAATGCAATCAATTGGCCACCCCAATTGCCTGATATCTCTGCCAGTGAGTTTTTACCTGTAGGTCACATTGAAGGGTCACGTGTACACCAGTAACTCTCACACACTGGAAGAGCTACAGCAGAACACTGAAACGCTATTGTTCCTGTCCCCCAGGCAGAGCTGCCGTGCGTGTCTCAGGGTTTGCTAAATCAAGCACAGCGCTGTATCGATGTCAATGGTGACAATTTTGGACTTGTTCTGTGGTTTTCATTGACAAGAATCAATGCCGCATCAGCCCAATTGTAATTTTTGTAGTTACATTGTAAATATTTTCCGTCCAGTTCTTTTGCCCACCCGGTAGTAATTTTATTATATTCGGGACAGATAATATTTAGGTAATACACAACCATTGAATTTCAACTTTGAACGTTTATAGTTTGTGTAACTGTGAGTCCGTTTCTGTGCGCATTACCGTACATTTGTGGACTGTACACACTTGTGTGCAGTGAAAGGTGAGTGAAAGGTAAGCATTTTTTTTCGTGTAGTCGCGGGCGAGCAAGCATGAAGACTAGCTGGCTATGCTACAAGTTTGTTTACTGGGTGCCCTTGAGATCCAGGACCACATTAAAGAGCTCCAATTTGATCCCAGAATTGGATGGATACTACACAAGAAACGGATATTTATAATGCATTTGGCGAATATGGGGAAGTTATTTGTATGTGTGAGTTTTTGGAATCCCATTGGAAGTGTTCAACTGAAGTAATATATGTACTTGATTCTGTTATATTGTAATCGAAGAAGACACTGTCGTCGTGACTAACTATTGCTTAATGTGTGTGTTTTTACTGGATATATTTTGAGAAATTTCCGTGCGCGTGGAAAATCTTATGATGGCCTTTCTCTTACAGCTGCCTGTACGGTCGCTTGGTACAATGTGGAAACTTCCGTAGACTTACGCAATGTGCTGAATCCATTTTTAACTGGGAAAGGGTTATAATAACTTAACGGGAAACATAATATTGCAGTGATCATCCTACCTGCACGCATCAATTACCTCCTGCTGGCAGAACTAATCATTAGCAAAACCATCAGCCTGCTTCATCCGGAAATTCACTTGCCCATCCGGCGGCTGTACTTCCTGTAACTGGCTGGAACTATGATTAAACAGTCATTTTTCCATCAGGCGATCTAATGGCTTCTGAAAAAATCTCCTAATGTGATGATTTCGCCTTCCACCTGGAGGTGCAACAATCTTGAAGCTGAAATTTGACGTATTGTACGGCAATCTATGATGACATATTTAGACTCCGCCTCCTTGGTAACCGTACATAACCTCAAGCTTGCTTGTTCAAAGTGTTCACTCTGACAGCGCTGTGCCAGTGAGAAGAAGCTCCAGGCGGCATTTCTTCTTCTTCAAGCTAGGTGGGCTCTGATTACGATCATAAAAATTCAATCTTCAGCATCTTGAATATCGTTAACATACCTGACCTACTGTCTTAAGACAGTTCGCCAAGGTGGTGTTTGTCTGGTGATTGTTTTTCATTCAAGGATGTACACCGCATCATTGAATGAAGGGGACAGTGCCATTGCTCGCGTTCCAACCCATTTCATACACAACTGTTCCCAAACTCCTTCCATGTCTAATTTAGTAACAGCTTCGGTGCCCGAAATACTTTTGAAGGTAAATGTTGATGAATTGGTTAATTATTTTACTTTTAAAACGAAGCTGGTGTTTTAAATATGGTTTTGTTCTGTAGGCCGCACCTAGTGACTTTAACTGAACTAAAAAACCGTAGATAACTCTTCTTTGCCGAGAGAGAAAAGCAGCAGGAAAAAAGTAAAGCTCTTTTTGTATATTTGTGTAACAACAATTGTGGTGTAAAATTAAATTGTAGCTAAAGCGGCTCCAGTGTGTTGTGTACTTCACTACATAATTGGTGACACCGACGTGATTCAGTGACGGAAGTGCGCAATAAACATCACGAAGTGCGTAAGTGTAGTGTAAGCGTGTAGAACAATGGATGAAAACAACACAACGGGTACGCCAGCGGCAAATGAATCTCATTCAGGACATATGGTGGGTGAAGCTAACAAGGTAAGCATCAAGGTCCTTCCTTTCTAGATAGAAAAACCTGAAATATGGTTCTTTCAAGTGGAAGCTCAGTTTTCTATCTCAAGAATTACCCAACAGGACACTAAATTTAACTACCTCGTGTCACAGCTCGAACTTAAATATCTCGAAAACATTTCGGGCATTATCAAAAGTTCGGAACTGAATAAATATTCCGCGGCTAAAGAACGCCTTCTAAGTATCTTCAAGGAAAGCGAAGATAAACAAATAAAACGGTTGGTAACAGGCCTAGAATTAGGCGATCTGAAACCTAGTCACCCTTTTAAGGAAAATGCAGTCCTTAGAAGGCGTGAATGTTTCCGAAAATGTGCCTCATACCTTGTGGCTTGAGAAATTACCGGACTCTATCGAACATGTTCTAATCGTATCGGACGAAAACTTGGAAAAAATCGCAATTATGGCCGACAAAATCATTGAAATGAATCCCTGCAGTAAACTTTACAGTGTGGAAAATAGCGGTACTAATGTGTCCGTAAGTAACGACGCTATCACGAAACTCTCTGCACAGATAGCCTCCCTAGAGAAACAGATAGCTTCAATGCGCACTTTTAGGCCCCGCAGTCGGAGTTCGAGCTGAAACCGAAGCAAAAAGTAGTAAGATCCAAGCGGAAAGCACTGTTACTATCACTTCAGATTTGGAAATAAGTGCTTCCCTGACAAATGCAAGCCTCCATGCTCGTTGAAATATTTGGAAAACACCAAACAGTAATAGTGTTGGCAGCAAGCTCTACTACTGGAAGTAGTAAGAATTGCTGTAAACCTCGTTTATTTGTACGCGACAAAAACACGCATTTGCACTTCCTAGTGGATAGTGGAGCCGATGTTTCAATAATCCCTGTCACTTCCACTAACAGAAGCTGTGACCCAGATTTTAAATTATTTGCAGCTAATGGCACAGAAATCCCAACTTACGGAATTGGAACACTGATTATTGATTTGGAACTCCGTCGACAATTCCAATGGCCTTTCATAGTAGCTAAAATTGGCAAGGGCATATTAGGTGCTGATTTTCCGAAGAAGTTCAACTTACTTATTGACCTAAATAAAAAGCAGTTAATTGATGGCTAGACTAAACTCTCTGTCATAAGTGAAGTACCAGCCATCACAGCTGATAATGTTGTTAGCACAATGTCAAATACACAAAAGTTCGCCGATCTCTTATCCAGTTACCCAGATTTAACGAAACCAAATTTACTACCTACTCAAATCAAACACGACATTCAACACTTCATCCCAACTGAAGGCCAACCAGTATATTGCAAGCCCAGGCAGCTGGATCATCGGAAGCTACACATTGCTAAACAGGAATTCCAGTTTATGCAAAACAGTGAAATTATTCGACCATCAAAGTCGTAATGGGCTAGTCCTCTCCAACTGGTCCTCAAAAATGATGGATTTTTACGACCAGGTGGCAATTACAGATGACTGAACGCACAAACTATCCCAGACCGATATCCGAATCCTCGGATTGAAGATTTTCAACATATTTTGAGGGATGAGAAAATATTTAGCAAGCTCGACCTCTTCAAGGCATATTTACAAATCCCTGTAGCAGAGAAAGACAAACTTAAAACCGCTATTATCACTCCGTTTGGGTTATATGAATTTAATGTGATGCCGTTTGGACTCCGTAATGTACCAAGCAGTTTCCAACGTTTCACTAATGAGGTATTTGGAGGCCTAGACGTTATTTTTCCATATCTTGATGACTGCCTAATTGCTTCAGAATCAGTAGAGGAACATCGTGAGCATCTTAATATTGTGTTCGAGAAGCTACATGAATTTGACCTCCGAATTAATGTCTCCAAGTCTGTACTTGGTGTAGAGCAAGTGGAATTCTTGGGACACTTAATTACCGTGAAAGGCTCCAGACCCTTACCATATAAAGTGAAAGCGATTGTTGACTACAAATTACCACAGAAAGTTCTTGACCTTCGTGTATTCTTAGGTACCGTTAATTCCTACAGATGTTACCTCAAGGATGCAGCAGAAACCCAGTAGCGACAAATTCACAGGACACCAGGAGCTATCACAAAATTTGAAAAATGTAAGCAGGACTTGGCAAATACAGCACTGCTTACATTTCCAGACCCAACATACCAGCTGGCCCGGGCAGTAGATGCAAGTGACTTTGCAGTAGGATGTGTCCTGCAACAGTATGAAGAAAAAGGATGGAAACCTATTGGATTCTTTTCGAAGAAGTTAAGCGATACACAGAGAGCATATCGCACCTATGACCGTGAACTGTTTTAATCTACCTCTCTGTCAAGCAGTTCAAACATTTTCTCGAAGGAAGAGACTACATAATATATACGGACCACAAACCACTCACTTTTGCATTTAATCAGAAAAATGAGAAGGCATCTCCACGGCAGCTGCGACATCTTCAGTATATCTCCCAGTTTACAACAAACATCCAACACATTAGTGGCAAGGACCATATCGTTGCGGATAACCTGTCACGGATTGAATCTATGACTGTCATCGATTACGACACAGTCGCTGAAAGCCAACGTCAAGACAGTGAACTTAAACAACTTCAAGAAGAAACTCAGTCACTCGTGTTCAAGAGCCACCTACTGCCTTCTGGAAAGTTACTGTGGTGTGATACCTCCACAAACAACATAAGGCCATACATTCCAAAAGAATTTCGTAAATAATTCTTTCTTCAGATCCACAACATTGCGCATCCAGGGAAAAAGACTACTGTTATACTGATGACTTCCAAGTTTATCTGGCCTGGTATCAAGAATGACGTCAGAAAATGGACGCAAGCTTGCATGGGATGTCAAAAAACAAAATAACAAGACATACCAAATCGCCAGTCAGTCATTTTCAAGAACCTGATGAGAGGTCCAGCACTGTTAAACTGTTCACATACATATTGTTGGCCCTCTATCACCTTCTGATGGCTATCCCTACTGCCTCACATGTATAAATCGCTTCACCAACTGGATGGAAGCAATACCATTGCAAAATATAACAGCAGAGACGGTAACAAAATTATTTTATGATCATTGGATGAAGCGATTTGGAGACCCAGCAAATATAGTTACTGACCACCGAGCTCGATAGCTGCAGTCGCTTAAGCGCGGCCAGGATCCAGTATTCGGGAGATAGTAGGTTCGAACCCCACTGTCGGCAGCCCTGAAAATGGTTTCCCGTGGTTTCCCATTTTCACACCAGGCAAATGCTGGGGCTGTACCTTAATTAAGGCCACGGCCGCTTCCTTCCCACTCCTAGCCCTTTCCTGTCCCGTCGTCGCCATAAGACCTATCTGTGTCGGTGCAACGTAAAGCAACTAGCAAAAAAAATAGTTACTGACCAAGGCCGACAGTTCGAAACTCAGATCTTTAGGAATCTTTCCGAATTGTGTGGTGTGAAGCTTAAACTTACGACACCCTAGCATCCGCAGAGCAATGGTTAAGTTGAACGTCTGCATCGAACAATAAAAACTGCTGTCAAAGCCCACGCCTATACAAAGTGGACAGACACCCTTCCGACTGTGTTGCTAGGTCTACGCGCATCACTCAGTGAGGACTCGAACAGTTCAGTTGCTCAAATGGTGTATGGCACGCATATTAGGCTTCCAGGTGAATTCATTGATAACCCTCCATCTCATACCGAACCAGACACATTTGTCTCCAAATTTCAGCAGCACATGTAGCAACTCAGGCCTGTGGAAGTTAAGCACAAACATTCCCGAACAGTGTTCATCCATAAAGACCTGAGTAAATGTTCTCATGTATTTCTGAGAATTGATAGAGTGAAAGAACCTTTAGAACCCCCATATGAAGGTCCTTTCCTGGTAACTGCCAAAACTTCGCCACTTAATAAAGGCACAAATAAATAAATAAATAAATAAATAAATAAATAAATAAATAAATAAATAAATAAATAAAAATAAATAAATAAATAAAAAATAAATAAATAAATAAACAAATAAATAAATAAATAAATAAATAAAAATTTCGCGGTTACCATAAAAAATAAATCTGTGAATGTCTCCATTGATCGCCTGAAACTAGCCTAATTCATAGCAGCAGATGATGAAACTTCTACAGCTCGTCATGAGGAACGACCAGGTATCTTGTAAGGCCTCTGCCCCCCCACCTTGATGGATCAACCGCGGATTCCCAGGACAAACCCAGAAAGGAGAAAGTGGTAACAAAATCACGTAGTGGAAGGACTGTCAGGTTTCCCACTCGCCATTTAGATGATGTATATATTTAATATTCTTGTAATTATGTGTATATTTTGTTTATGTTTATATTGTCTTTGAATCGTAACTTGGTTACTGGAGGGGGAGAGGTGTAGGCCGCCCCTAGTCGACATTGACTGAACTAAAAAACCGTAGATTGCCGAGTGAGAAATGCAGCAGAAAAAATTAAAGATGGAGTGAGCTGTTTTTTAGTAAATTTGTGTAACGATAATTGTGATGTAAAATAAAAGTGTAGCTAAAGCGGATTCAGTGTTTAGTGTACTTCACTACAGTTCCAAAAGTACTGCTCCTGTTTAACGAAAGTAATATGGGGCAAGATAATTTTGTGGTTATCTTGTCTTACTTTTGCTTGAAGGTATTTTATCGGTTTTCCACTTGAGGGATCAGTTTGTCGTCTATAATCATGTTATACGTTTATCCTAGCCTTTAAAAAGTTGATTGTCATTTAATACATTCCTTCTTATTAGCAATTTTTATTCAAAGGGCTTGTTATTTATTATGTACTGTGATCGCTGGTAGTTAGAAACGTTTCTTGTATCCTTTTGATGGTATAAACAGATTTCATTTAGAAATTAGTCATGTTACAGGTTTAGAGAATGTATCTTTATTAAAACTGTCGTGTTTGGATCAGAATATATTTCTTTTATGTGTTTAATATTGTCCGGTCTCTCTTCTTTGATGGATCATTCCTATCTCTGCCTTTAGAGAAAGCTATTTAGCCCAATAATATTATTAAACTATCTTTCTTTCATGGTCTCCGGATAGTGCAGTGCCTTGTCTTCCTAATTCACCACACCTTTGAAATGATTTGACACCATTTTCTGATACTTCTACGTCCACTACTAATTAATCTGTTACCTATATGGAACAGTCGAATAAGACTTCCCGTAAGCATAATTCAAAAGACGACAATCTTCAGCGATATATTTGGAAACTAAACCTGTTCCACTTTTATCCCCATGTCCATACTATGGGTTTCCACTTACTCCTGCCCAGTGACGCCTCGACATTTTTCAGCAAGCTTGAATAAAATTATTTGTTGCTTTTTTGATATTGATTTATTTTATTACATTCTGCTCAATATTATTTTTACAACTAGGTAAAAGTGTCAACTCACGATTATCTGCATTACGAAAAAATTTCAAGACAAAATGAATGTAAGAGCATGCATAAAGACATACAAAACCAAGAATGTATAACAAACTGATCATTTTCTAGCACCCCTACACCACATTATTAATAAAATACGTATGAAGTATACAAACGCTACGAATGGATGTAGAACCGTTAAAATGTAATATGCTAAACTAAGGAAAACTTTTCTAGGACTACCAGTTTGGAAGATAATGAATGTTTAACTTAAGGAATGTTTTCACCCAACTACGCATTTTTTCTCTAAGAGTAATTTGAAGTATAATGCTAGAATGCTATTTAACGTTGGAGGTTATTTTAGCCGAAAGGCTGGAAGGAAACAGCGGTGAATTTATACATATATATTTGGAAGATAATTGGATTTTTATGTTAAGCGGTGCCTTTAACCCCAACGTGTTTTTTCACTAAAAGTAAAAATACGTATAATCCGAGACTCCTTTCTGAAGTTGGAGATTATTTCTAGCCCGAAATTGAAAAGAAAAACAGATAAGGGTGTGTTTATATATATATATATAAAGCGTTAAACGAGTATGTTAGATATATTTCAAACTAAAGAGTTGTCTAACAAAAGCGGTTCTAGTGATTAATTTTTATCCCAAATTTTGATAATAAACAAGGGTGAGTTTATATACCGTACATATATATTTGATACTGATTTATTCCGAACCTTCACCATATTCTTGGAAAATTACGTATGTAAGATACGAACAAAATATTTAGATGTAGAGCCGGTATAATGTAACATACTAAGCTAAAGAACAGTTTTCTAACGAAAGCGGTTATAGAGTAATGGAATTGTAAACCACGAAGGGGTGTACGAACGTAAACTCTTTTCTGCAAGAGAAGACGTACAGAATGATTCTAAAATAATCGCAATATTCTTTGCAAATTATGAATAAACTAACGTGCACATGGATATAGGGGTGCTATTCTCTGCAGGCGTACTGTAAGGTACTAATGTTCAGTGAGCACATTTAGCGCACGATTCTGAACCCTAGAGAAATGTCATATCACCGCTCGCAAAACATGACGCCTTGAAATCATGTAGCAACGTCCTTTTACAATGTAACTATGTTAATGTTTCGTGCTTCATGACCGGGTGTAACGGAGAGGGTAATCAATGCAGAACACTGGGTAACAATGCAGTAATTAATGTCTTAAACACCAAACCGGATGGCGTATGTACTCTACTCTCGCCGTACTACCAGCATGTGTCCAGCAGAGGAAAACGTTGATATTACACTCATTTATGGGGAAGCAAGACAAAACGCGTGCTAGGCACTATATCAATCAATCAATACTGATCTGCATTTAGGGCAGTTGCCCAGGTGGCAGATTCCCTATCTGTTGCTTTCCTAGCCTCTTTCCTAAATGATTTCAAAGAAATTGGAAATTTCTTGAACATCTCCCTTGGCAAGTTATTCCAATCCCTAACTCCCCAACATATAAATGAATATTTGCCCCAGTTTGTCCTATTGAATTCCAAATTTATCTTCATATTGTGATCTTTCCTACTTTTATAAACGCCACTCAAACGGATTCGTCTACTAATGTCATTCCACGCCATCTCTCCGCTAATAGCTCGGAACATACCACTTAGTAGAGCAGCTCTTCTTCTTTCTCTCAGTTATTCCCAACCGAAACATTGCAACATTTTTGTACCGCTACTCTTTTGTCGGAAATCACCCAGAACAAATCGAGCTGCTTTTCTTTGGATTTTTTCCAGTTCTTGAATCAGGTAATCCTGGTGAGGGTCCCATACACTGGAACCATACTCTAGTTGGGGTCTTACCAGAGACATATATGCACTCTCCTTTACATCCTTACTACAACCCCTAAACACCCTCATAACCATGTGCAGAGATCTGTACCCTTTATTTACAATCCCGTTTATGTAATTACCCCGATGAAGATCTTTCCTTATATTTACACCTAGATACTTACAATGATCCCCAAAAGGAACTTTCACCCCATCAACGCAGTAATTAAAACTGAGAGGACTTTTCTTATTTGTGAAACTCACAACCAGATTTTTAACCCCGTTTATGAACATACCATTGCCTGCTGTCCATCTCACAACATTTTAGAGGTCACGTTGCAGTTGCTCACAACCTTGTAACTTATTTATCACTCTATAGAGAATAACATCATCCGCAAAAAGCCTTACTTCCGATTCTACTCCTTTACTCATATCATTTATATATATAAGAAAACATAAAGGTCCGATAATACTGCCTTGGGGAATTCCCCTCTTAATTATTACAGGGTCAGACAAAGCTTCACCTACTCTAATTCTCTGAGATCTATTTTCTAGAAATATAGCAACCCATTCAATAACTCTTTTGTCTAGTCCGATTGCACTCATTTTTGACAGTAGTCTCCCATGATCCACCCTATCAAATGCTTTAGACAGGTCAATCGCGATACAGTCCATTTGACCTCCAAAATCCAAGATATCTGCTATATCTCGCTGGAATCCTACAAGTTGAGCTTCAGTGGAATAACCTTTCCTAAAACCGAACTGCCTTCTATCGAAACAGTTATAAATTTCAGAAACATGTCTAATATAATCAGAAATAATGCCTTCCCAAAGCTTACATACAATGCACGTCAAACTTACCGGCTTGTAATTTTCAGCTTTATGTCTATCACCCTTTCCTTTGTACACAGGGGTAACTATAGCAACTCTCCATTCATCTGGTATAGCTCCTCCGACCAAACAATAATCAAATAAGTACTTCAGATATGGTACTCTATCCCAACCCATTGTCTTTACTACAGTATATCCCCAGAAATCTGATCAATTCCAGCCGCTTTTCTATTTTTCAACTTTTGTATCTTATTGTAAATGTCATTGTTATCATATGTAAATTTTATTACTTCTTTGGGCTTAGTCTCGTCCTCTATCTCGATATTATCCTTGTAACCAACAATCTTTACATACTGCTGACTGAATACTTCTGCCTTTTGAAGATCCTCACATACACGCTCCCCTTGTTCATTAATTATTCCTGGAATGTCCTTTTTTGAACCTGTTTCTGCCTATACATACCTATACATACCCTTCCGTTTTTCACTAAAATTTGTATAACTGCCTATTATGCTTGCCATCATGTTATCCTTAGCTGCCTTCTTTGCTAGATTCTATTTTCTAGTAAGTTCCTTCAATTTCTCCTTACTTCCACAGCCATTTCTAACTATATTTGTTTCCAGTCTGCACCTCCTTCTTAGTCTCTTTATTTCTCTATTATAATAAGGTGGGTCTTTACCATTCCTTACCATCCTTAATGGTACAAACCTGTTTTCGCATTCCTCAACAATTTCTTTAAACCCAGCCCAGAGTCTGTTTACATTTTTATTTACCGTTTTCCACCGATCATTGTTACTTTCTAGAAACTGCCTCATGCTTGCTTTACCAGCCATATGGTACTGCTTAACAGTCCTACTTTTAAGACCTTCCTTTCTATCACATTTATTTATAACTACCACAAAAACAGCTTCATGATCACTAATACCATCTATTACTTCAGTTTCCCTAGAGAGCTCATCAGGTTTTGTTAGCACGACATCCAGGATATTTTTCCCTCTGGTTGGTTCCATCACTTTCTGAATCAGCTGTCCTTCCCATATTAACTTATTTGTCATTTGTTGGTCATGCTTCCTGTCATTCGCATTTCCTTCCCAACTGACATCTGGCAAATTCAGATCTCCCGCTACAATCACATTTCTTTCCATATCGTTTCCCACATAGCTGACTATCCTATCAAATAATTCCGAATCCGCGTCAGTGCTACCCTTTCCCGTTCTGTACACTCCAAATATATCAAGTTGCCTATTATCTTTAGAAATGAGCCTTACTCCTAGAATTTCATGTGTCTCATCTTTAACTTTTTCGTAGCTTACAAATTCTTCTTTCATCAGAATGAACACTCCCCCTCCCACCCTTCCTATCCTATCTCTACGATACACACTCCAGTGCGGCGAGAAAATTTCTACATCCGTTATATCATTTCTCAGCCTTGATTCAACTCCTATTACAATATCTGGTAAATATATATCTATTAAATTACTTAATTATATTCCTTTCTTTACAATACTTCTACAGTTCAACACTAACAGTTTTATGTCATCCCTACTTGATTTCCAGTTCCCTGTTCCCTTATCACCGCTCCCTAGGCCATCCCGTTTCAATGAATGTACCTCCCTATTACCCTTGCAAACAAATTTCCTAACTTATACGTACCACTGCGGTTTAAATGAAGGCCATCCGAGCGCAGATCCCTATCTCCTACCCACCCATTAGGATCTAGAAATTTCACACCCAGTTTCCCACATACCCACTCCATAGTCTCATTTAAATCCCCAATCACCCTCCAGTCAGTATCCCTCCAACACACTATTAAACTAACAACAATCTCCGCTTTCTTAAAATTCACCCGTGCTGCATTTACCAGATCCCACACAACTCCAACTATGTCGGTGCTTATATTAGCTTGCCTTACGTTGTTGGTACCAACGTGAAATACTACCACCTTCTCCTTCCCCTCCTCCCTCTCTTCTACTTTCCTCAACATCTGCCTCAACCTAATTCCTTGATAACATTCTGCCCTGGTTCCCATTCCTCCACACACTTTCCCCACGTGTCTAACGATGGAATCCCCCATGACCAGAGCCTCAACCCTACCCACCTCATTTGATCGCCTCCCCTCCTGGTCAGCCCTATCTTTCCTGATAGCTGCAGAAGCTACTTCCTCCTCCATTTTCTCCTTCCCATGACCCTGTTCCATCTGTATTTTCCTATCCTCTACTCTACATTTCCCTTTCCTACCTTTTCCCTTCCTCGTACTTCCACACCTCTCAGCAACAGTTCCCTGTCCCTCATCTTAACTGTGTTGTTCTACCTGGAGTGACTCGTATCGATGTCGCACAGACACCTGTCCTGAATTCTGATCCTGAATAGTGCCCTTAGCCTGCAATCTCCTTCCCCTTAGAACATTAGACCACCTGTCTTCTACAACTCCTCCCTCTTGTATACCTACTGTAATCTGTGCATTGTTTGAGGGAGTCCTATCTTCCTTCCTGTCTTCTGTGAGAATCCTAATTATCTCCCTCAAACTTTCCAACTCCTCCCTCATACCCCTCAACGCCTCGCCACACCCACAGTAAGTACACTCGCGCTCCTTAGGCCTTTACGGGGAAAAATGAAATTAAAAATTAAATATCTTATTTGCAAAACATAAATGAACGGAGGGATATATTGTCTGGGATAGTACACAACAATAAGGTAATTAATATACGACTACACTACATTACTACCTAGTCTTGCTCTATTTTTTTATATCCTACAACCCCTAACAGGATAAAAACTGCTGTAATTTACTGAATATCGAAGGTAATACACAAGAACTACACAATTCCAAACTGCAATTAAGCCTATCCTAATTACAACAACAGTATTTTAGTAAGAGTTTCTACGGATACCTCTACTACACCAGTACTACACAAATATTTTACAATAATAAAATAATCACACTAAATTCTAATAGGATATTACTCGAATACTACAGTACAGTACACTACAGTAATTTTAAACTACTTTCAGACGTATCCTAATTAAGATACCGGTACCGTACCGTATGTCACTACTAAACACAACAGAAATGAAATTTGCAAGAACTACTGTACTCAAAGGTTACCAACGAAGCTAAATGCTTAGACAAATTATTATTAGTACTACGGTCTAATAGATACACACGAAAGATAACACAGGAATATAGCAGGCAAGATACGGCACTATCTAAATATACTGTATCTATACTACACTGCGTTTGGTTAAATGCTTAAGTATCGAAAGGATTGCCGTACACGAAGAGAAACACGAATATAACTGGCAAGATACTATCTAATATATTATACCTTATCTTCACTACGGTTCTACTGAAATGTGGTTATGTGATTACTACAGCTTTGTGGGTTACTATTATTTTCCGTACTCCACGGGACGGGGAATAAATGTGTCCTTAATTAGGCCTACTGAGAAATACGAGGTTGTCTACAATAATTTCTCAAATATTTCTATCAAAACTACTACTACTACTCCAGGGACATGAACTGCAATTACTGGGATATATGAACTTTATTATTATTTGCTAACCGCTCATAAATACTGAAAGATCGAGGGAGCGAAATATAAATTACGGAAACTTTAACTACCTACTCAGAAGTACAGTGAATGGAATACAAGGTCAGCTGATTTTTATTTATATTTACTTGACTAAACTACACCCTTTGTTCACGACTGTAGCCAACAATGTAATATTTGAATATGAGGAGCGACAATAATCAATAACAATACCACGACTGTTAACTATTACCGTGTAATCTCTTTAACTTCTTTTTAAATGGAAGTTTACAGGCGTATCGTGATTTTTTTAATGTAGGAAATTATTATCTTCGCGATAGTTTGAACGGATATCTATACGAAATACCGGAGAAGTTGCTGCAGAAATTACGGTATTATTCCTTATGATAATCTGCCTTTGTAAGTATAACCAACGAACCTACAGATATTTACAAATATTTTTAATGTTAATATTATTACCTAAGTATTTCCTAAACCTAAATTCGAAACAAGGTACACCTAGCTAGCGTACTTAACCTAGAAAACGTAATTTACTGAAGACCAACTGAATTACTTGTTACAAAATTTAAATAAATACCACTACTCCCAATTTCTACCAACAAGCACTAAACACCACTAAATAAACAGCACTAAATGAATCAGATTCACACAAAAATAAGCTATTTCAATAGGTTTTCACTACTTTATCACTACAATAATGCAAGAGCTCTCTCAATAGCCAACCGTTCTCAAGCGCATCCAACAATGTGTCACGACGTGTGTTTCGGGCTCAAGGAAGAATAATTGTGCAAATGTAATGGGTCTAGAGGCACCTATAAGTGTTTTTTACTCTTGTATAAATTATAAATACTCTAGTGAGGTATTAATCATGTTTAGTGGCCCATAAGTGTTTTATTGTGTAAAATTTATAAAGTGCGATATGAAGTACGAGTAAAATTACCATGGGGCCATGAGGCTTCTCATCCGCTACGAGACTATGGACTTCTACATAGGAATGAGTACACAAATTTAATATTTGGGGATGTTATCGCGAATAAACGGGGTTCAATATAGATTAATTATGGTTACTTAACATGGTTCGCCTCCCGAATCCATGATCTAATTTTTTTGTTAGACGGACGAACTAATTTATATTAACGTAATAATTGGTTAGATTAATTAATTGAGTATTTGTTTGTTGTATATAATGTAAATATGGGATATTTCTTTCAATTAATGCGTGCTGTTTGTGTATACTTTGATTTAAGTTCAATTCAAGTGTTAGATTTCTTTTTGTGCTAACCCATTTATTTGATTTTCAATCACTGCGGTGATTATTTGTATGTTAGTATGAATATTTGTTACCAGACAGCCAGATTATGAAAGTGCCAGAGAGTAAATTTTGTGTTACGTACGGAAGGTCAAAATAATAATAATAATAATAATAATAATAATAATAATAATAATAATAATAATAATAATAATAATAATAATAATAATAATAATACTGCTTTATGTGCTTTCTGCGTTCGCAAGTTCTATAATAATAGTAATCCTGCTGGGTGTGTTTGCGAGTGAGAGATAATAATAATGTTTTTGAGTTGGCAAACGAAAGAAAATTATTAATAATCATAATAATAATAATAATAATAATAATAATAATAATAATAATAATAATAATAATAATAATATTTTGTGCGTTTGCAAGATAAAGTATAATAATAATAATGACAGTGCTGCGTGAGTTGGCTAGTGCAAATAATAATCAATGTGGAGATGACATATAGCGTTAAAGAATTTAATTCAGGTAGTCAGTTTGATTTTACGTAAATTGTTGATTTCATGTTTTTGGACTTTATCTTAACCATTACAATTTGTTTAATAGCGATAAAGGCACGTGAATTAGAATGGTCACGATATGTGGAAATCCCAGAGTGGTTTGAGCCCATATTTAGAGTTGGAAGTCAAATCCGGGTTGAAATAAAATTGAGCCGTACTGTTTGCAATGATGAAATAGATGAATCTCAAGGCCTAGGATGATATAAAATGCCGATTCCGGTGTTATGAGTGGTAGAATCCACGCACCGAGGGTTAATTTACGAATTAAATATTTGAAGAATTCCAATATAAAAAAGATGGACTTCGAATGAATTGGAAGGAATAGTTTAGCAATCGCCGGCATTGGATGTATTTGCCCAGCCGCGATGTGCCATAGGTTGTGAGATGTGTCTTGGGAGGACATGTGTCCCCATAAAATTAACGGCAATACGAACATGAAGGTACGGTCCTGAATACCGTGTTGTCCCAACCGACATAAAGCAGATCTTGGTGGTTCATAACGGGATTTAACATATGTGACTGAATTCTAAAGAGTGGAAATTAAAATATCAACTTTCCATTTTTACTAATAATAATAATAATAATAATAATAATAATAATAATAATAATCCAAGTGAATCTTGTCTTAAATCAATTGCTTAGTGCCAAAGTAGACCGAAATTGTAAAATCTTATGCATTTAACCATAAATATCGCTAACGGTAGTGTAACACGTGAAATTGAGTTACCATAATAATAATAATAATAATAATATGAAGAGGAACAATCATAGGAAGAATTTATTCGATTAATTTGAGAATAATTATGGTGAGATCAATGTAAAAAATTAAACACATGATGAATAAGTGATGCGATAATGATAATCTCCACTGATGGAAATAATAATAATAATAATAATAATAATAATAATAATAATAATAATAATAATAATAATAATAATAATAATAATAATTTATTAGGAAACTGATCATTAATTCGTGCGGATAAATTACGAGGAAGAACGACCCTTCGTTTGAAACGTCGGCAAGGGTTAGTATATAATCATCCCGGATGACAAATGATAATAATCAAATATAGGATTATAATTGAAATTAATGATAATAATAAATTAATAGATGGTAATCAAAGAATATGATAATGATCAGATAAAGAATGATAATGATATTATGTAATAATCATAGTTGGATATGATAGGGACAGTCGTCATGTGTCGAACTGGTCAGAACCAGATGTTGGGTTTTCACGGGGGAGATTGTTAGCGGTAGATACGAATTAAACCACGGACGGCACATGTCTTCATTGTCAGAACATAGTAATGAACCTTTCTGTACGTTCTTGTCGTATTGACAAATGTAAATATTGAGTTAAGCTTTGAGTTAAAGGGCTATACCTGGCATGTTCGTGAATCTGGAAATAATAGGCTAGAGTTTGACCATTCTATAAATTCCCGTTTTAGATACGATAACATTTCCACGGTGGGGATCCGGCTCACCAGAATGTACATACCGGAAGTGACTCATGTCCTACGGAACGGGGAGATGACAGTAAATAGTCACTCTCATGCCTTCGTCTCCGAAACAATATCTCCAGCGGTGAAACGTCCACTCATACGGATGTGGATTCGACCCGCAGTAACTAATGGAGCGAATTCACCAAATATTGTACACTAACAGAGTAGTGAGGTGAATCCAAGTATTATGTCATTTATTTTTCAGGATGGAATTTTCCCAATGTAATAATTGTCATCATGTGCAGTTTTGCAAAATAAGTCAATAAATTGCTCCTTATTGCAATTTCAATAGGAAACAGTTTCCATATCTTTTTATCGTAGTTAGTCCAGTATGCCCATGAAATTTAAGTTGTCACTTCCCAGTCCTATTGTGGAGTCTATAATTTATGTCCATGAATGAGCCGTCCCCCGTTACCTTAATTTGCATGCCCTGTTCATCCCTGTGTTCATTTGGTGCGCCGATATATATTATGACTTTTTTTAATTTTTTTATATTTTATGAACTGATCACCCCTTACATTAAGGCTAGTCTGGGACTCAGGAGGTGAGCGGGTGCACTACCGACACTTCATGCTAATCTTACTACTCTATGTGTGACAATAATTTAGGATACCCTCATTTGTTGAACATATATATTTGTGTGTGGGGGCTTTTATCTGCAATTATCGGGTATTGTTGCATTGCCGTTAATTTATGTGCCGGTACTGTGGCTATTTAAAATGCATTTAAAATCCATTATTACGTCAATAATTTTGATTTTTCTTATTGGCCCAATAAGCTAATCCTTGACTTGAGCATGCGTAGTGTCTCTCTTAAACGGAGCGCTCTGCAGTTGTTTTTCTGTCTCGTCAACTAGCGAGCGAGGAGTCTTGTTCTGAGCGAGCTGTGAGATGGACGCCATTAGCCTTGTTCCTTAAAAGACTTTGAAAAGTAACGAAATGGAGCTGGATACTCCCGGTTAGGCGGGAGATACAGTAGGCAATACGCCTAAATACGTTTTCAATCTTATGTTCCTCTAGTGATAGTGATTTGGTATTTTACTGATTCTTTTAATTCTACTATATGAGTGTTGAGTGTGGGCCTGCGTGCCAAGGCAGGCAGATTACCTCTGAAAACATGTTTCTGGTGTAAGTTTGTGATAAAGGATTACACTAATTTGGATACAAAACCACCAGCATGTAAGTAATATTTATTCAAAAATTATTTTGGAGCAACGTCAACTTCAGTGGATTACTTGGAGGAGTTATTGTTCACAGCCGTCGTCTTGGAATTTTCAAAAACATTATCTTGTCCGTTTACGAACCAACGTTATCACTGTTATTTGATTTTAGGCCTACCTCGAGTTATCCCCAATGTAGTGTGAATTGAATCTGAACTCTATACCCGATATTTGGAAATTTAATAGCCGACTGAAAAATTTAAATCACTATTGATAAAATTATCATGTAAAAGTGATATGTAAATTTAATTACGAGGCTAATTGGACACTCACGGTGAGCATATGTGCATTGTGTCCTTCCTACCTTGCTTTATTGAGATTGTTGTACCTTTTCTGTTTTCTGCTCCATATACGGTGTGCGTATAGTTCTGGTTGTCCGTATGGTTATTTTTATTATTATTGCACCGTGTGTTTCTCTCACTGCCTGTTTTCTCTGATTTTGAAATGCGTACTCTGATTGTATCTGATTTCATGTGATATTCCAAATTGTGTCTTGTTGCTATGTAATCCTTTCTTGCCGATATCTCCCGCGTTCGGTCTTATCTCATGTGCTCATTGTCGTGGTTCCAAGGCCACCTCGTAGTTAATTTAATAACGACCATCTTTGTCTTTTGTAAAATTATTCCTTATTGGAAATGCCACCTTCTATGAATTTAATCTCATGATATATGTATTTATAATTTTATTATTATTATTATTATTATTATTATTATTATTATTATTATTATTATTATTATTATTATTATTATTAGTCATGTCAGTACTCCTCGGTTGTAGAAATCTGAAATTTCTTTGCCCGGCTCATGAACTCCGAGGTGATTAACGCTCACATTCCTTCTTCTTACGTAGTTTTGTTACGTCACTAGCCTAAATATTTATTATCTGGTAAACGCTAAAATTTTGGCAGGCTTTGCCTATTATTAAATGAAATTTTAATAGCTTGGGTCGTGAGTTGCTAGCTGACCTTTAGCGAGTGTTGTTCTGTTTATATTGTGGAACATAATTTTTTTCCTCCCCTTGTAATATTGTATGAATTTGGGGAATATTTTTCTGGTTCCTAGTTATTAACTTTTGGTTCGTTTCTTTAATTTATTTTGTAATTTTGGTTCTGCTTGCCACATATTTCGGGTTCGTGTGCATGGTGTGTATTGCCTAGTGATTGACAAAAAGAAGATTGAATCCTTGTTGCAAAAAGTTAATTATCTATGGCCAGTAATTAATTTACTAAGGTATACCTTAAAGTTTAAAGTCTAATATTAAAATTAAAAATAATATTTTTACAAAAGGGATTTGTTAATGAGATTGTAAACCTCTTCTGTATTATAATTCTGCTACTGTTCTGAGTTAGTACATTTAGTAATATTATATTCATTTATTAACCTTATTGCTTCTTTAATTATTAAAGTTTTGAAAGTAGGAATACCTTACTGTAAGTTTTAATGAATTCAGTTCATTTATTTAAATGTTAAGTGTTTTGAAAGAAAGTTATTTACCCTTTATATTTTTTTAAAAGAAAGAAAGTATTTATTTAACTATAAATGCTATGAATTGTTTTTCTTTTTCTCTTTAAGTAAACATCTTATTGACAACTTTATTTCGTCTGTCATTTAGTAGTTAACAATGTTGACCTGCCAACCTGTCAAATGTCAATGTAAGATCCTGCCTTCTTCACTCCCTATTTTGCCCTCCACGCTTCGTATTTGGTCCTACTGCCCTTATGGTAAGTATTGTGTTTTGTTTTCATTGTTGTTTGGTGCATTTCTGGTAAGGTTGCACTATCAAGCCATTTCATTCCTCCTTTCCCAATATACTTCACAATTTGAGATCAAATTTCTTCTATTCCTGTTGCTCTATGAAAATGGAGTTTATTTGCCATTATTTACTTCCTCAAGCGTAATTTAACCAACATCATTTTCTTCATCCACATGAGCTTGGCGATAGCGAAACAACCAGGATGACTTACTTTTACGTTGAGAAGATGTTCAAAATATTCCCTCCACCTATCCTGTGGTCCCCTGGGATCTATTGTGAGTTCACCCGAATTACCCAAAACACTGTTCATTTCCTTTTCACCTCCCTTCCTAAGAATCTTTATTACTCTCCAGAAAGGTTTCTCTGCTGCTTGACCTAGCCATTCCAGGTTATTACCAAAATCTTCCTACGACTTCTTTTTGGATTCAACAACTGTTTGTTTCGCTCTGTTTCTTTCATCTACATACAATTCCCTGCCTGCATCAGCATTCTTTTTACGTTTAAAAGCTGCCCTCACTTCATCATTCCACCAAATTGTTCGCTTTTTACCATCTTTATACATAGTTGTTCCTAGGTTTTCTCTTTGTTTTTCTACTACAACATCTCTGTACGCAACCCATTTTCTTTCTATATCCTGAACCTGCTTACTGTCTACTGTTGGAAATTTCTCACTGATCATATCCATGTACTTCTGTCTAATATCCTCGTCCTTGAGGATTTTCTACCTTCATTCGTTTGCAGATTTCACTTTCTCTGTCCTAGGCCTACTGATACTTAGTTCACTACAGATCAGGTAGTGGTCTGTATCATCGAAAAATCCCCGTATACATTCCTAACAGACTTCCTGCATTCTAAGTCGGTTAAGATATAGCCTATTATGGATCTGGTACCCCCAGCCTCCCATGTGTAGCAGTGAGCCTTATGCTTGAAGACTGTATTCGTAACTGTTAAACCCATACTAGCACAGAAGTCCAGCAAACGCTCCCCTTTCACTTTAGCTTCCATATCATTCCACATTTACCACTCACCCTTTCGTATCCTTCAGTTCTGTTTCCAACTCTCGCATTGAAATCGCCCATTAACACTATCCTATCCTTGCTGTTGACCCTGACAACGATGTCACTCAATGCTTCATAAAACTTGTCATCTTCATCTGCACCCTAACATGGTGAATGCACTGAGACAATTCTTCTCCTAATTCCGTCAACTGCCCAACATATCCACATCATTCGCTCATTTACGTGCCTAACAGAAACTAAGGATTGTTTCGTGCAATGGTATTCCTGATAAACAGCACTACTCCATACTGTGCTCTTCTCCTTCTAACAACCGTCAAAACACTTCATAAATTCCTATCTCTTCCTTGTTATCTTCCCTTACCCGAATATCACTTACTCCTGGCACATCCAGATGCAACCACTTTGCTGACTTAGCCAGTTCTACTTTCTTTCTCCCATAAGCCCCATTAATATTGTTAGCTCCCCATCGAATTCCACTTTGTTCGCCAAGTTGTTTCCAAGGAGTCCCTCGCCTGTCAAATGGGAGTGGGACTCCGTTACTCACATAGGTCCGAGGCTCGCTTAAAATGTTCTGAGCTTGGCAAATTCATGAAGCAGGACGCTACCGTACTCGCACATAGTCCAAGTGGGGATCCCTCCTCTAACGTGTTAGGGACAACCGGTGGATTTAATAGTCCTAGGCGTCTGAGCACAATGGGGGCCATGACTCAGAATATGTATGAGATGCCCACTCCCATCCAATAGCAACTGGTATCCCGACACTCAGGAGCACTTACTAGGCCACTCAGCCGTTGCCCATGGTTCACGAACTAGGACATGACTACAGTAACCCACACCATGAAGCATCAATGTACAGAATACTAAGTTAATATTATAACCACTCGTCTATCACTGACTTACCGCAAAACTGCTTTAGTATGATATATGAATTGAGATATCTGTGGAATACTCAGTAGTTCCTCCATAATCCGATAGATGGCTCATTTCTTACAGTTTCTAATTTCAATAACAGATGGCGCATTTACGTTTATTATTATTTCAGTGAGATGTCAGCAGCGACTGTGTTATCGGCAGCAATTATATTTATTTATCAATCAATCAATCAATCAATCAATCAATCAATCAATCAATCAATCAATCAATCAATCAATCAATCAATCAATCCATCAATCAATCAATCAATCAATCAATCAATCAATCAATCAATTAATCAGGTGGCAGATCTGTTGTTTTTCTAGCCTTTTCCTAAAAGATTTCAAAGAAATTGGAAATTTATTGAACATCTCCCTTGGTAATTTATTCCAATTCCTAACTCCTATTTATACAAATGAATATTTGAACCAGTTTGTCCTCTTAAATTCCAGCTTTATCTTCATATTGTGAGCTTTCCTACTTTTATAAACGCCACTCAAACTTACTCGTCTACTAGTATTATTCAACGCCATCTCTCCGCCGACAGCTCGGAACATACCACTTAGTCGAGCAGCTCGTCCTCTTTCTGCCAGTTATCCCCAGCCCAAACATTGCAACATTTTTGTAACACTACTCTCTTGTCGGAAATCACCCAGAACAAATCGAGCTGCTTTTCTTTGGATTTTTTCCAGTTCTTGAATCAGGTAATCCTGGTGAGGGTCCCATACACTGGGACCATACTCTAGTTGGGGTTTTACCAAAGACTTATATGCCCTCTCCTTTACATCCTTACTACAGCCCCTAAACACCCTCATAACCATGTGCAGAGATCTGTACCCTTTATTTACAATCCCATTTATGTGATTACCCCAATGAAGATCTTTCCTTATATTAACACCTAGATACTAACAATGATCCCCAAAAGGAACTATCACCCCATCAACGCAGTAATTAAATCTCAGAGGACTTTACCTATTTGTGAAACACACAACCTGACTTTTAACCCCGTTTATCAACAAACCATTGCCTGCTGTCCTTCCCACAACATTATCGATGTCACGTTGCAGTTGCTCACAAACGTGTAACTTATTTATTATTCTATAGAGAATAACATCCTCTGCTTCCACTCCTTTACTCAAATCATTTATATATATAAGTCAACATAAAGGTCCAATAATACTGCCTTGAGGAATTTCCCTCTTAATTATTACAGGGTCAGATAAAGATTCGCCTACTCTAATTCTCTGCGATCTATTTTCTAGAATTATAGCAACCCATTCAGTCACTCCTTTGTCTGGTCCAATTGCACTCATTTTTGCCAGTAGTCTCCCACGATCCACCCTATCAAATGCTTTAGACAGGTCAATCGCGATACAGTCCATTTCACCTCCTGAATCTAAGATATCTGCTATACCTTGCTGGAATACTACAAGTTGAGCGTCAGTGGAATAACCTTTCCTAAAACCGAACTGCCTTCTATCGAACCAGTTATCAATTTTGCAAACATGTCTAATATAATCAGAAAGAATGCCTTCCCAAAGCTTCCATACAATGCACTCAAACCTACTGGCCTGTAATTTTCAGCTTTATGTCTATCACCCTTGCCTTTATACACAGGGGCTACAATAACTCCTTCAACCAAACAATAATCAAAAAAGTACTTCAGATATGGTACTATATCCCAACCCATTACCTTTAATATATCCCCAGAAATCTGATCAATTCCAGCCGCTTTTCTAGTTTTCAACTTTTGTATCTTATTGTAAATATCATTGTTATCATATGTAAATTTGAATACTTCTTTCGCCTTAGTCTCCTCCTCTATCTGGACATTATCTTTACATTCCGCTGACTGAATACTTCTGCCTTTCGAAGATCCTCACACACTGCCCTTGTTCAGTAATTATTCATGGAATGTCCTTCTTGGTACCTTGTTTTGCCTTGACATACCTATGCATACCTTTCCATTTTACACTACAATTTGTATGACTGCCAATTGTGCTTGCATCATGTTATCCTTAGCTGCCTTCTTTGCTATATTCAATTTTCTAGTAGGTTCCTTCAATTTCCCCTTACTTCCACAGCCATTTCTAGCTCTATTTCTCTCCAGCCTGCACCTCCTTCTTAGTCTCTTTATTTCTCTATTATAATAAAGTGGTTCTTTATCATTCCTTACCACCCTTAAAGGTACAAACCTGTTTTCACATTCCTCAACAATTGCTTTAAACCGATCCCAGAGTCTGTTTATGTTATCGGCTTATGTTATCGGCGAATTATTTTGTGATTCAATATAAACCACTCCTACTAGGCTCCTTCATATCTGCGAGTCATTTCCTGTTTCAAGATACTACCTCCCACTATGCTAGAGAAAATGGTTGATAAATACATGCTAATTCAATAATTATTAATCGAATTTGAATTCGTTTCGTCAACAAAAATATAATATAATTACAGTAAAACAACAATTTTCATTGTTTTGATTTTTATTTTTACATTTTTTTATTTTATAGAAATATCGACCTTTGTGATTTTTACTACAATATGTATTTTTATTATTTTTACTAACATTCTTAATTATTTGTATTTTTTACTTTATAGAAATATTAATTTGGTACTTTACCCGAAAAGGGGGTAATTTTGGGGGAAATGATATGAAATTTGGGAAAATACGCAAAATTGTGTGTGAATTGTTGAATGTTGGTATTGGTCCAGGATCCGGCTTTTTAAAATGTATCATTTTTATGATTTTTCTAATCTTTTTATGACTTTTTAGTTTTATTTTTATAAATACTAACTTCTGTAAATTTTTACAAAAATTGGTGATATTCGGAAAAATATATGAGTTTCCGAGAAAAAATACGCGAAATTATGAGGGAATGTTTAAAAGTTGATGTTGGTCCAGGTTCGGGCTTTTGTGAAAAGTAGTATTTTTGTTATTTTTTCTAAAATTTTGATGACTTTTTATTTTTTATTTTTTTGAAATATTAACTTTTGGTAATTTCTACTAAATATTGGTGATTTTTGGAAAAAGATATTAAATTCCTAGAAACAATACGCGAAATTGTGAGGGAAAAGTTAAAAGTTGAATGAAGTTGGCCTAGGATTCAGCTTCATTAAAAAGTATTATTTTTAATTTTTTCCTAAAATTTGGGACGATGTTCTTATTTCTTATTTTTACAAATATTAACTTTTGATCATTTTACCAAAGTTGGTGATTTTAAAAAAAAGATATAAAATTCCGAGGAAGATACGTGAAATTATGAAGGAATGGTTAAAAGTTGATGTTGGTCAAGGATCCGGCCTTTTTTATATATTATTTTTATAATTTTCCCCTCAAATTTTTGATGATTTTTATTTGTATTTTTAGAAATATTAACTTTGGGTAATTTTTACTAAACTAGGTGATTTTTTTGAAAAAATTGTAATTCCGAGAAAAAATACGCGAATTTATGAGGGAATGGTTAAAAGGTGATGGTGGTCCGGGATCCGACTTTTTTAAAACATTATTATTTTTATCTTTTTTCCTAAAAATGTTGATGATTTTTAAATTTTTTAGGCATATTAACTTTAGATAATTTTACTACAATGTGTGTTTTTGGAAAACGATATGATATTCCCAGAAAAAAAAGCGCAATTATGAGGGAATGTTTAAAAGTTGATGTTGGTCCAGTATCCGCGTTTTGTACCTACTGACGTGCATTTTACCGTCATACATCTAATATAATCTGATAAAACGCCAGACTCATTTGCGAAACCTGCAATGGAGGTACGCTATTCACTAAATAAGATATGTACTTAGACCAGGTTTCTTATATGAACTCAAGGAATTCGGATGCATGTGTTCTTCAAAAATATAAGTAACCTCAACTCCAGATGTGAAAAAATAATCATCTCCCGTAATCATTTCTTCTATGAGATGAATAAACGTCGCAGCCATTAATCAGCCCTTAGATACACCATTGATATGAGCTGTGTATGTAACCTGAACAACGGTAATAATTATGACATATGTTAGCCTCTTGTAAAATGGGTTAACATGGAGTCATTTCCATTTGCCTTTGCTGGTGTGGAAGTATGCTCAGTACTAAGTGGGATAAGTATTGAGCCCTAATGCTAACATCTGATGTGAGGTGGACAGACGTGACATATAACCTCCGCTTTGGAAGTGGAAGGAATCTCAGAACTAAGTAGGATAAGTACTTAGCAGCTTTCAAATCATTTCCGATGTGAGGTGAACGAATATCAGACCAAAGTGTCTTTCTAGAAGTGAAAGGAAACTCAGCAACTTTGTTTCATAACTAAGTAACTCTGGCACACATTTGTGATCTGAGCTAGGCAAACGTCAGATGAATGTAGCTCTCCAGATCTGGAAATAACCTCAACACCAATTCTGCGGTGAAACGCCAAAAGTTTGTGTGTCCAAAATCTGCTAATTTTTTGTTCTCCAGATGCTGGTAGTACTTCATGTGCTCCATATTCCACCAAAAGATGATACTTTTACTCAATATTATAATGGAAT
The DNA here is from genome assembly GCF_040414725.1 of Anabrus simplex. Taxonomy (NCBI): domain Eukaryota; kingdom Metazoa; phylum Arthropoda; class Insecta; order Orthoptera; family Tettigoniidae; genus Anabrus; species Anabrus simplex. Next base: position 535,811 of record NC_090266.1, read on the forward strand.
AAAGGTAAATGGCAAGCAACGATATGTTTGAGCATTGCAGGTTATGGTTTGCTAAAGCATGATATATTTCACATACCAAGTTTTGTCAGAATGGCTTTGTTAAATATGTTTTGTTTTTCTCATTCTAGGTACCCTTTGTTGTTCAAAATGTTTCGTGTTATTCTCACAAATTATTCCGATACTACTACTACTACTAATAATAATAATAATAATAATAATAATAATAGTAATAATAACAATGATAATAATATAAATAATAATAATAATAATAAAATAATTTAATGTTATTGGCGTTACGTCCCACTAACTACCTTTACGATTTTCGGAGACGCCGAGGTACCGGAATTTAGTCCCGCTGGAGTTCTTTTACGTGCCATTAAATCTACCGACACGAGGCTGACGTATTACATCCTTAATATCATCACGAGTTAACGCAGCGCTCACTAATGATAGGTGCTGACTAAATGTGAAGCCAATATGCAACTGCAAAACTGAAAGTCTTGTTTCTCAATTTCGCAGCTTCCTAACGTGGAACAACCCACTCATTCTTCCAGGGGATCCAAAAACTCCTCAGTTTCGTATCATCTTGTGAAAGGCATAAGGCGGTTAATACATGACTTTGGTTAAAAGTCTCACGGCTCGGTTTCCCAAAGGCAGAATAAATAGTTAATTCTGCATTCACACGCATTGAGCAAATTTATTTCAAGAGAAAGGAAATTTAAACGAAATGTTCAACTAATGAACACACTTCACACCTGTCAGTATTTTGTGGTGTGTTACTCCATGTCACATAAGTTTGTCTAATTTCCGGCCCTAGAATAATGAACAACTTTTGTAAACATCTAACATTTTAATTTAAACCATGAAGATTTCGGTGTAAAGGATTCAGTAACCTGAAATGTACACTCAGCGTCATGCAGAAACCATATTACCTGGAAGTAAGAACTGATTTCCAGCATACTAGTCTGGCATTCTCGAAACCTAACTTCATTCAATGAAGAAAATGTATATCATGAAATTAATGCACTTCTTCATAATGATAATGATCAAATAATAAATTACTGTGTATTTTACCTTTCTTGGCCGCTGAAAGGTACAGTTCAGTTCAGAGCTATCCTTATACATCATCATAATGTATGTGGTTTTCAAACAATTATTGATGAACCATGAGTTAAATCTAGCGCCGAGCCTCTGCTAGGATGCAATCCGTGTTCTACTACATTAATTATCATACTGCAGCAGTTTCATCTGTCTCCAGATGTCTCCAGTGTCTGTTTATTAGAGAAACCTATTGTTTATGAACTCTAACCACAATCGAGAAAGTTATTGCTGTCAGGTTGGTTATTTAATCTGCCTTATATTTGTTTGCTGTCACCATCTCTGTACATCGATCCACCATACACACAGCTTGACACTCAAATCCTATCTTCCAGTCACAAATATTCTAGCTTATTATTATGGATATCTCTGCCGGTGTGCTGTTTAACTAGTAAGATTTTCTGAGAATATTGAGTGTGCTACGTGAAGGAGAGATCTCCTAGGGAGGAGGTGCTAGAGAATAGGAACCTGCAAGGCAGCATGAGGAAGCAATTTCAACAAGTTATGGAAGAAAATTAAACATGTGAACTTTCTGTGTGTGATCATAGGGAAGATTCCTACGTACCCATTTAGCATGTAAAAACCAGGGTTCGGCTTCTTAAATTTAAATGTAGTTTTTCCACGTTTCTAACTTAAATTAAATATCGGTTTCTTTGCCGGTATTTGGAATTTAAAGTCAACTTACCTTATGAGAACTTGTAAAATGTAAGGAAGCACGAGTGGCTACTCTCGATCACTTTTTCCCGACTTCATTTAAGGTAACTAAGTTTTTCTAACTTTCCAAAATGTATTATCTATTCGGCATGTAGTATTTTCGAGAACATAGTCACCTTGTATCCAGGCTTAGCCGCTGTTTCAGAGGTCCTTATTCCCAATTAGGGATCGTATGTTTCTTTCTTTGGAATGCTTGATTTCCGCCCCCGGTTTCATTTTGGTTGTCGTCCTATCCTACTTAACCCTCAGTAGTGATGTTCTCGTTCATGGTCTTATAGTATGGGCCTTCTGCCAGTGTATATTATGTATCTGTGTGTATCCACCCTAACAAAGAGGGTACCAATGGTAGTAACTTACTATCTGGTAAAGATGCCCCTTATGTTTCAAGAGTCTGTGCGTTCACACAATTGTAATTAACATAATCTACTTAGGAAAAACAGGGCGTTTTTTAAAGATGTCATTTGGTCTCTAGGGATTGGAAACCCGTATTATGTAAAATTGTTGCAGAAACTACGCTTTTTTCGTATTGAGTATACTCATTGAATACTGTAAATGCTCGCCTCCTTTTCAAATAGACTTGCAAGTTCAGAAAAATTTGAACGTGTAATTAAATACGGGAATCTCCTCCCCCTGAAATTTAAAGTTTCTGGACTTTCATGGTCATTTATGTAATTTATCCTGAGTTCCCTAATGTAAGTTATTCAGTGTTTACGAGCTCTCCTATTGCGAAAATTTTGAGATTACAAATTACATCATTGTAATAATTACTCAAAATTAATGCTTATCACATTATCTGAACTTCCTGCTCTCTCTCTCCGACTCTCTCTCTCTCTCTTACTCTGTTAACTTTATTTACTTGTGATTAATTTTTAACCTTCTTTTTGAACAGAAGGAAAATATTTTTGTTCATAATTGGTTATTAATACTTAAAACACTGATTTATGCTTTGTTCAGATAATCAATTCCACACACTTCTTTCATTCTGCGAACAAGGGTAATAACCGCTACGATTGAAATACTCCACTCAGGAAAGTTATGTGTGCTCACTAGCGTCATTCACTGGTTGGTAAAAGATGACGTAGTACTGTGCCATATTACATATGCCCCAACAGTAAAATATGTAATATTGTGTAATACTGTGGACTCATTGCAAGAAGGAAGGTCTGGAGTAAACAGGAAGTTGCGCAATGCAAGCTCTCGGGAGCGCGTGACATTAAAAATAGGTCGTTATCTTCGATGGTAAAAGCGAGCAGTTCGCATATTTTATATGAGCCAATTGGGATATTTACGAGATTACTTGGGAGCGGCAGATTTAAAAGAGACTAATCACAAGCTTGGAAGCGAAATTGGGGAATGCAGGGATCTACAGAATAAACGAATTCAGACCTACAAACTTCAATTTATACAGTGCTACACCACCATTGATTTAACTAGACAATCTGTTATAAAGCCATACTCCACGTTTTTGAGATTAAAAGAAGTAATTCGTGTATTTAAAAGTATCTGTATTCAGAAACAGTAATTAATTTCGATCTATTGCATTATGTATGTGCAAGTGATATTATTTAGTCACGGAAGTGTGCAGTACAATTTACAAAGCAATTACCTTTGCTATATATAATCATGTATTACGTTTCAGTATGCCAGGGTGCTGTTTTGGCACGGGATTGTTAATGACTAAGGCGGTGTTTATTATCGATATCTCCAAGCCCGCGTATTCAGTTTTCATTCGTAGTGCAAAAACTGTAATCGGTACGCGTTCCGTGATCGCGAAGATCGTGTGCGTATCGTTATTCACCGCTCGGTATAAATTAATGGTGTGTGTGCGGGAGCACATATCTCAAAGACGGTGATGAAGAAACAAGGATCATCAGTGTATTTTGTAACGCCATGCAGTGAGTTGCAATGGTGGCGTAATTTACGCTGATGTAGCGGCCTGGGGACCATTAAGAAATCTGAGATGACACCTGTTAAGTTTATCTTAAATTTTAGTCATGCTTAGATAGAGGAATTAGTCTAGTTCGATCCTAATGTATTTTAATTGTAAATGTCAGTCTTTTGTAACTGAGGTATCATTTTCTTATTGTAAAGTTGTGTTATATTTCAGGGGAAATGCATGTTCGAACCCTGAAGTTTTCTTCTTATTATTTTATCTCTTTATTAGATGGAAAAGAGGAAAATGATTAGGTGTAGATAAGAATATGTGTTTATCATGAAGTTACTGTGTATTCCAATTGGATGCCGTTATGCATCACTAGACCAAGCGCCAAAAGTTGGTTGCGAGATAATCGCGTTTAAATTTGGTTCTATGTGTAAATTCGAGCGAACATAATTTTACTAAATATGGTATTACTGGTGTTGTAGGATAATAGATTGTACCTTCTCACCAAATTTCAACATTTTTATACTCGCACTACATAGATTTTCTTGAAGAAATGGCACTTAGTCTACTGATGCAATTTAAGGTTTTTCTCAAGTGCGAATAATGTATCACGATGCTACACCGAAAACCCTCAACTGTTGAGTATCTACTGAGTAAAACTTCAAAAAATACAACGTGGCGGCAGCCACGATTAAAAACTGAATCTCCTACTGTCTGAAAAGGCCCGCTAAGTGCTTGATCCACCACGAGCCGCGCCACAACTCCGGTACATTATTCAAGTTTTAGATGGAGAAATTCTAGAAGGAAAGCTATTCTCTAAATTCGTTGCTATAACGACTTACTGATTTGAGGAATTTCAACATATCTGAGTCAAATACATTGGTAAGACATGAGCCATTGTAGTCTGTACAATTTTTGAATGGATTTTCCTTCACGATGGTCCTATTATGTTCTGAGAGTACACTATTGACGTGATATTTTTAAGCCTTGTTTTGTTCTGCTTGAGACAGAAAATGTGATTAAAGATGTTTTCTCCCATATATACACACAAATCACTGGATAGGCAATAATATTGTTGCTCTCAGTCCATTCAATTTCGAAATCAGGATATCCATTAAACCTATCTACGTCATCCACGATGTCTGAACCTGCTTGAAGATTCTGGTAAAATTGTTTGGCATCTGCAGGTATTAGGTGCATCAGCGAACCAAAGTCTCTTAGTTTGGCTTCAGAGATAATAGGTTTTCCTTTTGGCCAAAATGGCATTAATGCCTGGTGAAAGGGAACTCTACTTTCCCGTGGTCGTCTCTGTCTTGACTTATTTAGATTTACTTCCTGAGATTCACCATCTAATTCTAGAGAGTGATTCTCAGACTCAACCTTCTTAGCAAGCTGCAGAAGTAGCATTGTCCTTCTCCTTACTTTTGGAAGTACTTGATACATCGCTGAACTTCGTCACTTGATAAACTACTCAGTGTATCAGCACGTAAAAATGTCAGCACTATCGAAAACGCGGGCTCCTTCGCTGTCATCCGCGCGCAATGTGAGGAATGTGGCGCTTGGTCCAATGATGCAAACTGGAACGTCGCATAGTCTACTGATGCAATATACATTTTTACTGATTCCCGCTTTGTCGCTTAGGTTTTCTGTTTATTAACAACTTACGGCCTCTTGTAATGCAGTGGGGAATTTTTTATAAATAGTTCAAGCCTTCCTCTACAAGATGGCGCTAAAATCTCAATTTTCGTCAAATGGCGCTTAGTCTACTGATGCATAACGGCATCCAATTTATGTTACGAGATGTAGACTCTTTCATTAAGGAGGCTGCACAGCCTAAAGGTTATATGGGAATAAATTTTAGCAGGGAATAGTTTGTTTGAAGGCTTGTAGTATGTCTTATATGTGTTTGCATGGCAGATATAACCAGCTTGAAAGTGCATCGTTGAGTTAGTGTCTTTCAGATAGGCAAAGAGGACCAGATAATTGTGAATGCGTTGTGATACTACGAGAGAAAGGCAAGATTAGCCTGTTAAACTGAGATTTGTATAAATGTGTACTAAGACTGGACGGATGTGCCTGCTAATTAATATAAGGGGAAAATATAATGATGTTAGCTGCATAGTTAAAGGCTTGATTGGCCTAGAATGCTCATTGATACTACGAGAGTCAAACTCTTGTACCACGAGGTGTTAGGCCACATGTGCCGTGCGTCATATAAAGTAGCCGTGTTGAATTGAAATGTGTAACTAAGGCCGTAGTAATGCGTATTGAAAAAGCATTGAGTTCGAGGTCTATTGTTTGTATAATGAATAGAGCAGTGACTTGCGGCGTTAATATGTTCCCCCGATATATTAGAATCTCTCTGGCAAGAATTAAGAATCCAATTAGCTGATGTCATCTCTTGCGAGGCAGGCTGTCTCATAGCTGGAGAATTAAAAGTGTCAGGAAATGTATGATACAACGTGCAAGATGATCTGCCTTCAACATGTTTAACTGAGCCAAGATTTCCTTGTAATTTCTAATAAGAAGGAGTTTAGCATCTCATAAATTTATTTGAGACATGCGGGTACACAGTATTATTCGGATAATGTTTTGCGTGATAATTACAGGCTTTTTGAAGTTCTTCATTTATGCTGATTTCTGTCATACTGTTATTGATGTATGTCATTGTCATCGTTGTTAAAGACTTGTTTCTTACATTTGAGCCCGAAGCTCACTTTCTTGGGAAGTCGGCTATTTAAGCTGTCCAATTTAGCAGAACGGTCTTTTGTAAATTCAGTGTAGTTTTAAGTAGGAACCACTGGAACAAAGTGAATTGTTTGTAAATGTTGTTAATATAACTTATAATATGGATCGGATCTAGTATAATCCTATTCTGTCGCGGTATGTCTTATAAACGTTTATTGAAATGATATCCGTCAGAATTTATTAAGATAAATTTAAATGCGCCGAATCGAAGCGAACTGTGTATTTTTCCCAGATTTATTTTGTGAATATTTTATATTAATACGGAATATTGCCCATATTTTCATGTAAAGCATTAATAAATTGTTAACAATGTGCACGGCACATATTTGTAATTTTGGTATTTGTTTGAGCCATTTTAAACGTTTTACTGATTAATTTGTTTATTTTGCGAATTTGCCATAATGTTCTTAGACAATAAATCTATCTTACTCCCTATTTTGCATTTTACTCACGAAATTATGTTACTGTTTCTTGTTCACATACCTATGGTATATTTAGCCTCAGATTTTTGACTTATTTTAGCCCTGATCTTGTTTTTTGTGAACCGAACACGCAGCTCACCGACGGCGCCGGTAGACTAATTTAGGACGGTAACGAAACAGTACCAACACTGAAACAGAAGGGATAACTAAGGGGAAACTGAGATGAAAGTCTTCCGAAAGTCCATTTTTGTAGTTGTTTCGATTTTGAGTATTTCTTAATTTGAAGACTATGCGTCGTAACATGTTCAAACATCTTGTAGTCCAGTGCGCCGTAATGGGCTATATAGGTTTCTAAGCTAATACAAAAAGTATGTCACCCAGTTTATGTTGCTTATAAAATCATACGCAGTTACTTTACATCAAGATTGTTCCACTAATATAGTGTTTGTTAGCGAAACTGAGAGATTAAAATAAAGGAAGCCCCTTTCTACGTGACTACAAACATTGTAATCTTAGCCATGAAGCTTCGAGATTAGTTGAAACGTGAACCGCACCAAAATGGCTCATTATACCATGAATTTGAAATTAATTTGCAGGAGTTATTACTGGAACCTCCATGGTCACTCAGCTTTCACGCGCTTCTCCCCTCCCTTGTGAGATCGAAGAGTATTAAAGATGTTCCCTTTACTCTCTTTTGACGAGTTTTAATGAGGAATTTGTCGCTATCCTCTTGAGATGTTTCATGGCAACTGACGACATTTCGTCCATATTATATGCCAAGTTCATCAATTCTACTTAAAAATTATATCTCATTTTGTTTACTTCACAATACGAAGGGAATTACTAGATGTTTAACAAAGCGATATGAATTCTGGCATTTCACTGGGTTGAAATTAATATTTTTGTTACTTAACAATTACGAAATTCACATAATGTATTTGAACACAATGTACGTCTTCTCACCGAAAAATAATACTCAGTAAATGAATACCTGGGGAAAATATTCCGTCTCCATCAGAGAAACCAATTAATTTAAGAATGTGTTTCAGGACAGCATGCTCGGTTAACGTGAACACAGGAGCAACTTCAAACGTGTACCTGAAAAGATAATTAATTGATTACAATTTTGTAGTAATACAAGAAAAATTGCAGCTTGTTATATTCAAAAAGGGTTTTTATTAACATTGGACCTGTTTTGTAAAAATAGTAATTAAATGGAGAAAATAAGGTCACCAGTTACTAAACCCCGTACTCAATAAGTCACATTTTCTTGTGACTGCTTAACCGTACACAGTTACTCCCAAACTCACTTCGTCTCAAACTTGGACTAATCTGGGATGATTCATCATTCTCTCAGGAAATTCATCTTAAGCCCACAAAATAAAACAATCCTTCTTAGTATCAGTACACGTACAGTTCCATAAAATTAGTGTTTCTCCCTTGAAAAAGTAATCATCATTTTTATTGCGTCAGAACGGCATGTTTAAGGTCATCAGTAGATACTTTTCACGTGTTCATCCGCCACCGCCACCGCCGGCCACCGGCAGAGGCCTCCACCAATTGACCTCTGGCAAGGTGCTCTTGTTTGTAAGCAAAGCCACGTGCTCTTGTTTGTAAACAAAGCTACCTACTTTATTGAAAGCTGCGAAGCTGACATCCACGTGCTTTTTGACAGCTTTCAGTGGTCAGCTTTAATCAACAAAGCACCATGCTGCCATCTTTACGGCACTGAACCTTACATGCACGCAGTAGCGGGCAATTTGAAAAATTCCACGTGCTTTTTTCACAGCTGTCAGCTGCCATCCTTAAACAATAGACGATCGCAAGCAGTGCTGCCATCCTTACGCCCTGAACCTCACTGCTACCACCTTAGGCACATAGTAGCGGGCAATTTAAAAATTCCACGTGCTTTTTAACAGCTGTCAGGTACGAACTTTAAACAACAGACGATCGCTAACCTCAGTGCTGCCATCTTTACTGCATTAAACCTCATGGCTACCACTTTAGGCACGTGGTCGCGCGCAATTTGAAATTCCACTTGCTTTTTTGACAGCTGTCAACTGCCATCTTTAAACAAGACAGCATCGTGCTGCTCTCTTTACGGCAAAAACCTCATCCTTATGCACGTGGTAGCGCGCAATTAGAAAAATTCCACGTGCTTTTCTGACAGCTGACAGCGGCCAACTTTAAACAAGGCAACATCGTGCTGCTATCTTTACGGCACAAAACTTTATACCTCAGCCACGTGCTCTTCAATGCTACGTGCTTTTTCGACAGCTGTCAAGCTGCTATCTTTAAACAAGACAGCATCGTGCTGCCATCTTTACGCCACTAAACCTCATCCTTATGCACGTGGTAGCGGGCAATTTGAAAATATCCACGTGGTTTTTAAGAGCTGTCAGCCGCCATCTTTAACTACTTGCACATGGCTTGCTACTATATTGATGGAAGTAACTTTATAGCGCGGAATTTAACAGGAGAAGCAAGCAAGCTACTACTTGTCGACACACCGCCATCTCATAGCAAGGTGTCCTTCTCAACATACTATTTTCTTAGCTCTTAAACCAAGATGCTGTTTTCAACACTCTAAGACTTTGTTGACATACTTACGAAGCTCCTGTTGCCTACATCAAGTGTCCAGAACATGTGCAAGAGATACAATTGTAGACAGATTCGAACAGAAAAGAATATATTGCTTACTGCAACAAGAATAGAATCGAAAAACAGGCGTTCAGAACACTGTTCAGAACACTGTTCAGAACATGTTTACTGCTTAGCATGAGAAACATCTTTCAGAGAACTTAGTATTTAAACCAAGCTGTTGTTTTCAACAATCTAAGACTTTGTTCGCATACTTACGAAGCTGCTGTTGTGAACACTGTTTATGGTTATTATGCTATCTTTAAATAAGACAGCATCGTGCTGCCATCTTTAAGGCACTAAACCTCATCCTTATGCACGTGGTAGCGGGCAATTTGAAAATATCCACGTGGTTTTTGACAGCTGTCAGCCGTCATTTAACCTAGCATGCAAATATCAGCAAGACTGCACAGGCCAGTTGGAAGTATTGTATGGTGATTATGGTTAAGAGTGCTAGCTTAACCCACACATTTAACGCCAAAGGACGTTAGACTCTCAAGTTTGAGGCTCATTCTAACTAGACATGATCCAGGGACTTAGGTGCCAAGATTGGTACAAGCTGACGGGGAGAGTGAGTCTGAACTACTGCTGGGCTAGATTCCAACTTTAAAACATATTTAGTAGGACGTAGACAGAGATTAGATCGGGTCTCGTTGGGGGCACATTTTAGCTGCTAAAGTCAAGTTGTAACAGGAAAAATACTTGTCAGGACATTTTTGTAGCGACATGAAATAGCGAGTTCATTGGTTCTTTTTAACTTTCAACCTAGCATGCACATATCAGCAATACTGCACAGGCCATTTGGAAGTATTTGCTGACACACGGAATACAAAGTTCATTGTTTCTACAAGTTCGCGACTTGGGTACATACATGCAGGAGCTTATCATCATACTGAATATCTAATGTGGGTGCAGGAATTTAGCGCTGGAGGATTTCGCGTATTGTCTACCTACACGTCATGCTCGATACCCTTGCAGGCCTAACATTGCGCTAACCACCCATTAATTTCCCAGGACTTGACATGGCACCAGGGAGATGGTGGAAAAAGCGATCTTGTGGATTGGGGTGTTGAGTAACCGCGCAAGGTATTTGCCAAAGAAAGACAAGGGCTACGAAAGGCGTGAAAAATCTTCTTAGACCGTTGGTGTCGGGGAAGAACAACCAAGGTCGGATAGGATGGGAAAAAATAGAAGCAATGTCAGGACTCATCTAAGGACTCTCGTAGACGTGAACCCCACGCTCCAAATTTCAAAGTCCCTGGGGGCTCCTTTTAGTCACCTGTTATGACAGGTAGGGGATACCGTCGGTGTTATTCTACAGCTCCTTTACACATACACACATACCATAATAATTTAGAAGATCCAACTCACTTTCGTACTAAATACTCAACATGATACATAAAAATAACCTGTTACCAGAATTTAATATCGCAGGAGTCGCGTATTATCAGAATGATCAAATAAACATTCCTAACCAAGCTGGAAATTACAAAATCTTGAATAAAGACGTGTTTATTATATACGTTGTTAGACAGCAAAGCGGTTAATGTGTTGCAACTAAAAGACTCGCAATTAATGCTGAGAAGCAGACAGGAAGTTTCACGTTTCAGATGCAGGTGTTTGTACATGCTATTGTCCAGCCTGAATGAAGAAAGAAATATGCGTACGTCTGTACTTTGGAGTGCTACTTAAAGTCGGGGTTATTAACAGCGTGAGTTATTACTCTCAGGAAACTTGGTAAGGTACGTTCTTCTTATTAGTACTTTTTAGCTAGGGGCTTTACGTCGCACCGACACAGATAGGTCTTATGGCGGCGATGGGATAGGAAAGGCCTAGGAGTTGGAAGGAAGCGGCCGTGGCCTTAATTAAGGTACAGCCCCAGCATTTGCCTGGCGTGAAAGTGGGAAACCACGGAAAACCATCTTCAGGGCTGCAGATAGTGGGATTCGAACCTACTATCTCCCGGATGCAAGCTCACAGCCACGCGCCTCTACACGCACGGCCAACTCGCCCGGTTTATTATTACTAAATCATGCTTGACGGTTTTTAACATTACGACTAACTCTTTACTCCTACATTTAATATCTATTGATAACTTGTTGTTCTCTTCAAACTTCGAGCTCGTTACTGTATTAAACCTTTACGAATCGAATTTTCGTTTCTTTTAGGTTTATCCTTGCGACACAACAGAAGGACATTCAATTGAAGATCTTGAGTTAGCTAAAGTTGATATATTTTTAACAACGGCGGCAAAACCCACATCGATCGTTATCTGCAAGAGTGCTTCTACTTTGTTAGGTATGGAACATTAATCTCTATTAGTAAATTGTATGTCTCTTCTAACTTTAAACTTACGATAATATCTGTCTTCTATGGGTTAAAACTAGTATTTTCTGAACTTTACAACTGTGTGTGTCTCCGTTACTCTTATATTTAAACTTTATTAGTAAATGGTTGGTCTCTTGTAACTTCAAACTCGCGACAATGTCTGATTTCTATAGATTAAAACTTGGTTTCTTCCGAACATTGCAGCTATACGTAACCCTTAACTCTTTCGTCTAATCTCTATTGATAAATTGTTTTTCTTTTCAAACTTCAAGCTGGTTACTGTGTATGACCTTTATTAATTGAATTTTCGTTTCTTCTATTTGTTGAACCTTGCGAATGGAGAGGACATTCAACTGAAGAGCGTGAGTTGGCTGAAGTTGACACATTTTTAACAACGACGGCAACATCCTCATCGATCGTTATCTGCAAGAGTGCTTCTACTTTGCTAGGTATGGAAAATTAATCTCTATTTGTAAATTGTTTGTCTCTTCTAACTTTAAACTGACGATAATATCTGTCCTCTATAGGTTAAAACGTCGTTTCTTCCGAACATTGCAACAATTTGTGTCTGCGTTACTCTTACATTTAATCTTTATTAGTAAATGGTTGTTCTCTTTTATAAGGTAGCCTGCGAATAATAAATTTCATGTACATGTTTTTCGAAGAGATTTAAAGAGCTGCAGCAGTTAACTGAAGCACTTATATCAGCATCGACTATGTTTAAGTGTGATCTATGCATTAGGGGCTTTGCAAGGCGTGACGCTCTTGTTAGACATAAAGATGCTAAACGCAGTGACACTATGTTCCCCTGCGGGCAGTGTCAGGCTACGTTTACAAGACGGGATAGCCTTGCACATCATAGTAAAATAAAACATCCTAGCATAACATCTGCTTTATGTGAAGTTTGTGGGGAATATTTTGCTAATTTAGAACAGTACCAGGCTCACTTAGTAACATCACCAGTCTCCGGAACCTAATTGCGACTATAACCCTCAGGCTTCGCGAAGAAAGCGTGTAAATACTGATGTACATGAAGAAAGTTGTAGTAAAAAAAACCTAGGAAATTGAAGTCAGTAAAGAACTTCAAAGTATACACTGCGAACACTAATGTACCATCTCTACATTTTCAAAGTCACTTAAGATGTAATGCGCTTGCAGAACTGCACCTGATACAAACATCGAAGTAATTGACAGTGCATATAGAAGTAGGGTTTTGAGTTGCAGAATTCGTACTAGTCAGAAGTTTCAAAACACTGAAAACTTTTAAATTCCCTTGAACCGGACGTGCAACAGCTTCTTAACAAAACATTGTCTGATCATAATTTATTTACAGTTAATTTTGAATTTTTGCGTTATCTATTAAGAGCACAGATGAAAGTGAAATAGCAGAAGTAGTATAATTGGACAGTTCTGCGGCCGCCTCCGCCTCAGGGCTCCCAGAGGCCCCTCCGCCTCCGCCTCACGGGGGCCCTCCCAGAGGCCTCCTCCGCCTCCGCCTACCGAGGGGCCTTCCCTGACGCCTCCTCCGCCTCCCGCGGGAAATTTGAATTGGTAAACAAAGCCACGTGCTCTTTGACAGCTGTCATCGACAACAACGCATAGCTAACCTCACTGCTGCCAGCTCGACGGGCCTAAACCTCAGTGGTACCAACTTAACATAACTAGCGCGAGGTAAACAAAGCCACGTGCTTTTTGAGAGCCACGTGCATTTTGACAGACAACAACGCATCGCTAACCTCAGTACTACCATCTTGACGGGCCTAAACCTCAGTAGTACCAACTTAACCTAACTAGCACGTGGTAAACAAATCCACGTGCTTTTTTGACAGCTGTCGTCCGCCATCTATAAACCACAGAGCACTGTGCTGCCCTCTTTATAGCAGTAGCTGCAAATTCGTCACCTGTCATCCACATTGCAGCCATCTTGAAGGGCCTAAACCTTAGTGCTACCAACTTAACCTCACTAGCGCGAGATAAACAAATCCACGTGCTTTTTTGACGGCTGTCATCCGCCATCTTTAATCTATAGAGCACAGTGCTGCCCTCTTTAGCTACTTACCTTTGAAATGTGGTGGCGGATAATTTGAAAAATGCTTTTTGACAGCAACCATCTTTGAGCACCGTGCTACACTCTATGTGGTGGCGGCAAATTCTACATGCTCTTGTTTGGAAAAAAACCCGCTAGCTTTTTTTGACAGCCATCATCCGCCATCTTTAACCAACAGAGCACTATGCTGCTATAATGCGGGCAATTTCGTGAGCTGTCATCCGCCATCTTTAATGAACAGAGCACCGTGCTGCACTCATGCGGGGCAATTTCGTTAGCTGTCATCCGCCATCTTTAATGAACAGAGCACCGTGCTGCCCTCATGCGGGGCAATTTCGTTAGCTGTCATCCGCCATATTTTAATGAACAGAGCACCGTGCTGCCCTCATGCGGGGTAATTTCGTCAGCTCTCATCCGCCATCTTTAATCAAAGAGAGCGCAGTGCCGCACTCTTTAGTTGAAATGTGGTGGCAGACAATTTGAAAAGCTGCCAAGAGAGCATCGTGTTAGCATCTTTATTCTTCGACATGTGGTGGTGGCAAATTCCACATCCGCCATCTGAGAGCACCGTGCTGCGCTCTTGATCGTAGTAGCGGACAATTTAAAAAAGAACATGCCAAGGAATACCTTTGTTCTAAAAGAAAACAAGACTACGGTTCTGAACGGCTTGCGTAAGATAGCGATTATGTTAACCTCCTTTTCCCTGCTCTGTTAAGGCATAGCTTTATCGAATACTTGAAGATTATATTACAAAAGAAGTGATTAAGAATATAATCGATACAACATATGATCAGAACATTGAATGATATGTTTAGAGTGCACCTTCATTCTAAGAGAATCGAACCCGAGACTGCCGGGTGAGAGGCAGGCACACTAAACCAAACCGTAGGAGCCGGCAATTCTCTTTCTATATAATAATTTGGTGTGGCTATTTCTGGCCAAGTGCAGTCTAAAAATAAATCCTAGTCTTGTTACACCAGGAAGGTTAACTGGCTAAATCCTGGTCTTTCAGCGTCAGGAAGGGCAATCGGCTGTAAAACAGATTCTTGTGATTTAAACTCTTGCGTCAGGAGGGGGCACTCGGCTGTAAAACATATTTTAAACCCAAGAGAATCGAACCCGAGACTGCCGGGTGAGAGGCAAGCACACTAAACCAAACTGTAGGAGCTGGCAATTCTCTTTCTATATGATAATTTCGTGTAGCTATTTCTAGCCAAGTGCAGTCTAAAAATAAATCCTAGTCTTGTCACATCAGGAAGGGTAACTGGCTAAATCCAGGTCTTTCAGCGTCAGGAAGGGCAACCGGCCGTACCGTGAAACAATAGTGTATTATGTAAGAGGCTAGATACTGCTTTTTAAAATCTCAGAAGAGCATCTAGCTGTAAAAACCCGATTCTCGTGTTAGAAAGGGCAACTAGTTGTAAAACAGAATCTTAATCCCAGTTCTTTGACGTCAGGAAGGGCAACCGGTCGAAAACAATAGTGTATGATGTTAGAGGCTAGATACTGCTATTTAAAATCCTACGAGGGCATCCAGTTGTAAAACAGATTCTTTGTATTTAAAATCTCGCGTCAGGAAGGGCAACCGGTCGTACCGTAAAACAGTAGTGTATGATGTAAGAGGCTAGATGCTGCTTTTTAAAATCCTAGAAGGACATCCTGTTGTAAAACGGATTCTTGTGATTTAATATCTCGCGTCAGGAAGGGCAACCGGTCGTAAAACAGATTCTTGCGATTTAAACTCTTGCGTCAGGAGGAGGCACTCGGCTGTAAAACATATTTTTAATCCCGGCCCTGCTACGTTAGGAACCACATCTAGCTGTAAAAACAGGAGCTTCAAACATTTACAGTGTTCAGCTTTAGGAACGGGTTATGGGTTACATTTTTTGTTCTACCGCATAGAACGCTATCTTTGAAGTTGTATCGGCGCAGTCAGTTAGAGCGAAGTGCGGAATGCATGCGTTGGCTGAAATTGCACACTCGGCTTCCGGCTGTACTAACCTTGAACGAGGACACTGCGTGCTGATAAGCCACTTGTAACTCACGGGACGTTTTCTTAGCCGTGTAGCATTTAGCTCGTGTAAGTTCCTAACATAAAATACTATGATTGTGCGGGAGGAGGTTAAAACCCAGTACTAGCACATAGCCTACCCCTATCGAATTAGCCTGCACGGCGCCGACATATAGGGTACTCCTGTTGAAGGAGCCTGTACAAGGTTTAACACCCCCATCAACAGCCCTTACTTAATGCTGGCTTTTTGTACGCCCTCGAAACTGCCTAAGAATGTGATATACTACCGTAGGGAGAGGGTAAAACCCGGTGCCGGCACATAGCCTGCTCCTACCGAAGAAGCCTGCACAAGGCTTAACGCCTCCATCCGACAGATGAATCACCCTCAACATCTTATACTCATAATCATTTTCGAAGGAGTCTGCACAAGGTTTAACGCCCCTATCAACAGCCCTTACTTAATGCTGGCTTTTTGCATGCCCTCGAAACTACCTAAGAATGTAATATACTACAGTAGGGAGAGGGTAAAACCCAGTGCCGGTACATAGCCTACTCCTACCGAAGAAGCCTACACACAGCTTAACGCCTCCATCCGACATGTGAATCACCATCAATATCTTATACTCACAATCATTTTCGAAGGAGTCTGCCCAAGGTTTAACGTCCCCATCAACAGCCCTCAGTTAATGCTGGCTTTTTTGCACGCCCTCGAAACTACCTAAGAATGTAATATACTACAGTAGGGAGAGGGTAAAACTCGGTGCCGGCACATAGCCTACTCCTACAGAAGAAGCCTGCACACAGCTTATCGCCTCCATCCGACAGATGAATCGCCATCAACTTCTTGTGCTCACAATCATTTTCGAAGGAGTCTGCACAAGGTTTAACGCCCCCGATCAACAGCCCTTACTTAATGCTGGCTTTTTGCACACCCCGCCTCTTAGATCATACACCATAGTATTACGAGCGGTTACCCTTCCTGACGTTAAAGGACTAGGATTTTAAATCGCAGTATACGCGATAAATAAGTTGTAGCGGGTTTTATAACTAGATATCCCGGTACCGGCACATAGCCTACTCCTACAGAAGAAGCCTGCACAAGGCTTATCGCCTCCATCCGACAAATGAATAACCCTCAACACTCTTGTACCCGCAATCATTCTCGCTACTTCGGGAGATAGCGGGTTCGAGCCCCTACTGTCGGTAGCCGTAAAAATGACAAATGCCAGGCGAGGGACCTGCGCGATCGTCATAACGTGTAATTACATGATCTAGCGAACTGTAGTTTTAGCTCTATACCTTTAAGTGCCTACAGGTAAGGAATACCGCGGATGTAGCTGAGTACCCTCCCGTTTAAGTCCAGAGGTCGAGGATCGCGCGCTAACTTTCCAAGGCTCGATCCGCTGCAGAACTCTTAAGTTCTGACACCTCGACATCAACAGCGGGTTCGATCCCGGCTTAACTACGTCAGCCTGCAGAACTCAGCGTATGGCACTCAGGAGAGCTCTTGTTGCATAAACATTTGGTTCCGAGTGTACTAGAAACGTCTGCAATTCCTGATATCCGCTTGGTAACAAGGAGCATTTTTACTCGCTGCGTGAAGCGCTCACAGTTCCTTGTATGTGTTTATTACGTGCACACCTCCCGTCTAAGTACTGTCCGCTGTGAATATTATTCTTCAGCCTTTAGCTTAAGGTAAGACTGAACTGTTAGTTACTGTTTGCAAAGCAACTTCTACTCTAGGTAATAAACATCTACATTCATATATGTTTGTTCTTTTCTTTTTTAGGTACCGTTCGAGTTACAGGCTTGAAAGTACGTATTTTATTCATCCGAGTAACAGTCTGCAACACGTGCATTTTTAAGGTATGTTTTCGAACTTTGAGTTGTAAAGATAGCTAGGCTAGCTGATGTACCCTACAATAAATTCATATATGTTTGTTCTTTTCCTTCTAGGTACAACTAGAATATTATCATTCGAGATTCAGGCTTGAAAGTACGCATTTTATTCATCCGAGTAACAGTCTGCAGCGCGAAGATTTTAAGGTATGTCTGACCTCTATACTTTGAAACTTGGTTTCTTCCGAACATCGTAACTTTAAGCAAATCATAAATAGTTGTTCTCTTCAATGCTCATGCTATAGACGAGGTTAATCTTATAATTTCAAACTCACAGCAATGTCCGACCTCTATACGTTGGAACTGGGTTTCTTCCGAACATCGTAACTTTAGTCTATTGATAAATAGTCGTTCTCTTCAATCCTCATGTTGTAGACGAGGTTAATTTTATAATTTCAAACACACATAGCTATGTCTGACCTCAACAGGCTGAAACTTGGTTTCTTCTAAAACATCGTAACTTTAGTCTATTGATAAATAGTTATTTTCTTTAACCTGCATGTCATAGAAGAGGTTAATCTTATAATTTCAAACTCACAGCAATGTCCGACCTCTATACGTTGAAACTTGGTTTCTTCCGAACATCATAACTTTAGTCTATTGATAAATAGTCGTTCTCTTCAATCCTCATGTTGTAGACGAGGTTAATTTTATAATTTCAAACACACCTAGCTATGTCTGACCTCAACAGGCTGAAACATGGTTTCTTCTAAAACATCGTAACTTTAGTCTATTGATAAATAGTTATTTTCTTTAATCTGAATGTCATAGAAGAGGTTAATCTTATAATTTCAAACTCACAGCAATATCCGACCTCTATACGTTGAAACTTGGTTTCTTCCGAACATCGTAACTTTAAG
Organism: Anabrus simplex; assembly: GCF_040414725.1. NCBI lineage: Eukaryota > Metazoa > Arthropoda > Insecta > Orthoptera > Tettigoniidae > Anabrus > Anabrus simplex. Next base: position 554,460 of record NC_090266.1, read on the forward strand.
CTAATCATAAATAGTTGTTCTCTTCAACCCTCATGCTATAGACGAGGTTAATCTTATAATTTCAAACTCACAGCAATGTCCGACCTCTATACGTTGAAGCTTGGTTTCTTCCGAACATCGTAACTTTAGTCTATTGATAAATAGTTATTTTCTTTAATCTGCATGTCATAGAAGAGGTTAATCGTACAATTTCAAACTCACAGCAATGTCTGACCTGTACAGGTTCAAAATTGGTTTCTTCCGAACATAGCAACTTTAGTCTATTGATAAATAGTTGTTCTCTTCAATGTTTTATGTTGTAGAAGAGGTTAGTCTTATAATTTCAAACTCACAGCAATGTCTGACCTGTACAGGTTCAAACTTGGTTTCTTCGGAACATAGCAACTTTGGTCTATTGATAAATAGTTGTTCTCTTCAATCTTTCATGCTGTAGAAGAGGTTAATCTTATAATTTCAAACTTTCAGCAACTTCTATAGGTTGAAACTTGGTTTCTTCCGAACATAGCAACTTTAGACTATTGATAAATAGTTATTTTCTTTAATCTGCATGCCATTGAAGAGGTTAATCTTATAATATCAAACTTACAGCAATGTCTAACCTCTATAGGTTGAAACTTAGTTTCTTCCGAACGTCATAACATTAGTCTAATGATAAATAGTTGTTCTCTTCAATCCTCATGCTATAGAAGATGTTAATCTTAAAATTTCAAACTTACAGCAATGTCTGACCTGTACAGGTTCAAACTTGGTTTCTTCCGAACATCGTAACTTTAGTCTATTGATAAATAGTTATTTCCTTTAATCTGCATACTATAGAAGAGGATAATCTTATAATTTCAAACTCACAGCAATGTCTGACCTGTACAGGTTCAAACTTGGTTCCTTCTGAACATCGTAACTTTAGTGTATTGGTAAATAGTTATTCTCTTCAATCCTCGTGCCATAGAAGAGGTTAATCTTATAATTTCAAACTTACAGCAATGTCGAACCTCTATAGGTTGAAACGTGGTTTCTTCCGAACATCGTAACTCTAGTCTATTGATAAATAGTTATTTTCTTTAATCTGCACACCATAGAAGAGGTTAATCTTATAATTTCAAACTTACAGCAATGTCTAACCTCTATACGTTGAAACGTGGTTTCTTCCGAACGTCGTAACATTAGTCTAACGATAAATAGTTGTTCTCCTCAATCTTTCACGCTATAAAAGAGGTTTATCTTATAATTTCAAACTCACAGCTATGTCCGACCTCTATAGGTTGAAACTTGGTTTCTTCCGAACATCGTAACTTTAAGCAAATTATAAATAGTTGTTCTCTTCAATGCTCATGCTATAGACGAGGTTAATCTTATAATTTCAAACTCACAGCAATGTCCGACCTCTATACGTTGAAACTGGGTTTCTTCCGAACATCGTAACTTTAGTCTATTGATAAATAGTCGTTCTTTTCAATCCTCATGTTGTAGACGAGGTTAATTTTATAATTTCAAACACACATAGCTATGTCTGACCTCAACAGGCTGAAACTTGGTTTCTTCTAAAACAGCGTAATTTTAGTCTATTGATAAATAGTTATTTTCTTTAATCTGCATGTCATAGAAGAGGTTAATCTTATAATTTCAAACTCACAGCAATGTCCGACCTCTATACGTTGAAACTTGGTTTCTGCCGAACATCGTAACTTTAAACTAATCATAAATAGTTGTTCACATCAATCCTCATGCTATAGATGAGGTTAATTTTATAATTTCAAACACACATATCTATGTCTGACCTCAACAGGCTGAAAATTGGTTTCTTCTAAAACGGCGTAATTTTACTCTATTGATAAATAGTTATTTTCTTCAATCCTCGTGCCATAGAAGAGGTTAATCTTATAATTTCAAACTTACAGCAATGTCTAATCTCTATAGGTTGATACTTGGTTTCTTCCGAATGTCGTAACATTAGTCTAATGATAAATAGTTGTTCTCTTCAATCTTTCATGCTGTGGAAGAGGTTAATCTTCTGTAGAATTGGCATATTCTTTTATTTTAGATTAGGTATTACCTCCCCCTCCTACTCCTTCCTCTCGAAGAAGAACAAGAGCAAGAAAGAAGATGTTGATTAAATTCGTAAGTATGTTATCGTCTAGCACAGTAAGTATGTTGAGAAGAGATTTTTTTTCCTAAACAGTGCTTGATTCTAGTCTTGCAATGTAGTGTACTACAACATCGCACCACAGTATGTGTATATATATTTTTTTTTTGAACGGTAGTATGTATTCAAGTCTAAACTTGCACACTCTCGCTTTGCAATGCATGTTCGATAAAGATGTACCTTGGCAGAGTAAGTAAAGGTAAAGGAAGTTATACACATCAATTAATGTTCTGATCACATGTTCAAGTTAACAATATCGAGTGCGGTGTTCGATTCTAGTCTTGTTATGTCTCAATCTGATTTTCTTAGAACAAAGGTATCCCCTAACATGTCCTAAATACATGTATCGAGTACAGTGTTCGAATCTAGTCTTGATCACTTATCTAGTGTTTTGAACACATCAATTAATGTTCTGATCACATGTTAAGGTTAACGACATCGAGTGCAGTGTTCGATTCTAGTCTTGATCACTTATCTAGTGTTTTGAGCACATCAATTAATGTTCTGATTACATGTTAAGGTTAACAACATCGAGGGCAATGTTCGATTCTAGTCTTGCTATGTTTTAATCTCATTTCATGTTCTAATCACATGTTGAAGTTATCAACATCGAGTGCAGTGTCTGATTCTAGTCTTGTTATGTTTTACAATCTTGTTTTTTGCAATGCATGTTCGATAGAGGTGTACCTTGAAAGAGTAGGAAGAGTTCGATTCTAGTCTTGCTATGTTTGAACCTGATTTAATGTTCTAATCACATGTTGAAGTTAACATCAAGTGCAGTGTTCGATTCTAGTCTTGTTATGTTTTACAATCTTGCTTTTGCAATGCACGTTCGATAGAGATGTACCTTCACTGAGCAGGAAGAGCAGCTCAGTAAGTATGTTGAGAAGAGAATTTTTTGTTTTTTTAAACAGTGCTTGATTCTAGTCTCGCAATGCTGTGTTCTGCAACATCGAACTATAGTACGCGATTCTAGTTGTAATAGGTTTTAAACAGCAGTATGTGTTCAAGTCTAAAAATGCATCACTCCAGTTACGCGATATGTATAAAGGTATTCTCAAACATGTCGTATCGTGTTCTATTCTAGTCTTGATCACTTATCTAGTGTTTTGAACACATCAATTCATGTTCTGATCACATCTTAAGGTTAACAATATCGAGTGCAGTGTTCGATTCTAGTATTGCTATGTTTCAATGTTCTAATCACATGTTGAATCTAAGCAAACTATAGCTATCTTACGCAAGCTATTCATAACTGTAGTCTTGTTTTCGCTTAGAAAAATCGATGTTCTGATCATATGTTGTATCGAGTACAGTGTTCGATTATATTCTTAATCGCTTCTTTTTAAATTATCCGTTACTACGATCAAGAGCGCAGCACGGTCCTCTCAGATGGCGGATGTGGAATTTACCGCCACCACATGTCGAAGAATAAAGATGATAACAAGATGCTCCCTTGGCAGCTTTTCAAATTGCCCGCATGATGGCAGCACGATGCTCTGTATATTAAAGATGGCGCTCGCAAGAGGGCAGCACCGTGCTCTGTAGATTCAAGATGGCGGATGACAGCTAACGAAATTGCCCCGCATGAGGGCAGCACGGTGCTCTGTTCATTAAAAATGGCGGATGACAGCTAACGAAATTGCCCCGCATGAGGGCAGCACGGTGCTCTGTTCATTGAAGATGGCGGATGACAGCTAACGAAATTGCCCCGCATGAGGGCAGCACGGTGCTCTGTTCATTAAAGTTGGCGGATGACAGCTAACGAAATTGCCCGCATGATAGCAGCATAGTGCTCTGTTGGTTAAAGATGGCGGGTGAAAGCTGTCAAAAGACCATGTAGCTTTGTTTCCAAACAAGAGCACGTGGAATTTGCCGCCACCACATAGAGGGTAGCACGGTGCTCAAAGATGGTTGCTGTCAAAAAGCATTTTTCAAATTATTCACCACCACATTTCAAAGGTATCTAGCTAAAGATGGCAGCACGGTGCTCTCTTGATTAAAGATGGCGGATGATAGCTAACAGAAATTTTCAAATTGCCCGCTACTACATGCTTAAGGTAGTAGCCATAAAGAGGGCAGCACGGTGTTCTGTGGATTAAAGATGGCGGATGACAGCTGACGAAATTGCCCGCATGATAGCAGCACGGTGCTCTGTTGATTAAAGATGGCGGATGATGGCTTTCAAAAGAGCGCGTGAGTTTGTTTCCAAACAAGAGCATGTAGAATTTTTCAAATTGCCGCCACCACATAGAGGGCAGCACGGTGCTCTCTTGATTACGGATGGCTGCTGTCATGTGGAATTGCATGCCACCACATTTCAAAGGTATCTAGCTAAATTGGGCAGCACGGTGCTCTCTAGATTAAAGATGGCTGCTGTCAAAAAGCATTTTTCAAATTATCCGCCACCACATTTCAAAGGTAAGTAGCTAAAGAGGGCAGAACTGTGCTCTATAGATTAAAGATGGCGGATGACAGCTGTCAAAAAAGCACGTGGATTTGTTTATCTCGCGCTAGTGAGGTTAAGTTGATAGCACTAATGTTTAAGCCCGTCAAGATGGCTGAAATGCGGATGACAGGTGACAAATTTGCAGCTACAGCGATAAAGAGGGCAGCACAGTGCTCTGTGGTTTAAAGATGGCGGATGACAGCTGTCAAAAAAGCACGTGGATTTGTTTACCACGCGCTAGTTAGGTTAAGTTGGTACTACTGAGGTTTAGGCCCGTCAAGATGGTAGTACTGAGGTTAGCGATGCGTTGTTGTCTGTCAAAAAGCACGTGGCTGTCAAAAAGCACGTGGCTTTGTTTACCTCGCTCTAGTTATGTTAAGTTGGTACCACTGAGGTTTAAGCCCGTCAAGATGGCAGCAGTGAGGTTAGCGATGCGTTGTTGTCGATGACTGCTGTCAAAAAGCACGTGGCTTTGTTTACCAATTCAAATTTCCCGCGGGAGGCGGAGGAGGCCTCAGGGAAGGCCCCTCGGTAGGCGGAGGCGGAGGATGCCTCTGGGAGGGCCCCCCGTGAGGCGGAGGCGGAGGGGGCCTCTGGGAGCCCTGAGGCGGAGGCGGCCGCAGAACTGTCCAATTATACTACTAGCAGATATTAAATCATTTAATACTAAGAATATATTTGTGAGTCAACTACTTTTAGTAATGTTTTTAGAGATATCTCAAACGTTATTTCAACTAAGAATGAAGAGTTTCAAGAGAAGGAATCAGGGTGGACTTTAGTTGAAATTTTGTATATAGAGGTTAACATCAATAAGTGCAAACCCTTGCGAGGAACCTCAAACATCGAACTACCGACATGGATTAAGCGACAAAAAGCTGTTGTAAACGTCAAAGCAACGAAGAGTTGTGTTTTGCATGGGCTATTGTGTCGGCTCTCAATCCTGCGAAATCGAATGTAGCGAATAGAACATCATAGTATCCTCACTATTCAACACAACTAAATTTAGATGGTAAATAATTTCCTATGCAGTTAAAGAACATTAAGCGCTTTGAACAACTAAATAATATTAGCATTAATATGTATGATGTAGACAAAACGTCTGTAGTATGTCCTCTGTATTGTACAAGTAATAAGAAGTGTACTCATGTTAACTTACTCTGTATAGAAAATAGTGAGAATAGTCGCTTTTGTTGGATTAGATGTTTGACTAGACTTGTTAGTAGTCAGTTGTCAAAAGAAAAATATAAAATGTGGTTATGCGACGGATGCTTGCAGTATTTTAGAACTGAAGATCAGTTAACAAACCATTCTAAAAATGACTGCAATCATGTATGTACAGAGATACCTACTACAGACAAAAATGTTTTAAAATTTACGAATTATAACAAGCAGCTGTGAGTGCCTTTTGTTATTTACGCAGACATTGAAGTCATCCTCAAACCATTTAGTACATGCGCGCCTAATCCAGACAACTCATTTACTAATACTACACACATGTATGTCCCGTATAGCTTCGCGTAGTTATGATAGTACGCTTAACAATTTAGAGCTGTATCGAGGACCTGATGCTGCTAAAGTATTTTTTAGGAAGACTTCAAAGTGATGCAGTCGTCTTAGCCATATACTAAATACTAACATTCCTATGAAACCACTCACTGAAATTCAGTTACAATAACATGAACGTGCTACAAAATGTAGTATTTGTGATGGTGAGTTTTCAGAAAATGACCCTAATGTTTACGATCATGACCATTTAACTGGCTTGTACAGATGCCCAGCTCATAATAGCTGTAATCGTAAGTACAGAGTTACAAAAAATTATTCCTGCAATTTTACTTAAATTATCTGGTTACAACTCACATTTTATTATTTCACAACGTGGAGCTTCAGATGAAAAATAGATATAATCCCTCAGAACAAAGAGCGGTATATTGCATTTACAAAATGCGTAAAAGTAGATGAGAAGTATACTATAAAATTGAGATTTCTTGACTCGTTTCGCTTTATGGCGAGTAGCCTTGATAAACTTTCAAGTAATTTGCAACCAGAACAGTTTAATGAAATTCAACGTGTTTTTCCTGAAGAAAAGCAGTTTAATTTAATTCGGCGTAAGGGTGTTTTCTGTTATGAATATATTGACTGCTTAGAACGCCTCTAAGAACGCGCCTTACCACCAAAACTATCATTTTACAGCCCGCTGAAATCAGTTGATATTAGTGATTATGACTATTTACATTCACAACGTATCTGGGAGCAGTTCCACATTCAAACGCTAGGCGAATACTCTGACTAATGATTTTGAAAATTTTCGCTATATCTCCAGGAAAACATACAGCCTTGATCCAAGCCAGTATTTTACAGCGCTTGAGTTAAGTTGGGATGCTATGTTAAAATACACGCAAGTGAATTTGGAACTGCTAACAGGTATCGATATGGTCTACTTCATAAAATCGTCTATTCGAGGTAGCTTAAGTCAGTGTAGTGGTCGGTATTCTAAGGCTAATGATAAGTACATGCCGAGTTTTGACTCTAGTCAACAATCGCAGTATATTGTTTATCTTGATGCTAACAATCAATATGGGTGGGCAATGAGTCAGTATCTACCATTAAATGGCTTCCGCTGGCTAACGCAATGCAAAATTGTCGATTTACAGCAGCACATCATAGACGATGAATCTGATAAAGGGTACTTCCTTGAAGTCGGCTTAGAGTATCCTACACATTCCTCATAATGACTTACCGCTCTGCCCTGAAAATATGATGTCTCCGTACATCACATCAACAACAAACATGCTAATCACTAATTTATATGACAAATTTAAGTATGTTATTCACTATCGGAATTTAAATCAGTGTTAGCAGCATGGACTGAAGTTAACAAAAATTCATCGCGTACTAGAATTCTATCAGTCAAGAAGCTATGTATAGCCGCCGTCTTGTAGAATGAGATAGCTACCAATGCCAAAGGGCCGAAGTAGGAACCGAAGCGTTGATCTCATCATTACACTACTTTTTCTTATGCTATCATGTTCCTGATACTGCGAACGTACGTACTAGGCGGGAAAATTTTGTCCGTTTTGCTATACGACGCACCGTTTTCGAGATATTTAACATTTTGCATTTAAGCCCCAAATTTAATGAATCGACCCAGCACGGCACATTATACTCTATACCATACCAAGACCTGATTAAGTTACGGAAACTTGCTTCAAGATACGAGAAGCTAAAACAGACCAAATGCCAAAGTGCCTAATTAGGAACCGAACCATTGACTCATCATTAGACATCTTTTTTCTTGTGGTATCATGTTCCTGATACTGCGATCCTATGTAGTGGGGAGAAAACGTTTGTTCATATAGCTCTACGACGCACCGTTTTCGAGATGTTTAACATTTAGCATTTAAGCCCCAAATTTAATAAATCGAACCTGCACGGCACGTTACTCTCTATATCACACCAACACCTGATCAAGTTACGGAAACTTGCTTCAAGACACGACATAACAACCTAAAACAGACCAAATGCCAAAGGGACTAATTAGGAACCGAACCATTGATCTCACCATTAGACTATTTTTTCTTATGCTATCATGTTCGTGATACTGCGAACCTACGTTCTAGGCAGAAAAAGTTTGTCCGTTTTGCACTACGACGCACCGTTTTCAAGATATTTAATATTTAGCATTTAAGCCCCAAATTTAATGAATCGAACCGTTGTTTCTAGCACTGCACGTTATACTCTAAGCTAACTTTCTTGATAAGAGCAGCAGCCATCTTGCGCAATCACCCCTAGGGAGTCTCATGAGGAGCCGTGTATAGCCGCCATCTTGTGTCCGCCAACTTGCGCAAGCAAACAAGAGCACGTAGAATTTTTCAAATTGTCCACCACCACACTTTAAATGTAGTAGTTAAAGCTAGCAGCACTGAGGTAAGTGATGTAAGATGGCGGATGCCAGCTGTCAGAAAAGCACGTGGGTTTGTTTGCTTTGTTAATTAAAGATGGCGAATAACAGCTGTCACGTGGAAATTGCCCACCACCACATTTCAAAGGTATGTACCTAAAGATGGCAGCACGGTGCTCTGTTGATTAAAGATGGCTGCTGTAGATTTTTTAAATTACCCGCCACCACATTTCAAAGGTAGTAGCTAAAGATAGCACACTGAGGTTTGCAATGCAAGATGGCGGATGACAGCTGACGGAATTTTTCAAATTGGCTGCAGTGCCGTAAAGATAGCAACAGGGTGCTCTGTTGATTAAAGATGGCTGCTGTCAGCTGTCAAAAGAAAGCGTGGGTTTGTTTTTAAACAAGAGCTCGTGGAATTTTTCAAATTGCCGCCACCACATTTCAAAGGTAGTTCCTAAATATGGCAGCACGATGGTTAGCGATGAAAGATGGTGGATGACAGCTGTCAAAAAATCACGTGGCTTTGTTTACAAACAAAAGCACGTGGATTTTTTCAATACCCGCTACCACATGCATAAGGTGGCGACAGTGAGGTTTTGCCCCGTCAAGATAGCAGCACTGAGGTTAGTGATGCGTTGATATTTAAAGATAGCCACTTGACAGCTGTCAAAAAGCATGTGGCTGTCAAGAAAACACGTGGAAATTCAAATCTCGCACTAGGATTCAAATTTCCCGCCCGTTGCCGTAAAGATGCCAGCACTGAGGTTTAGGCCCGTCAAAATGGCAACACTGAGGTTAGCGATGTGTTGTTGTTTAAAGATGGCGGATGACAGCTTTCAAAAAGCACATGGTTTTGTTTACATATTCAATTTTCGGGCCAAAATTCAAATCTCTCGCCAAAATTCAAATTTCCCGCGTTACGAGGAGCCCTCTGCGGACGATCGGTGGCGGTGGTGGCGGCTGAATCCCTGACTTATACTACTCTGCTGGGCTCAGAAAGTAAGAAAATTGTTGTGAGGTTCTCATGAGCTGAATCGGAGCCAATACCGAAACGTTGAAATAAATATAGATTGTTCCTCAGCATCTCACAAAGACATTAAAAACCTAAGAGAACTTTTCGTTCATAAATGTATTCATGTAACAAATAATCCTCGCTAAACTTCAAACTTCTTTCGACACTGGACTCGCTTTGTCTGGGGGAAATTTTCTGCTGTTTGTGGTTATGTCAATGTGCCTATCTGGTTGTCTCCCAAGTCCCAGTCAGTTTAGAAGAGGAGCGAACGGACGGGACATTCCTGTGTTATTGTGGCTGCACTGAAAGACCAAGGGGACTCTGTCAGCCGATTGCAGCTGTCAACTACATTAGGGTGTTTTCGAGAGTTCTGCGGCCACCTAAAACCACCCGCCCGTCGACAAGGCCTGATCCGATGGATGACGTCCAGCGTGGTGTGGGCTGCTGGTTAAGAGCGTGCCCTTAACCATATTGGCTAAGAGCGCGCTCTTAAAATCACATGACCTTACGCTGTCTAGGTGTCCAGGCTTAACCTTACATATCTCGGGTTTGATCCTAGGCTCAACCTTACAGACCCCAAGTTCGATAACGACAAAGTGCACGCCGATCCCAGGTTCAATCCCACGTCCAAGGACGTTAACCTTACAGACCTAAAGTAGTATAATTGGATGGTTCGGCGGCCGCCACCGCCACCGGGCTCCCAGAGGCCACCTCCACCACCACCACAGCCAGAGGCCTCCCAGATGCCTCCTCCACCACCACCACCACAGCCAGAGGCCTGACAGATGCCTCCTCCACCACCACCACAGCCAGAGGACTCCCAGAGGCCTCCTCCACCACCACCATAGCCAGAGGCCTCCCAGAGGTCTCCTCCACCACCCGCGGGAAATTTGAATTTGTAAACAAAGCCACGTGCTTTTTGACAGCTGTCATCAACAACAACGCATCGCTAACCTCAGTACTGCCATCTTGACGGGCCTAAACCTCAGTAGTACCAACTTAACCTAACTAGCGCGAGGTAAACAAATCCACGTGTTTTTGACAGCCATGTGCTTTTTGACAGACAACAACGCATCGCTAACCTTAGTACTGCCATCTTGACGGGCCTAAACCTCAGTAGTACCAACTTAACCTAACTAGCGCGTGGTAAACAAAGCCACGTGCTTTTTTGACAGCTGTCATCCGCCATCTTTAAACTACAGAGCACCGTGCTGCCCTCTTTATCGCAGTAGCTGCAAATTCGTCACCTGTCATCGGCAGTGCTGCCATCTTGGCGGGCCTAAACCTTAGTGCTACCAACTTAACCTCACTAGCGTGAGATAAACAAATCCACGTGCTTTTTTGACAGCTGTCATCCGCCATCTTTAAACCACAGAGCACTGTGCTGCTCTCTTTATCGCAGTAGCTGCAAATTCATCACCTGTCATCCGCAGTGCTGCCATCTTAACGGGCCTAAACCTTAGTGCTACCAACTTAACCTCACTAGCGCGAGATAAACAAATCCACGTGCTTTTCTGACAGCTGTCATCCGCCATCTTTAATCTATAGAGCACCGTGCTGCCCTCTTTAGCTACTTACCTTTGAAATGTGGTGGCGGATAGTTTGAAAAATGCTTTTTGACAGCAGCCATCTTTAATCTAGAGAGCACCGTGCTGCCCTCTTTAGCTAGATACCTTTGAAATGTGGTGGCAGGCAATTCCACATGACAGCAGCCATCTTTAATCAAGAGAGCACCGTGCTGCCCTCTATGTGGTGGCGGCAATTTGAAAAATTCTACATGCTCTTGTTTGGAAACAAACTCACGCGCTTTTTTGACAGCTGCCATCCGCCATCTTTAATCAATAGAGCACTGTGCTGCTATCATGCGGGCAATTTCGTCAGCTGTCATCCGCCATCTTTAATCCACAGAACACCGTGCTACCCTCTTTATGACATGTAGTAGCGGGCAATTTGAAAAGTTCTGTTAGCTGTCATCCGCCATCTTTAATCAAGAGCGCACCGTGCTGCCGTCTTTAGCTAGATACCTTTGAAATGTGGTGGTGGTAAATTGAAAAATTCCACGTGCTCCCGTTTAGTAAACAAACTCACGCGCTTTTTTGTCAGCTGTCATCCGCCATCTTACATCGCAAACCTCAGTGCTACACTCTTTAGGTACATACCTTTGAAATATGGTGGCGGATAATTTAAAAAGAAATATTCTACAGCAGCCATCTCTCGACGCTGATTGCACAAGATGGTGGCTATACATGACTCCTTAAAGGTGCTTATGCAAGATGGCCGCTATACATAGGTTCTTATGAGACGCCCTTGGGATGCTTGCGCAAGATGGCGGTTATACATGGCTCCTTATGAGATGCCCTAGGGATGCTTGCGCGAGATGGCGGTTGCTCTTATGAGGCGGCTTAAGGGTCCTTGCACAAGATGGCTAGAGACGCCCTAAGGATGCTTGCGCAAGATCTCGGACACAAGATGGCGGCTATACACGTCTCCTTATGAGACGCTTTAAGGGTGCTTGCACAAGATGGCTGCTGCTCTTATGAAGAAAGCTAGCTTAGAGGCTAACGCGTCGTGCTAGTTCGATTCATTAAATTTGGGGCTTAAATGCAAAATATTAAATATCTCGAAAGCGGTGCATCGTAGAGCAAAACGGACAAAAAAATTTCTGCCCAGTACCTCGGTTCGCAGTACGAGGAACAAGAAAAACATAGTCTAATGATGAGATCAACGGTTCGGTTCCTACTTAAGCCCTTTGGCATTCGGTCTGTTTTAGCTTGTATTGAAGCAAGTCTTCGTAACATGATCGGGTTTAGCTATGGTAGAGAGTATAACGTGCCGTGCAGGTTCGATTCATTAAATTTGGGGCTTAAATGCAAAATGTTAAATTTCTCGAAAACGGTGCTTCGTAGAGCAAAACCCGATACCTAGGTTTGCAGTATCAGGAACATGATAGCATAAGGAAAACATAGTCTAATGATGAGTTCGACGGTTCGATCCCTACTTAGGCCCTTTGTCATTGGCAGCTATCTAATTCTACAAGATGGGGGCTATACATAGCTTCTTATGAGGCAGCTTAAGAGCGCTTGCACAAGATGGCTTCTTCTCTTATGAGACGCCCTAGGGGTGCTTGTGCAAGGTAGCAGCGACAAGACGGTGAATATACACAGCTACTTATGATACGGTCTAGAGGTGCTCACACAAGATGGTGGCTGCTCTGATGAAGAACGCTAGCTTTGCATCGTGCACGTATCTTTACAGCACTAAACCTCATACCTTTGAAATGTGGTGGCGGGTAATTTGAAAAATTCTACGTGCTTTTTCTTAACAGCAGCTATCTTTAAACAATAGCGGCTATACATAAGCTGTTAAGGCCTCCTCTTATGTCAAGGCATAGCTCTATCGAACAAGTTTAAACCTGCATCGGGATAGCTAGACTAAGCACGTGCTGCAGTGATGACGTCATTATGCATGTTTAGACTTGCAAATCACTAAAGAAACATAACAAGACTAGAATCGAACACTGCACTCTATGCCGTTAACTTTATCATGTGATCGGAACATTGATTGAAGTGTTTAGAACACTAAATAAGTGATCAAGACTATAATAGAACACTGTACTCGATACAACATGTGTTTAGAACATGTCAGGGGATACCTTTGTTCTAAGAAGATTAGATTACCGCACATTCCTTGTAGGGCTAATAGGCTCAAGGGCTAATGGGCAAATGGGCTATTGGGCAAAAGGCCAAAAGGACTAAAGGGCTAATGTGCTAAAGGGCTAGGGTGCCTCTCCTCTCTTTATCCGGGCTTGAGACCGGCTCTACGACTAGAGGCGGAGTTAACACCCTAAGGAAGGGAGAATGTTTGGAAATAATCTATACGAATATAGCTACTCGATCGACTATATACTATAAATGGATGACTTAGGTGAGGGTAAGCGCTTACTTAATAATACCTACACGACGTAATTCATACTCTATTTCAAAAATATCTTCTTTGTACTGTGTGTAACCAGCATCATGATAGGCTCTTAGCAGTTGTAAACGTTTTACGAGTACGTTGGGGTCTTTACAGTAGCTTATATCTACATAGGGTAACAGAGGCTTGTTGTGAACTTTGAGTCTATATGCAGACAGTTGATGTGTAGGGACTTGTTTTGATGTAATACGTGCTTCAGCAGTAGCGTTTCTAGGTACAAACTTAACTTGTTTCGATAGCAATGAAGCGTTGAAATTTCCTTCTTCTTTACCTTGCATCTCTTCTTGAGATGTTTGCACTTCGACAGAACGTGTAGTAGGCTTAGGAAATGAAGTAAAATCATCAAGCTTTAATGGCAATGAATTTTCTTCTTCTTCTACTTTCCCTTTAATACTGTTTTGATCAACATCATTATCCTTATTAACATAATCACGATCTTGCCTCTCTTTATCTTGAAGTTTGTGCTTAGTAACAGAACTTGCAGCAGGCCTAGACAACAAGGGAGAATTAAAAATCTCTCGCAGAGGCGTACTTTTTAAACATAAATCAGTGTTCGCTGGAATATGGTTGAGCTCTTTGTATTTTGTTCCCGATGAAGCTACATTACACGCGGCTTCATGACGTTGAGCGTTGTATGCGTTCTTGAACTCTCTTCCACAATGTTTGCATTGAAAAATTGTCCTACATGATATCTCATGACGTCTCCTGTGATAGCTTCGGGAAAATGCTTTTCCACACTCTTCGCAAATATACCTAGAAATAGGGTTTTCCATGACGGACTTTTATCTTCTGCTAACAGATTCTTCTTTAAATCTACTCGACATTTGTTACTCTCTACTTCGATGATGCGAACAGCTTAGCGATTAACAGTAACCTAACACAAAAGCGTATAACCAAGGTAGCAACACTAAGGTTTAAGCCCATCAAGATGGCAAGAGTGAGGTTAGCGACGTTCTGCTGTTGGATTTTAAATTCCGCGCTATAACATGCATAAGGTGGCAGCCTTGAGGTTTACTGCCGTAAAGATGGCAGCAGTGAGGTTAGCGACGCTCTATTGTCCTTCAAAGTGAGGTTAGGGTTCGTCAAGAAGACAGCTGTCGAAAAAGCACGTGGCTATGTTTACCAAACAAGAGCACGTGGTCGTGACGTCACGGTCACGTAGTTTGCTGCTTCAGCATGCAACGTTCAATGTCTACACCTACGTAGTACACACTCTGCTATGTTCACAAAATGTTTACACATAACTATCTTTATGCTTTAAGTTCGTGCACATAGGTTATGTTAAGATAGCAGCACACGTACAAGCGAAGGTCACGTGCTCTAGTAGAAGATGCATGCATTATCAAAAGGTGATATGTACACGCTTTTAAACCTTGCTATTCTTACCGCTGCCATGTTTGCAAGATTTTCAAAGATCGCTATTCTTTGTGCTTTAAGTTCGTTCGCATAGGTCATGCTAAAGTAGCAGAGCAAACACGTGCGAACGTTGTACATTCTAGCGGGATGTGTTTAGTACGATAGTTGATGCATGCAAAATCGATAGCTGTTGTGTACACACTTTGAAACTTAACTATTCTTCGTGCTTTAAATCCATGCACATAGGTTATGCTAAGATAGCAGCACACTCTTGCGGGAGAGGTTTTGTACTCTAGTTGATGCATGTATAATCGATAGGCAATGCGTACACGCTTTTAAAACATTGCTATTCTTACTGCTGCTGCTGCTGCTATGTTCACAAGATTTTTATATACCAGTATTCTTTATGCTTTAAGTTCATGCGTATAAGTTATACTAAGTTAGCAGCATACTTATAAGGTTGTTGCACGCTCTAGTGGAAAAAGTTTAGTAAGAAAGACGATGCATTCAAAATCGATAGGTGATGTGCACACGCTTTGAACTTGGGTATACTTTGTGCTTTAACTTCGTGCACATAGGTTATGTTAAGATTGCAGCACACACAAGCGATGATCGCACGCTGTTGTGGAAGAAGTTTAGTACAAGAGTTAATGCGTGCAAAATTGACAGATGTTGTGTACACGCTATTCTTTGTGCTTTAAGTTCACACACATATGTAGCAGCACACAATTGCGAACGTTGTACACTCTAGCGGTAGAAGTTTAGTACGATAGTCGATGCATGCAAAATCGATAGGTGATGTGTACACGCTTTGGAGCATAGCTATTCTTTGTGCTTTAACTTTATACACATACGTTAGCAATACACATATGCGATCGTTGTACACTCTGGCGGTGAAAAATAGTCGTTGCATGCAAAATCAATAGGTGATGTGTACACGCTGTTAAACATCGTTATTTTATGTGCTTTAAGTTCGTGCGTATAGGTTATGCTAAGATAGGAGTACAATCTAGCGGAAGAAGTTCAGGGTGATGTGTACACGCTTTGAAACATGGTTATTCTTTGTACTTTAAGTTCATGCACATAGGTTATGCTAAGATAGCAGCACAATCTAGAGGAAGAAGTTTAGTACGAGAGTCGATGCTTGCAAAATCGATAAGTAATATGTACACGCTTTGAAACATGTCTATTATTTGTACTTTAAGTTCATGGGTATAGGTTATGCTAAGATAGCAAAACAATCTAGCGCAAGAAGTTTAGTACGATATTTGATGCATGCAAAATCGATAGGTGACGTGTACATGCTTTATAACATGGTTATTCTTCGTACTTTCAGTTCATGCATATAGGTTATGCTAAGATAGCAGCACAATCTAACGCAAGAAGTTTAGTATGATAGTCGATTCATGTAAAATCAATAGGTAATGTGTGCACGCTTTGAAACATGGCTATTCTTTGTACTTTAATTTCATGCGTATAGGTTATGCTAAGATAGCGGAAGAAGTTTAGTGTGATACTTGATGCATGCAATATCGATAGATAATGTGTACACGCTTTGGAACATGGCTATTCTCTGTACCTTACGTTCATGTGTATAAATTATGCTAAGATAGCAGCACAATCTAGCGGAAGATGTTTAGTATGATAGTCGATGCATGCAAAATCGATAGGTGATGTGTACACGCTTTGAAACATAGCTATTCTTTGTACTTTAAGGTCATGCGTATAGGTTATGCTAAGATAGCAGCACAATCTAGCGGAAGAAGTTTAGTACGAGAGTCGATGCATGCAAAATCGACAGGTAATGTGTACACGCTTTGAAACATGACTATTCTTTATACTTTAAGTTTATACGTATAGGTTATGCTAAGATAGCAGCACGATCTAGCGGAAGAAGATTAGTGCGATATTTGATGCATGTAAAATCGATAGGTGATGTCTACATGCTTTAAAACATGGCTATTCAGACTGCTGCTCTGTTCCTAAGATTTTTAAAAATAGCTAATCCTAATGCTGCTCTTAACGACGTAGTGCTAAGGATTGATTACGTGACCGTGACGTCACGACCACGTGCTCTTGTTTGGTAAACATAGCCACGTGCTTTTTCGACAGCTGTCTTCTTGACGAACCCTAACCTCACTTTGAAGGACAATAGAGCGTCGCTAACCTCACTGCTGCCATCTTTACGGCAGTAAACATCAAGGCTGCCACCTTATGCATGTTATAGCGCGGAATTTAAAATCCAACAGCAGAACGTCGCTAACCTCACTCTTGCCATCTTGATGGGCTTAAACCTTAGTGTTGCTACCTTGGTTATACGCTTTTGTGTTAGGTTACTGTTAATCGCTAAGCTGTTCGCATCATCGAAGTAGAGAGTAACAAATGTCGAGTAGATTTAAAGAAGAATCTGTTAGCAGAAGATAAAAGTCCGTCATGGAAAACCCTATTTCTAGGTATATTTGCGAAGAGTGTGGAAAAGCATTTTCCCGAAGCTATCACAGGAGACGTCATGAGATATCATGTAGGACAATTTTTCAATGCAAACATTGTGGAAGATAGTTCAAGAACGCATACAACGCTCAACGTCATGAAGCCGCGTGTAATGTAGCTTCATCGGGAACAAAATACAAAGAGCTCAACCATATTCCAGCGAACACTGATTTATGTTTAAAAAGTACGCCTCTGCGAGAGATTTTTAATTCTCCCTTGTTGTCTAGGCCTGCTGCAACTTCTGTTACTAAGCACAAGCTTCAAGATAAAGAGAGGCAAGATCGTGATTATGTTAATAAGGATAAAGATGTTGATCAAAACAGTAGTAAAGGGAAAGTAGAAGAAGAAGAAAATTCATTGCCATTACAGCTTGATGATTTTACTTCATTTCCTAAGCCTACTACACGTTCTGTCGAAGTGCAAACTTCTCAAGAAGAGATGCAAGGTAAAGAAGAAGGAAATTTCAACGCTTCATTGCTATCGAAACAAGTTAAGTTTGTACCTAGAAACGCTACTGCTGAAGCACGTATTACATCAAAACAAGTCCCTACACATCAACTGTCTGCATATAGACTCAAAGTTCACAACAAGCCTCTGTTACCCTATGTAGATATAAGCTACTGTAAAGACCCCAACGTACTCGTAAAACGTTTACAACTGCTAAGAGCCTATCATGATGCTGGTTACACACAGTACAAAGAAGATATTTTTGAAATAGAGTATGAATTACGTCGTGTAGGTATTATTAAGTAAGCGCTTACCCTCACCTAAGTCATCCATCTATAGTATATAGTCGATCGAGTAGCTATATTCGTATAGATTATTTCCAAACATTCTCCCTTCCTTAGGGTGTTAACTCCGCCTCTAGTCGTAGAGCCGGTCTCAAGCCCGGATAAAGAGAGGAGAGGCACCCTAGCCCTTTAGCCCATTAGCCCTTTAGCCCTTTAGGCCTTTTGCCCAATAGCCCTTTTGCCCATTAGCCCTTGAGCCTATTAGCCCTACAAGGAATGTGCGGTAATCTAATCTTCTTAGAACAAAGGTATCCCCTGACATGTTCTAAACACATGTTGTATCGAGTACAGTGTTCTATTATAGTCTTGATCACTTATTTAGTATTCTAAACACTTCAATCAATGTTCCGATCACATGATAAAGTTAACGGCATAGAGTGCAGTGTTCGATTCTAGTCTTGTTATGTTTCTTTAGTGATTTGCAAGTCTAAACATGCATAATGACGTCATCACTGCAGCACGTGCTTAGTCTAGCTATCCCGATGCAGGTTTAAACTTGTTCGATAGAGCTATGCCTTGACATAAGAGGAGGCCTTAACAGCTTATGTATAGCCGCTATTGTTTAAAGATAGCTGCTGTTTTAAGAAAAAGCACGTAGAATTTTTCAAATTACCCGCCACCACATTTCAAAGGTATGAGGTTTAGTGCTGTAAAGATATGTGCACGATGCAAAGCTATCTTTCTTCATCAGAGCAGCCACCATCTTGTGTGAGCACCTCTAGACCGTATCATAAGGAGCTGTGTATAGTCACCGTCTTGTCGCTGCTACCTTGCACAAGCACCCCTAGGGCGTCTCATAAGAGAAGAAGCCATCTTGTGCAAGCGCTCTTAAGCTGCCTCATAAGAAGCTATGTATAGCCCCCATCTTGTAGAATTGGATAGCTGCCAATGACAAAGGGCCTAAGTAGGAATCGAACCGTCGATCTCATCATTAGACTATGTTTTCCTTATGCTATCATGTTCCTGATACTGCAAACCTAGGTATCAGGTTTTGCTCTACGAAGCACCGTTTTCGAGAAATTTAACATTTAGCATTTAAGCCCCAAATTTAATGAATCGAACCTGCACGGCACGTTATACTCTCTACCATAGCTAAACCCGATCATGTTACGAAGACTTGCTTCAATACAAGCTAAAACAGAGCGAATGCCAAAGTGCTTAAGTAGGAACTGAACCGTTGATCTCATCATTAGACTATGTTTTTCTTGTTCCTCGTACTGCGAACCGAGGTACTGGGCAGAAATTTTTTGTCCGTTTTGCTCTACGATGCACCGCTTTCGAGATATTTAATATTTTGCATTTAAGCCCCAAATTTAATGAATCGAACTAGCACGACGCGTTAGCCTCTAAGCTAGCTTTCTTCATAAGAGCAGCAGCCATCTTGTGCAAGCACCCTTAAAGCGTCTCATAAGGAGACGTGTATAGCCGCCATCTTGTGTCCGCCATCTTGCGCAAGCATCCTTAGGGCGTCTCTAGCCATCTTGTGCAAGGACCCTTAAGCCGCCTCATAAGAGCAACCGCCATCTCGCGCAAGCATCCCTAGGGCATCTCATAAGGAGCCATGTATAACCGCCATCTTGCGCAAGCATCCCAAGGGCGTCTCATAAGAACCTATGTATAGCGGCCATCTTGCATAAGCACCTTTAAGGAGTCATGTATAGCCACCATCTTGTGCAATCAGCGTCGAGAGATGGCTGCTGTAGAATATTTCTTTTTAAATTATCCGCCACCATATTTCAAAGGTATGTACCTAAAGAGTGTAGCACTGAGGTTTGCGATGTAAGATGGCGGATGACAGCTGACAAAAAAGCGCGTGAGTTTGTTTACTAAACGGGAGCACGTGGAATTTTTCAATTTACCACCACCACATTTCAAAGGTATCTAGCTAAAGACGGCAGCACGGTGCGCTCTTGATTAAAGATGGCGGATGACAGCTAACAGAACTTTTCAAATTGCCCGCTACTACATGTCATAAAGAGGGTAGCACGGTGTTCTGTGGATTAAAGATGGCGGATGACAGCTGACGAAATTGCCCGCATGATAGCAGCACAGTGCTCTATTGATTAAAGATGGCGGATGGCAGCTGTCAAAAAAGCGCGTGAGTTTGTTTCCAAACAAGAGCATGTAGAATTTTTCAAATTGTCGCCACCACATAGAGGGCAGCACGGTGCTCTCTTGATTAAAGATGGCTGCTGTCATGTGGAATTGCCTGCCACCACATTTCAAAGGTATCTAGCTAAAGAGGGCAGCACGGTGCTCTCTAGATTAAAGATGGCTGCTGTCAAAAAGCATTTTTCAAACTATCCGCCACCACATTTCAAAGGTAAGTAGCTAAAGAGGGCAGCACGGTGCTCTATAGATTGAAGATGGCGGATGACAGCTGTCAGAAAAGCACGTGGATTTGTTTATCTCGCGCTAGTGAGGTTAAGTTGGTAGCACTAAGGTTTAGGCCCGTTAAGATTGCAGCACTGCGGATGACAGGTGATGAATTTGCAGCTACTGCGATAAAGAGAGCAGCACAGTGCTCTGTGGTTTAAAGATGGCGGATGACAGCTGTCAAAAAAGCACGTGGATTTGTTTATCTCACGCTAGTGAGGTTAAGTTGGTAGCACTAAGGTTTAGGCCCGCCAAGATGGCAGCACTGCCGATGACAGGTGACGAATTTGCAGCTACTGCGATAAAGAGGGCAGCACGGTGCTCTGTAGTTTAAAGATGGCGGATGACAGCTGTCAAAAAAGCACGTGGCTTTGTTTACCACGCGCTAGTTAGGTTAAGTTGGTACTACTGAGGTTTAGGCCCGTCAAGATGGCAGTACTAAGGTTAGCGATGCGTTGTTGTCTGTCAAAAAGCACATGGCTGTCAAAAACACGTGGATTTGTTTACCTCGCGCTAGTTAGGTTAAGTTGGTACTACTGAGGTTTAGGCCCGTCAAGATGGCAGTACTGAGGTTAGCGATGCGTTGTTGTCGATTACAGCTGTCAAAAAGCACGTGGCTTTGTTTACAAATTCAAATTTCCCGCGGGTGGTGGAGGAGACCTCTTGGAGGCCTCTGGCTGTGGTGGTGGTGGAGGAGACCTCTGGGAGTCCTGTGGCTGTGGTGGTGGTGGAGGAGGCATCTGTCAGGCCTCTGGCTGTGGTGGTGGTGGTGGAGGAGGCATCTGGGAGGCCTCTGGCTGTGGTGGTGGTGGAGGTGGCCTCTGGGAGCCCGGTGGCGGTGGCGGCCGCCGAACCATCCAATTATACTACTGCCTAAGTTGGATACCGAGGCTAATCGCATAAGGGTGTAGGCTTAATATTACATGATGTTAATGGAGTAAGGAGTTGGCTTTGCCTCACGCTTAATTAGCGTGGTCGGCTTCCAAACCCATTTAAGAAATCTAATACACGCAAATACTCTCATTCTACTGTGTGAAATCTACACTCATTCTCGCAAATAATTATAATTTCATTAGTTATCTTAATACACTCAACATATGTATAATCACTTCTTCGATATATATATCGATTTTATCACAACTTAACCTCGCAATATACAATTCAAATATTGCACTTCACTGAGTCACTTGTTATCTTAAATACTTCACAATTACTACGTCTAACTTAATTAAGAACCATTATTTAGCAAACGTAGGCTGAAGCTGAACATAACCAGGCAATCGAATACTATATTTTTTCTTGGACCAAAGACTAGTGTAACCTAACAGCTCAATCCGCTACTGAAAAAAAGGAATGGAGGGGGCTTTGATAATGAGATTGGTGGAAGCTTGACTTGAAAACTAGATGGCGGCTACACATGTTGTATGGCGAATACGTACAATTTATTCATGAGGGCTCGCATCAGTAGATGTCTCATGAATAATGGATGCCCTCTCAGCTCACCTCATAGCAGTTGCAGTTCCTCTCAGTGCCAATTTCTCCATCTGTCAGGTGACCAGCACCATCGAGGAATTTTCTATCAGTTCATTTCCCTTCGTGTCCGTATTCAGATGCCTCACTCTGTAGCCTAACCTCTTCTGTACGCGACCGATATACTCTAGCATTCCAATTACCTCATCAGTTCCGTAAGGTATCAAACCTGTCACAAAATATTTTGTATGCTTAGGAGCTTCCGTCCCCTACGTAATTCACATACATCACTTCTTTATCTCTAACCGACCCTGTAATAATTTCTGCAGCCCCAGCAGAGTCCATACCCCCACAGCAGCTTAGACAATAATTACGTTCATGGCCTTCATTACTGGTGCAAATTCTGCAATGGTTAATCAACAGTTCACGCCCAGATTTTAAGCTGTATCATCCGAAGTAGCAAAGACCCTGGTGAGAAGTGAAGCATCTCTTCTGCCAGGATCCAACAGTGATGTCCTTACTACCATGATTGTTGCTATTGCCTGATATACAGCCCATTATGACAATGGTATTATTGCTGTTCCTCCGAAAATCGAACATTGGCTCCACCTTATTCAGGCACTTCTTTGGTACCGCTTCCCAAACTCAATGATTAAAACTTTAATTTTGGTTCTGTGTATGTGTATTATGAGAAGGTAGGGGAATTCGGGTTGGGACAAAGGAATGAAACAGGAAGTAGGCTTGTTGAATTCTGCACCAATCATAATTTAGGCCTTTCATATACTTGGTTCAAATACCACAAACGTTCATGCATTAATAAGTGTACGAGACCTGGACACACTAGGAGGTATCAAATACACACTAAATCAGTGTAGGTACTAAACGTTGGAGGTGGTGATGACAGCTAATTCAACGTTCCCCATAATAATTCTTCCCATTCCTAAAGTACAGTTTACCATGAACAAGCCTTATGTTAGTATTGCTATGGTACTATCTAATGTTCTGTCAGGATAAACTCGTTTACACTTTGTACGATTTAGAGTAACGTGAGTGCCCAATCCCAGTCCTCCACTTGTGTTTCCTTCTACGTACAAGGATCCAAGAGCTTTAAAGTGTCTGCTCGGGGTATCATTGTTTATGAAACTAGAGAGAAGTTCAGGAATCATCATAATATTACCACTATTTACATTACCGATACTACTTTCCGGCTTTTTAAAATATTATTTACACTGCTTTGTTCACTTTCCTTTTATAAATAACATGGCTTTCTCTTAGAAAAGGTATTTATACTTTCACATTCTGATCTTACAACCCATGTTAAATCAATCAATACTGATCTGCATTTAGGGCAGTCGCCCAGGTGGCAGATTCCCTATCTGTTGCTTTCCTAGCCTTTTCCGAAATGATTTCAAAGAAATTGGATGTTAGTTACGTTCTTTGAATCCATGTGTTAAATCCCACGAAACTTATGTTCCGAATATACTCTATTGCTTTTAGTTGCTTTTAGACATTCTTAACTAACCACACAACATTACAAAACAGCAGGCACTGACATAAAAATAAAGCAGTCTCCATCTCACAACAAAATCTAACATTTAAACCAACAAAATGGCGCAAATAAGCAAACAAACGCAGGAATAAGAAAAACACAGGATAGCCAATTCCTTCCTACAGCTAAAACAAAATGTAAGCAGACAATTTTAAATCTTAAATACAAGAGAAACTCCAACATTTAGTAGGAGGCAGGTGGGAGGCGTGGCTCGAAATAATTTAAAGACAGATGACGCTCTACTTCCCCAGCGAGCCCTGTGACCTTGCCGCGATGGGTAGGATTGTCCGTCCTCTTGACGCAGATAGCCGAGCCGCAGATGTAACCATATCGGATGGATATCTGTCAGGAGACCAGACTAACGAATGGTTCATCGGAAGGCGCACAGTACCTTTTCAGAAGTTGCAAGGGCGGCAATATGGATGAATGACAGACCTGGTCTTGTAATAATACTCAATATGGCTTAGCTCTGTTAATACTCCTACACGGCTGAAAGCAACGGCAAACTACAGCCGAAACTACCACCCGAGGGCATGCAGCTCTCTCTGTATGAATGATGAACTGATGATGACTTCCGGCCGGGTAAAATATTCCGGAGATGAAGTAGTCCCCATTCGGATCTCCGGGTGTGGACTACACGAGAGGTGGCAATCATCAGAAAGATAGATAATGATATTCTGTGAGTCGGAGCGTTGATTACTTAAGTTTGAATCATTGTGGTAGGTTAGAGAATCTGAGAAAAGAGGTGGATAGACTAAATTTAGATGTAGTTAGTATAAGTGAAGTACGTTGGCAGGAAGAACAGGATTTTTGGTCAGGTGACTACAGAATTATCAAAACAAAATCAAACACGGGAAATGTTGGAGATGGTTTAATAATGAATAAGAAAATAAGGCAGCGCGTAAGCTACTACGATCACCATAGTGAAAGGATTATTGTTGTCAAGATAGACACCAAACTAATGCCCACGACTATAGTGCAGGTCTATATGCCTAATAGTTCAGCGGATGATGACGAAATCGAAAGGATATATGAAGAGATAGATGATTTAGTACAATATGTAAAAGGTAACGAGAATGCAATTGTGATGGGAGACTGGAATGCAGTGGTAGGTCAATGAAGAGAATGTAATACAGTAGGAGAATTCTGATAGGGACAATGGAATGAAACAGGAAGCAAACTGGTTGAATTCTGAACCTATCATAATTTAGTCCTTACTAATACTTGGCTCAAACACCACAAACGGGCGATGTATACGTGTACGAGACCTGGGCACACTAGAAGGTATCAAATAGTCATCATTATGGTTAAGCAGAGATTCAGAAAACATATGTTGGACTGCGGAACTTTCACAGGAGCAGACGTGGACTCTGACCACGGAAATGCCGTCTGAAGTTGAAGGAATTGTATAACGGATTGAATGAAAGAAGATAGGATCTAGACAAATTGAAAGAAAATAATGAGAGGGCTTGTTTCAAGGAACATGTTGCACGGGGACTAAATGGAAATGCAGATGGAAACACAATAGAGGAAGAGCGGATAGTCATGAAGCATGTGGTTTCTAGGGTTACTGAAGAAATGTTAGGAAGAAAGCAATGATCAACTAAGAACCAACGGATAACTCAGTAGGTATTAGACCTGACTGATGAACGGAAAAACTACAAGAATGCAAAAAAATTAGAGGGAAGGAAATCATACAGTCGATTAAAGAATTAAGTGGATAGGAAGTGCAGGACAACTAAGGAAGTATAGCTGAAGAAGATGATCAAGGATGTTGAAGGATATATGGTCCTCGGAAAGGTACATGCTGCATTCAGGTAAATCAAGGAAACCTTTGGAGAAAGGAAAACTAGGTGTATTAATATTAAGAGCTCAGATGGAAAACCGCTTCTAGGAAAAGAAGACAAAGCGGAATGATGGCAGGAACATATCAAGCAGATGTATCAAGGTAAACACGTGGACGATAAGGTTCTGGGACAAAAAGAGGCTGTTGATTCTGATGAAATGGGAGACTCAGTTTTGAGGTCAGAATTCGGCAGACGTTCCAGAAACCTAATGAGAAACAAGGCACTTAAGGAGAATCCAGCATGACGAGGTTATTCCATTTGGTAAGATATATGAGACAGGGGACATGAAATCCGATTTTCGACAATCAATCAGTCACTACTGATCTGCATTTAGGGCAGTCCCCCAGGTGGCAGATTCCCTATCTGTTGTTTTCCTAGCCTTTTCTTAAATGATCGCAAAATATTGTTACACCTATTCCCAAGAAAGTCGGCGATGACAAGTGTGATATCTACCGCAACATTAGTTTATTATCTAATACCTGCAATATTTTAACACTTATTATTTATACAGAAGAATGTAAAGGCAAGTTGAAACTGAGATGGGAGAAGATCAGTTTTGCTTCAGAAGAAATGTAGGAACACGTGAAGCAATCCTGACTTTACATTAGATCTTAGAAGATCGAGTTGAGGAAGACAAGCCACCATACATGGCGTTCGTTGATTTAGAAAAGACATTTGACAATGTTGATTGGGCCAAGCTATTTGATATTCTGAAAGTAATCGGGATCGTATATCGAGAACGAAGAATTACCTACAATCTTTATAAATATCAGTCGGTAGTGATAATCATCGTGACCTTTGTAAAAGAAGCTGCAATTCATAAAGGAATGAATCAAGACTGCAGTTTGCCCCCGTCCTGTTGAACGTTTATATACCACAGGCAGTATATGAAATCGGAAAGGAATGTGGAAAGGTAATCACAGACCGAGGAGGAGAAATAAAAAACCAGACTTATGCCAATGATATTTTTATCTTATCTGAGACTGAAGACGATCTGGAGAAATTGCTGAATGGTATGGACAGAGTCTTGGACGAGGAGTACAGGATGGTATTAAATAAGTCTAAAACAAAAGTAATGGAGTGCAGTCGAATGAAGTCAGCTGATGCAGAAAATATTAGATTAGGAAATGAAGTCTTAAAGGGAGTAGATGAATATTGTTACTCAGGTAGTAAAATAACTAACGATGACAGCAGTAAGGAGGACATAAAATGCAGACTAGCACAAGCAAGGAAGGCCTTTTTTAAGAAAATAAATTTGCTCACTTCAAACATTGATACAGGAATTATAAATACATTTTTGAAGACTTTCGTGTGGAGCGTGGTATTGTATGGAAGTGAAACATGGACGATAAGTAGCTAAGACAGAAACATAATAGAAGCTTTTGAGATGTGGTATTACAGAACAATGTTGAAGGTGAGATGGATAGATCAATCACGAATGAAGAGATACTGAATCAAGTTGGTGAGAGGAGATCGATTCGGCTAAATTTGACGAGAAGAGATAGCATGATAGGACACATCTTAAGACACCCAAGACTTGTGCAGTTTTTTAGGGAAGTGTGTGCGGTTGGAGCGGTAGGGGTAGACCAAGGTATGAACATGATAAGCAGATTAGAGCAGATGTGGGATGCAGTAGTTACGTAGAAATGAAAAGGTTAGCACATGATAGGGTGGCATGGAGGGCTGCATCACACCAGTCTATGGACTAATGGCTCAAACAACAACAACATGCCGCCTGAAAGGTTGAAACGGTTAGGACCACAAAAATCTATTTATTTTGTTTTACAGGATTCATAATTTATTTATATTAATTTTTTTTATTTCACACTCCCTTCTTACCTATATATAACACCAAAAACTAATGTCATACTTCAAGCTACACTTTCAATTATCATAACTAATCAAAACTGACATGAATGTTTAACAATATAGTTTTGTCTTAACTTACTGGTTGGTATTGAGAGCCTCAGTAATTAATGCACCAGCATAGCCGTACGGATCTACGCCGGCATACAGTTGGTTATGAAAATTTGGATGATTGGTCTTAACTGAATACTGAATGACTTCACGACTCAGTGACAAGAGCTTTTCATCCCCAGACCCTCTCTCTTCTAGATCCAAGGATAGAATATCCTGAAAATGTAGAACAAATATCAGTATACGTTTGATTTCACATATCATTGAACACACATAAAATTACCGGTTATAGTCCAAACACTTAGTAAACGTCCTTCTGAGCGACCGGTGGGTTGTGGTCATTTACATAGGGTAGGAGATATGCTTAGGGCACTCCCTCTCTCTTCCCGACTCGCTCCCTCTTAACTCGCTTGTTGACACGTTGTGTTCAGCCACTACGTATGTACCTACGTATAGATATTGAAATTGCCCCTCTTATTATGTTTATGTCCCATCTGTCCAATATCAGTCTAAACGGTCATTAACGTTATTTACTGTGTCAGCAATGGTATCCTAATGTTGCATCTAACAAGTAGTATAAATAGTTCGTGTGATAGAATGTTTTGTCTATTAAAACAAATAACTCCTTACAAAGTTTCTACTACGTATGCACAATTCAGCTGACGTTTACAGTTACGCCTAATAAATACTTTAAGGTCCACAAGCAGGATATTCTAACCCTTCAAGACGCGCGCATACTTATGTGACGTATGAGCGCACACTCCGTAAATTTTACTGAGCAGTTTATCAGTGTAAAACGCCCTGTAGATTAGGTCCACTACCTTTTAAATTGTAACAGTAAAATGCCATATCTATTCGTACCTTTAATAATCTAGTAATTCACCATGGGCAAGACGTTAATGCGATACATAAATCCTTGCATTGCATGACACCCAAGGGAGTTCGTAGAAACTTTGTAAGGAGTAATTTATATTAATAGACAAAACATTCTATCACACGAACTACTTATACTACTTGTTAGATGCATAATTAGGATACCATTGATGACACAATAAACAACGTTAACGACCGTTTAGACTGATATTGGACAGATGGAACATAAACATAATAAGAGGGGCTATTTCAATATTTATTTTAATATTAATCACTATTTACAACGCCAATGGGCCCTATTACTACCTAAGCATATATTTACACCTCACATTGAGAAGTTAATTTGTCTATGAATATTACGTCTCATAGCATACGAGGTTTAGTCCTCTAAACTCCATGAAGAGATTCATTGAAAGAAAAACCTTGTTGTCTGACACACAGATGTTCAAGTAGGTATCGTTTATATAGCCACTTTCATAAAGAAGTCACTCGTCACTTCCAGTGAAAATTTCATAATATTTTTCATCATCAAGTAATTATCGCTTTGGGAACAGTGAATGATAGAAATTAGACCTCTATATACTCATACTAGCAAATGCGCTGGATATAAATCACCCGACACTGAAATCAGCATTCAAATGCGTCAACAGCTCGAATACCACAGACTTATGGAGTCTTATCAAGAGTCCATTTGGGAGGTAGTGAAGGGTCGAATGAAGAGTACCTGCTAGACTAAGAATTATTCACAATTCATTTTAAAATGGGTGAAAATACACCGCGTTCTCGGACGCTTGGATAAGGATATTACCTTCCCTGGCTTTTTTTAACTTAATATTGTGATCGTTCATCACATCATCCTGAAGATGTTATTGTTCCCTGCAGTTTGAATATGCCGTTTTCCATGCGACTTTAAGACAAATAGTGCCCAAATCAGCGCACTTTAACCCGTCCCGGGATGCGAGTGACTCGCCTACAGCCCGAGACGCCGAGCTCTCGTTACGCCCAAGTAGCTAAATCCAGTATTGCGCTAGCGAGTAATTGAAAAATGCTCCTTCCCTGAGGAACGAAGAGAAAACGAGGCACGCCAAGCGAAGCAGCAAATGTAGGTCACGGAATTAAGCCTCAAACACTGGAAATAGTATATCTCTGCAGACTTTCCTGCATATTCACTCGTACCAATCCATAATCATCAACTGGTTCTGGAAATAATAAAAATAATTGTTACCTCAACTACAGGGGTAACACAAAACAAGGCACAAAACAGAGTTAAAAGCGGAAGGTAAGAGCAAACTACACAATATAAGAAATCACTACACACTCGCAACAGTAGTTTGGCATTACGCGGATCTCCAACAAAACATATGTATGTAAACATCAGTAGGGCCAACTAGTGAACAACAAACCGGGAAGATGGAAAGGGCTGGGAACCAACCAAACGCATGGACATGGGTTAGATAGCGGTTTCCGAAATGAATCACCGTGATCCTTAGTTTTTAAAAATATTATTTACAAGATAATTCCACAAATACATTCCAAGATATGAGCTATAAGTTCAGTGATATACATAGGTTATTCGTAGCACTGTAAATTCAAATTACAAATCAACTGTACATCTAGTTACCAATGCAGTAGTACAATGCAATTTACAGGTTATCCAAAATCTAGCGTACCTAAAGTGATACAGAACTATCAGAGGCAAACCCCAAGGGAAATACTATTAAACTACAATATACATATTTTAGTGAAACAAAACGGGAATGCCTCGGAAAGGAACAGGTAAGTCCAGCAGAAAAACTAAGGCGTCATAAGTAACTAATTTGGTGAATCTAGGCGAGGTTAGGGCAGACTCCTGTATGAAAAGCAAATCGGAATATTACGGAAATTTTAGCAGGAACGGAATTCAAGAGTGCATACCCGACTAGAGTGCCATCCCCGAAGCCGGGGGACGTCAACCAGATAGGCTGCTCACAGACAGATAAACCGAGACCGACAGAATTCAGGATACAGAATTGATTCGAACACTGCCTCGCTCACTATATATAGGAATTACTGGCCTTGGAGGCAACCAATCAGCGTGCACGTGTTCCCTATCGCCACCTAGACTCACCAATCACAACCTTACTTTCGATCGCGAACTTTGACTAACATTCTAGAATACGCATGATCGCGAAAGTCGTATTTTTCCAGAATAGACAGAACACACTTTCTAGAACACATACCCACAAAGTAACACACCCTGTACAAAAGTTATGTAACTTTCTGGATCTTTCCAGGAACTATAGACAGAATTCTACTATTTACAAATACCTATGTTACAACATTATACAGTACAGGTTAGGTCATTAAATTATCGTATGCTCTACAAATGACAGTACAGGTTAGGTCATGATAAATAAAACATTATATAGTACCTCGCCAATAAAGTCTTAAAAAAATTACATTCCACTCATGCTACATAGTTCACTTGTAATAATAATAATAATAATAATAATAATAATAATAATAATAATAATAATAATAATAATAATTGTGAAATACGCGATGAATTTTTATGAGTTAAGATCATTAGAATCAGTGAATTTTATTCTAATTTATAACACTAAGAAGTGTTTTACATGATTGAAATAGTAATGAGTACGAAGTAAACAAGGCTGTAGCCAGGTGACTTCCAGGTGTTGACAGTGGGCTACGGGACGAAACTCAAGAATTCCCCGTGTTGAGGCTCCGCCTACCAGGTGACGCTTTCATAATTATAAACAAAGCCACGATGCGATCGTAATGAAAATCGACCAGTGAGAAAATGAAAGAATGAGCTTTAGTAGTAGAGCAAAGCGGGTCCCTAGCCAGAATTTTTCTGCTGAGTCAGCACATGAGGTCTAGTAGAGTAGCTATGCGGGTTCTGACCCGGGGTCGTTGACCCCTGGTATAGTAGGTGTACAATGGCGATTGTGCCGATTTGCATAAGAGAGCAAGCCTAACCTCACGCTCGCTATCTTAGAGCGACTTAACCTCAGTTTATGGCTAGATGCCTTTCCTAATGCCTAAGAGAGCGAGCCTAACCACATGGAGGGGCCTAACTCAGTTTTACGGGTAGATGTCTTTCCTGAAGTCAATTGCGCAAGATGGCGGCTATGAGACGGCCTGAGGGCGCTTGCGCAGGATGGCAGCTATACAAAGACGGCCTAGGGGCGCTTGTGCAAGATGACGGCTGCTCTTACGAGGCTGCCTAGGGGCGCTTGAGCAAAATAGCGGCTATGAGACGGCCTAGGGGCGCTTGCGCAAGATGGTGGCTATACATAGGCCCTTATGAGATCGCCCAAGGGGCTCTTGAATAAGATGGCGGCTGTACTTAGGCCTTTATGATGTAGCCAAGAGGCGCTTGACCTAGATTGCGGCTATACATAGTCTCTTATGAGACGGCTCAGGGGCGCTCGCGCAAGATGGCAGCTATATGTAGGCTCTTATCAGACGGCCCAGAGGCGCTTGCGCAAATGGCGGCTATACTAATACTCTTATGGAGAAAGCTAGTCCAGGGGCTACTGCGAAAGGTGGCGACTGTACATAGGCTGTTATGGAGATAGCTGGCACCGGGGAGATACATGACTTAAGGAGACAGCCTAGGGGTGCTTGCGCAGGATTGCGGCTACACGCAGGCTCTTAAGGAGAAATATAGCCTGGAGGATACTGCGCAAAATGGCTGCTATACACAGGCTCGTATGGAGAAAGCTAACCTAGAGGATACTGCACAAAACGGCGGCTATACATAGGCTGGCCAAAGGGCAAAAGAGCTCCTCCTCATTCGTTTGGCAAACGGGAAAAAGGGCTCCTCTTCATCCGTTTGGCAAAATGGCACCTCCTCCTAGCAAAAGGGCAAAAGTGGTCCTCTCCAGGAAAAATGGCATAAAGGCACCTCCTCGTCCGTATGGCAAAGGGGCTCCCACACCTGACAAAAAAGCAAAAGGGCTCCTCTTCCTAGCAAAAGTCTAAGCCTACTAGCAAAAGGGCTCCTCCTCCTCCTCCTCCTCCTCTTCCTGGCAGAAGGGCAAAAGGGCTCCTCCTTACAGTTACTGACGTCAGCTCAATCCCTCCTCCTACGGACAGATACCTTCCTGAATTGAACGTCACGTCACAAACAAATATACTTACGTTATGTAGCGTTGTCTTCGTCGCATAAGTTTTTCGATTGAGGAGGGAGCGGTAGGAGGAGGAGGCGCTAAGGACAAAGAAATACTTTTTTGAACATGCAAAATGATGTATCCGAAAAGACAAAATTAGTTACAGAATGCAATTGCAAACATATAGAATTGACATGATGTACAGTTTTATCCGACAAGACAAACATGTTGACTGTTATGCAGAAAACACTTATCGCTACTGTGCTGTATGTCTCTATCCGACAAGACAAAACAGGTTCAATCCTGGTACAATTAACAGATACTAGAATTGATTGTAAAATAAGCTAATGCTGTATATCTTTATCCGACAAGACAAAACATGTTGACTATTAAACACAAAAACTTTTAAAGCTACTGTGCTGTATGTCTCCATTCGACAAGTTACAATTAGCACACACCGTAATTGTAGAACAGGACAAAACATGTTGGATATTAGTGTTCAGAACAGAAAAAATTATAACATTTTAAGATTAATCTCTCTGTTGAAACAAACGCAGTTCTAAGCAATCAGCGCGCACACGTAGAATTGCAAATGTTTTATATCTCTATCCGACATACTTCATTTTCTTAATCACAGAAGATAAAATTATTTAAGTTACTACTAACCAGGGGATACCTTTACCCTAAGGAGATGGGTTTTTGCGGGATTCGAACACATGCAACAGGGGAGAAAATCTGTTTACTTACCGTAACAGAATAAAAAATCATACTACTGTGCAGATAAAATTATTTTACTACTTAGCAGTGGATGCCTTCGTAGCAGTGGGGTTATGAGAGTTCTAAATCTTTGAGTCAGCACTTTTGCTGCGCAAACACCCACGGTCATTTGCCCCTGGTAGTGTACCTAAGCGGGTTCTGACCCAGAGGTCATTGACCCCTAGTATAGCAGGTGTGCAATGTCGATTTGCGGATTTTGCATAAGAGAGCGAGCCTAACCTCACAGTCACCATCTTGAGGGGCCTAATCCCACTTTAACGGCTAGTTGAACTTCCGACGCCTAAGAGAGCGGGCCTAACCTCACATCCGCCATCTTGAAGGCACCATCCTTAGTTTTACGGCAAGATGCCCTTCGCGACGCCAATCGCACAAGATGGCGTCTACACACAGCTCCTCATGTGATGGCCTAGGGGCGCTTACGCAAGATGGCGGCTATACATAGGCTTTTATGAGAATGACTAAGGGCCGCTTGCGCAAGGGGGCAGCTATACGAAGACGGCCTCAGGGCGCTCGCGCAAGATGGCGGCTATACCTAGGCACTTATGAGACGGCCTAGGGGTTCTTGCGCAAGATGGCGGATATACCTAGGCACTTATGAGACGGCCTAGGGGCGCTTGCGCAAGATGGCGGCCATACATAGGCTCTTAGGAGACGGCCTAGGGACGCTTGTGCAAGATGGCGGCTATACATAGGCTTTTATGAGAATGACTAAGGGCCGCTTGCGCAAGGGGGCAGCTATAAGAAGACGGCCTCAGGGCGCTCGCGCAAGACAGCGGCTATACCTAGGCACTTATGACACGGCCTACGGGTTCTTGCGCAAGATGGCGGCTATACCTAGGCACTTATGAGACGGCCTAGGGGCGCTTGCGCAAGATGGCGGCCATACATAGGCTCTTAGGAGACGGCCTAGGGACGATTGTGCAAGATGGCGGCTATACATAGACTCTTATGAGACGGCCTGGGGACGCTTGGGCAATATGGCGGCTGCTCTTATGAGACGACCTACGGGCGCTTGCGCATGTTGGTGGCTATACATAGGCTCTTATGAGACGGCTTAGGTGCGCTAGCGCAAGATGGAGGCTACTCTTATGAGACGGCCTAAGGGCGGTCAGCAAGATGGCGGCTATACACATACACTTATGAGACGGCTTATGTAAGCCAGGGCAAGATGGAGGCTGCTCTTATGAGACGGCCTATGGGCGGTCAGCAAGATGGCGGCTATACATAGGCTCTTATGAGACGGCCTAGGTTCGCTTGCTTAAGATGGTGGCTACATATAGGTTCTTTTGAGACGGACTATGGGCGCTTGCGCAAGATGTCGGCTACTCTTATGGGACGGCCTAGGAGCGCTTGCGGAAAATGGCGGCTATACACATGCTCTTATGGAGAAAGCTGGCTCACGGGCCTAATGCGCAAGATGGCGGCTGCTCTTGAAGAGAAAGCCAGCCTAGAGGCTACTGCGCAAGATGGCGTCTATGCACAGGCTCTTATAGGGAAAGCTGGCCCAGGGGCCTACTGCACAAAATGGCGGCTGCAATTATAGAGAAATATAGTGCAGAGGCTACTGCGCTAGATGGCGTCTGTACATGGGCTGTTATGGCCTCCTCCTGCTCTGTCGGGGCATAGCTTTACGTCTCTCTCCTACAAGTTTAAACATGCATTACTATAACGACGCGATCTTATGCTTAAGGCTAGAGTGAGCACGTGCTATTATTTTGTATTTAATCTGCAGCGCTGACGCCATCATTGTTATGCATGTTTAGACTTGTTCGTTATGAATGTTAGTTACTGACTGAAGTGTTTATTGATAATATGAGTGAGAATTTTTCTTTAATCTCCGAGATACAGTGATATAGAGTACTGTACCCGCTCAAAGCCTGAGTCCCAACCAGCATTTATCTCAGGGAGCGTTACGGTCCGAATCTATCGCAACTCATAAACAAAAACAATTATATTGGGATATAACATCTCAAACTAAATGTAAGGGCGCCATCCAATCAGTACTACAGGGTTGAACGGGACACACCAACCTTTAACTTTAGGGCTCATCGCTCTGGGCCTCAAACATAGCGTGACCATATTTTTTTTTGCTAGGGGCTTTACGTCGCACCGACACAGATAGGTCTTATGGCGACGACGTGACCATATTATCAAAATGCCTATCTCGTTTCAACCAAATTTATTTATGATTATTATGGAGCCCAAAAACGTTAAATCAAAAATTAGTGTTAAAATCGGTTTCACTGCCCAAATAAAATATTCATGCCACATAATATCTCCACATTTAAATTACTTTGATTTGCAATCATTCTATCCAACTAGGCCCGTGACTTTATTCTCAAAGATTATTATTAAACACGCCTTTACACATTACCCAATATTAATGTAACTATTTCGACACTTGTACAGATTATTATTATTTTGTCCACTGGCGAACTTCGCGATATTTACAAACAAATCAATGGACTTCATTCCGTCCCACAATAATTTAAATCTCTTGGCAACCCCACCTCTGGATTATCTTAACAACATGCCTTAATGTCTATAAAACATCCGATAACGGAAAAACACTTTGGAAGCACTTCTAAAATGAATATTAACATTATCCTTACGTGAAACGTGCTCCGTATCATATCAAACAACTCAAGCACTTGAATGAACAAATCAATCCTCCTCTACTCTATTTAATAATCAAAATTATGATGAGTGCTCGATCTAAACATGTACATATTAATTTGTCCCTTTGTCTATCCATCTTTGAATTTATACGAGCCGGAAACGTTACCATGATAAAATAATATGATTTCCTCCCCCTAACGATAGCAATCTACAAATATTTGAAAAGGTTACTCATCTCTTTTTGTAGTCTGCTAAGCCGGACGAGAAGCACAGACCCCGTCCAGTCTTAGCCCTGCATTCCACTGGTATTCATGCCAGCCTGAAGAATTAATCCTTGACCCTTTTCAACTTTACACATTTTGAATGAAAACAAATAAAATAACTGTTGCACTCTGGAATAATTTCCACCCTAAATTCTACTCACAAATTTTACACTCTCGGCCTTGTATCTAGTCCACTTAATGTAGATATACATTCTTCATTCCTTTCCCGGACACTAAGAACATGGGATACCTCGGGATCCCCTTTACAACGCGCGCTGGGATTTACCCTCTCCCTACTGTAGTATATTACATTCCTAGGCAGTTTCGAGGGTTTGCAAAAAGCCGGCATTAAGTAAGGGCTGTTGATGGGGGTGTTAAACCTTGTACAGACTCCTTCAACAGGAGTAGCCTATATGCCGGCGCCGTGCAGGCTCTTTCGATAGGGGTAAGCTATGTGCTGGCACTGTGTTTTAACCTCTCCATACAATCATAATATTTTATGTTAGGAACTTACACCAGCTAAATGCTACAGGCTAAGAAAACTTTCCGTGAGTTACAAGTGGCTTATCAGCACGCAGTGACCTCGTTCAAGGTTACTACAGCCGGAAGCCGAGTGTGCAATTTCAGTCAACGCATGCATTCCTCACGTCGCTCTGACTGACTGCACCGATACAACTTCAAAGACTGTAGAACAAAAAAAGCAGTGGAACAAAAAAATGTAACCCGGTGTGAGCACATAGCCTGCTACTAAAGCTTAACACTGTAAATGTTTGGAGCTCCTTTTTTACAGCTAGATGTGGTTCCTAACGTAGCAGGGCCGGGATTAAAAATATGTTTTACAGCCGAGTGCCCCTTCCTAACATGAGATTTTAAATCGCAAGAATCTGTTTTTACGGCCGGTTGCCCTTCCTGACGCTGAAAGACCAGGATTTAGCCAGTTACCCTTCCTGATGTAACAAGACTAGGATTTATTTTTAGACTGCACTTAGCTAGAAATAGCTACACGAAATTATTAGATAGAAAGAGAATTGCCGGCTCCTACGGTTTGGTTTAGTGTGCTTGCCTCTCACCCGGCAGTCTCGGGTTCGATTCTCTTGGGATTAAACATATGTTTTACAGCCGAGTGCCCCCTCCTGACGCAAGAGTTTAAATCGCAAGAATCTGTTTTACAGCCGATTGCCCTTCCTGACGCTGAAAGACCAGGATTTAGCCAGTTACCCTTCCTGATGTAACAAGACTAGGATTTATTTTTAGTCTGCACTTGGCTAGAAATAGCCACATGAAATTATTACATAGAAAGAGAATTGCCGGCTCCTACGGTTTGGTTTAGTGTGCTTGCCTCTCACCCGGCAGTCTCGGGTTCGATTCTCTTGGGATTAAAAGTATGCTTTACAGCCGATTGCCCTTCCTGACGCTGAAAGACCAGGATTTAGCCAGTTAACCTTCCTGATGTAACAAGACTATGATTTATTTTTAGACTGCACTTGGCTAGAAATAGCCACACCAAATTATTATATAGAAAGAGAATTGCCGGCTCCTACGGTTTGGTTTAGTGTGCTTGCCTCTCACCAGGCAGTCTCGGGTTCGATTCTCTTAGAACGAAGGTGCACTCCAAACACATCATTCAATGTTCTGATCATATGTTGTATCGATTATATTCTTAATCACTTCTTTTGTAATATAATCTTTAAGTATTCGATAAACTATGCCTTAACAGAGCAGGGAAAAGGAGGTTATAACAATCGCTATCTTACGCAAGCCGTTCAGAACTGTAGTCTTGTTTTCTTTTAGAACAAAGGTATTCCTTGACATGTTCTTTTTAAATTGTCCGCTACTACGATCAAGAGCGCAGCACGGTGCTCTCAGATGGCGGATGTGGAATTTGCCGCCACCACATGTCAAAGAATAAAGATACCAACACGATGCTCTCTTGGCAGCTTTTCAAATTATCCGCCACCACAGAGTGCAGCGCGGTGCTCTGTAGATTAAATATGGCGAATGTGGAATTTGTCACCACCACATAGAGTGCGGCATTGCACTCTCTTGATTAAAGATGGCGGATGACAGCTGACGGAATTTCCCGCAAGAGTGCGGTACGGTGCTCTGTAGTTTAATGATGGTGGATGACAGCTGACGAAATTGCTCGCAAGAATGCGGCACGGTGCTCTGTAGTTTAAAGATGGCGGATGTCAGCTGACGCAAGAGGACAGCACGGTGTTCTGTGGATTAAATGTGGCGGATGACAGCTGACGAAATTGCCCGCATGATAGCAGCACGGTGCTCTGTTGATTAAAGATGGCGGATGACAGCTGTCAAAAAAGCACGTGGCTTTGTTTCCAAACAAGAGCATAAAGAATTTTTCAAATTGCCGCCACTACATTGCAAAGGTATCTAGCTAAAGAGTGCAGCACTGAGGTTTGCGATGCAAGATGGCGGATGACAGCTGTGACGTAAAAATTACCCGCCAACACAAAGAGGGCAGCACGGTGCTCAAAGATGGCTGCTGTCACGTGGAATTGTCTGCCACCACATTTCAAAGGTATCTAGCTAAAGAGGGCAGCACTGAGGTTTGCGATGCAAGATGGCTGCTGTCAAAAAGCATTTCTCAAATTATCCGCCACCACATTTCAAAGGTAAGTAGCTAAAGAGGGCAGCACTGTGCTCTGTTGATAAAAGATGGCGGATGTCAGCTGTCAAAAGGCACGTGGATTTGTTTACCTATTCAAATCTCGCGCTAGTTAGGTTAAGTTGGTACTACTGAGGTTTAGGCCCGTCAAGATGGCAGTACTGAGGTTAGCGATGCGTTGTTGTCTGTCAAAAAGCACGTGGCTGTCAAAAAACACGTGGATTTGTTTACCTCGCGCTAGTTAGTTTCAGTTGGTACCACTGAGGTTTAGGCCCGTCAAGATGGCAGCAGTGAGGTTAGCGATGCGTTGTTGTCGATGACAGCTGTCAAAAAGCACGTGGCTTTGTTTACAAATTCAAATTTCCCGCGGGAGGCGGGGGAGGCCTCTGGGAAGGCCCCTCGGGAGGTGGAGGCGGAGGAGGCCTCTGGGAGGGCCTCCCGTGAGGCGGAGGCGGAGGGACCCTGGGAGCCCTGAGGCGGAGGCGGCCGCAGAAACATCCAATTATACTACTAATTTTATCTGTACAATAGTACGATTTTTATTCTGTAATGGTAACTAAATCACTATACAGATGTTTTCTCTGTTGCATGTGTTCGAATCCAGAAAAATCGATCTCCTTAGAACAGACGTGTGTTTGTATCAGCAGAGAGATTAATCTTATAATGTTTTGCGTTATAATTTTGTCTATTCTAAACACTAATTGAAAACATGTTTCGTCTTGTTCTGCAATCAATTCTAGTTTGTGCTAATTGTTACTTGTCTTGCCGAATAGACACATAGAGCACAGTGCCGTTAAAAGATTTTTTGTCCTCAACATTACTTGTCAACCTATTTTGTTATGTTGGATAAAGATATACAGTATTAACTTGTTCTACAATCAATTCTAGTGTGTGCTAATTGTAACGGGATTCAAATTGTCTTGTCGAATAGGCACATACAGCACAGTGATCACGGTGTTTGCTTTATAAGTTTTCTCTTTAATAGTCAACATGTTTTCTATTGCTGGATGAAGACATACAGCATTAGCTTTTTCTGCAATCAATTCTTGTGTGTGCTAATTGTAACAGGATTGAACTTGTCAAATAGATAAATACAGCACAGTAACTGTAGTGTTTGCGTTATACTTTTTTCTGTTCTAAACGCTAATAGTCAACATTTTTCCTCTTGTTCTACAATAAATTCTAGTGTGTGCTAGTTGTAACAGGATTCAACTTGTCTTATTGAATAAAAACATATAGCACAGTAACTGTTGTGTTATAAGTTTTTTCTGCTCAATAGTCAACATGTTTTCTCTTGCCCTCTTACGTCCTGTCGGAGGAGCAGGCTATAAGTGCCTATGTATATCCAAAAGGAAGAGCCCTTTTGCTCCTTTGCTATACGGATGAGAAGGAGGAGGAGAAAGAGGGCGGTTGTGTACATGCCCTTTTGCCCTTTTGCTATACGAATAAGGAGGAGGAGCACGGCAGATATGTCCAGTGCCCTTTTACTCTTTTGCTATACGGACGAGGAGAAGGAGGAGAAAGAGGGCGGATGTGTCCCGTCAAAGATGGAAAAGGCCATAAGAGCCTATCTATAGCCGCCATCAGGCGCAGTGGCACCTGGGCTAGCTTTTCCTATAGGCGTACTCTTAAATTTCGTTCCTGCATGAGCTACAAGCTTATAACCTATACCAACAGATTGAAATAATACGTTTTCGAACCGATATTCCATGTTAAATGTTTATGCAATAACTTGTTCGACTGCTAGGGGCTTAAATGTACCAATGCACTCCTTATAGCACTAGGCGTTCTATTTAATTTCACTTTCCGCATGAACTACATGCTTATAACCCA
Source organism: Anabrus simplex (assembly GCF_040414725.1). Lineage (NCBI taxonomy): Eukaryota > Metazoa > Arthropoda > Insecta > Orthoptera > Tettigoniidae > Anabrus > Anabrus simplex. Next base: position 594,842 of record NC_090266.1, read on the forward strand.
TGCCAACAGACTAAAATAGTATACTTCCGAAACAAAATTTCAAGTTACATGTTTATGCGATAATTTGTTCGACGGCTAGGGTTATAAATTAATCAATGTATTTCTTATCTCACTAGGCGTCCCGTTTTATTTCACTTCCGCATGAGCTACATGCTTATCATCACTCATGCCGACAGATTCAAATAGTATATTTCCGAAACAAAATTTCAAGTTACATGTTTATCCGATAATTTGTTCGATTGCTAACGAGTAGATACTTTTCAGGGGTTCTGCGGTCGCCGCCTCCACAGGCCCTCGGCAGAAGCCTCGGCCGCATTGACTTCAAACGAGGTCATTGCTATGCTGGCTAAGACTGCACGCATAAACCCACATCCGCCATCTTGGAGGGTCTTAACTTTACTTTTTACGCGTAGGAGAACAAGCCTAAACTCGTGGGGGCCCCAACCTCAGTTTTACGGCAAGATGCTCTCACTGACGCTTAAGTGAGCGAGCTTAACCTCACAGACGCTATTTCGGAGGGCTTAACATTACTCTTTACGCGCAAGAGAGCATACCTAACCTTACAGTCACTATCTTGGAGGGGTCTAACCTCCGTTTTACGGCCGGATGCCCTTCTCGATGCTATCTTGAGTAGTAGGGAAATGGCGATTCTCGCAATGGGGATTAGCATAAGAGAGCACACCTAACAGCATGGAGGAGCCTAACCTCAGATTTACAGCAAAATGCCCTTCTTGACGCCAATTGCACAAAATGGCGGCTATACACAGCTCCTTATGAGACGGCATAAGGGCGCTTGCCCAAGATGGCGGCCATCTAATTCTACAAAACGGTTGCTATACATAGGCTCTTATAAGACGGCTTAAGGGCGCTTGCGCAAGATGGCGGCTATCTAATTCTACAAGATGGTGGCTGCTCTTATGAGACGGCTTAAGGGCGCTTGTGCAATATAGCTGCTGCTCTTATGAGACGGCCAAGGGCACTTGCGCAAGGTGGTGGCTGTCTAATTGCACAAGATGGCTGCTATGCACAGGCTCTTCTGAGACGGCTTAAGGGCGCTTGCGCAAGATGGCTGCTATACGTAGGCTCTTACGAGACGGCCAAGGGCGCTTGCGCAAGATGGCAGCTATCTAATTGCACATGATGGCTGCTATACAGAGGCTCTTATGAGACGGCCAAGGGCGCTTGCGCAAGATGCCGGCTATACACAAGCGTATATGGAGAAAGCTAGCTCAGTGTCTACTGCGCAAGATGGCAGCTGCTCTTATTAGACGGCTTAAGGGCACTTGCGCAAGATGACGGCTGTACATAGGCTCTTATGAGACAGACATAGGTGATTGAACAAGGTGGCGACTATACATGAGCTCTTATGAGACGGCTATGAGCGATTGCGCAAATTGGCGGCTATACACGGGCTTATTTGGAGAAAGCTAGCTTAGAGGTTGCTTTGCAAGATGGCGGCTCAGCTGGGGCTCTTGTGAGGCTGACTCGTAGAACGTTGGTCAGAGTTTACTGTGCAAGATGTCGGCTGCTCTTAGGAGACGGTTTAAGGGCGCTTATGCAAGATGGCGGCTGTACACAGTCTCGTATCCAGAAAGCTAGCCCAGGGGGCTACTGTACGAGATGGCAGCTATATATAGGCTGGTATGGCCTCTTCCTCCTCCGAAGAGACACAGCCGCCCTTCTCCTCCTCATCCGTATAGCAAAACGTCAAAAGGGAACCTCATCCTAAGAAAAGGGCAAATGGGCAAAAAGAACATCTCTAGGGCTAATCTTCCTGAAAAATGGGCAATGAGCTTCTTGGCAAAAGTGCAAAAGGGCACCTCCTCACAGCAAAAGGGCAAATGGGCAAAAAGAACACTTCCTCCTCATCTGTAGGGCAAAAGGGCTACTCTTCTTAGCAAAAGGGCAAAAGGACACCTCCTCCTAGCAAAAGGGAAAAAGGGCACCTCCTGTTAGCAAGAGGGCAAATGGGCGAAAAATACACTTCCTCCTTATCTGTAGGGCAAAAGGTGTACTCTTCCTGGCAAAACGGCAAAACGGTTACTCCTCCTAGCAAAAAGGCAAAAAGGTTCTTCCTTATCTGTATGGCAAAAGAGCTCTTAATCCTGGCAAAAAGTCTAAAGGGCTCCTCTTCCTCGCAAAAGGGCTCCTCCTTCTGGCAAAGGAGCAAAATTACTCCTTCTTACAGTTACTGAGGTTAGCTCCATCCCTCCTTTTACAGACAGATTCTTTCTTCAGTTAAACATTACATTACAAACAAATCTACTACGTATTGAAGCGTTGTCCTCGTCGCATAAGTTTTTTTATTGTTGAGAAATCGGTAGGAGGAGTAGGCAAGGAGAAGGTAACACATTCTTCAGCACGCAAAAGTAGTGTAGGATAAGCAAATGCTGTATCCGACAAGACAAAACAGGTTCAATCTAGTTACAGAATGCAATTGTAAAAATATAGAATTGACATGCTGTATGTCTTTACCCGACAAGGCAAAATATGTTGACTATTAAACATAAAACTTTTATCACTATTGTTTTATCTGTTTCTATTCGTCAAGACAAGTTACACTTAGCACACACCAGAACCGATTGTAGAACAAGACGAAACATGTTGGCTATCAGTATTCAGAACAGAAAAACTTATAACGCAAAACATTATAAAATTAATATCTCTGTTGATACAATCGCACTTTTATTCAATCAGTGGGCACACAGAGAATTGCATATGTTGTATATCTCCATCCGACATACTTCTTTTTAATCACTGCAGATAAAATAATTTTACTACTTTGCAGGTTACGCCTTTGTCCTAAGGAGATGCATTTTTTGTGGGATTCGAACACATGCAACAGAAAAAAATCTGTACAGATTTCGAACTCTGATTTAGTTACAATAGAAGAAAACATAGATTCAAACCCCCTTCTCTTATCGCAAACACGGAAATTGAAATTAAACAGAACGCTAGTGCTATAAGAAATAAATTAGTTACATTTAAGCCCCTGGCAGAAGAAAAATTTCCGGATAAACATGTAACTTAAAATTTCAATTCGCATGAACAAACAAAAAGAACTATTACTTAATGTTAAAAAAAGAAAAACCCAATATCTAGGTCACATTATGAGAGGCGAGAAGTACCAGCTATCACAACTCATCATTGATGGTAAAATACAGGGGAAAAGGTCTGTTGGCAGGAGGAAGAATTCATGGCTGAAGGACACCCGAAGATCTCACAACTGCACTTCAGAAGATGCTTTCCATGCTGCAACATCACGTCCAACCTCCACTAGGAGAAGGCGCCTCAAGAAGAAGAAACATTACTTCAATCAGCTGGCATGGGTTACAAGCACGTAGCTTGTGCAGGAGAAGGCTACTATACAAGATGATTGCATAATGCTAAGCCAAAAAAATCGTGCTACACCTATGATAGGTAATAGAACTGATTGTCACATCTTATTAGAAGTGCAAGAGGGCAGAAGGACTCCTCTTCCCCCTCCTCCTCCTTCTCCTCCTCTTCCTCTTCCTCCTCAACGCGCCCTCTTCTTCCTAGGGCTAAGTGGCTAAAGGGCTAATGGGCTAAAGGGCTAAAGGGTTCCCTCTCTAGCTACCGTGCCCTTCTGCTCCTCCTCCTAGGGCTAAATGGCTAAAGAGATAATGGGCTAAAGGGCTAGTAGTATAATAGGACAGTTCGGCGGCCACCACCACCACCGGCTCCCAGAGGCCTCCTCCACCACCACCACAGCCAGAGGCCTCCCAGAGGCCTCCACCACCACCACAGCCAGAGGCCTCCCAGAGGCCTCCTCCACCACCACCACAGCCAGAGGCCTCCCAGAGGTCTCCTCCACCACCCGCGGGAAATTTGAATTGGTAAACAAAGCCACGTGCTTTTTGACAGCTATCATCGACAACAACGCATCGCTAACCTCAGTACGCCATCTTGACGGGCCTAAACGTCAATGGTACCAACTTAACCTAACTAGTGCGAGATTTGAATCGGTAAACAAATCGACGTGTTTTTTGACAGCCACGTGCTTTTTGACAGACAACAACGTATTGCAAACCTCAGTACTGCCATCTTGACAGGCCTAAACCTTAGGGCTATCAACTTAACCTGACTAGCGCGAGGTTTGAATCGGTAAACAAATCCACGTGCTTTTTTGACAGCTGTCATCCGCCATCTTTAATCTATAGAACACAGTGCTGCCCTCTTTAGCTACTTACCTTTGAAATGTGGTGGCGGATAATTTGAGAAATGCTTTTTGACAGCAGCCATCTTTAATCCAGAGAGCACCGTGCTGCCCTCTTTGTAGCGGTGGCAAATTCCACGTGCTTTACAAACACTCGTGCTGTTTTTCTGACAGCTGCCATCCGCCATCTTGCGTTACAAACCTCAGTGCTGCACTCTTTAGCTAGATACCTTTGAAATGTGGTGGTGCCAATTTGAAAAATTCTATATGCTCCTGTTTGGAAACAAAGCCACGTGCTTTTTTGACAGCTGTCATCCGCCATCTTTAATCAATAGAGCACTGTGCTGCTATCATGCGGGCAATTTCGTCAGCTGTCATCCGCCATCTTTAATCCACAGAGCAAGGTGCTACCCTCTGTAGTAGCGGGCAATTTGGAAAGTTCTGTTAGCTGTCATCCTCCATCTTTAATCAAGACAGCACCGTGCTGCCATCTTCAGCTAGATACCTTTGAAATGTGGTGGCGGCAAATTGAAATATTCCACGTGCTCTTGTTTAGTAAACAAACTCACGCGCTCTTTGTCAGCTGTCATCCACCATCTCTAATCTGTAGAGCTCAGTGCTACACCCTTTAGGTACATACCTTTGAAATATGGTGGCGGATAATTTAAAAAGAAAAATTCTACATCAGCCATCTCTCGACGCTAATTGCACAAGATGGTGGCTATACGTGACTCCTTAAAGGTGCTTATGAAAGATGACCGCTATACATAGGTTCTTATGAGACGCCCTTGGGATGCTTGCGCAAGATGACGGTTATACAAGGCTCCTTATGAGACTCTCTAGGGATGCTTGCGTAAGGTGGCGGTTGCTCTTATCAGGCGGCTTAAGGATCCTATGCACAAGATGGCTAGAGACGCCCCAAGGATGCTTGCGCAAGATGGCGGACGCAAGATGGCGGCTATACACGACTCCTTATGAGACACCCTAAGGATGCTTGCGCAAGATGGCTGCTGCTCTTAGCTTAGAGGCTAACGTGTCGTGCTAGTTCGATTTATTAAATTTGGGGCTTAAATGCAAAATGTTAAATATATCGAAAACGGTGCATCGTAGAGCAAAACGGTCAAAATTTTTCTGCCCAATACCTCGGTTCGCAGCATGAGGAACATGATAGCATAAGAAAAACATAGTCTAATGATGAGATCAACGGTTTGAGAAATGCTTTTTGACAGCAGCCATCTTTAATCCAGAGAGCACCGTGCTGCCCTCTTTGTAGCGGTGGCGAATTCCACGTGCTTTACAAACACTCGCGCTGTTTTTCTGACAGCTGCCATCCGCCATCTTGCGTTACAAACCTCAGTGCTGCACTCTTTAGCTAGATACCTTTGAAATGTGGTGGTGGCAATTTGAAAAATTCTATGTGCTCCTGTTTGGAAACAAAGCCACGTGCTTTTTTGACAGCTGTCATCCGCCATCTTTAATCAATAGAGCACTGTGCTGCTATCATGCAGGCAATTTCGTCAGCTGTCATCCGCCATCTTTAATCCACAGAGCAAGGTGCTACCCTCTGTAGTAGCGGGCAATTTGGAAAGTTCTGTTAGCTGTCATCCTCCATCTTTAATCAAGAGAGCACCGTGCTGCCATCTTAGGCAGTTTGGCATTCACTCTGTTTTAGCTTGTATTGAAACAAGTCTTCGTAACATATTGAGGTCTAGCTATGGTAGAGAGTATAACGTGCCGTGCAGGTTCGATTCATTAAATTTGGGGCTTAAAAGCAAAATGTTAAATATCTCGAAAACGGTACATCGTAGAGCAAAACGGACAAAATGTTTCTACCTAACACCTTGGTTTGCAGTATCAGGAACATGATAGCATAGGAAAAACATAGTCTAATGATGAGATCGACGGTTCGATTCCTACTTAGGCCCTTTGACATTGGCAGCTATCTCATTCTACAAGATGGCGGCTAGACATAGCTTCTTATGAGACAGCTTAAGAGCGCTTGCACAAGATGGCTGCTGCTCTTATGAGACTCCCTAGGGGTGCTTGCGCAAGGTAGCAGCGACAAGACGGTGACTATACACAGCTCCTTATGATACGGCCTAGAGGTGCTCACATAAGATGGTGGCTGCTCTGATGAAGAAAGCTAGCTTTGCATCGTGCAGGTATCTTTACAGCACTAAACCTCATACCTTTGAAATGTGGTGGCGGGTAATTTGAAAAATTCTACGCGCTCTTTTCTTAACAGCAGCTATCTTTAAATCATAGTGGCTATACATAAGCTGTTACGGCCTCCTCTTATGTCAAGGCATAGCTCTATCGGACAAGTTTAAACCTACATCGGAATAGCTAGAGTAAGCACGTGCTGCAGTGATGACATCATTATGCATGTTTAGACTTGCAAATCACTAAAGAAACATAAAAAGACTAGAATCGAACACTCCAATCTACGCCGTTAACATTATCATGTGATCGGAACATTGATTGAAGTGTTTAGAACACTAAATAAGTGATCAAGACTAAAATAGAACACTGTACTCGATACAACATGTGTTTAGAACATGTCAGGGGATACCTTTGTTCTAAGAAGATTAGATTACCGCACATTCCCTGTAGGGCTAATAGGCTCAAGGGCTAATGGGAAAAGGGCTAATGGGCAAAAGGCCTAAAGGGCTAAAGGGCTAATGGGCTAAAGGGCTAGGGTGCCTCTCCTCTCTTTATCCGGGCTTGAGACCGGCTCTACAACTAGAGGCGGAGTTAACACCCTAAGGAAGGGAGAATGTTGGGAAATAATCTATACGAATATAGCTACTCGATCGACTATATACTACAGATGGATGACTTAGGTGAGGTTAAGCGCTTACTTAATAATACCTACACGACGTAATTCATGCTCTATTTCAAAAATATCTTTTTTGTACTGTGTGTAACCAGCATCATGGTAGGCTCTTAGCAGTTGTAAACGTTTTACGAGTACGTTGGGGTCTTTACATTATCTTATATCTACATAGGGTAACAGAGGCTTGTTGTGAACTTTGAGTCTATATGCAGACAGTTGATGTGTAGGGACTTGTTTTGATGTAATACGTGCTTCAGCAGTAGCGTTTCTAGGTAAAAACGTAACTTGTTTCGTTAGCGATGAAGCGTTGAAATTTCCTTCTTTACCTTGCATCTCTTCTTGAGATGTTTGCACTGCGACAGAACGTGTAGTAGGCTTAGGAAATGAAGTAAAATCATCAAGCTGTAATGGCAATGAAACATTAAGATTTTCTTCTTCTTCTTCTACTTTCCCTTTACTACTGTTTTGATCAACATCATTATCCTTATTATCATAATCATGATCTTGCCTCTCTTTATCTTGAAGTTTGTGCTTAGTAACAGAACTTGCAGCAGGCCTAGACAACAAGGGAGAATTAAAAATATCTCGCAGATGTGTACTTTTTAAACATAAATCAGTGTTCCCTTGAATATGGTTGAGCTCTTTGTATTTTGTTCCCGATGAAGCTACATTACACGCGGCTTCATGACGTTGAGCGTTGTGTGCGTTCTTGAACTCTCTTCTACAATGTTTGCATTGAAAAATTGTCCTACATGATATCTCATGACGTCTCTTGTGATAGCTTCGGGAAAATGCTTTTCCACACTCTTCGCAAATATACCTAGAAATAGGTTTTTCCATGACGGACTTTTATCCTCTGCTAACAGATTCTTATTTAAATCTACTTGACATTTGTTACTCTCTACTTCGATGATGGGAACAGCTTAGCGATTAACAGTAAACTAACACAAAAGCGTATAACCAAGGTAGCAACAGTAAGGTTTAAGCCCATCAAGATGGCAAGAGTGAGGTTAGCGACGTTCTGTTGTTGGATTTTAAATTCCGCGCTATAACATGCATAAGGTGGTAACCTTGAGGTTTACCGACGTAAAGATGGCAGCAGTGAGGTTAGCGACGCTCTATTGTCCTTCAAAGTGAGGTTAGGGTTCGTCAAGAAGACAGCTGTCAAAAAAGCACGTGGCTATGTTTACCAAACAAGAGCATGTGGTCGTGACGCCACGGTCACGTAATCAATCCTTAGCTCTACGTCGTTAGAAGCAGCATTAGGAATAGCTATGTTTTAAAATCTTGGGAACAGAGCAGCAGTATGAATAACCATGTTTTAAAGTGTGTACACATTACCTATCGATTTTACATGCATCATTGCCCTCGTACTAAACTTCTCCCGCTAGATCGTGCTGCTATCTTAGCATAACCTATACGTATGAACTTACAGTACAAAGAATAGTCATGTTTCAAAGCGTGTACACATTACCTATCGATTTTGCATGCATCGATGCCCTCGTGCTAAACTTCTTCCGCTAGATTGTGCTGCTATCTAAGCATAACCTATACGCATGACCTTAAAGTACAAAGAATAGCCATGTTTCAAAGCGTGTACACATTACGTATCGACTTTGCATGCATCGACTCTCGTAATAAAATTCTTCCGCTAGATTGTGCTGCTATCTTAGCATAATTTTTACACATGAACTTACAGTACAATGAATAGCCATGTTTCAAAGCGTGCACACATTACCTATTGATTTTACATCAATCGACTATCATACTAAACTTCTTCCGTTAGATTGTGCTGCTATCTTAGCATAACCTGTACGCATGAACTTAAAGTACAAAGAATAGCCATGTTTCACAGCGTGTACACATCACCTATCGATTTTGCATGCGTCAACTATCGTACTAAACTTCTTCCGCTAGATTGTACTACTATCTTAGCATAACCTATACGCATGAACTTAAAGTACGCTGAATAGCCATGTTTAAAAGCGTGTACACATTACCTATCGATTTTGTATGCATCAACTATCACACTAAACTACTTCTACAAGATTGTGCTGCTATCTTAGCATAACCTATACGCACGAACTAAAAGTACAAAGAATAGCCATGTTCCACAGCGTGTACACATCATCTATCGATTCTGCATGCATCAGCTATCGTACTAAACTTCTTCCGCTAGATTGTATTGCTATCTTAGCATAACCTATACGCATGAACTTAAAGTACAAGCAACAGCCATGTTTAAAAGCGTGTACACATCACCTATCGATTTTTCATTCATCGACTGTCATACTAAATTTTTCCGCTAGGTTGTCCTGCTATCTTAGCATAACTTATACGCATGAACTTAAACTACAAAGAATAGTCGTGTTTCAAAGTGTGTACACATCACCTATCGATTTTGTATGCATCGACGCTTGTACTAAACTTCTTCCGATAGACTGTGCTGCTATCTTAGCATAACCTATGTGCATGAACTTAAAGTACAAAGAATAACCATGTCTCAAAGCGTGTACACATCACCCTGAACTTCTTCCGCTAGATTGTACTCCTATCTTAGCATAGCCTATACGCACGAACTTAAAGCACAAAAAATAACGATGTTTAAAAACGCGTACACATCACCTATTGATTTTGCATGCATCGACTGTTTTTTTACCGCCGGAGTGTACAACGATTCCACATGTGTATTGCTAACCTATGTGTATAAGGTTAAAGCACAAAGAATAGTTATGTTTCAAAGTGTGTACAGATCACCCGTCAATTTTGCATGCATTAACTATCGTACTAAACTTCTTCCGCTGGAGTGTACAACGTTCGCAATTGTGTACTGCTACCTATATGCGTGAACTTAAAGCACAAAGAATAGCGTGAACACATCACCTGTCAATTTTGCATGCATTAGCTATTGTACTAAACTTCCTCTACTAGAGCGTGCGATCATCGATTGTGTGTGTGTGTGTGTGTGTGCTGCAATCTTAACATAATCTATGTGCATAAAGTTAAAGCACAAAGAATACCCAAGTTCAAAGCGTGTACACATCACCTATCGATTTTGCATGCATCGACATTCCTATTAAACTTCTTCCACTAGAGCGTGCGACAACTTTCTAAGTATGCTGCTAACTTAGTATAACTTATGCGCATGAACTTAAAGCATAAAGAATAGCGATGTATAAAATCTTATGAACATACCAGCAGCAGTAAGAATAGCAATGTTTTAAAAGCGTGTACGCATTGCCTATCGATTGTACATGCATCAACTAGAGTACTAAACTTCTCCCGCTAGAGTGTGCTGCTGTCTTAGCATAACTTATGTGCACGAACTTTAAGCACGAAGAATAGTTAAGTTTCAAAGCGTGTACACATCACCTATCGATTTTGCATGCATCAACTATCGTACTAAACACATCCCGCTAGAATGTACAACATCCACATGTGTTTATGCTGCTACTTTAGCATGACCTATGCGAACGAACTTAAAGCACAAAGAATAGCGATGTTTGAAAATCTAGCGAACATAGTAGCAGAAAGAATAGCAAGGTTTAAAAGTGTGTACATATCACCTTTTGATAATGAATACATCAACTACCGTACTAAACAACCTCTACGCGAGCGTGCGACCATCGCTTGTACGTGTGCTGCTATCTTAACATAACCTATGTGCACGAACGTAAAGCATAAAGAATAGTTATGTGTAAACATTTTGTAAACATACCAGAGTGTTTACTACGTAGGTGTAGACATTGAACTTTGCATGCTGAAGCAGCATACTACGTGACTGTGACGTCACGACCACGTGCTCTTGTTTGGTAAACATAGCCACGTGCTTTTTGACAGCTGTCTTCTTGACGAACCCTAACCTCACTTTGAAGGACAATAGAGAGTCGCTAACCTCACTGCTGTCATCTTTACGTCGGTAAACCTCAAGGATACCACCTTATGCATGTTATAGCGCGGAATTTAAAATCCAACAACAGAACGTCGCTAACCTCACTCTTGCCATCTTGATGGGCTTAAACCTTACTGTTGCTACCTTGGTTATACGCTTTTGCGTTAGTTTATTGTTAATCGCTAAGCTGTTCGCATCATCGAAGTAGAGAGTAACAAATGTCAAGTAGATTTAAATAAGAATCTGTTAGCAGAGGATAAAAGTCCGTCATGGAAAAACCTATTTCTAGGTATATTTGCGAAGAGTGTGGAAAAGCATTTTCCCGAAGCTATCACAAGAGACGTCATGAGATATCATGTAGGACAATTTTTCAATGCAAACATTGTAGAAGAGAGTTCAAGAACGCACACAACGCTCAACGTCATGAAGCCGCGTGTAATGTAGCTTCATCGGGAACAAAATACAAAGAGCTCAACCATATTCAAGGGAACACTGATTTATGTTTAAAAAGTACACATCTGCGAGATATTTTTAATTCTCCCTTGTTGTCTAGGCCTGCTGCAAGTTCTGTTACTAAGCACAAACTTCAAGATAAAGAGAGGCAAGATCATGATCATGATAATAAGGATAATGATGTTGATTAAAACAGTAGTAAAGGGAAAGTAGAAGAAGAAGAAGAATATCTTAATGTTTCATTGCCATTACAGCTTGATGATTTTAGTTCATTTCCTAAGCCTACTACACGTTCTGTCGCAGTACAAACATCTCAAGAAGAGATGCAAGGTAAAGAAGGAAATTTCAACGCTTCATCGCTAACGAAACAAGTTACGTTTTTACCTTGAAACGCTACTGCAGAAGCACGTATTACATCAAAACAAGTCCCTACACATCAACTGTTTGCATATACACTCAAAGTTCACAACAAGACTCTGTTACCCTATGTAGATATAAGATAAGGACACAGTACAAAAAAGATATTTTTGAAATAGAGCATGAATTACGTCGTGTAGGTATTATTAAGTAAGCGCTTAACCTCACCTAAGTCATCCATCTGTAGTATATAGTCGATCGAGTAGCTATACTCGTATAGATTATTTCCCAACATTCTCCCTTCCTTAGGGTGTTAACTCCGCCTCTAGTTGTAGAGCCGGTCTCAAGCACGGATAAAGAGGGGAGAAGCACCCTAGCCCTTTAGCCCATAAGCCCTTTAGCCCTTTAGGCCTTTTGCCCATTAGCCCTTTTGCCCATTAGCCCTTGAGCCTATTAGCCCTATAAGGAATGTGCGGTAATCTAATCTTCTTAGAACAAAGGTATCCCCTGACATGTTCTAAACACATGTTGTATCGAGTACAGTGTTCTATTTTAGTCTTGATCACTTATTTAGTGTTCTAAATACTTCAATCAATGTTCCGATCACATGATAAAGTTAACGGCGTAGAGTGGAGTGTTTGATTCTAGTCTTTTTATGTTTCTTTAGTGATTTGCAAGTCTAAACGTGCATAATGACGTCATCACTGCAGCACGTGCTTTCTCTAGATATCCCGATGTAGGTTTAAACTTGTCCGATAGAGCTATGCCTTGACATAAGAGGAGGCCTTAACAGCTTATGTATAACCGCTATGATTTAAAGATAGCTGCTGTTAATAAAACAGCACGTAGAATTTTTCAAATTACCCGCCACCACATTTCAAAGGTATGAGGTTTAGTGCTGTAAAGGTACCTGCACGATGCAAAGCTAGTTTTCTTCATCAGAGCAGCCACCATCTTATGTGAGCACCTCTAGGCCGTATCATAAGGAGCTGTGTATAGTCACCGTCTTGTCGCTGCTACCTTGCGCAAGCACCCCTAGGGCGTCTCATAAGAGCAGCAGCCATCTTGTGCAAGCGCTCTTAAGCTGTCTCATAAGAAGCTATGTCTAGCCGCCATCTTGTAGAATTAGACAGCTGCCAATGTCAAAGGGCCTAAGTAGGAACCGAACCGTTGATCTCATCATTAGACTATGTTTTTCTTATGCTATCATGTTCCTCATACTGCGAACCGAGGTATTGGGCAGAAAACCTTTGCCCGTTTTGCTCTACGATGCACCGTTTTCGAGATATTTAACATTTTGCATTTAAGCCCCAAATTTAATGAATCGAACTAGCACGACACTTTAGCCTCTAAGCTAAGAGCAGCAGCCATCTTGCGCAAGCACCCTTAGGGCGTCTCATAAGGAGTCGTATATAGCCGCCATCTTGCGTCCGCCACCTTGCGCAAGCATCCTTAGGGCGTCTCTAGCCATCTTGTGCAAAGGACCCTTAAGCCGCCTCATAAGAGCAACCGCCATCTTACGGAAGCATCCCTAGAGAGTCTCATAAGAAGCCTTGTATAACCGTCATCTTGCGCATGCATCCCAAGGGTGTCTCATAAGAACCTATGTATAGCGGTCATCTTGCATAAACACCTTTAAGGAGTCATGTATAGCCACCATCTTGTGCAATTAACGTCGAGAGATGGCTGATGTAGAATTTTTCTTTTTAAATTATCCGCCACCGTATTTCAAAGGTATGTACCTAAAGAGTGTAGCACTGAGCTCTATAGATTAAAGATGGCGGATGACAGCTGACAAAGAGCGCGTGAGTCTGTTTACTAAACAAGAGCACGTGGAATATTTCAATTTGCCGCCACCACATTTCAAAGGTATCTAGCTGAAGATGGCAGCACGGTGCTCTCTTGATTAAAGATGGCGGATGACAGCTAACAGAACTTTCCAAATTGCCCGCTACTACAGAGGGCAGCACCGTGCTCTGTGGATTAAAGATGGCGGATGACAGCTGACGAAATTGCACGCATGATAGCAGCACAGTGCTCTATTGATTAAATATGGCGGATGACAGCTGTCAAAAACGCACGTGGCTTTGTTTCCAAACAAGAGCACATAGAATTTTTCAAATTGCCACCACCGCATTTCAAATGTATCTAGCTAAAGAGTGCAGCACTGAGGTTTGTGACTCAAGATGGTGGATGACAGCTTTCAGAAAAAAGCACGAGTGTTTGTAAAGCACGTGGAATTTGCCACCGCTACAAAGATGGCAGCACGGTGCTCTCTTGATTAAGGATGGCTGCTGTCACGTGGAATTGCCTGCCACCACAGGTATCTAGCTGAAGAGGGCAGCACGGTGCTCTCTGGATTTAAGATGGCTGCTGTCAAAAAGCATTTCTCAAATTATCCGCCACCACATTTCAAAGGTAAGTAGCTAAAGAGGGCAGCACTGTGTTCTATAGATTAAAGATGGCGGATGACTGCTGTCAAAATAGCAGGTGGATTTGTTTACCGATTCATACCTCGCGCTAGTGAGGTTAAGTTGGTAGCACTTTAGGCCCGTTAAGATAGCAGCACTGCTGATGATAGGTGACGAATTTGCATCTACTACGATAAAGAGGGCAGCAGGGTGCTCTCTGGATTAAGGATGGCGGATGACAGCTGCACGTGTCTTTGTTTACCGATTCAAATCTCGCGCTAGTCAGGTTAAGTTGGTAGCACTAAGGTTTAGGCCCGTCAAGATGGCAGTACTGAGGTTTGCGATACGTTGTTGTCTGTCAAAAAGCACGTGGCTAGTTAAGATTACGTTGGTTTTAAATTGTCCGCCACTACTTGCATAAGGAAGCAACAGTGAGATTTAACATAGTAAAGATTGGAGCAGTGAAGTTAGCGATTTTCTGTAGTTTAAAATTCCGCGCCTACGTGGTTAAAGATGGCAGCTAACAGGTGTTAAAAAGCACGTGGATTTTAAATTCCGCACTACGACGTGCATAATGTTGCAGCCATTCGGTTTAGCGCCATGAAGTAGGGATGCTCTATTGTCCTTAAAAGTGAGGTTAGGGTCCGTCAAGGTGTCAGCTGTCAAAAAAGCACGTGGCTTTATTTATAAACAAGAGCACGTGGTCGCGACGTCACGGTCACGTGGTATGCTCCGTCAGCACCCGAAGTTCAAAATCCACGGCCACGTGGTTAGAATTCGTCAATAAACACATAGATACTAAATTTCGCGCCTACGTCGTTAACAGCAGCACTAAGAATAGTGTTGTTTAAAAATCTTGTGAACATAGCAGCAGTAAGAATAGAGATGTTTAAAAACCTCGCGAACATAGCAGCGGTAAGGGAGTGCATCGACTATCATATTAAACTCCTTCCGCTAGAGTTTACAACGATCGCATGTGTGTGTGTGTGCTGCTATCTTAGCATGACCTATGTGAGCTAACTTAACCACTTTG